>NC_044552.1:80797285-81453785 GCF_007565055.1 Rhinopithecus roxellana
GCAACAGTAACCAAAACAGCATGGTACTGCTACCAAAACAGATATCTAGACCAATGGGACAGAACAGAGGCCTCAGAAAAATATCACACATCTACAACCATCTGCTCTTTGACAAACCTGACAAAAGCAAGCAATGGGGAAAAGGATTCCCTATTTAATAATTGGTGTTGGGAAAACTGGCTAGCCATATGCAGAAAACTGAAACCGGACCCCTTCCTTACACCTTATACAAAAATTAACTCAAGATGGATTAAAAATGTAATGTAAGACCTAAAAACATTAAAACCCTACAAGAAAACCTAGGCAATATTCAGGACATAGGCATGCGCAAAGGCTTCATGACTAAAACACCAAAAGCAATGGCAACAAAAACCAAACTTGACAAATGGGATCTAATTAAACTAAAGAGCTTCTACACGGCAAAACAAACTATCATCAGGGTGAATAGGAAACCTACAGAATGGGAGAAAATTTCTGCAATCTATCCATCTGGCAAAGGGCTAATATCCAGAAACTACAAGGAACTTAAACAAATTTACAAGAAAAAAAAACCATCAAAAAGTGGGCAAAGGATATGAACAGACACTTCTCAAAAGAAGACATTTATGCAGCCAACAAACATGAAAAAAAAAGTTCATCAATACTGGTCATTAGAGAAATGCAAATCAAAACCACAATGAAATACCATCTCACGCCAATTAGAATGGTGATCATTAAAGTCAGGAAACAATAGATTCTGGAGAGGATGTGGAGAAGTAGGAACACTTTTACACTGTTGGTAGGAGTGTAAATTAGTTCAGCCATTGTGGAAAACAGTGTGGTGATTCCTCAAGGATCTAGAACCAGAAATATACCATTTGAACCAGCAATCCCATTACTGGGTATGTACCCAAAACATGATTAATCATTCTACTATAAAGATACATGCACATGTATGCACATACACTATTCACAATAGCAAGGAGTTGGAACCAACCCAAATGCCCATTAATGATAGACTGGATAAAGAAAATGTGGCACATATACACCATGGAATGCTATGCAGCCATAAAAAAATGATGAGTTCATATCCTTTGCAGGGACATGGATGAAATTGGAAGTCATCATTCTCAGCACACTAACACAGGAACAGAAACCAAACACAGCATGTTCTCACTCATAAGTGGGAGTTGAACAGTGAGAACACATGGACACAGGGAAGGGAACATTACACACGGGCCTGTTGGAGGTTGGGGGCTAGGGGAGGGATAGCATTAGGAGAAATACCTAATGTAGATGACGGGTTGATGGGTGCAGCAAACCACCATGGCACGTGTATACCTATGTAAAAAACCTGCACGTTCTGCACATGTATCCCAAAACTGAAAGTACAAACACACACACACACACACAGACACACACACACACAAAATAGTGTAATATAACTCTTTATTGTGATAAAAAAATTGAGATTCTTTAAGTTAAAAGTTGTAATCTTTTTTATTCCTTCCTAAACGAAGTTCTGAGAGAAAAAACGAAATCATTTTTGTTAAATCTTTTCAAAAAACTATAGATATCAATCAGGTAAGAACTCATTTCTAAACTGTGTCTTCTCTTAGTGGAGATGGGAGAAGTTGAGGATTTACCACTGATGAATTTTCCAAATTGTTTATGACTTCCTGTTGAAATTAACTGAAGCTGAATTATTTAAAACATGGCATATTGTTATGCTTCCAATATTTTGAATTACTCTGGCTATCTTCATTTTCAGCTGACAACCACTGTCTTTTATTATCTTAATAGAAAGAGAAAAAGAAATCTGCGTACTTTGTTTTCTGGTGTTTTATACACAAACCTCAGTAATTGGATTCTGAGACTCCATTCTCAGTTTTATCCCTGGGCTCTTATTGATTATTTGGCCAGTGAGATAGGCATTCTGGAAGGAATACATTAAGGGAACAACAACACAGTCTGATAAGTGGTTCCAAAATCACTGATGTTGCAATTTTGGTAATGTACATCTCTGTCTTGAGATATAAGATTGGGAATATGCAGACCCTCTTCTCATCACTCTGCACATTATTTCTTGCCTTTCTGCATCTCATTAGCATCTGCAACCTAATGTGTGCCAAAAACACAAAGGCAACTAAAACTTTTAATAGAACAATTGGGAGATATGTCTGTTTTTTTGTTTGATCCACACTGCTGACACCATATCCACCAGCAATCTAGATGAAATAATTAATTTTTCTCCTCATTCAGAGATTCTGTTACTCAAATGGGTTGGTGATTATTTTCAAGGAAGACTTATACTCTGTTCTTTCTGTCATTCAGACCTCTTCATTGCGTTCTAAAAGTAAGAGGTAAGAGTTTGTCCTCAGTTTTAAGAATATAGCATAGCATTATTTTTAGGTCTCATTTTATTATAACTAGAAGAGTAATTATAAATAAGAGGAAACTGAAATTCTAGGAAGTTGAGGTTTGAGGTGGGGCTAATTCTGGATCTCATAGATTGTGATCCCTGAGAACTGGCACAGATAGTGGCTTCATGAGGAGGACTGGGTCCCACAGTCAGACACACCTGATTGCACATCCTTAATCTTCTGTTTTGTGACATTAGGGAATTCCTAATTTATTCTGAAAATATTTATGAGTTCCTTGTTAGGCACTAAAAGTATCTCTGAGCTGCCTCTTAGCATTATTACCAATTTGGAAAAGTGGTATTGTGCAATGTGACTGGCACATGGCTGGCTGTTGGTAAATGCAATTTCTTTCTCTTAGTTCATGAATCCTATGTGAAGGTTCTTTCACCGAAATCAAATGATGAGTGCATCCATTAATGGATCATACTGCATTATGTTAATATTTAAATTTAAATTTTTGCTGTGTAAACTTTTATTTTCATTGTGGAATGTTTTAAATTCCATGACAAATTTGGGGACTACAAAAACAAAATTATTGAATGCACAGTGTTTTCTTCTTTTTTTTCATAAGAAGTTGAAAAGGGAACAATAATAAAAATAGAATACCAAATGTGTGCACATAATTAAAGTTGACTCACCATTTATTAAACATCTATAACGTGTCAGAGACCATGCTGTGTGCGCTAGTGTGCATATATATACACATATATATGTTTGCTCATATATAGAATTACCTTCTAATTGAAGAGATTTAAATGACATGTTAGCTGATCCCCTTTTAAAGACAATAGTCATATTCATTCATTCATTCACTCCTTTATTCATTCATTTAATGAATATTTATTACCTACTCTGAGTCATACACACGTTCTAAATACTGACAATACAGCAGTGCTGAAACAAACTCCCAGTGCTCAGTGAGATTACATTCTAAAAAGGAGAGAGAAATAACAAGCAAGCAAACAAGCAAGTTAGCAATATCATATAATTTCAAATGTCATGAAGAAAAATATAGCAGCATTAAGGAGAAACAGAATGGCATGTACTAGGGGTGTTAGGTAGATAGCGTGAGTAGGGAAGGGGTTCTGTGATCATATTGCATCTGACCTGCAAAGGAAAGGAAAGGTTGCAGAACAGAGAAAATATATAGAACTTGAAGGAGAATCAGTGGTTTTCCAGGCTCAATTGCAATCAGACCGCATAGCATTGTGAGTGTTTGATAAGCACTGTGACCTTCTCAAGGAGTGAGAAAGCATTAACAGCTCTATAGCTCTGTTTGTGGCTTGCTTCTATTTATTAGAAGAGGACTACTGTGAGGAAAGTTGTACTTTCACAATGGAATATTGCTTTACCAGTACTTTGTAGGAGGAATTGGAACAGCAAAGAACCCAAACCAAGTAATCAGTTAGGAAGCTATAGCAATATCCTAGGGAAAGGGTAGTGAGATTGAAATGGAGAAGACTGCTGTGAAGTATTGCAGATGCAAAACTGAAAAGGTTTAGCAACTGAATGGGTGCACAAGGAAAGGTAGGTGATAAGGATAAAGAATAGGAGCGCTAGAGGTGAAATTTAGAAGCTGGGTAAGTGAAGGGATGGTGAAGCCACTTAGGGAAATACAGAAGATGGGTCGATAAGTAGATTTCAGAAATGGAGACAGGTAATTTCAGATTTGAACTTTTGAGGTATTCATAGGACTGTTTGCTTGAGATGTTTATGAGTCTCCTGAAACTGCAGATTGGATTTTGGAAGTCTGTGTGAAATTCCATTTGCAGATTTGGAAGTGAATATGTTCAGCTTTAAAAAGGCATCTGAGACTTATGCCTTAAAAAACAACAAACCTGCCAGTAATGACATACCATACCAGTAATCAATTCTGAAAAAAAGTATTATTTTGCCAGTACTCTAATGAGAAAAGTCAAGACATTTGAAACAGATTCAAGCTAGAGCATCATAAACATCTCAACACAAATTACTAATATTAATTATAATTACTGCAGAAATAGCCTTTATACCTTGTAAAAACAAACAAAGAGGCCAGGTGTGGTGGCTCATGCCTGTAATTCCAGCACTTTGGAAGGCCAAGGTGGGCAGATCACTTGAGCCCAGGAGATCAAGAACACCCTGGGCAACATGGTAAAAACCTGTTTCTACAAAAAAAAGAAAGAAAGAAAAAAAATAGCCAGGCATGGTAGTACACACTTTTAGTTCCAGCTACCTGGGAGGCTGAGGTGGGAGGATCACCTGAGCCTAGGAGGTCAAGGCTGCAGTGAGCCATGATGGCTCCATTGCACTCCAGCCTGCCAACAGAATGAGAATCCATCTTAAACAAACAAACACATTCTACAAACATTGTCTGTCTTATTTTTTCTCAGCCACAACTTATAGGTTCAATATTACTCAGTTTTTTCATTTAACAAAGAAGTTGAGGTTTAAAGAAACTAAGCAATTTTCTAATGTTGCCCAATTTGTATGTGGCAGAGCCAGGACACCAATCCAGCTCTTCTCACTGCTATTTAACAGAATGAATGCACGTTCTTTCTTCTACCCTGTGCTATGCGCACAAAATTTATACAGTCCTAAAGAGCTCGGACTATCTGAATCAAGAGACATGAGTAAAACCAGTAAGAACTTGTAATGCTACTCAGGTCATAAACCTTGAGATAACCCAATATTAGTGCACAGTAAGATAATTTGTGCTCATTCTTGCATTCATTAATTCAACATTGATTGAACATCTACTAAATGTTGGCCACTGTACTAACACTAGAGATTTAAAAATGTGACTAAGATAGAAATTAATGATTTCCCCATTTGTTTGATGTTCAATGAAAGACACAACTAAACAGGTAGTTACAAATACTGTGTAATAAGTTGTTATGGGAAGTACATTGTGCTCTGAGAACTCAGGAATAAGACATATCCAGATGTGGAGGATCAGGAAAGACTTCCAATGGGAAGAGATGTCTAAGCTAAGACTAGAAATGGGATCTGGAACTAAAACTTGGGTTCATTACAGTGGCAGCAAGGCCTGGAGACTTAGATGTAAGATAGAGGGAAGAAGAAAGGCTCCTTGAGAAGCTTAAGGAGACTTAGATGTAAGATAGAAAGAAAAAGAAAGCCTTCTTGAGAAGCTTAAGGAGGAGCGTGGGATGCATAATGGGCAAGGTGGGGCTGTCCATGTGTTAACTAAGAGGAAAGCTGGAAAAGACCATTAAGGGCCTTGACATGTACATTACACACAAACATGTAAAATTACATGCAATATATTTGCTTTGCAAAGAAGACAGAGTGCTGTCTAATATATTTCAGATTTCTGTCATAAAAGCATTTTAAAAGTTCGTAAAAGTATTTAAAATGTTATTTTTTTTTTCTAGAAAATTACCTTGTGTGAACTTAGGTATTCCTGAATAAATGAGGCTTTCCTGTGATTCCTCATATTATCAAGTCTTTGGTTCTAAGAAAGGAACAAAGGTAGTGTAGGAAGCAGGAAAAAAAATTGGATAAAACAATTTTAATAATCTATTTTGTGCAATCTAGTGTCTTTTAAGGCAGATAATACTGAATCCTCCACTTTGCCAATTTTTTGTTTTTGGTAGGGGGGTATGAAATTCCTGAAGTTTTCACGGTACTTTCTAATAGTGGTCTCCTTGGGATTGCTCCAGGAATACATGTGTTTAGCTTTAACAACCCCCAAATGAAACTAGGCTAAATTCCCCTCAGTTTTGCTTTTGTAATTACGCATATTTTCAGGTACTTGTTATTACAGGAGACCTATTATGGGTGGTAGGTATTAGCATGCTGCCTTTTTATATTTATTGCTGTTTTCTTTTTTCTTTTTTTTTAGTGATCTTTCTGTTCAGAAAAAGGTAATGCTTCAGTGACATATTTGTTTCTAGAAAACATCCTAAAGATTTGAAATAGAATAGGAGGCCTGGAAATCCATTCCATTTGGCTTCCAAAATATGTTATTATAAAACATTAATTTTCATGTGAATGGAGTTTAAAACAGTAAGATTCTATCAATAAGTCTATCACAGAAATAAACACATTTCAAGCAAAGAAATACTCAGGATTCAACAGATACATTTCAGCCACTGTGCAGAATACTGCTCTATAAATACACTCTTGTCCTGTAAGCTTTTTGGGAGGAGGAGTTGTGCATTTTATTGAGGCAAAAGGCATTCTAGTTGTTTAAGAGGGTAACCTAGGCAGAACATAAGGAAAGGTGGATGGCTCCTGCCTGTGGCGTTAGAGTGAAGATAAGAAGAACCTTTCTTGTGAGGATTAAATAAGTTCCATCAAACCCTTACTTCCACAACTCTGACAAGTTGCTTGTTCAAAAAAAAAGTCTTTTAATGTTAGTTTTCTTGTGACTACCCACTTCAACTCCAGTCTGCGTTTCCCAGTGGCTCCTGGCATGGGGGGAGTCAACGGGAGTCAGGATGAAAAAGGACCCAGGCAGGAAGAGTGAACATGAGTGAACACTACCTGCTAGCTGAGGAACAGCAAATGTGGCTGCCCTGTGCACCAAGGGCCATGTGTGGTCCCCAGGCTGCTGCGGGTCACTAGAAGTGGTTATTGGGAGGGAGAACTGGACGGTGTCTTTTTTTCAGGGAGAAGACAATAAGATTAAGGCAAGAGCATCCATTTCTCTGTGCAAGACTTCCAGATAGCAGCTGGCCAGGAAAGGTTTTCATGCCATACTTCCAAAGAGGGGTCCAAATCTCATGCTTGTCCTTTATGTCCAAGGTTAAATGAGTTAATATTTATAAAGCACTCAGAATGGTGACTGGCATAGAGTGGGAACGCTGCAACTGATTCAAAAGTTTCTTCTCTGAGATTTCAAAATAACAGGTAAGAATAGCAAGACTCCATTTTGTGCTTTACGTCTCCTTTTATCTGGCCCAGTCGCAGGCTTCTTTGCTTCAGTCAACACAAATTATGACACAGACTTGAGAAATTTCCTCTCTTCTCCTCTTTAATTCATTTTGAATCCAGGCAGCCTGGCTGCCAAAAGTATTTTTCTTTTTCTTTGTTTTTTGGGGTTCTTTCTTTTTTTAAAAAAACATCCAACTGAGTTAATATAAAGCCATTGTATTCATATAGCATTAATTAAATACTACATTGTGTTTTTGTTACTTTTAGAGGTATCACAAATAAGAATTTGGGGAGTCGATATAGAATTGTGCTGTGTCATTTCAGCATCCATTAAGGTGACTGAGAATTTTCCTTACACGCTTTTAGTGCGTAGAGTGAATATTCTGTCATGATCCAAAAACTACGACAAACATAGACTCTGTTTCTGCAGCAGTTTCTGCTTATTCTACTTCCCTAATATATTGGCCATTTCACTGCTTAATAGCACTCAATTTTGTAGCTAGGTATGAAAATTAAGGAGGTAAGGGACTGAGAATTGCCACTTTATTTCTGGTCAGAGACTCTAATAAGAGCCTTAGTTCAAAAAGTCATGATATTAAAAGAAATGCTTGCAAATTTAATTCAGACATAGCCATAGACAACTGAGGTGGGGTTACATATGATGATTCTCAGAAATAGGATAAGGTTTCCTATGCCTTATGGGTGAGGAATTGACTAGGAACCTGAAGTCTGTGGCATGAATGGGGTATGACCCCTCTGGTTTTCCTACAGTCCTTTGATTCCAGAATTTGAATGCATAATTTCACATGTATTTATTCAGAAATATGTGCACCCAGACTGCTTTCTGCTAAATGCAGACTCCCACTCTCAAACATTGGTGAGAGAAGCCTGCTAACTGACATTTGCAATCTCAGGATGGCACCGTGTGGGAGAGAGAACTGCCAATCATTTCTGCCAACATCACTCTCAGGGGGAGTCTAAATGGAGCTAGCATGGTCCAATTAAAAGAAGCAATTATGAATAATGGAAAGTAAACAAATCTAATAAAAATGATATTGCAGATTATAGTGGGTACTCAATGAAAAGCTGTAGTCTGTGTCACCTTTTTTTCTAAAGCTATTAATCTTCTTTAATTTTCTTGAAGATTTTTACATGAAATAATCAAAAAGAAATCCTTAAACCTCATTTCATAACTAAGCAAAATTCACCTTAGTAGAATAATTTAAAAACTCTTTACAGATCTTTAATTAGGTCAAATTTTTACGTGGTCTTTGGGTTAGGGAAAAATGTACAAACTATTATACTGTGACCCATTTAGCTGCTTGATTATAGAAAATATTGTAAAACAGTCCTTTTAAAAACTGATTTAATATACAATGTGCAAGATTTGCTTCTGTGGTATAATACAATCCAACTGTCATAATTTGAAGAGTTTGATAAGCCACATCTTTATGCTTTCCCCTGTGTGCAAGGAATATGGAACCATGCACTGTAATAGCAGGTAAGTGTGTGTTCTTATCTCTGAAAGCACAGTGATATAACCTTTTACCATTGCCAACAAGATCATGTTAAATTAATTGACCTTGGTTCACTTGCACTATGATGCAGTTAGCAATTATCTTCAGACGTCAACATTTTGGTTACATATCCTAAATAGAAAAAGATGCCTGACCCACAATTCTGCTAGGAAGGTAGAAATATATATTTTTTGCAGATTATTTTTCCTGCTGTGAATATCTCTATACTTTGGTTATACAAGATAAATTTGTATCAGAGAGCCAAAGTAAAAACCCATATTAGCGACCAGTGATAACCAGAATGATCAGGGATAAAAGACACAGGTGTAAGGGAAAAATATCTTTGGACACATAGAAAGTTATAGTGAATGGCTAAAATAAATATGCCCTTCTTTAGTACTAAAAAAATTGCTAATGGGACCAAAGGGATTAGGAAGCAATCAATTGATCTCTCTGGGATCTAAAAAAAAAATACTACTAAACATGAGTAGATATGCTAATATATATCTGTGGAAAAAGTTTTAAATTATCTCTCAAAGGTGTTTTAAGCTGACTCCCAACTAAGAAGAGATGAAGGTCCAGAGAATTCATGCACAGACATGTACACAGGGTCTGCTACAAAAATCCTAATTTGATAGCTGATGCCAAGTTTTCTTTTAGCTGATGTTTGAAACGTGCTGGAAAATGTAATCTTGCTAAGCAAGTAAAGCAAAACCATCCTGATCTCGTCAGCTAGCACATCCTTTAAGCAATGAACCAACAAAGCCTGTTGATGCCAATGTAGCATTAAGTTTCAGTAGGTAAAAGACTACAAATGTTGACTCTACTTATTCTTGTCTATGGAACTGGCCTTTTAGCCAGTCACAGACATCACATCAGGCATCCTGAAGTAGATGCTATTTCATTAGCATCACTTTCTGGCAGCAAATGACATTGTCTTGGAGCAGAGCCAGACTACAGGCATGAGCAATGTGTTAAAGATTCTGGGCTGGATTTCTCCAGGGAATGGGTAAGGTTATCTAGTCTAGTACATGGTGAAGGCTGCTATAAGTGACAGGTGGAAAAGCTTCATATACCTTATGTTGCTGGGCAAAACTAGATCTTTAAAATCCCTTTATATCAATTCTTTATAGGTTGTTCATGTACATGTACACATTCTCTCTTCCTTCTACCAGCAATGTATCATCATGCCCACTTTCCAAATTCATAAGTTGAGACTGTTCCTCGCTATGAAACAGAGGTATATTTAGAATACTGAACAAATGCAGATAGTGACTATAACCACAAACTTGAACACATTCTGTGTTTTGTAGATGTGTTTTTAACTCTTCCAGTGTCATGTAGCACAGACTTGTTAGTCATCGACATAATTTTAATTCAGGCAGTTCCAATTGTTTGCTTTTTTCTGAACTTTGCAGAGCACTTGTGATGAGTTTTTACAAAACACCTACACTGCATTTCTTACTGAGCCAAGCTGCATGTTTGTCCGTTTTTCCCATCGCAGAAAATACCAGAACTGCATACTTGTATATACTACCTCTCTTCAGTCCCCATTTTCCCCCATTCTGATGCAGGATTGCCATCTGGTGGAGCACAGAAGGCACTTCTGGTTTGGACCTAACCCAAACAGTAAGATCATTGTTTCTCAGTTAGGCTTCCAAGGATCAGTGTAGCAAATGGGAACCCTGTTTGTGGTCACAAATGAAGATGAGCCAACTGTGAAAAACTAAGCCAATGGTAATGCAGCAAACAGTCACTGGGAGCTGCAGCGATTTTAGTGGGTGATGATTTGGCAAGAAGAAATCACCTACTCTCAGCTGAAGAAGAGATCACCCACTTTATTAGCAATGATTTTTAAAAATTATATATATGTACATATTACATATGTACATACACACACTCACACATATATACATAACAGGGGCATGGTACTGCCCATATGAGGCTGCTTGGGCAATGCTAAATCTCCAGACATTTTGTGATATATATATGTGTACATTATATGTGTATGGTATATATGTATGTGTGTGTGAGTGTGTGTAACAGAGAAGGTAGATAAAATCACAATGAAAACAAAGTGACCTTAAAAAGCTATAGCAGATGTAGCAGAGTTACCTTTTCCTCCCTCATTCTCCCCACAAACATGCCCCTTCCCTAGAGTCCTGAAGAGAAGCACACAATTTCCATATGATGCTGCCTGGGCAACATGGGGTCACTGAAGATCTGGAAGCCCTATTACAGACAGAGATTATGTAACCATTGCTGAAGACATACCATAAACCACTACTGCAGGAAGGATTTAACAACATTTGGCACATCTGATCTTGGACAAAAAATTAGTATCAATCATCAGTGGAAAGAAGGCAGGTCTTAATAGTATCTGACTTTCTAGCTTTCAGAAAGAATGGAGCTTTTCATGTGCCAAACACTGTGCCAAATTAATCTAGGCTAGTCACAGACATTAAACATAAGGTGTTATTTTTAAAATCTGAGGTTAGAGAGAGGCTAAGAATTTTCTCAGAGTCACACAGCATTTATTCATGCTACAAATGATGTGCTCCTGACAATGTTTTACACACAATGGAGGAAGTGAGATAGAAAGAGACTGTACTGACTTCGTTATTTCCCTACTTCTTATTCTAGTGATTCCTGTGTGATAGGGAGAATGTTTCAGTAGGAAATAAAACCACAGAAGAAACACTTTTTTATCCTGCAGAGAAGTTTCCATAAGAGTGTTTTTTTCTTTGAAAATAATGACTTTCAGGTTGAAGAATTCCATTTAATCAGAGAAAAGTATACATATATTTGTTCCCATCTAAAGAAAGTGAAAACTGGTTGTTTTGCATTGCATAGCCTCTTTTCACTGTTAGATCTTAGAATAAGAAATCATCCTGAGTAACTGCAGGGATATTCATACTCCGAGTGGAATCTCCTTTAAGATATTTATAAGTTCATTCCCTAACAGCTGCATCATTGAGAATGAAACTGCTATTTGTCCCACCATTTTCTTCTTTGCCTAGCCTCAGACAAGCTATACATGTAACCCAAGAGGAGATATCACAGGATGGTGACCAGGGCCTCATGGTTAATTCGTAGGTACGTTGTTTGTTGCTTTGAAAACTGATCTGTGGAGGATTTGGTAACTAGTTGTCTTCGTATGTTCATCAGAGATGACAAACCTTCAAGCAGAAGTGTTTATGTTATTTGAACCTCATGGCCAAATGAGGAAAGGATTAGAAAAGAAGATAGAGCATCTTCCAAAGGAAGTCAGGAGGAAAATATTACAATCAATCCAATGCATACTTCTTGAGAGTACATGTTTGTGGAGTGATTAAGAAATGGATGGACACAGGAAGGGGAACATTACATACCAGAGCCTATTGTGGGGAGGGGGGAGGAGGGGAGGGATAGCATTAGGAGATATACCTAATGTAAATGACAAGTTAATGGGTGCAGCACACCAACATGGCACATGTATACATATGTAACAAACCTGCACATTGTGCAAATGTACCCTCGAACTTAAAGTATAATAATAATAAAAAAGAAATGTATGAGCACCTTATTTATGTAGCAATGTAAGAACTCCATTTTCAGTTTCATGTAGACAGTCCTTATGATGCTATAAATTTCGTATTTCAACTTCTTAGTAGATTCTTTCTGGCATACTAAGCACAAGGTTTTTTTCTTAACTTTTTTTTTTAACTTTTTATTTTGAAATAATTTTAGATTATTCAGAGGTTACAAAAATAGTACAGAGTTCCCTTGTATTCTTCACCCAGTTTCCCCCAGTAATAACTAACCTTCCATAACCCGAGTACATTATCAAAACCAGGAAACTGACAGTGGTACACATCTATTAACTACAGACTTTATTTGGATTTCACAATTATGTAGCTTCTTAAAAAATGTTATTGAAAATGTCTTAATCACTGTCTTGATTAATTATTTTATTGTGTTTCAGATAGCTGCTTTATATCTCAACTCTGAACTAAAAAGAATTACTTGAAAATTGGATGTCTTAAGCAAAGCTTTTATGTTTCATTTTGTTTTAATTTGTGTTGTCCTCAAATAAGTTGATAATGTAACCTGCAATTGCATGAATTTGTGTGGAGTTTAATGTGATTGCTCATCTGCAAAATTAAGACTTGAAGCAAAGTCTAGGTTGGCTCTCTTCCAAGAGGTTTCTTGTCTTCAGTGAAATCATAATTTTCACCATTTCTATTAGGATCTTCTGACTTATGAGGTCATAAAATTTCTGCTATGCCAAATGCAGTTTTCTCTTGGACTTTGTGTTTCCCTGTAATCTACCATGTAAATTACAGGCATGGTGTCTTTGGAAGACCTTGTTATCTTTTAGTACATTGCTACTTTAGACCAGTGAAGCTAACTTGTTCCTTCACAATTAAAAATATGAAGAACAAAAAAATGTATTTGTGTAATAATTTATAGTTTCAAAATGCTTTTATCTGCAGGATGTTCCTTGATCTTACACAACCCTTTGAAATAGGGAAAGCTAATAATTTTGTCTCTACTTAAGCTTTTTGGACGCCTAAGAGTAAAGGTCTCATTCATTCATTTAAAAAACTGGATTCAGCTGGGAAGACATATTCATACCAGATACATCAGTAGAGGAAATTTAATATGGATAATTTAATATGATGATTGAAATTAGATAAAATAACTCAAAAAACAGACAAGAGAGGGTGAGGCAAACTTAAGGTTAACCACCAACAGAAGCTGCCTACCTGCGTACAGCTGGAGGGACAAAGAGAAAAGTGGGGCTCCTGGATCCCAAGAAGCTGAGGTACATTGTTAGACCAGCGCCACCCACTCACCCAACCTAGCTGGAATCCTAATAGCAAGGGAGCCAAGAAAACATAGCTTCAGTGTACCACCGTAGGGTATTACAAGCAAAAGAAGGGAAATGTAGGTAGTAAACCTGAGTTCAAATGTGCCAATCATGTTGTGCCTGGTATACTCATTTTTTTATAGACATACCATGTGATAACATATGAAAAGAGATGAACATTAGCTCTGCTGTGGAAAAATTGTCATTTTTAAAGAGGTGACCATCGTGTAAAAAACAACCACTGCCATTATTGCTGCTGCTAATGCTTAGATTTACTACCAGCTAATATTTATGGAGTAATAATTATATGCCAGGAATTATAATACATTGCTTAAATATAGTTTATTATTTAACCCTCTGAGTTCAGTGTGTTACTCCTATTTTACAGATGATAAAATTGAGGCTTTTAAAACTTAAGTATAGTGCCCACAGTGACAAGGTTGAACATCCAAGATTCTGATATAGACCATCTGTCTCTAAAACCCATGCTCCTAACACTGCCCTATATTGCCTACATATATATATATTTTTTTGAATTAATTATATGTCTAGGCTATACTGCAGTGGCCAGTTCCTTCCAGGGAAAGGGAAACTACAGAAGAGAAAACACTATACTCAAGTTGAACTTGAAATATGAAGGTTTCTCTAGGTAAACAAAAAGATAAGAGCAGTAAGAGCAGAATAGCAGTATCAGCACTGTATGTTATTTTCTAAGAGCTTGGTAAGCATGGCTATCTAGCTGAAGGTAATTCAGACCTGTTGGAGGGATAGTATGGGAGGGAGAATTTTGATAAGAGAAAAGCCTAGGAAGACAGTCAGAAGGCACATCATAGTCAGGAGATATTAATAATTCACACTCAAGAAAATGGGAAGCTGTTGATGATGGTGTACTTTGGAGAGTCATAATCAGTTTTGTTTTTGAAATAATACTCAACCTGCAGAATTAGATCACTAGTATGACATGTTTGTAGAGTGCATGATCATTGTTTAGGGAACTGGATGAATATCAGAAGGATGCCTTGAAAAAATGGTCGGGAGTTTAAATATTACCTTTGTGTAGTAGATGTAAGGCCAGCTGCATCTGACCTCATATTATTCTTTAACTTCTCAGTCATTGCAAATCAGTGTTCTTAATAAGAGACTGGAGATATCTGAGAGGAGATATCTGAGAATCTACAAATGCTTGATTGGAACCCTTTATTAATTTGGCTCAAAATTAAGACAATAATATCTGAATAAATGTTCTATAATTATATACTTTATTATAATAAAACTTTCACATATATTTTCACATATGATACTCAAATAACCCTATGAATTTAGTAGCACAGCTCTTTTTGCTACAATTTTAATATGAGAAAAGAGAGCAGTAGAAAGGTGAAACTGTTGCTGTAAGTCTACTAAATAGCAGAGGCAAGACCTCAAGTGGGCCTCTTGTTCAAACCACTGTTACTTTTACACTTGATCTTAGCCAAAAGGCTGAGAAGGGATACCAGTGTTACTCCTTTGTCTATGCTCACATATCATCTTGACCTGAGACAAATTATCTCTCATTATTTTGTCATAGTTATGTGATATACTTTTATTTAGAGAAATTAAACTGCTATATAATTCCTATTCAAATTTCCTATATGGTATTATGTTTTCCTTGTATATCTACATACTTGTATTACTTCTCAGTATAGACTTTTTCATGGATATAATTTTTTTCACTAGCAATTGTCTACATCTCAAAAATTTCACCTGTCAAGTATATAAATTTTCTCAGTAAATAAAAAGCTATTGAATATTTTTATGTGAGCTTTAAACTTAGCTTCACCTTGTTTCCATTATGTTGCAAGGTGCTTTAAAGGTAGAAATGCATTTCTGGTCTGCTCACAAACAGACGAAAAATTATTTCCCTGCCTTCTTTGATTTTACTTTCTTGTAGGCACTCATTTGAGTTATAGCTCATCTGTGTTAAAATGGAGGTAGCTTTATATCAGCAAAATAGAAAGATTTCTTGATATTAAAGTAGTAGATTTCCTTGCCTTGTTTTCTTTTCCTTCATAGAGTTTAGTAGTGTTCATTTTATTTATTTGACTGTCAAAATTCTCTAGATCACTGTCAAATATTATGATTAAAGCAGTTTAGGTGAATAAAAACGAGTAATGGCTGAATTTAATTATGGATAATGACCATATGAGAAAGGGATGAAAGAACCTCTGAATCTCCTAGAGCTTCATCATGGCTATTTATTTTGCAAAATAATTATTTAGAATTAATAAAGCTTGTATCAGAATTGATTTATGGCTGATTTTAAAAATATCATATATTGCCACCATGCCTGTAATTCCAGCTACTTGAGGCCTGCTTGAGGAGAGGCCTGCTTGAGGCCAGGAGTTTGCGACCAGACTGGGCAACACAGTGAGACCACATCTCTTAAAAAAAAGTCTTGTATCTTTAAGTGACAAATTGTATACTTAAGTGACAAGTATCCTTAAAACAACTTATATCTTTACCTTCTGAGTTTCCTCAGCAATATCTTCCTCTAACTTATCAGTAGGGTTTTATTCAGAAAAAAATGTTAAAATTAGCAGTGTAATCATTCTAAAGGTAATATTCATTTATGTCTTCTCACACCCATGCCCATATGCACATAATTACAGAGTGATCCATGACCATGCAAGTAAATATTAGAAAATATTGTTTTTAAAACAAGTATAAAGGTGTGTGTTTATACAATATAGGTATACTACATAAGTATAACAACTATATGCATTATAGAAATGTCAATAAAATTAGTGGAAGGTTTTTTTAATTCCTTTTTTTCTCTCTCTCTCTTTCTTGTTGTTTCTGTGGAACTTGACTGTTTAGGAAAATTCAGTTTCCTCCTGGGGAAAGAAAAACTTGGTGCTTGTTATTGTAGAGACACTGCAGATTATCTTAATTGGCAATCTAGAACTTCACTTCTAACTGTGTAATTTTAACTTTGAATGATTTGCTGACTTTGAAGGAGGAAACTGTGCCTCATTTTCCATATATGTAAAAGTGTGACCACATCTTCACACTCTAAAAAGATCTTTTTGAAGATAAATTAAAATATAATCCACAGGAAAAGTTGATGATCAAGGTAAAAGTATTATTCAAATTATATATTTGAAATTATGTTTAAATCAAGTAAACTAAAAATTAGTTCAACGTGACAATATAGAACATTTTGACCAAGCCAAAAATATTATAATAATGGTTGTAGGCAAATCTAAGTTATGGCTTGGCAAACCTGGAAAGACAAGTTGTAGGGATGAAATCAGAATTCAAAGTTTATGAAGGTTAATGCAGGATTGAATAAGTGGTCAGCCAGGGCTGTGTCAGTATAACCTATAGTTTATCCAGAGAAATAATCTTTGTTAAGAAAAAATTTGGTAAAAAGATGGAGATTACTTTCCTCTTTTTACCATCTCTATGTTTTAGAATCTTGACTAGAAAAGTTAAAATACAGTGCTCCTACACCAGGTATCTCTAAAGATTGTTTTACTCACAAATTTCAAAAGCCAACTGTATTTGTGAGAATGACTGATGAATTCTGCAATTCATAAACAAATCTAGGTATATCCATCTTCAATGGTCAGAAATTCATTTTTGTCTTCCTCACTGAAGAACTAGCATGACACTAACCCAAGGGTAGAAGAGTCAAACCTAACAGCAGAAGAGTCATCTGGTTAAAGATTCTAACAAGGGTTCAGCATTGCTCTTGTCCTGTGGCTTTGTTTCAGGGCCGTTATTGCTAAATAACAGTAGGCACTTAGTTTCTTGCTTAAGCGGCCTTTAAATTCTGAGTAAGGCCTTGATTTTCCTTCTCTTACAAGTGATGGTGGCCCTGTGGCTTTGCAGCCCTCCCTCTCTCTGAGCTGAATTTCTTCGTGTCGGTATTTGTGTTGTCCTGGAACATATTTCAGGAACATATTTCCTCCTTCAATCTACAATCCATTTACTGTGCACTATCAGCATTTCCTTTCACTGTCAAGAGACCTGGCATTTTCAATCCTATTTGTAAAAACCAGTTGTTTTAATATTTGGAGTCTGAATTGTAATTTTGTCTCTGTTGGGCAGAAACAAGGATACCCTGGTGATACTTATTTTTTAATCAACAGTAAACAGCCTTCCTGCCGATGTCCCCAACCTTATACTTCAGATACTGGATCAAATGTCCGGGCTTACCCCAAGGACACTGTGTAATATTTACATGATCTACATCCTCAGCAAAGTTAACCCCTGGTCATACACAGTTGTTTAACTTCAGGAAGCATATTTCTGGACATTTTTGATAGTTACTTCATGTTTGTTTGTTTGTTTCTTCTGTACTTCCTGTCATCAAGCATTCAGAATTATTTCTGGTACTTTTTTTTTTTTTTCATTTTCTTTATGTCAGGCAATTAAAATGTTTAGCTTTTTGATTCAGTTTGGGCTCCTGATAAACCTAGGGCAAGACATTGCAGGCACATAATTATAACTAAGTAGACTGAAACAGCACAAGTTCATGCACAACGTGTCTTGTAAACTGTTCCTGCACCTCAGGGTTACAGGGGCACATTTATTCCACCTTTGTAAGTTCATATCTAGGTTTTGATCTTTAAAATATTCTGCTTGTTACTGTAACTTAACAAACCAACAGATCACACATTTTGTCCATATACTCAATGCTTTACCAAGTAATGCTAGTCTACATCTTTTGTATTCTTCGTGTGTGTGCATGTGTGTATTTCATTATACATATTACTTACATATATAGATCATCCCTTTATATCCTTTCCAGTATGAACTATTTTATCTTAGTGGATGCATTTGTTTTTATGACATTTATAATTTTCTTCAATGTTATATTCTATAATTTATTTATTAGTAGTAGTAGTAGTAGTATTTTTTGAGACGGAGTCTCACTTTGTCACCTAGGCTGGAGTGCAGTGGCATGATTTCGGCTCACTGCAACCTCTGTCTCCCGGGTTCAAGTGATTCTCCTGCTTCAGCCTCTCAGGTAGCTGAAACTACAGGCACGCGCCAACATGCTTAGCTAATTTTTTTTATTTTTAGTAGAGACGAGGTTTTCCCCTGTTGGCCAGATTGGTCTCAAATGATCTAGCTGCCTCGGCCTCCCAAAGTACTGGGATTACAGGCAAAAGCCACTACACCTAGCCTATATTTAAAATTTTTAATTGGATGAAATTATCACCCCATTTACAGATTATATTAGTTACAAACTCAGTAACTAATTGAAAAATTGAAAGATTTTATGTTTTAAGTCTGCAAACTATATATTTAACATATTACTTATTACCCTTACATCTGTGACAAAAGGAGACTTTCCACTGCTGCTTTCTCAATATGCATGTAAAGCTGTCTCATTAGAACTCTAAATGTTAAAAATTTCTTGTGCAGTTTGGGACTTGTATGTGTGAAGCAGTATTTCAGCTCAAATACGTGCTTTCATACTGTCTACAATATAACCAAATCAACATTGAAGCTTATAGTAAATAAATTGCTTATGTATGTTAGCAAATTTTATGTGTCCCTTAAAATTTGGAAATGATACAAAGCTATAGTCTGAGCAATTATGTAAATCCAAATATAATCCTTTATGGAGAGAGCCATGGGATGGTAAGCCCTTCTTAATATTTTGGATATATAATACATACCTTACATATATGCGTATATACATAACTCATACTAGTCTCTAAATGCAAATAAATAAAATATAAGCATTATTAAAGCTATGGAATCAATTTGAAATGCAAGCGAATTCATTTTGCTCTTCTGTGGTCTGAGGTGAAACTGGGGGAAGAAATTTATGCTGTGGTAATAACTGTAACATATTGAGCTTGTATTATATACCACTTTATATGCCTACCTAGTTAATATTCACAACAACCCTTTGAAGCATTATTGTTATTCCCACTTTACATATAAAGAAATTAAGTAATTTCCCCAAGATATGACAATTACCACCTTCACAATCTGGTAGTCTATTTTAGTGACTTTATTCCCTTTGTAGTTTCAAAGGAAATTAGAGTTACAGTGTAATAGAAAGAATCAGGGATTGGAAATTAATGTTCTCTGAGAGACTGGTATGCAGAAAGGATTTCAGAAGTATTGGACTTATGTCACTCATGTCCAGTTTGATCTTGTCCTGTATATGACTATTAACTGTGGTCAGTTTAAAAGTTTCGGTACCAGGCAAAGATGGAGTCCTAAGATGGCAAAACATTCTATTTCCTCCTTCAATCTACATAGATAAATCAGAGTGTTTTTGATGAATTTACTGGGGAAGTTCTACATAAATTTTTATAAATACTATTATTTTTAAACATAATTGTTTTTGCCAGTTTTGAGATTATCTAAAATACTGACTAATGCCATAGATACACAGGTGAGCCCAAGTAATGAGGCTTTTAATTAAAACTTACATAAACGCGAAAGTGAGGACATACATAGCATTTAGGAATCCATGTCCCCAGCAGTCAGTGTGGTCAGTGATATTAGCTGTGTGCTGGTCTGTCATGTATATGTCACTGGAAACTCATCACTTTAACAATCTCTTCAGTCTTGTAATTAGTGTCTGATATTTCCAAAAAAAAAGAAGAAAAACATGGAAAATTAAAGTTATTTTTGATAAACTATAGGTAAGTGAAATTATCTTAATGAAAAACTGTATCTTGAAATAAAAGAAAATATGTATTATAGAAAAGCACAGAAAACTCAGACAAAAGTGATCATTTCCTTTTAAATGAAGATTGATTAGACATTCAGGAAGCTAAAGGTTACTATGAAAAACACAGGAACAATTGCAGATTTCTCCTTAACATAATCAGATGCAAGTGTACAGTGATAAAAATGCAAATCTTAAGGTGCTCTTAGCTGCTAGAGGTCAAATCAATGTTTTTCCTCAAATCAAAACATCAGAATTTTCCCTCAGTCAAGTTTTAATTTTTAAAGGTTGAATATTTATGGGGACTCTAAAAGCAGAAATTGTCAGAAGTCCTTGAAAAAAGGTTAAGCTAAGTAAGAAGTAAACACAGAATGTTCATGAACGGGATTGAAGATGTCCATGAACACCTTGAATTTAAAATGCAAAGCATCCTGAGGAGAAAGTTTGTAGCTTTTCTCAGGTTTTCAACAAAGGCCACAAATTCTTAATAATTATTTTTCTAGAACAGCATTTGTTCCATCTTTAAAAGTTTTTTAAAATCTGTCTATGAGCTAGACTGACTTGCAGACTTCATACTTACTGTGTCTCAATGATTTTATATATAAATTCATGGAATCTTAGACTCGTAAAATTTCAGATTCCATCTTTGTGAATCTTTTCTATTTTGCTGCAAAATAAATGATAGCCCTGTGCTTAAGAATCATTGGTGTGAAAGAACAGAGAAGGCTTTAGAATCAAGTATATTTTAGTACAAATATTTCTCTGCAACTTGGTTTTTGAATTTCATCCTTTGCGTGTAATAAAGAAATTAATGTATCACAGAAATGTATTGAATTATATGAAAATAATATAAAGCTATAAACCACCTGGCATCTACATAGAGCTCTATTTTGGTCCAAAGTATTCCATTCTGTGTTTTACCACTTTATCAACATTTTTCTGTATACTGTACTGACTGGAATTGGCCTAAATGTCATTTTTTTTCCAATGGTTTTATTTTAAAGCCTTGTATTTATATGTTATGTATCTAAACCCTCTTCTGCCTAACAGTTTCTCCATTCCTTCTGAATATTCTAGGGTTACAAGTATCCTCATTATCTTTGTCATTCTTTTGAGATATTCACATTTTATGCCAGAGTGTCTATAATCATTCTGCCACCAGTCTTTCAAAGTGATTTCTGACAATTTACTATTTTGTCTCAAAACTTCAGTTAAAGCACTTTCTGAATACAGATCTTCTAGGAATATGTGTGCCCATCTTTGAGGTTCACTGCCTAGGTCTCTGTTGTCTTGGTTACAGTGCTAAAATTATGACCTAAGTTCCGTAAACTGTGCAATGCAATATTTGCTTTTAAAACTTCTGGTGCAGTCAGTCCGGGAAATGGCTTTGCTCATTCGTAACAACTTAGACCCGGTTCTTTCTGGAAATGAGATCAAACAGAATGAGTTTGGCAGACCATAGGCTGAAACTTATTAGGCACCTATTGATAGGTAGCCTTTGTGGGGGAAAACGTCAGTGTAGGAGAAAAAGATTGACTCATGTATACTTGTCTCTGTGTTGTATATCCTTCTTTGCAAAATGAAAGGAAAAGAATCTCACAGGTCATGGTAAAGCCATTTGAAAATACTTCCAGAGACATGAAGTATATTTGTTTTCCTAATTTCCTAGGGATTAGTGGTGGTGGGAGGGGGCATCCTATGTTTAGAATATCTACCGTTCCTTATCACGAGGCATAGCTAGCAGCAAAAGTAAGCCATGGCATGGAACTGAAGGAGCCGTGATGATAATTCCTTCTATTTTTCATCTCTGTATTCATTCATTGTGCATCCATGCTTTAAGTACCTTGCATGGGTCAATCACGCTGATAGAAGCTTCTGGTTCAGAGAAGAGGAGAACACAAGTCCTGCCCCCTAACAGTTCACTGCCCAGTGAGAGAAGACAAGCAAATGAGCTGTGGACAACAAATCATATGCAGAAATATTTAGTCCTGTCTAGAACAGTGAGATAAAACTTTTTTGAAATTTGTTTTATTTGAGTCTCAGCAGGTAAAGAATGGAGACAGGATAAAGGCATTTGAAGCTAAAAAAGAAAAAAAAAGTTGTACTTGCAGAGTTGAAGAGGGTAGAAAGAGAGAGATGCTGGCACACCCTGAAATCTTTCCGCCATCTGGCCCAGCTGGAGGGCAGGGCACTTAATCCTAGTTGCAGCATCTTTGGAAAGTAGGGAAGTCCAGAGTCATTCTTCCATCTTACAGAAGAGAGAGTGGAGGTTCAGAGTACTTAAGGGTTTGGCCTGGAGGCTTCTATTTAATGAGCTATATCACTGACCTTGAACTGAAGGCTTTCAGCTTCTGGTCTAGGGATTTAACCACCTCACCAAATGCTTTTTTCTTTGGCTATGTCAAGACAAGACATCCTCCCCTTTTTTAAGTCCTGCTGCTCAGATTTTTATTTTTCTTGAGTCATGTGTGGTTTTACCTTTGTTGAACAGTAGATCTTAAGTAAGGAAACTAAAACCAT
This sequence comes from Rhinopithecus roxellana, assembly GCF_007565055.1. NCBI lineage: Eukaryota > Metazoa > Chordata > Mammalia > Primates > Cercopithecidae > Rhinopithecus > Rhinopithecus roxellana. Next base: position 80,820,137 of record NC_044552.1, read on the forward strand.
ATAATAGTATTTTTGCTTTATTAGTAAATCATTTTAAAATATTTCATTTTGACTGGTTCTAACTAGTTACCAATGAATATAGCTGTGGGCATTTTCTGTTCTTGTCATGCTTTCATTCCTCCCACTTATACTTTTTTTTTGTAACATTCCTATTGTTCTAATTTCTAATTTGAAGGAATTCTTTATCAAATCAGTTTTAAAATTAAAGAATATCTTCCCACTATCCTCTCCTCAGCAACAAATTTATTTTTCAAATCAGAGGATAAAGGACTTAAATAAAATATAAAATAAATTTATGAAAATGGTTGGTTTATTGAAAAGCAACTAGTCTATATATAACATAGTTTATAGAAGTATATTTTAATTCATTTTGGCAAATATTCATGTATTCCTAAGCCCTCTATGTGCCAAGTCTATTCTGTATCTTCATCTAAGGTATTAAGAGATGAATAAACACCGTGCCCTTCTTTAAGGAGCTATCAGGTTAGTAAAGGAGACAAATATGTCAGCTAATGCAATGAAATACTAAATACAGAATGCAACAATAGAAGCACATTTAAAACATACAGCAGTTTCGTTTTCTGTTCTTGTGGTAGTTGGGAGTTGAACAATGAGAACACATGGACACAGGACAGGGAACATCACACAGTGGGGCCTGTGGGGGGGGAGCAGGAGGCTAGGGGAGGGATAACATTAGAAGAAATACCTAATGTAGGTGACAGGTTGATGGGTGCAGCAAACCACCATGGCACGTGTATACCTATGTAACAAAACTGCACGTTCTGCACATGTACCCCAGAACTTAAAGTATAGTAAAAACAAAACAAAACACAGAGATGACACTGAAGAGACAGTGACTCAATCTGGAGAGTAAAGAAATGTTTTCTGAAGAAGGAGACATCAAAGCTGTGACTGCAAAGAAGTTTTCCAGAAGAAGCAGGTTAATGGGTTCAGGCTACTGATAGTAAAAAGACATTTAGCAGGGACATGCCATGGATCTCCCAGGAAAGCTGAAGTTCTTCAACCATGTTATAGAAGCTTCACGAGTGAAAGGACAACGGGCAGAAGTAAGGTTGAGGGCCCTGGCAAGGTTATGGGTGAAAAGACAGCAACCTGATGGCTTAGATTTCACCCTCTGGGCTACAGAAGACAGTGAAAGGTTTAAAGGAGGAGAGATATTTAAACAGACTTACATAATAGAAAACATAAACACCTTTTAGTTTAAAGAATAGATTGGTGGATAGAGGGAGGGGAAGGAGTACACATTTAGATAAGGAAGACAAGATAGGAAATGAGTACAAAATCTAAAAACAGACAATAAAATATTAAAATACAGATATATATATATTATATATATATATATATATATACACACACATACACTCACAAGTGTAAGCAACATTACACTGTAACAGTGCCCTAAGGAAGGGAAGAAAAAGTTATTTAGGAAGGAGAAACACTAAAAATTATTGGCTCATTGGATTCAAGTAGTGAGACATACAGAATCTAATATTTCTTCCCAGTTTCATAAAAAGTGGTACCACCTACCATAGCAGGAAACAAAGAAGACAGAAATATGGGGAGAAACAGTAATTCATTCATTCATCAAAAATATTATTATTTACTATATTCCAATATTTTTTAAGTACTGTATATACAAAACATAAAAAAAAAACAAGTTCTCTGTCCTTAGGCAGTGTACATTCTATAAAGGAAATCAGATTAGATATAACAAGAACATATAATCTTAGGTGGTGTGAGGTGCTATGAAGAAAACTAAAGCACATGAGGAAATAGATGAAGGCCATGATTTAAAAAGATCTCTGTGAGAGGGCGACACTTAATTGAAGAAATAAATGATTCAGATGTTCAAATGATGATCTGGAAGAAAAATGGTCTAAACAGAGAGAAAAATAACTGTGCACACCATGAAACAGGAATAATCTTGCATGCAGTGGAAGGGGCCAAAGTGTGAAAACAGGGTAGAGGAGTGATAGGAAATGAGTTTCAGAGGGGTAGGAAGTGACCTTGCAATTGCTGTTTTATGCCATTTGAGATGGAAACCCTGATAAGTTTCCTGACTATCAGAGTGACAAGATCTGATTTACGTTTTTTAAAAGATCATATTGTCTGTTGAGTTTGTAGAATCATCTGTAGTAGGTAAGAGTGTACCCAGAGAGACTTGAAAAACCACTGCAGCAGTTTATGAGGGATATCATGGTATCTTGGACTAGGAAGATAGTGAGGAATTGAAGAGTGTTTAAATTCAGTATATATCTCACTATGCAGATGTATAGATGGATTAATTTCAGTGTACAGAAAAAGAAGAGGCAAGGAGGATTAATAAATTTTGGGCCTGAGCAATTGAAATATGGGAAGAGCAAAGTTGTGGGGGAATATGGGGAAGAACGAATTGACAGGTTGTTTTTGGATGTCTTATGCTTGTGATGCATTTTGGACTTTCACATAAAGACGTCTGTCAGGTGTGTGTTTGGCCGTCTTCCTCTGCAGTTATGAGAGAGTTCAGGCTGGAGCTATGAACCTGGGAATCATCGGCATATATTTAGATGAGATCTCCTAAACTAGAGGAAGACATCCGATGGAGAAGGAGCAGAGAGATGTTGAGACTGAAGGTATACTACAAAAATATTCAGGACGAGGAGGGCACTAGCAAAGAAGAAGGGGAATAACCAGGAAGAGATTGCAGGGAAAATCCCATCTGTGAATTTCAGTGACATAAATGGTAATAGAAAGAGAGTATGGGTCAACTATGTTAGTTGCTGCCGAAGGTCATGGAGGTTAAGTATTGAGATTTTTCTGGATTTTCAAAATTAACAGCATTCTGCTTCTGAATGACCTAGCTCACGAATTAGGAGTTAACATGCATACCTATGAAGTTGTTATACAAAAATAAAAGCATTAATATTATGACTTAATACAGGTTGCAGACAGCTGCTGTGGGAGCACGGAGAAGGGGAGAAGTCTATCTAAATGGGAGGAGGAAGGTAACAAAGAAAGCAGGTAGCCAGCTTCAGAGCCAGGGTGACTTTGAACAAGTAGCCTTGCTTGTACCTCATAAGCTATTTAATATAAAAGTTTTATTCTAAGACATAAAAGAAAGAGATTCCATGATCATGAGATGATGTCCAAATTTAATTTCTCCAGCTCCATTGGCCTATGTGTGTAGGTTTAATTAATATGTACAGCACTTATTTCACTGTTCAACCTGCTTGTTGCTCATATATAATGGAAAAACTTAGTCCTCCTCCCCTGTCCTGTGTTATTTCTAGAAGTTGCAACAACAAAGTTTCCTCGAATGTTCTGTTCATAACAGAAATGTCTCTCTTTCCTACTTAGTGTCGTCCTTTACTCTTAGAGACTGTAAGTATCTCTTTCCTTCAGTTTGGGGTTACAGGCTGTTTTTCAACAGTCTTGAAACCCAGAAAAAAGAGAGTCTCTATCCTGTCCTTTCCATTTTTAAGCTCCCCAACACTACTTAAATCCCATATTCAGGTTGGGCGTAGTGGCTCATGCACTTTGGGAGGCCGTGCTGGGTAATCCTAGCACTTTGGGAGGCCGGGGTGGGCGGATCACTTGAGGTCAGGAGTTTGAGACCAGCCTGGCCAACATAGTGAAACCCCATCTCTACTAAAAATACAAAAAATGAGCTGGTTGTGGTGGCAGGTGCCTGTAATCCCAGCACTTTGGGAGGCTGACGCAGGCGGATCACTTGAGGTCAGGAGTTTGAGACCACCCTGGTCAACATAGTGAAACCCCGTCTCTACTAAAAATACAAAAAATTAGCTGGATGTGATGGCAGGTGCCTGTAATCCCAGCTTCTTGGGAGACTGAGAATCATTTGAGAATCATTTGAACGTGGGAGGCAGAGGTTACAGTGAGCTGAAATCCTGCCATTGCACTCCAACCTGGGCAACAAGAACGAAACTCCATCTCAAAAAACAAAAATAACAACAAAAATACAATAAATAATAAATCCTACATCCAGACACCAAGAGCTCAATGTTCTCCTCTTCCTTATTAAACAAATGGAAACTCCTATGAAGTGCATAAAGACTGCTCATCTCCAGTATGTTCCACTAGCTTGACAAGTATGTACAGACATGGCTGAACTGTGGCAATGGACAAAGCCTAGATTAAACTGACGTATTTCCCACACAGACTATGGGATTTATGAGACTTAGAGGAGATTGAAAGCACATAATATTGAAGCCGACCCCCCAAAATGGTATCATAGAACCTTATGGAACGAAAGAGAAATTTTCTAACTCCCTTATTCTTCATTTGAGGAAACTGAAATAATGTAATTTCAACTGATACATTCAAGGGCACAGAGCTCAATTTTGTAGAACTCAGACATAAATCCAAGACTCTCAAATCCCAGGCTATTTCCTTTTCCAATACAGTAAAATGAACACACATATGCATGTGTGTGTATGTGTGTGTGTATGTGTGTGTATGTACCACAGTAACTGAATTTTGAATACAGTCTAATTCTTTCCATTGAGTAGGTGGATTAATTTTATTATACTCTTGGAAACAAGAGCAGGATTTGAGATGGGAAGCAAACACTATAATATGTTGGCAGTATAAAATGTTACATTATGGATGTAGAAAGAAAAGTACAATGCTAGGCTAATTTATCTTTGTGTTTCAAGTGTAAAGTTTATTCAGTTGTTGTGATGTAGAAGCAATAGTTTTGACTACACCTGCTTAGAGAATAAGGAACTCAATAAATATTGATACAGAGTACAAACTCTTAATATTTAATTTCTGAATACTCATGAATCTTGTGAAGAATAGCATGGTATAACAAACTTTTCAAAGTGTATGTGTTTCCTGAAACAATTGGTCAGTTGAAGTGCAAAACCAATTAAGCTAATCACTTGGTTAATGAATCAACTTCAAGAGTTAAACTCATGGTCATGTGTAGATAACTTATGTTAAGTTTTTAGAACTTATTTATCTATACAAAGTCATGGATTCGTCATGGGAACCCATGGAGATTAGATTTTCCAGGTAAGTGGTTAGATAAATACAGTCTCCACCAATCCAATCTTGGTTTTGTATTTTTGCCAGTTGCTTTTGTAAACACTCCAATTAATTCCTTTATTAAAGTTATTAACAACATCCGATTTACAGAATGGATTTCAAACCTCTTCACATGGCATTTAAGGTCCTTGCCATCTACCTCAGCTTATCTTTCCAATGTTGTCACTGTCCCCTGTTCCTCATTATCTTTTCTAGCTATATGCTTTGTGTTTCTTGTTTTTAAAGTTATATTATATACCATATATTGAATAACTACTCAAATTTCTATTGTCTGTATATATGACACATTTTCTCATCCCTGGACCTTTCTTTAAGTTTATTTATCTTATTGGATTACCCTTCTAATCCTTCTCTACTGATTGGATGACTTCTTCAAAGACCCAGATCAAATGTCAACTAATGTAACAATCTAAAAACTGCTCATGGGCTTCACAATTCATAAATTCTGTATTTACAGGACCCTCCAGGCTATACCTGTTCATCTTCCTGTCCAGAGTTCCATATTTTTTGCAGTCTCCAAAGGAGACAATTCAATCTCACCATTTTTTTTCAACCCTTCAATCCTACCACTGTTACCTATCATTCAACAGGCTCACTGAAACCAGTCTGTTAACTGTATACTCTACTCAGTGGAATTGCTCAACCTCCAAATATATCCATGTCTTCACTCCAGCTTTCCTCTCCCACAAAGAAGTATCACAAAGAAGTACCTTCCAAATCTTCTACCCATGTTCTTTTCATATTCCCTTCCCAATCTAGGATTTTGCCATATGTTTCTCATACCTTCGATTCTTTGTTTTCACTATCTTCTTCTTGTCAGCCTACAATATACTTGGTTTTATAATTTCCATTTTACATAACATTTGCTTTTTCCTCAAAACAATGCCATGTTGCTCACTGCTTGCTTTTTATTATCTAAACAAATCTGTGGGTACGTCAATTGATGCACATGCCCTTGCTTCACTTCTATTTATTCTTCACTTCAATGCATTTAAGTGTTAACTTCCACTGCACTACGGAAATGGTTCTGAAGTCCAAATCAGAATCAATGGTATTTTTATCTTCATTCTCATTCTCTTCACTTTTCTCCAACATTCAATACCATTGAACATTTGCTCCTCCATGAAATATTGCTCACACTTGGTTTTAAGGATATAGATCTTCCAGTACCTTCTCCGTTTTTTGACTGATTACCTGTTTCCTAGGAGCTCAAGGTCTAATTGGAAAATAGATGCAATCATTTCACTCTCTTTGTGAAGTATCCTCAGTAGCTTCCCATTTCCTGTAATAAACTCCATGGACTTTCACAGTCTTAATAGGATCCAACTTTTGTATAACCTTTGTAGTAACCACACCAGAAGGCCTTCAAAATGTCATGCACATTTATACCTTCCGGCCTTGGATTATGCTGTTGCCCTCTGTCTGTAATGCCTTTTTACACTTTTCGTCTTGAGAAAGTCGTGCTTGTCCTGCAAATTATCTCCCAAATGTCAATCTACTGTGTCATTTGCTTTCCCTAATTGTGACATGGAGAATTAGTAACTGCTTCTTCTGTTGCCTTTGCACCTTGTATGTGCCCTATAAGTTTTCAGTAGTACATGCAATATATTAGTAGTATTTTTAAAAATTATCTATTTCTTACTACACTACTCGTTCAGTTATGTTAGAGTCTATATTAATTAATCTTTACATTCACAGTTCTCAGCATATTATAAGTAATCACTAAGTAGTAATTCATTTGATAATATTCTGTCCTCCATGAAAGTTATTTGGTGAGAGAAATTCTGTAATATTTCTCTGTATCATATGAATCTGGAAAATAATGAAAGAAATTGAATAAATAATTATTTTTGCAATTTAGATGATGAATTTGCAGTTATTAGGAGAAAAGTGTTGACTTTTCTTCTTATAATTATGAAAACAAAATTAAATATTTAAATCGATATTTAAAATATGACAGTTCTTCAACATTTATTTTATATGTCAGAACATTCAAATTCAATTAATACCTGTTAGAGCTCCATTTTTTTCATATTTCATGGTATCTCTGACTTTTCTCTGGTTTCCCATGGTATTTTTATTTTATTTTATTTTTACTTATTTATTTATTTTTTTGACAGGGCTTCACTCTGTTACCCGGGCTGGAGTGCAGTGGCATAGTCATAGTTGACTGCATCCTCAAACTCCTGGGCTCAAACAATCCTCCTACCTCAGCCTCTCAAGTACTTGGGACAACAGACATGCACCATCACACTTGGCTATTTTATTTTGCTTTTTCATGGTAGAGACAAGGTCTCACTAGGCTGCCCAGGCTGGTGTCTAATTCCTGGCCTCAAGTGATCCGACTGTCTGCTTCAGCCTCACAAATTGCTGGGATTACAGGTGTGAGCCACTGTGCTCAGCCGTTCTAATGTTATGTTAACATATTTAAACCACAGTTCTGAAAATAATGCCATCTTTAGATGAATCTGTACTACAAAGACATTACAAAATATGATGTGAACATTTTATAAGTTCTTAATCTCCCCTAAATATTACTTACTCATCTGGTAGTCCATTACTCTTCTCAGTCTATTTTTACATTATTTACTTTACTGAGCTTCATCCTGCTTAGTGAGTAAAATTGAACTGCTTAGTGAGTTCAGTTTTACTCAGTGAGCCCATTATGAGTCAAACTTTGTCTTATTTTACCTTAATCCATAAAAGAATCTCCTCTCTCTCAAGGGATATTCTGGAATTCTTCTGATCCACTTAAGGCTTTGAGATCAGAGATGAAAGATCCAACTATCTATAGCTATTGAACTGTCAGAGAAGGTGTGTGGAGCCTGCCTTCACCAACCAGGTCATACTGTTCAGTTGGCAGGGATGATATTTTATATGGCATATAAGGCTTGCATATATCCCACGGCTTGCCACAATGGCTGTATTTTATAGATGTTTATAAATGAATGAATAATAGCTATACTATTTATATGTTACACTTAAACTTATTCCATTATATTTCCTGTGTAGTTTTAGGATTATAAGGGTGTTTGCAAATACACGTTTAATATTTGATATAACACAATGTATTAAAAAGTTAAGATGGGTGAATTTTTAACTCGTGAGAATTTATCTTTGTGTTAAAATATATATACAGTCATCATAGTATTGCCTGGAAGCATAACATGCCATGTGATTACACTTGTTAACTTTTAATCTGAATACTGTGGCTCACATAGTCACAGCCAACATTCTCCCTTTATAGTCAATAGGGATCTCACTCCTATACCAGATGTTCAGAAATAAGCAAATATTGAATTGTGAACTTTAGGCAAGAAGGTAAATGGTTTGATTATGATGGTTTGATAATATTTTTAAAATAAAAAGCAAACAAGATAAAAACAAGAACATCTAATAATTCCAGAATGTAGTAAGTCACTGAGATTTACTCTCCATGATCCATTCCAGATAACTTTTATAACACTAAACTGAAATCTTAACATACTTACAATTTTGTATTTTGTGTATTCACATATTGCCAGACAGAATTGTCTCGGTTGTTAAAATTTTTTAAATTCTTTTTAATGGTTATATAATAGTCTAGAGATTTGACAATCTAAAATTTACATAATACTCTGATTATTATTCACATATTTATTAAAAAACGTTGCTTGAGTTAATTATCAAGCTATAAATTAGCAAGCAGTTGGATTAAAAAGAAAAAGTACTTATAATTCCCCTTCTCAGAGACATTAACAGTTAATATGTTGAAACATCTCTTGAACATTTTAAATATCTAGCTATTTTTCTTTCTAATTTTCTATATAAACAAACATGTGAATATAAATATATAAGGTATATATTTTTAATGTGACCATATAACACATAATAAGAATATGTATTTTATAACCAGAAATTTTATTAAAAGTATATATGACACTCTTCTTAAATACACAGTAGAGTTATCTGCATAGTATTACCTTTTTGGACTGTTGGAATATATACCATAATTTTAGAGTGGTTCCTATACTCAACTTTTAGAATATATTTAATTTGTGGCAGTTTTAGCAATGCTACAATAAGCATTCATATTGTTACACAATTGTCTTGTCAGAAACCTAGGATAAATTCTTAAACATGTGTTAAAGGTATGCATATCTTTAAGGCTTTGATACGCATGGGCTGTATAACTTCAAGAAAAGGTTACACAAAGTTACATTGCCGACAGCAATGAGTAACGCAACTTAACTTTTTTGAATATTTTTGAATTACTCGTTAGCATCAATTACCGAATTTGTAAACCAGTTACAAAATATCTCATTCAAGTAAAGCCCAATTTTAGTTATAGGGAATGTGAGATAATGGTTTTGTTGAATGTATTCCTTTTATATCACATTAAAATGGATGATAATTTTTCTTAATATGACAGTGATGAGTGATATGTTCTCTGCTTGCCACTTGATCATAAATTCCAACATAAAAATAGAAACAGTACGATAATAGTACATAGGCAGTTTCATTCCAATTATCAGTAGCTTGCAGATATACTTATTTCAAATTAAGCATTTGAAAATGTTTATATATATTATACTCAAGTGAGAACTAAAAAAACTGTGAAAAAATACTTTTCTTACTTTTTTCTAGGAGATACTATGCCACTTTATAAGTAGAACCACAGAACAGCTCAATTGGTTAAATTTATCATCAGTTAATACTGCAGAGAATTTAATGAACTGGGAGATATGAAAACATTTATTAAGTATTTAAATCCCATTTGGTTTTCCTAACTTTATTTTTTTCCTAGGGTGTCTCACTTCAGAGATGATTTTCCTAACTTTAATATCTACTTACAATAACTTTGTTATACCTTTAAGAAAGGACTAAAATATTTGTAAAATTAGTTCAATAAGAATATTTCCATGTCAAATGGATCTAATTTCCTTTTACTCCTGAAAAAATAAAGACAAATAAAATTAAATTAAGCTCCCTGGGTTCCTACACAATAGATTCTGATCTGGTATTTAGTGATGTCGAAAGTATAATCAATGAGAGAAGTAAGATCATCATCATGTTTTGGTAATATCATCCACCACCTTATCAGTTGAATACAAAGTAGTGATTTGGCTTCTATCTCAGATACCATCATTGGAACAGTTCTCAGACTCACTGGGTTGTTACTTCTTTACTCCATTAAGGGAAGGGGGGGAGCAAACCTCACTTTTCAAGACCTTTTTTTTGCTACCTCTAACTATACATTTACTATGTTTCGGTTATTTTCAAATCTAATCAATTTTCAGTACTCTACCAATTATATATTTTTTCATAAAACAGTTTTGTACATAAATAGTATGCCATAAATGGATAAAATGGAAACATCAAATTAAATTTCAGATATAATCATTAACACATTTCATAATGTTTCTTAGAATGTTTTGAAAATCCAAGAAATACTACACAAGGTAACTCATAGCAAGTACATTCTGTAAATAGTCAATGGTAGATATCATAAGGAAGGAAGAGGAGATGAGAAAAAAGGAGGAGGAGAAAAGGGGGAGAGAGTGAGTGAGAGAAAGAGAAATAAAGATTACTAAGTGAATGAAAGCCTTTGCATAACCAGCTGTTATCAGAAAAGTATCTACCATGGTCAGAGGACCACCTGTAAAAGAGTAACACTGCGTGTTGTTAAAAGTAGATTCCTGCATATTGCCTCATATATAACAAGTCAGAGTCCTTTGGGATGGGGCTTAGGGATCTGTATTCTTCAGGAGCAACAAAGATGAATTTTGTGCCCACTGAAATGTAAAATATATCAAAGTCTAAAGTTATTTGAACATTCTGACCCCTGGCCTGATATTTTTAATTGTGCTGGTTTAAACAAAAATTTTGCATTATGGGTGGTCGTTAAAGATTATGAAGTGAATACGTTCTGAGAACATTCTAAATAAATAAACATTTCAGGAGCACACATTGGAAAGCAAAACCTGAAGAGGATGCACTCACTCTGTTCTGTTCACTGCTGTTGACAGGTGCATCCTTAAAACAGAAACAGGAGAATTTATGATAGAATATGTTTTTCTTACAGAGTATTTTTTTCAGAGATAATGTGATGAATGTTCAAGTAATAAAATAATTAAGATGCATAGGTATAGCCTTTCTCTAAATCACTGAAGCACACAAATTATTTTAAGAATTTGAATACCAAAAATTTGCATGCCAACATATTTACAATAAATCAATCGATGTTGGAATGTGTTTTGCCCGGGCAAATGTTGCAAGTACAATCTAAATAATAGATAATGGTGGCTGATTTGATTATTGTTAATAGTAGTTTTCCTAAAATTATAAAATACATGTATCTAGGGACATGCTTTCTTTATGCCTTCTGAGATTATGAACATATTTCTCTACTTACATAGTTTAAATAAATTTTTTGTCTAGTGAAAAAACTTAGCATAGGAAAAGCAAGACATGAGTTCATAATCCCAAAGGTCAAGTACTGATTTTGTATTTCCTTCATTTAAAAAAATTGCCAATATTGATGAAAAAATGATTAATTATTAATGAAAAAACACAGGTCCTATGGATCTCTGTTTAACATGTGCATTTTAATCTGTGTTAAAAACATATTAGTCTCTGCCTTTTTTCTCTCCAATACTTAAAGCTGAATTACAACACAAGTATATTATGCAAATCGAGACAGTTCTTTCCAAGTCACTGAAAATTTAATGTCAGAAAATACATATTTTAGCATACATTATTTAGTGAAAAGTTCATTTTTACTTTTCTGCAAAAGCGCTCTAAGCTTTGGAGTAAGAGCATAGTGTGGGTCTCTGGTAATACCATATGTTTTAGAGGTTTTAACTTCCTCATGGGTATCCAAAGATGTTAATATTTGACTTTTCCTGGCATTTCACTGATTTCATTTTCTTACTGTTGCTGTTGTTGCTGCCTTTGTGATCATTATATATGAACATAAATGGGAAATTTCTCAGCTGATAAATGATCAACAGCTACTTTACTCCTGGTATTGACCAGGAGTGGCTGCTTTAGGAAGCTGTGATTCCTTTGGGAAGTGAGATATGTCATAATCCTTAAAAATGGAATACAGTGGTCTATAACTTAAAATATTCCACAAATCCTTCTGGAAATAATCTCCACCAACCCCAACCCAAATGAGAACCATTGCCCTGGACGCTATCAACAATGGCCAGACCTTTGGTGAACTACCTATCCTGGACAAGGCCTACCACAAAGTAGGTGCTTTTCAAAATATGGTTCAGTCATTGTTGAGGCTGAGTGAACAGATGAAATAGTAGAAAACCACTGTGGTGAAGCTCAGGAGACTGGTTACTAGTCAGCAATGTCAATAACTTCTTTGAATCTGAGGAAGTAGACAGATCTTTCCAGTTCTTAGTTTTCTCCTTTGAGAAATGGTTTGGGGTAGACGATTTTGAGTGTTCTGTATGGTTGCATAATGCATGAGATAAGAAAAATACAAAATACGTGGTGGTGAGATAGACAACAATTAGGTCACAATGAGATTAAAAATAAATAAAAATGAAAAAGCATAATTATAAAAATAGTATACAGAACTGAAATATGAAACATGTTTGGGGCAGAAAGAAAATTATCAGAGCAAGAAAAATAGGAAAATTAATTATGATTGTATCTTTAAAATATAAGGCAATGGACACTGGTAGAAGGATTTGGTAAAAATAAAAAATAGCAGTATTATTTGCCAAACTTGTAAGTAATCAGGAAAAACAGTTTTTAAATGATGTAAAAATGATATTATAAAGTGATATAAAAACCTATCTGCTTTGTGAATTTGAAACAAGCTTTTTGATTAACATAAATAACAACTATGTGGATTCATTGTGAAAAATTGTTTGTTTTTTTTTTGAAAATTTTCTTTATTTTTTTATTTTTTTATTTTTTATTTTTTATTTTTATTATACTTTAAGTTCTAGGGTACATGTGCATAACGTGCAGGTTTGTTACATATGTATACTTGTGCCATGTTGGTGTGCTGCACCCATCAACTCGTCAGCACCCATCAAGTCATCATTTATATCATGTATAACTCCCAATGCCATCCCTCCCCCCTCCCCCCTCCCCCCTCCCCATGATAGGCCCCAGTGTGTGATGTTCCCCTTCCCGAGTCCAAGTTTCCTCATTGTTCAGTTCCCACCTATGAGTGAGAACATGCGGTGTTTGGTTTTCTCTTCTTGTGATAGTTTGCTAAGAATGATGGTTTCCAGCTGCATCCATGTCCCTACAAAGGACGCAAACTCATCCTTTTTTATGGCTGCATAGTATTCCATGGTGTATATGTGCCACATTTTCTTAATCCAGTCTGTCACAGATGGACATTTGGGTTGATTCCAAGTCTTTGCTATTGTGAATAGTGCCGCAATAAACATACGTGTGCATGTGTCTTTGTAGTAGAACAATTTATAATCCTTTGGGTATATACCCAGTAGTGGGATGGCTGGGTCATATGGTACATCTAGTTCTAGATCCTTGAGGAATTGCCATACTGTTTTCCATAATGGTTGAACTAGTTTACAATCCCACCAACAGTGTAAAAGTGTTCCTATTTCTCCACATCCTCTCCAGCACCTGTTGTTGCCTGACTTTATAATGATTGCCATTCTAACTGGTGTGAGATGGTATCTCATTGTGGTTTTGATTTGCATTTCTCTGATGGCGAGTGATGATGAGCATTTTTTCATGTGTCTGTTGGCTGTATGAATGTCTTCTTTCGAGAAATGTCTGTTCATATCCTTTGCCCACTTTTTGATGGGGTTGTTTTTTTCTTGTGTATTTGTTTGAGTTCTTTGTAGATTCTGGGTATTAGCCCTTTGTCAGATGAGTAGGTTGCAAAAATTTTCTCCCATTCTGTAGGTTGCCTGTTCACTCTGATGGTAGTTTCTTTTGCTGTGCAGAAGCTGTTTAGTTTAATTAGATCCCATTTGTCAATTTTGGCTTTTGCTGCCGTTGCTTTTGGTGTTTTAGACATGAAGTCCTTGCCCATGCCTATGTCCTGAATGGTACTACCTAGATTTTCTTCTAGGGTTTTTATGGTATTAGGTCTAACATTTAAGTCTCTAATCCATCTTGAATTAATCTTCGTATAAGGGGTAAGGAAAGGATCCAGTTTCAGCTTTCTACTTATGGCTAGCCAATTTTCCCAGCACCATTTATTAAATAGGGAATCCTTTCCCCATTTCTTGTTTCTCTCAGGTTTGTCAAAGATCAGATGGCTGTAGATGTGTGGTATTATTTCCGAGGACTCTGTTCTGTTCCATTGGTCTATATCTCTGTTTTGGTACCAGTACCATGCTGTTTTGGTTACTGTAGCCTTGTAGTATAGTTTGAAGTCAGGTAGCGTGACGCCTCCAGCTTTGTCCTTTTGACTTAGGATTGTCCTGGCAATGCGGGCTCTTTTTTGGTTCCATATGAACTTTAAACAGTTTTTTCCAATTCTGTGAAGAAACTCATTGGTAGCTTGATGGGGATGGCATTGAATCTATAAATAACCTTGGGCAGTATGCCCATTTTCATGATATTGATTCTTCCTATCCATGAGCGTGGTATGTTCTTCCACTTGTTTGTGTCCTCTTTGATTTCACTGAGCAGTGGTTTGTAGTTCTCCTTGAAGAGGTCCTTTACATCCCTTGTAAGAAAAATTGTTTACCCTTTGTTTTTATGAGGATATATACGTATATAGTCTTCTAAAGTTAATTAAAAACATGCAAACCCATTGTACTTCAGAGTCAATTGATTTTAATGCCTGAACATACCCACTATACACTACCTTGATAATGACTTAATATATATTTCTACGTCTTTTTTTAAGCCACAGTTTTTATTATTATGGTAATCATTTGAGATAACATTTTAATTCTTAGGCACTTGTTTTTTCTATATAAATCCATTGAGATGTCCACATATATATACAAACAAACAAAAGTACCTAAGTTTATATATAACATAAGCAACATGATAATAAAAATAAGGTTTATATTTCATGTTACTTTATTTTTATTACTTAACATTGGATTATTCTCTCAGGCCAAATTAATGAGGTAGATGATTCTTTGGGTTTGTTTGTTTGTTTGTTTGAGACAGAGTCTCACTCTGCTGCCAAGGCTGGAGTACAGTGGGATGATCTTGGCTCACTGCAGCCTCTGCCTTCCATGTTCAAGCAATTCTTCTATCTCAGCCTCCCAAGTAGCTGGAATTACAGGCATGCACCACCAGGCCTGGGTAATGTTTGTATTTTTAGTAGAGACAGGGTTTCACCATGTTGATCAGGCTGGTCTCGAACTTCTGGTCTGAAATGATCTACCCGCCTTGGGCTCTCAGATTCCTGGGATTACAGGTGTGAGCCACCATGACCAGCTGAGGTGGATGATTCTTAAAGCAAATACAGAACATCTGAATGGACATGTACTTTCTGCATGTTGTGGGAGAAGTGTGATATGATAGATAGATAGAGATGGATACATATACACTTATATACACACAATTAATGCATTTTTAAATATATGAAAATGTGATCAAACCAGAGAATACCCTAAAGATTTAGTGAGGTAAAGAAGAGAGAGTTTTTAGTTGTAGTAGATAAAGACAAGACTATAATGCCACATTAGAATTATTTAACCAGAACTTTTATGATTGTCAGGATTTGAACAGGTGCAGAGAGGTGCAAAGAGAAAGACATGAGTAAAAGCCTAAGTTTGTGGTATGTAATGTGTTCTTGGGAGACACTGAGTAGATGAGTAGATTAACCTGATATTGCAGAGGTCTAATAAAAGAAGTGTATATGTGGGTGTGACCCATTTATAAAGAGCTTGAAATGCCAGGCTAAGATAGTTTTAAATTTATCCTGTAGGTGGTAGAGAAGTGATAGATAATAGAAATATTTACATTATTCATTGTGATTAAGGATAGTTTACTATGTCTTTATTTTGATTTCTGAGTTAACATTTTTAAAGAAAATCCACTTTTGAATATGTGTATTTTAGGGAGTTTAAGTACTTTTTTACATTAGATAATTATAAGACTTGCCAATTGTAATGGAATAATTTAAGTGTTTTAACAATACTTTATAGATTATAGTGACACTCTCTTAGTTATGTATTCATTGTGCCTTGCTAATGTTACCATTTCCTGTGGCAACGACTGTACTAGACAGTGATATATATAACATGTGAGGACTTATTCTCACAACAGTGTCATTTATTAGGTGCTTAATTGTTAATGTTGCTTCTACCAATGTACAAAGATTGCTACTATAAATTCTTTTTTTTTCTTTTTTATTGTACTTTAAATTCTGGGGTACATGTGCAGAATGTGCAGGTTTGTTACATAGGTACACACATTGCATGGTGGTTTGCTGCACCTATCAACCCCTCACCTACATTAGGTATTTCTCCTAATGCTATCCCTCCGCTAGCTCCTCACCCGCTGGGCAGGCCCTGGTGTGTTATGTTCCCCTCCCTGTGTCCATGTGTTCTCATTGTTCAATTCTCACTTATGAGTGAGAACATGTGGTGTTTGCTTTTCTGTGTTAGTTTGCTGAGAATGATGGTTTGAACTTTAGGAATTTAAATGTTCTTAGAATCTGATATGGTTTGGCTGTGTCCCTATTCAAATCTCAACTTGAATTGTATCTCCCAGAATTCAGGGAGGAACCCAGGGGGAGGTCCTTTAATCATGGGGGCCTTTCTCCTACTATTCTTGTGACAGTGAATAAGTCTCGCGAGATCTGATGGATTTATCAGGGGTTTCCGCTTTTGCTTCTTCCTCATTCTCTCTTGTTGCTGCCACCTAAGAAGTGCCTTTCACCCTCTGCCATGATAGTGAGATCTCCCCAGCCATGTTGGACTGTAAGTCAAATTAAACCTCCTCTTCTTCCCAGTCTCAGGTATGCCTTTATCAGCAGCATGAAAATTGACTGATACAGAATCCTCAAGATCTCACACTATTTTTGTACCCACTGGGCTACACTGGGCTTGCAAGTGTTAGCTAAATACGTTAATAGTCACAGTAACAAACCAGCTTAAAAAAATAACATATTGGACCTAATATTACCTGTAGCAGGTATGTACGCTCACACTAACTTAGAGCATGCAGGAACAGTGAAAGGAATTTGACTTGTTTTGAATAGTGGAATGCTTTGTTTCTTTGTTTCAAGGCAGTTAGTTTCCCAGTCTTTCAGGGCTCCTACTCAGCTGCTTTCTTTCAGTGTTCAATGGGGAGTTTAAGTAAGAATTTAAACTGCAATTCTAAACTTTTTCCTTTGTTTTTCCAAACTAAATACCGAATCTGAAAAGATGGACCTTATTTAGTTTTGAATTCTTAGATAAGGTAATTGCAGTATTGACGTGATTGGTCAGCAGGCTGAAGTTGTCAAAGTAAACCAAAATTGTCTAATATTTATGAAATAAGTTAAACAGCCTTTTGGTAAATCTATTGATTTAGATTCTCTCGGAGGCCCTTATTATTAACATCCCAAATGGGGAATTTATTTTCTTAATATAATTTTTGATAAGTCAGATATACTTTTAGTAGTGAACATTCAACTTTCAAGATAACCAGAGAGTATTAATTTGATTTGATCATCAAAAATAATTGTGTGTGTGTGTACATGTGTGCATGTAGATCTCATTTGATGTAATAGTTACACAAAAACTATTTCTGAATTATGAAACTCAGCCAAAGCAAAAAATCATTGGCCTTCAATACATTTCACATACATAATTGCATAGAATAAATTATATTAAAGATAGCCAAAAATCTACAACATAATTTTAATATTTGCATTGCTTTAAGATTTATTCAGGATATTTCAGCTTCTTTTTTTTATTTGTTGGGATATATGTATTTTTGATTTTACGCCGGTTTTAATAAAACTGCATATCTTAAATGAAAATCTGCAGTAGTATAGGCAGATATGGGGAAGGTGTCTTACAACATACTTTCTTCTGTCTTTAGTTTTCAAAGGTCCCAAAGAAATCAAACAAGGATCCACTCCTGGAAGAAGAATGGAATTAAGTTAAAGATCAAGTAAAACTAAATACAGTGGAATTATTAAAATTAAATACAGTGGAAAAAACTTCTATTTGGAAGAACAAAAATTAATTGATATTAGATGAAAGGGAAATAATATTATTTTATTAATTTCAAATTAACAAATAAATTACATTTACTTTGAACAATTAATATAAGCACTGATCCATATACTGAGATACATTGAATCTGAAATAAACCTACACATATTTAGTTTGGAACCAGTAGCCAATGCTTATTGGAATAAAAATTATGATTATTTATTATCATGAAAATGATTAAGAATCTGTACTGAGTTATGATACTGTTAAATGGAGAGTTATTAGAAAACATAACTAAGTATTTATAACTAATTATATAAAATTGATTTGTAATTAGCTCTACAGGGGTGCAAAAATAATTTCTGCAATATTAATGACAACTAGATTAAAGAGAAGAGCTTTTTTCTCCTCACTCTAATTAGTTTGGTTGTTTGGTTTACAAGTCCTTATTTATGAAACAAATATAAATTTATCTTTCTCTAGATGCCTTTGGCTCCCAAGCTACCTTTTCTAACACACTAGATGTTCAATCCCTTCTCTTTACTATGCCTTAAAGTTATTACTGTAGTCACACAAAGGTTATAATTAATAAGAAAAATAAAAAAAAATAAGAAACAAGCAAACAAAAACCTGGATCCAATCCTAAGCAAATGGGCAAATCGGGAAATCTTTGTGCTTTTAAAATTCCTTTTAATGGATTCTATTCCATTTTGTCTCTCCAGACATCTTGCTGGGAATCCACTAATCTGATATGAATCTACTAGGTCTTATTCTTGCAACTATTGGGAAATATGTAGAGAAAATTTCCTGTCATAAACAGACTTGTTAAGCCAATCCCCAGGTTTAATCTTCACAATATTTGGTATTTTTTATAATATAAACTTGTATTTCATGACCTTCTTCCCTGCTAGACCAAAATTCCTGAGTGTAGAAACATCTGTTACTGGCCTCTGTATTCCTCCGGGACTTACTCAGCACCAGCACCGTATGCTTGGCCATTGCTGGTATTTTATAAATGCAAGTATTTGTTGAATGAATGAGTAGAAGAAAAACTCTGTGTCCTGCTTGATATAAATACCAATAATCAAGGGCCTATTTTATCAATTCTGAAGTAATTAATAGTGAAAAGGTATTATTTCCTTTTGTCCTTACATATATAAAATTTCTGACTGTTTTATTTAAAAAGCATGACTTTACGGCATGAGTTTTATTACTCATGATATTCTTTAGATATCTAGATTTTTTTTTCACATGTAAGCACTCTTTACCACTTGGTACTCCTGTAAAGCATAGAAGCCTGTTTAATGGTTTAATGTAGTATGCCACTAGAATGCTAAAATAGTACTTTTAAGTGAAAGTGTTACAAGCACTCATGCATAGAACATATCTAGTGAAACCCCAACAACAACCAAATGCCTCTGTAAAAGCAGTCTTGTAATAATCTGTAAGGTTGTTGTAAGGTTTGGTAAAAATATCTATGATAGTACCAAGCACCCATGGTAAGCCCTCAATAAATTGTAGCTATCGTTGTATTTCTTAATGTTTTTCAAGCCAAATTGCATTTGTGAGTAGCATGGGGACAATTAAAAACAGTGGCATGGTACATGTAGAAAAGTTGTATGGTAGAATTTTGAGAAAAAAATAATGATTAATGATATGTTTTCACCGTTTTCCTTGCCATCTTCTTGCTCATTTCTGTAAAATAACTTGTGTTTGTAGTTTACATGTTTAGTGTTGTGATTTACATCATTTTAGAAGCATTTGATTGAAGAAATTGAAAAATACATCTGTAATTTGTGGTGAAATGGGATAGAAGTGAAAGTGAGTTACTTTGTTTTTTGTGTTTTTTCAAGCCACCAAAGTTCAGTGAATAAAGTGACTTTAGGTTCTTGTAGCTGGGACCAAATCCATCTACGTTTGCTGTATCAAGTGAGAAACTCAAAGAACACAGACAGGTAGAGCAGAAAGAATGTAAACTACATGCATGATTCTATGTGTGCACCACCTTCTCCACCTGTAGACTCTCCTTTAACTACGCAGGAAAACGAGCCATAGACTTGAGAGTTAGATACAGTTTATTTGCTCGCACCTTTAATGTCACTACTTTCATAAGGATGAAATAAGGATGCTTTCATAAGGATGCTTGTTGCCCACCTCCATTAATGAGGATTGAGGGAACCCAGAGCTGAAAGCATTTAGGACCATGCGTGGCACACAGCAATACTCAAGACCTGCTTTCTTTCCTTTCCCCTTCCCAACCCTCCATTGAGTCTGGTGTGATATATGAAAGCAATGTTGAAGAATGAAACAGCTTGCTGTGGTCAGAAATACTGAGAAGGAAATTTAGATTTAGATTTAGTGGTTTAACTAGCATGAAATTTTTATTGGAAAGGGGGAATAAGGGTGCTATTCTGGCTGTATCTTACTAGCAATATAATCTTGGGCCCTCAAAACTTTTCTGAATCTCATTTTTCTCCCACAAAAATGTGGGTTTAATTATTTATCACTTGCAGTTCTAATTATGTACTGTTCCAAAATGAACTATCCAAGTCTTCTTATCCTCAGATCGTTCCAAAGAAATGTTGTTATATTTTGCCAATACAAAAATCTGAAACACAGAAAATTCAAGGACAGGAAAGCAACTCTATTTTTTATTTAATCTTGCAGTCTTTCTCTCTTTCAAATTCAGAAAGAAAACCAACTCTCTGAGGAAAGATTGATTTCAAAGGAATCTGCAGTATTTCTATGAAAGATTGATAAGTACACGTTTCACTATGTAAAACATTTGAACTGAAAGGAACAATGCACATGGCAGATGCTTCTTTAACTTGAAATTTTACAGCTGTCATCTGTTGCAGCAACAATGGTTAAGTGAGCAGAATATTGTTTATTCCACTGAGAAAATTATCCAGCCTTTAGTATATAAATACACCTTTTATTTTTTTCAACTTTATATATGAAAGCAATGGTATGCACCTATCCTCATTTGTAACTAGTTGCTTATTGTTAGTTTGATGTGTCCTTCATCACACTCACATACCCCTTTGATAATCTGGTTCTCACCCTTTTCACTCCATTGAAACTACCCGTTCCTATTGCAACCACTATCTGACTGCCTGACCATTTCTCATCACTCTCCTCCTCAGTCTCTCTGCACTATTTGGTATGTTTTGTGGCACCTTTCCACCATACACATGTTCTTGAACTCCTCTGTACTATCTTGCGTTGCCCCTCCGTTCCGTGTCTTTTTTAGCCTGCCTTTCTTCTTTTGTCTGCAACTAGATTACATCCTCAGATGAGTGCTGTCTTTCAAACTCTCTTGATTCATTCATTCCCATAAATTGAGTATGGTTGGTACCTCTAGGGACATGACTCTCAAATCTCTATATGTAGGGCTGACATCTTACATATATATATCCAGCTGCTGTGGAGTATTTCTGCCTGGAGGTACCACTGTACACTTCAAAGTCCAAATTTCCAAGACAAAACTTACTATTTCCCCATGGAAATGTATTTCTTCTTTTATTCTCACCTGTTGATAGAAAATAGTTAAAATTAGATAGAAATAGATAAGAAATAGATAAAATTATATACAGATAAACAAAATAGATAAAAGTTAAAATTAAAGAGGAACCACTTTGTAAACCTTCTCTTTTCTTTTGCTGTTTGTCTGCTTTGTGCTGTGGATTTTCCTGCATGATGTTTTAAAAGTTACATCTTATTTCCCCGACTTTCATCAAATACTTTTGTTGCCATTAGCCTGAGCTATTTTAAATAACCTTGTCATCTC
This sequence comes from Rhinopithecus roxellana, assembly GCF_007565055.1. Classification (NCBI taxonomy): domain Eukaryota; kingdom Metazoa; phylum Chordata; class Mammalia; order Primates; family Cercopithecidae; genus Rhinopithecus; species Rhinopithecus roxellana. The sequence continues at coordinate 80,842,100 of NC_044552.1, forward strand.
TTTTTCTGTCCCACTCTTGCCTGTGTCTCTGCCCAAGTAGACTTACTAAATATTTGTACTGATTGTATTTTTTCCTTCGAAGTAGCTTCCATTGCCTTCTGCATCGACCTGGTACCGAAGGCCCTCCACAGAAAGACTCTAACCTACCTTCTACTGAGTACTCACCTTCATATTACCTGTATTTAGACCAATTAACTGGATTGTATCTATACACATCTGACTGCACTTGCTCATGTTTTCTCTCTTTACAAAACTCTCCTTCCTTCCCACTGTTATGGTTTATTAAAATAATTTTCTTTATCCCTCCCTCTTTCCAGCCCTTTCTCCCTTTCTTCCTACCTTCATTATACTAATTCTTCTTTTGTTAATTTAGATTATTTTAATTTTTATGAGTGTATAGTAGGTATATACATATATGTATTTATGGGGAATATGCAATGTTTTGATACTGATGTAGAATGTGTAAACAGTCACACCAGGTTAAGTGAGATATCCATCACCTCAAGCATTTATCACTTCTTTGTATTAGAACATTCAAATTCCACTTTTTTTAGTTATTTTGAAATATACAATAAATTATGTTTTGACTATAGTCACCCTGTGGTGAATATCAAATACTAGCTCTTATTTATTCTATCTAAATATATTTTTGTAGCCATTAACTATCCCTGCTTCTCTCTCCCTCCACCGTCCTTCCCAGCCTCTTGGTAACCATCATTCTACTCTCTACCTCAATAAGTTCATTTTAATTTTTAGCTCTCACAAATGAGTGAGAACATGCATGTATGTATATTTTTACTTACTATTGTCCGCTTATTTGACAAACTTTATTAGCATCTTTTGTAGGCCTGGCATAGTTCTGGATATTGAGAATAGAATAGAATGTTAGAGCAAAACAAAGACCATGTCCTGTTGTCCCTCTGTCTCTAGACAGAGAGACAGATGATACTCAAAAAATCATATACACTGTGTCTGTAATGTGAAATACAGAAAAGAGTACAAAGCTGTCCTTGACAGGTCTGGTCGGTTATTTAAGGCCCCCTTCAAATGTCACCTTCCTCGGGAGTTTCTTTCCAATCATATACCCAGGATGTAACTTTTGTGCCTTAATAAAAATGAAAACTTCAGAAAACAAGAATTTTTGCCAATCTGTTTTCATATAAGCCAAATACCTTAAAGAACAGGACATAGTAAATACTTTATAAATATTAATCAAATCAATATCTTTGAAGCTTTTAGTTCTTTGTTTTCTTACCTTGTCTTGTAGCAGTTGTATTACTGCTTTTCATATTCTGTGTTTGTTTGTATAATTATTTTTATCCTCACCTCAATCTAAAAACAGCAAAAAGTCAGGGATTTTACATAAGTGTAAATTACTTACTTTACATAAATACAATGTAGATTTTACTTTTTCTTCTCTCCTTGCAATGCTATTCCACTATACACTATTCAAAAATTTATCAAACAGAATAAACAATATACATTCAAAGACATCTTAATTAATATACATATTACTTAGATGCTAATGTTAGTCAAAAGTTGTTATCACTAATTGACATTGGTCTCATTTTGCCATTTGGTAGCATATTTTGCAGTGGCATTCCTTAATGGCCTCACTATATAAACATGTATAATAGATATTATTTGTTTCCATAAAAAAATTTGAGTTACGAGTGAAATAGATCATGTATATAATTTGACTCTTTTTTTTAGTCTTTCTTGCATAGTGTCATATAAATCTAAAGGGCTTAGAAAAGAATTTTTGATTTTAATCAACTCATCTGGTAGCAAAGCTGCATTGTTCTATTGAAACGTTTGTGATATTAATTAATATATTTACACATTTCTTACATACAGTTTATTAAGCAATAAAATGATTTAGTTCCATGATGCAACTGGAAATTTGAAAAGCCACATATAATACTACTGAAAAATGTGTATTAAACATAGTCTGCATTTTACACTGTTATTCAGAAGGATATTAATTCATTTAATATTTTACAAAATCCAGGGAGGTAGGTACTATTATTATTTGTATATATGGAAGAAGAACCTGAAGCATCCAGAGTTTATGTAAATTGTCCTAAGTTATACAGCTAGTAGGTAAAAGTTGGTACAATGAAATTCAGTAAGCATAGGTCCAAATTCAGTGCCCTCAAGACTGTTGCTCTACTGTTCTGCCTAGATATGTATGTGCCTGTGAAATGAGTAAAAAGAAAACTGATGACATTCAGAAGATAAGAGAAGAGAGACTAATCTCAAATATGTTCCTACAAATATAAAACAATTTAATGTATAGCTATAGCTTTCTATGTAGGCAATTCCATCACTCCAAAAGTGAGGAATAATAAAATTATTGAGAAGGCCTAAAAATAGGAAGTTAGGGTGAAAGAAAAATAACTATTTATAATTTGATGCATGCAGGTCTAGATTTTATCAAAACAGTGATCAAAAGCTGTCTGGTGAGAATCTATTTCTGTTTTGGCTACATCCTCCTTTTCTCATATTTTGTTCCACTTGAAATACCTATTATTTTATCTATTTGAGATGTATTGTCATAGTAAGAGTAGCGTAAAAGCTGTCTTCAAATAGAGTTATTGTGTTCTCTGAAGGCCAGTATTCCTGTTGTTTAGCTCCTTTTCTTATTAGAATTCAAAAACTACCATTCAAGGTCCATCTGATATCTATTTGAATCACCAAATCTCATAGCAAAGGACTATAGCTCAACATTCAGATTAAAAAAAAAAAAAAAACTTTCATGTAAAGCTTCAGTTTTAAAGCCTTGTACTGTAGCTTCAGAAACTCTGTAGTGATCTTAAGAAAAAGAAATTGTCATTCAAAAATTTTATTATGAGACTTTATTTTAGATTCGGGATTCAACGACTCTCTAGCCATGAAAGTTAGTGGCAATTTCCAAAGGGTTTGCTGCAATTCAGTTAAGAATCTTTGGAAGAATATTTTCCTTTTACATCCTACAAGCTAGAAATTAGTTTCCAAGCTGAAGAATGTGTCATTTCACTTCTAGGAATCTAGATGGCAGAAATAAACATAAGCACAAGAAGTTTTAGGCACAAAGATGATTGCTACTTTCAAATAATTCACAGCAGCAGAAGACATCTACACAGGAAAGGAAGACAAATTTTGTACATCCACACTGTGGAATACTATGTAGCTACTAAAAGATGCTTGGTAAAGGTGCTAATAATGTTAATTGAAAGGTTTAGAACAAAATAATTCTATAGTCAGTAGGATCATGATATTTAAAAAGTTGGGCATAGGAAAAAATAAAGCAATGCTAGCAGGAATACTTGTCCTACTTTTCTATACATTTGCAATTTTTATATTTTGAATAAAAAAACAGTGCTTTTATGATAGAAAAATTGAATTTACTTAAATAAACGTCAAAATGTTACAGCAGGGTTTCCCATCTTATGTTTTGGGAACTGACAAACTAGATGGTAAGTAGATACGTAGATAAATATATCGATTGATCAATAGATAGATACTAATATTCTATTATTTATTATAACAATGTAAATGCTTATTAAGATAATGCAGAAGACAATATGTTTTACTTCCTTCATGTTTCAGACATAAAACATGATAAATAGGAATGACTTTTTTCTGTCATGAGTATTTTTTCCAGTTGTTCATGTAAAGATTTGTCTTAAAACTGTTCTATTTTGGTTAATAATCAAGTCAGTGACTAACAATCTTGATGCAAAACAACTCACGCATGATATACTCTGTTAGATGATGCTAGCAGATGTTTGAAAAGCATCTGCTTACAATAAGGGGATCATATTATAAAACAATAAATGAAGTTCAATAGCTTTATTAAGCTAAATAATCATTGCTTCTTGCATAAAAATTCTTCCTTCAAGTTAAAAGTGTCATTGGTGAATATCTGTAAGCTTTCTCTGGTTTGTATAAAAATGTCATAGTAATTATCTCATTGTTGAGTAAGAATTCAGTTAAGTATTCCATTCTGTTATTTTTTCTGAAAACTTAAGATTTTATTTATTCTTCCACAACTTTTAACATTGCCCTGGTATGCTGAATATTTACTGCTACGTGCCTGACTGTGGAATTCTTCATATTTGTCTTTCATGTGCTTACTCTTGTCTGATTAGTGCTTCCTGAATCTGAGGCATGTCTTTCATCAATTCTGGGACATTTTATCTATTTTCACTTTGAATATGTCCCATGTGGATTGTACCTATTTTCTGACCATAAAACTTATGTTAGATCTAGCTGAGACTTATTCTATTTGCCATGTCTCCTAAACTTTTATTTATATTTATATTTCTTTATATCTCTGTGAAGAATTTTGATGTAGTTTTGTCTTTTAGGTCAGTACTAGGTCAGTACTCTTCATATCAGATCTAATCCACTGTTTGTACCATCCATGGCATTTTAAATTTTGATTACATTTTACTTTCTATAAAATATGTTACAGTTATCTTTACTAAGGTATAATTTACATAAATATATAATGTTTTAGATATATTTACATATAAATACATATTTACATAAAATTAATTTCAGTGATTTCAAGGGTACAATTCATTGGATATTTATATATCTCCTATACATATAATATGTATCTATGTATTTCATGATTATACATATATAAATTATAGCACACTACATATTATATATGTAATATATATGTATATCATGCCATATATATCATATCTTGTATATTATATATGTGTTATATATTATAAGTATACATGTATAATCCTGCAACTACCACCACAGTCATGGAAAATATTTATATCTGCTCTTCTGGGAATTTTTCCCCCAACCTGTCTCATCTTTTTTTATAGTATCTTGTTGCTTTCACATATTTACATTTTTCATTTTATGTATTTTACCATTTAAAATATTTATGTTATAATGTGCATCCAGTAAATCTATAATCTGAACCTCTTTTTTCTTTTTGAGACGGAGTCTCGCTCTGTTGCCCAGGCTGAAGTGCAGTGGCACAATGTCCCTCAATGAAACCTCCGCCTCCCGGGTTCAAAGAAATTCTCCTGTGTCAGTCTCAGGAGTAGCTGGGACTACAGGTGCATGCCACCACGTCCAGCTAATTTTCTTTTTGTATTTTTAGTAGAGATGGAGTTTCACCATGGTTAGGCTGATTTTGAATTCCTGATGTCAGGTGATCAACCCGCCCCTGCCTCCTGAAGTGCTGGGATTACAGGCATGAGCCATGGCGCTCTGCCAATCTGAACCTCTTATGGTCTACTTACACTTTAATTTTTTTTTTCGTAAATTATGCTCATGGTTGCTTCTCTCCTTGAATGTTTTGTACATGTGCACTGTGTTTGCATATTTTTGCACATTTTCATCTGTAACAATTCTGTATGGACTTTATTGTAGGTAGGTTCTTCAAGAGAGGATTGGCATTTGCTTTTGCTAGATATCTCACAGGTACCCAAGACCACTTAAAAGTTTTTATTATGTAATGTTTCACACATAAACAGAATTTTCATGTATCTATATAAGGGAATGTATACATATATGCATATGTGTCATGTGTAAGTAAAACAATAAAATAAATGCCTCTTTTCACTACCCACAGATTAAGAAACAGAACTTTAGATGAACAGTGATATGGTTAGGCTTTGTGTCCCCACCCAGATCTCATCTTGAATTGTAATCCCTATAATCCCCATAATCCCCACGTGTCAAGGGAGAGACCAGGTGGAGGTAATTGAATCACGGCAGTGGTTTCCCCCATGCTGTTCTTGTGATAGTGAGTGAGTTCTCATGAGATCTGATGGTTTTATATGGGGCTCTTGCCCTTTCACTCAGCACTTCTTCCTCCTGCTGCCTTGTGAAGAAAGTGTCTTGCTACCCCTTTGCTTTGCATAATGTTTGTAAGTTTTCTGAGGCCTCCTCAGCCATGTAGAACTGTGAATCAATTAAACCTTTTTCCTTGATAGACTACCTAGTCTCAGCAGTTCTTCACAGCAGTGTGAGAATGGACAAATACAACCACTTTTTACAATAACTTCTTAGGACCTAACGATCCACTCTGGTGTTCAGTTTCCTCCCCATTTTTCTGTGCCAGAAATATTTCTTTTGAATAAATCATGCATTTATTTATATATTCAACAGATACCTTTTGATTACCAACTAGGTGTCAGACATGATTCTAAGTGCTAGGAACACAAAAGTGAGTGAAACAGACAAAACCTCCGCTCTTAGAGAGTTTCCATTTTAGTAGGGGCAAGATAATAATTACAAGGAATAAGTAATGCATTTAGTATGCCAAATGGGAATCAATGCTACAGAGGAATAAATAAGGAAAAGGGTATAGAGAGTGTGGGTATGGGCAGAAGCACACCAACATGGCACATGTATACATATGTAACAAACCTGCACATTGTGCACATGTACCCTGAACTTAAAGTATAATTTAAAAAAAGAAAAAAAGGGAAGTACACCTTGAAATGGGAATTCAAGGAAGGCTTCACTGAGAAGAAAGAACTGAAGAAGGTGTGACCAGTGAAGTTTTGTGGAAGCTAGGAACAGTAAAAACAAATGCCCTGAAGTGTTAGGGAATAGATACAGATAAAGAAAAGCAAGGGAGTCTGCTTCGCTGGAGCAGAGTGATCATGGTGACAGGAGCTCAGAGCTATAACAAGGGTGTACCATGTAGGCACTGGAAGAAATTTGGCTTTTACTCCAAGTGGAACTGGAAGCCTTTGGAATGCTTCCAGAAGAGAAATGATGTCATCTGACTTATGTTTTAAATATATCAATCTGGATGTTGTGTTGAGAGAGAGTGGAATTGGTCAAAGATAAAGTAGGGACACCCCAGGAGGCTATTATCGCAATCTAGATGACAAAGGGTGGTGGTTTTCATCAGAACAATAGCAGTGGAAGTGGCAGGAAGTGGTCAGGTCAGACTCTGGAAGTATTTTTAAGGTAAAGAATACAGGAGTTGTTAATGGATTGCATGTGGATATGAAATAGAATAGTCAAGAATGACTACATTGCTTTTGGCCTGAACAACTGCAAGGATAGATTTCATATGAACTGAGAAAAACTAGAATGGCCAGAACGTGGAGTGGTCAGTTTTGAGATATTAGATTGGAGATGCCTATTAGACATCCTAGTATAAGTTTCAAACAGAAAGGTAGTTCCAGGGGAGGGCAGGACTGGAGATATAAATTTGGGTGGCATAAATATATTGATTTTATTTTAAGAGTTGACACCTGATCAGCTCCCCAAGGTAGTGAGTAAGAATATAAAAGAGATAAATTATAGGGATTGAGTCCTAGGGAGCTCTATATTGTGAGATTTGAGAGATGACAGAAAACCAGAACGGCAGATTGATATTGAACAGTCCATTAATTAGGAGAACAACATGTTAAGTGTGGTGTCCTGGAAGTTATGAAAATTATGGAGTGTTATGAAAGTTATGAAAATTGTCAAGTGCCCTAAGTGGTGCTGATAGTATCAATTAAGATGAAGAGTGTAATTTGACTGTAAAACCATTCATCATATGAAGGGCAGGAAAGGCTCAATGGAGTGGGTTCAGGAGATAATGGGAAGAAAGGAAGTGATTCTTCAAAAATAATAATAATAAATAAGCAATGGGGTAATAGGTAGGTAGGGGAGCAGGGATTAAAGAGATTTTTTTTCAGATAGTAAATATAACAGCAGTTTGTAGAAAGAAAAATCTGAAGAGAGAGAAAAACTGGTAATATGGGAGAGAGAAAGGAGAACTGCTGGGATTTTGCTCCAGAATAGATGAGAAAGGATGAGATCGAATGTGTTATAAGTGGAGGAGCTAGTCTTTGTTAAGTGCCAAGAGAGCTTAGGATTTAAAAGGATGTTTATTTTCAAGGTTTTTTTTGGGGGGCAGGGGGTGTGGGGGGAGGTGGCTGTATAGTTATGGTTTGGGCTTTTAAGGGTATGATGTCTACAAGATTGTCAGAAATGGCTATTTTCACAAATGTAGTGCATCATCTTTGTTCGTGTAGCCCAAAAGACCTGGGTAATCTAGCCCCTTTCTCTATGGCCGAGCCACAGTGGCCTTTCAGTTACTGAAAGCCCACTCCTGTTCATCACAGGACCTTTGCATATGCTGTTACACTCATGTCCAATGGAACTTTCCCCGTGGTTTCCTTCAGGCCTTCATAGCACTTTGCACAAATCCAAGTTTCCCTTTATTTTGAGTTCATTTGATTAGGATCCATCTTTACCATTAGGATTTACTCTCTTAGGGCTGGAACCAAGTCACTTAAAAATGTATAAAACGCATATAGTATACACTGAGTAGCCACAGTGACATTCACTGTTTTATGAATTGATAAGTCTGTTAGGAACTAAAAACACTTCACTGTATTTAACTTGGAGTTATGTGGTACAAAGTAAATAATACAGGTGCCTCTTTTTTTTTTTTTTTTTTCCCCTCAGTTTGGCTGCCTAAGTGCAATAGATTGAGAAGGTTATTGCCATAATTATACTGTGCTGTCTGGATAACATATTTTAGTAAGTAGAATGTAATCTCAATATGCCAGTAAGTCGTTTTGCCTCTGAAGAAGATGTTCTAGCACTTTTCCCCAAAAAGGACAAAATGTGTTCATACAGAAAATGTTATTTAGACATTCAAAACTAAGCTTAAATTTGAGAACCTTTAGTTGTGATTCTATAGCTTTGAGAGAGCACTGCCTCAAATATTTATAATATTTACTCACCAAAATAAAATGTTCACTGGTTTCTAAAAGTGTTTAGGGTAGTGTGTTGAGGCTGATGATTAAGGTTGGTCGGGGATGTGGGAGAAGAGGTTGGATATCAAAATTAAAAAAAAATTGAACTGGAAACTCCACGTACGTACAAATATACATATAAACAAAGAAATGAGTAAAACAGTGTGGTTGATTAATATTTTCTTGACACTTAGAAGCCAGGAGACTCTCAACACTAATTAAAACCTAGGAATATAAGCTATTGAATCAAATTAGGAATTAAATAAAATGAGTGATTTGGTTCTGATTCTTGCTACCTGGGTGATTATCAAAAGGGTTTTAGATCACATAGACCTTAGTTCCACAACCAAGGGATAGAGGTGGTAGTAGTCTTTTACATATGCCCAGTGTATGACTGGAGTTTATGAGACAGAAATATAAATTAGCATATTTATTTTCAGAGAAGGAGATTAGCTATCTTATAATTTTTTAAATTTTCCATCAGTTAAATATGCTGCCTTGAGTCGCACAATATCCCGTTAGCTAATGTTTCAAGTGTCCCATATCTCAGAGAAAACAAACAAGTTTTTTTTTTTTAATAGCTGTTTAACTAACTTTTTAAATTTTATTTCTGTGTTGGTGTCTTGCTCTGTTGCCCAGGCTGGAGTGTAGTGGCACAATCTGGGCTCACTGAAACCTCTGCCTCCTGGGTTCAAGGAATTCTCCTGCTTCAGCCTCCCCAGTAACTGGGATTACAAGTGCCCGCCACCATGCCCAGCTAATTTTTTTTTTTTTTTTGGTAGAGACAGAGTTTCAACATATTGGCCAGGCTGATCTCGAACTCCTGACCTCAAGTGATCCGCCCACCTCGGCCTCCCAGAGTGTTGGGAATACAGGCATGGGACACCACACCCGGCCATGTTTAACTAAATAACTTTTAAATAACTGTTGTGTTATTAGATCATTGCTGTAGTACCAATGCAAAAGTAAGTCCTAAGAGTTTTGGGCATTAATAAGTGGAGAATTTTCTGATACGAAGTCAAGAAAATGAAGGAATTAGGTGGCATGAGGGGTTACATAAAACTACTTAGATTCCCAATGCAATACTTTGAATTATTAAATATACTTTTAACAAAACCATATTATTACTCAAGGTCCTAATTTTTATAAATGTAAAACAAAAAAAATTACAAATACATTTAGAAATTTCAGGTAATTTTTTTTCTTTGGATCTGCTTTTGAATTGAAACACACTTAAAACTGTTTGCTTAAAAATCAAATTATTCAGGTTAATTGCTGTTAATTTTCCCACATTTATGTAAAATGACTATCATGTAACAGAAGCTCCATTTTCACTTTGATTAAAATAGAAAATGCTCTAAATGGAATTTACTATTATTAGAAGAGGAAATAAAATAATCTCATACGAGATAGAACATAATGATAAAAATGAGTGAAATAAATAGCTATATCTGCTATTCAGACATACCAAGTATACTAAATTATCAGTGAGTAGAAATATGCTTTGTTTAAGGGAAGCAATAAACAGCCAAGATTTTACAATCAAAACAGATGTGAAAAGCAGCATCCAAGTTTTCACTTTCAAAAAAATAGTGGTATATGAGGCTCATTTTAAGAAATGTCTTGATTTCTTATGAATCATAAGTATTTCCATAATCAGGGACCGTTAACGGTCTCCATTATCAAGTATTATTTTTGACATTTTAAGATCTCTGATGGTATCAGATCTGGAAATACCTTACCCTTTACTGTCACATGTACAATAAAATGCTAGATCAAGGGGAAGAAAAGAAGAGAATTTCAAAGTAAGCAAAGTTTCATATTCAGAAATAGAATTTATAATGTGAACCAACTTTTTCTGTAACCAAGATCTCTCAGTTCCAACAAATTCACTGTCTAAAAGAAATATATAGAACTTGGAACTTCTGTCCTAGTTCTTTCTTCTATATATTATTTGCATTCAGACATTTGGCAATAATGCTTTTCAGTTTAGATTAAAATAACTTGCATATTACTATTGGGAAAAGTAAATTCTTTTTCTGAACTTTTCTTAATTTCACTGGCATTTTTTTGTGCTAATTGTCCAGTAATGATATATTTTAAAATACCATGAAACTGAAAATGTCAGGAATTGATTATCCAGCAGCAGAGGTCAAGGTTATGAGAGAGGAAACTAAGTTGATACAAAATTAGTAATAAAAATATGGGCTCTTACTACTTGATTATATTCATTTTATCCATCTGTACAAAGGCATGTAAGATGAAAGATTGTAGTGAGCCAAGGGTGGTAATCTTTGCTCTGGAGCATGAGTCAGGGAGTGGGGAGGGAAATAAGGGACAGTGCTAAAATCATGGTCTGCCACCTAGTTTTGAAGTTTTGGGGAACCCCCACCTGCCATACACACCATGCTAAATAATTTGGAAGTCATCAAAAACTTTATGGCAGAACAACTGGAAAAAAAAAAAAAAGAATGCTTAAAACAAATGGGTATAATGTGATCTAACCTACATTTAATGATGATTTTAATAGCATTATAGAAGGTGGATTGAGAGGGCAATCCTGGAAATATAGACAAAGTGGGAAACTACTGCAGCAATAATCTGTGTGAAAGATGGCAGAGTGCTGCATTATGGCATGGAAAGGAATACAAGAAGGGGCACATTTGACAAAGCTATAGAGACACAATAGAAAACGTGGTGATGAACTAAATATGAGCGCAAAAAACAGAAAAGAAGTCAAAGAAGAGCCCAAGGCTGCTCACTTAGGCATCAGGAAAATGGTGAATGCAAAGGTGGAGAAGATTCAAAAAAAGAGAGAGAGAGAGGCTGATTTTAATGGTTTTGGACATGCTGAATTTGAAGTATTCCAGATTTTTGTGAACTTGTTAGGTGTAAAAGTCTTTCAGCAGTTAAGAAAAGGAGTGTAGAGCTTAAAAGAGAAGACTGAGTTGTATTTATCAGATTTCTCAGAACAGTTGTTTTCTGCCTATGAGATATAGAAGTCTGTTTGGTTAAGGTTTCAGAGTCATTTGACTTAGCTAGTTTTGAACAAGGGGTAGTGAATGAGAACTCTGAGAGAGAGCTTGTGACTGAGAAAAGACGATGATCGAGTGTGGAACCTTAGGAAACTCATCATCTGAGGTTGCCAGGAGAGGTAGTAAGAAAGCCAGAATGGAGTGGACACCTGGAAGTCAAGGTGGGAATAGTTTTAAGAAGGAAATAGTCAAAGGGATTAGATTCTCCAGGAAGTCAAATGAAATGAGAAATAAGTTGTGCCCCCAAAGTTTGGGGAATATAGTTGTATCTTGAATTACATCCTCTGCCTCAAATAGTATTTTCATCCATCCTTCATTAGAGTGGCAAACTCTGTTTCAGATCACTCCTAAATTTGTACTTTCACAATATGTAACTCTTTTGACTCACACTTCAATGACCGGAACCCAAATGGACATGCGGACTTAATGATGACACTGTTAATAGTATCATGTGTAATGACTAAGTCTCAACTTAACAGCTACCTTTTTCTTTTAAGTTCCAATATTAAGGAGTTTAAACAAGACTAATTCATTTTAATTATCTACACACATTTTTAACCGTACATTCTGAATTGAACTTTGTATCCAAAGCATGAATAATCTAGTAGGATTAGACAAAATCAATATAAAACTCCTAAGATTGTTGACATAAGCATACTTGTGTAGAAAGACATTCAGAAATTATTATTAAATAAGATGTTTAAATCTAACACAATTCTTAAAAACAATTGTGCTTCTATAAACCTGAGAAAGGTATAGTGTTGATTTGTCTCTATTTATTTAAAAAAGTATACCATAGTCTCAGTAAAGACACTTATCATCTCTCTGCTTCATAATTATTTGACTAGTCATTTCACCTCCTGGACTATACTCTTAATTTCCATAGTAAGAGGATTCATGTCAGACTCGTTTCTGAGTTTCCCACATTAATTTGCCTCTAGACCCAAAGTCCAAAATTAAAGATATAGTGAAGTATCTTCTCAATAAATCATATCAACAAAGGTGATATGTTACTGTCTTAATTATAACAGCATGCATTTTTGTATTTTTATTTTTCAATTTATCTTGTTTAATTTTTTCATTGCATCATTGTTATTAGATTAGTTGGAGTGTGATACTAGTACGATCAATTAAGGGTTCAAATTCTATGTGAGACTTTTACTTGTCTTTCTCATGGTCACAAATTCAGTCTCCACTTTGGCCATATTTGCAACTGTGCAATATTGGTTAAAAATAAAAAAGAGTGGGTGGACAGAAGTAGAAATATTACGTGAATTCATTTATATCTCTGGAAAATAAGTTTGGAGAACACTATCTGTTCTGTCTGAATAAGAAGTATATTTGTTCTAAAGGAAGAGCACATTTGCTTCAGCCTGCCTGGCGATCTGAAATTTCTGTGTGGATGATACTCCCATTTTGACATGTTAGCATCTGCCCACTGTGTACTTTTCTGTGTGCTATAACCAGCAGTGTGCTCAGAAGTACAATCAGCCCATTTAAGACAAGCCTGTAGCAGGAAGACTTTTTAAAAGACCGATTTCTTCCAAAGGCTCATGATTTTAAACCAAAATAGCCACATCCTTTCTTTATAGGAAAGATCATATGTATACAATTGACAACTTCAAAATACCTTAGTGTTTCCTGATTTCATTTCATACATGTAACTTTTCATGGTGAATTATTTTATAAAGTTATTTTTAAATAACACAGATTACTTCATCCAAGATAGAACAAGCGTTTTTTATTAAAAAGAATCTTAATGTATTATATATAAAATAACAGGAAAAATTTATGTGACTAGGAGAGAAGATATTACAGATATTATAGTTCTTTAATTGTATACTATTCTTGGTAATATAAAAGCCTTTTGGTATCAGAGCAACACAATATATCGAGTCCTTCAGTTTGTGGCTTTGGTCAAGTTTAAAATTTGAAAATCTAATCATTGAACTAAAATGTTATTTCACTGTTCATATTATCAAGCAGTTAAAAAGAAAATCAATTTCCTTATTATTTCAACTAGGTAAGTATTCTTACATTAAAGAATGAAGTATTTGAACTTAGAATCCTCATTATCCTCCTGTTTTACTGAGATCAGTATATCAATTAGCTACATATAATTTAACATTCTAAAACAATGAAATTCATTAATATTTTGCAAATATGTTTAAAATAGAAAAAAATTGCGATTTTCTTAACAATCACCACTAAGGGCAATTCTTACAAATAATTTAACCCTCTGTTACTGGGAAAACATTCATAATGATTACACTCAAAAATAATCCAAGCAAATATATTTTTCTGGAATGAGAAAAGATAAAATGATGGAAATTAAAATGTCAGTTTGTTTGCTATGATAATCAAGTCAAGAGGAAAATGTTTTCCTTTGTTATAAAGTGTAAGCTCTGTACAGGAAGGGTATTTTTTTTTTCTTTGCTCTCTGCAGTGTCCACAGCATCAAGCACCATGCTTATATATATGAGTAATTAATAAAAATTTTTAAATGAATGAAACATGAATCTGATAATCTGGAAACCAACTTCTGTTTATAAATCAACATAATTGTGTTATGCAAAGAAAAATAACATGCAAACTTAGTCTAAATGGTAAACTCTTTCATAACATTCTGTGCAATTCTGGTCCATTTTTCAGTCTATATCATACCCAAAGTCACATGGCATCATGTCAGTGTCTTGAGGTTCCCAATGCTGTGCTCCACGTAATTCTTACTATATAAAGCTCAAAGTTTACACCAGCAAAAGTGTGTGTGTGGATCAGCGCAAGGCTAATAACCCTGTAAGAATAGTTACTTAAACTTTATGGTCTCCTAACTGTAGAACATTGTTGTTGTAATTCAGAAAAATGGGCTATTATTAACAGAATAATAGTACTATGCTTAGAATTTCATGTGTGTATATATGATTTTCTATAAAAAATCTAAAATATAAGTGATTTAAGGTAGTTTGATGGTTCCACTCTGTGATGAGTTGAGCTAAATTCAAAATTATACAACAAAGCAACTTAAAAAAATAACTTTTTGTGAAGGATCAGAAATCTAGAGGATTGCAGCCAAGTTGAAATTCTTTAGGATAAAATTTCAACTCAATGTTTCTTCAGCCTTTACATTTTGAGTTAGTTTTGCTGGGTTTATTTGTGGATACTCCATCTGTTCAGTTCTGAGACGGGCTGGAAGAATATATTTATGGATGGCCACTAACTCCAATCTGATGAGTCACTTAAGCAAGAAAGTACTAGGATCATGACTGAATTCAGCAGGACATGTGAATATACTGTTTATAAAATAGAGTTCAAGATTTTGCTTTGAAGAATCTGGGTCAGACCCCAAGCCTTTAAGTTTTGGTCAATTGAATGTAAGTATTTTTTTTTCCCTCAAACTAAGTTACTACCTAGTATAATTGAAAATATATGAGTTTTAAAAAAATCCAAGCATTTAAAAACTATGGAACATATTTATTTATATAATATCAATTCTTAAAATATTTGACATACACTATTAGAGGAGAATTGTAGGAGAAAGTTTTTTTGTCAGAAAATATTTTTTATCATTTTCAGAACACATTAAACTATGACCTTACACAATGGGACTTCAAGATGTGTTTGGGTGTTAGGTTTGCTAAAATGAGGAGACATTATTTTAAATACTTTCCATATATTCACTGCATTTTGATAGGGAGGCTTTGCTGAACCTCACAGAGGGTGTGGGCGATTTGATTTGTCATGATAGACCAACACTGTTTTCCTGAATTGGCTTGAATTTATATCACTGAAATATTTGAAGTAGTTGATCATCTTCTTTTTGTGGAGTTTATAGTTAGACAAAATATATGCAAATAATGTGTGGTGCTTCCTTGTTCTCTTATTTATATAAGAAATAATTATGTGTATTTTTTTTCAATTATCCTAGAAAAAAATTTATCCTAAATGCAAATGCAAGTAGTCTACATGACTTATTAAAGTACTAAGTTACACCCCAAACTCACATAAACATGATATATGCTTCCATTATCTTTTTTTTCTTTTCATTTTTACCCTGACTCTTCCAGCTCAAATTTCATCTCTTGTGTTTCCCTTTGGAGCCCTTGCATGTTTTCTTTTCTTTTTTTTTTTTTTTAAGAGTTCTTAGATGAGAGAGGTCACAACATCTGTAATTTAGATTCTTAAGGAATCTGTTTATAGTTTGTCTGCTTTACAGCATAATTTTTCTGTTATGGATTCTTCAATTGCTTTTTAAGTTTTCTCATATTTTTCTTGTAGCTTTGTTTATTGCTTTGATTTGGGTTAAAAGCAGATTTCCTTCTGAATATCAGTCATTGTTTAGGGATTATTTCATTTCCTGGTCCCAGCAATTTTTTGAAGAACAATGAGGGGATATGAGCTAGTGGCCTATTAGCTGGTGGATCCTGGGGCTAGGCCTATATCAAGACCTCCACTCTGCAAGGAGACCACCTCTGCTCTTGGCTAGCAGATCTGCTGGGCTAACATGCTTTGCATTTCTAACACTGCATATCACCAGTTCTGGACATTGCACTTTCTTTTCTCTAATATATCAAAAACACAGCTGCTGAGGTGACTTTTGCTCTTCCATGTGTCAGACCAGAAGCCTGAGTTGTATTAGAAATGCCATGAAGCTCTTTCTCACATGGCCCCAACCTCCCTGCTACCCTTTGATAAATGACTCTGGAATCTATTGCACTCCTGCCCACACGCCTAGATCTTGTCTTTCTAGGCCAGGGGCACTGGTTTGAAACTAAAGAGTATAAAGTTACCTGAGAGATGCATTGGACTGGGTTCACTCTTTACTTCTTCCCTGCAACATTTTTTGCTGCCTTTTGTTTTCCTGATTGTGGTTCAGGGTTTTGGCTGTTTTTTTTTAGTTTCAGCAAAGATGGAGTTTTGTTTCCTGCATTTATATTCTTGTTGATTAGTTTCAGAAAGAAGATTCAGGCAAAGACAGTCTTACTTCAGCATCTTCAACTTGAAGTTATACATTATACTCAAATATGGTCAGTGCCCTCTGAAATTCTGATGAGCTGTCTGTTGCAAGTATGGATAGATGTTTAATCTGCTATGGGAAAATGACATTGCCCTGTTCATTGTAGAGAGCAACAACACATAATTTCTTATCTCCCTGCCATATACCTTAGTTAGGAGTGAAATGTTGGCTGGGTGCAGTGGCTCAAACCTGTAACCCAATACTATAGGAGGCTCAGACAGATGGATTGCCTGAGCCCAGAAGTTTGAGACCAACCTGAGCAATATAGTGAGACTCCACCTCTATTTTATTTTTTTTTAAAGAATGAATTGTGAAGGTGGAATGAAGTTATTCATGAAAATATGATGCATGGAACTTCAGAATTCATTTGTATTTGATTATGAATTTAAGGTATTAAAAATCCATATGCCTTCAAAAAAGTAACCTGCCTTTTGAGGATCCTAATTTAGAGAAAATGAAAAACGTTTTAGCTTTTTCTCTCTGCAATTCTCCACTCATCAGTCTAACCTCTAGCCCTCTCAATGGGCTCTGTCCTACTCAAATCTTTTTGATAGAAAGGAATACATTAATTTGTTAAATCATGACATCCCAAACCAGGAACTGCATACAAAACAAAAACTAAAGAGCTTTTCTCTGTAAGTAACTTGCTGGCTGTTAGGCTTACCTGAAGTACAGGAAATAATTAAATCTGGGTTCATAAAGTTGCTGCTTTTTTTTTTTTTTTTTTTTTTTTTTTTTTTGAGACGGAGTCTCGCTCTGCCGCCCGGGCTGGAGTGCAGTGGCCGGATCTCAGCTCACTGCAAGCTCCGCCTCCTGGGTTTACGCCATTCTCCTGCCTCAGCCTCCCGAGTAGCTGGGACTACAGGCGCCGGCCACCTCGCCTGGCTAGTTTTTTGTATTTTTTTTTAGTAGATTCGGGGTTTCACCTTGTTAGCCAGGATGGTCTCGATCTCCTGACCTCGTGATCCGCTCGTCTCGGCCTCCCAAAGTGCTGGGATTACAGGCTTGAGCCACCGCGCCCGGCCAAGTTGCTGCTTTTGATTACTTGCTATGTTATGAGATGTGTGAGACTATAAGAATAAATAAAAATGCTAACAATTTATATTATCGATATAATGTAAAAAGTGAAAAAGTCAGCAATAGTTGATATATTCTTCCATTACAATTAACTTTTATGCCATACATTTATTTTACATTAATCATAGCTATAATTGTTATTTGTGCAACTGTTCAAATATCCTTAGAGATAATCTGGAAAGATTAATTTGTAATTTGTATGATATAACATAGATAAATGTAAAAATTTCTGTAAAGTATATATCCTTTAAAGAAAAGATTTTATCAATAAAAAGTTTCATTTGCTCTTTCTGAAGACTTGAAATAAGATAGAAAGTGAATCATATCATTCAGGGATCGTTTACATACCTAGCTGAAGAAATAGATATGGGCTTAAAGATGGTCTTTCCAATAAGGGATTATAGTCTTTCTCCCTTGGAAAATTGGTTTGTTGATCTGGAGGGGCTTGGGGGGCTATTGCATGGCTTCTGAAGGCCAAGATTCCTTCTGAGTGGATTTATTGTTTGAACCACCTGTGTACTTAGACTCCCACTCACTTTCTTCAAGGAGAATGCTGCTGTCTAAGGATTTAGCCAGGTTTAAAATATATTTATAATAGGAACTACCAAACCTTATCTCAAGCTGACCTATAAGAAAGCCCATCAAAATTAACTTCCAAGGCATTCTGATAGTTATGCCTTGATTCTGGATCTTGATTTTTCCACACTTCTGTTTTCCTTTTCTATTATTATTATTATTATACTTTAAGTTCTAGGGTACATGTGCAAAAAGTGCAGTTTTGTTACATATGTATACATGTGCCATGGTGGTGTGCTGCACCCATTAACTCATCATTTACATTTGGTATATCTCCTAATGCTATCCCTCCCCTCACCCCCCACCCCACGACAGGCCCCAGTGTGTGATGTTCCCCACCCCGTGTCCAAGTGTTCTCATTGTTCATTTCCCACCTATGAGTGAGAACATGCGGTGTTTGGTTTTCTGTCCTTGTGATAGTTTGCTGAGAATGATGGTTTCCAGCTTCATCCATGTCCCTACAAAGGATATGAACTCATCCTTTTTTATGGCTGCGTAGTATGGTGTATATGTGCCACATTTTCTTAATCCAGTCTATCACTGATGAACATTTGGGTTGGTTCCAAGCCCTTGCTATTGTGAATAGTGCCACAGTAAACATACATGTGCGTATGTCTTTGTAGCAGCATGATTTATAATCCTTTGGGTATATACCCAGTAATGGGATGGCTGGGTCAATGGTATTTCCAGTTCTAGATCCTTGAGGAATTGCCACACTGTTTTCCTTTTTCTGTGAAAAAAAAATCAGAGGAAAACTTAGTATTCAGAAAGAAAAAATGTACAGGAAAATGTCAGCCTGAACAATGATAGGTAAAGGAATGCCAGGAACTCTGCCGACTGCTACCAGGATGAGAGAATCTGGCTTCAGAATCCAGTTGGTGGAGGTTTTCTGTTAAAAAGGCTTAATAGAACCGTCTTGCATTATCAATGCTCATTTCTCAATGTCTCTTCAAAACAGGAATTAATGTTAACAGATCAGAGGGACACCCAAAACTGACTAGATGAGCTTACTGTGACTGTCCTCCCTTTGTAGCTCATTTACATACTAGTAAAACTTGTAAGAATATAGCTCCTGAGGGTATATACAGCAATTTACCTCATTTTTTTCTCACTCATAACACAGTATTAAAAATAAACAAAGAAACAAACAACAAACTTCTATTCCTAAATTTAGCCGGATTTACTTTGCTTGCCCTTTGTGCTTCCCATTCCACATTGCATCATTTTCCAAATACTACAAATTCAGATTAGATGTCATAGCAAGTAATACTATAATCCATTTATTTGGTAAATTGTGTTGTTAGTAAAATAAATTGTTGTGGCAAAGCCAAATGGGATGCTAGAAAGCACACTGGTTTAAGTAGGTGTTGGGATCTTAAGTTCAGAGTTTCAGAGCAGTTATTTATTTAGTGCTTTAGTTTATACAAATTGCTTTACCTCTCCATGCCTGATATGCTGATATGCAAAGTGGATATGTTGTTTCAGTGAAAGTCAAGGGTTGTTTTAGAGATTATTTCATGTGTCAGTTTGCATTTATTTATTTTTCCTTCTGCTTCATTTCAGAATCTTTTTGAAGTGGCTTGCAGACACATAAAATATAAACAGATAATTAAAACAAAATGAAGTCAAGACAAACACTAAACTAATAGTGTGAAACCAAATTGGCTTTGAGTTCCAAATCAAAACAAAAACACAAAATAGAAAACCAAACTAGTTACATGATCTGAGAAACACATTTGCCCTCTCTCTCTCTATCTCTCTTTCTCTCTCTCTGTCTCTCTTCCTTCCTCTCTCTCTGTCACACACACACACACACACACACACACACACACACACACACACACACATATATATTCCCACATACACACATAAGACCTTGCTGTAACAAGTCATTAAGTTGTCTAAATTAGAAATGTGGTCCTCCTTGTGAGTTGCTATAGAAGTGCAGGTATCTTTTCTGTCATTTTCTCTTAGGAATGCAACACCATCTAGCTTCTCACAAAATCAGGTGAAGTTGTGTTCTCCTGCCATTCTTCTGCTCCAATGTTGTAACATATTTTAGTCAAAATGTATCAAAAACTATGAACTTCAAAATACATAGCCTCTCATATGCTGACTGCATTATGTAGAGTGTCAAAAGACAGCCCCATGCCAAAAGGCCAATTTTACCATTTCTGTGTGGACAATGCTTACTTTTCTGGGAAGGTTTGCTCCATCATTCTCCCAAGTATCCAGAGATAAGACTTTTTGATGAACGAACTTTACATAGATGCCACCTTATAGGAACAAAGTTCTAAACTCACAATGGCCATGTGGACTCTCTCTGTTCCTAGTCTTATACCTCTGCTCCTCATTGGCCATTAAAAAAGCAAATGAAGGAGGGAGATGGAAAAAGATAACCAAACAAAAGCCTCCACTGAATCATCCTCCTTGCAGAACCACCAAATATAACACCTATTTACACACAAAAAGGAGCCCTTCATAAGAAGCAAAAATCAGACGAGCAATTATAGTACCTGGTTTTAAGTTCGTGTTACTGAAAAGGCCACTGAAGAGAGAAGGAAAGACAATCTTGAATTGTCCATGCCAACCCTCCCCTGTCTTATGGCAGCAGCTGTGGGGCATGGAAACAAAATCTTGTATGCATAGGGGAGGGAGAGCACAGTGATTGTGGGACGTTGCATTAGAGCTTAGTCCTTTTCTGTTACAGTGGAAAGCAACACCAGACAGAAATTGGCAGGTGCCCACAGAAGCAGTATTTAGAACAGCCCTACCCAGAGGTGAATCGCCCATCCCAGCAGTAGGAACCTGAGTTCTGGCAAAACTCACCACCACAGGCTAATACTCTGGGATTCTAAATAAAATTGAAAGGCAGTCTAGGCCACAAAGACTGCAACTCCTGGGCAAGTCCTAGAGCTGTTCCGGGCTCAGAGCAAGTGTACCTGGGGGACACGTAAACTAGTGAGACACCAAGCTGGGGTGGCCA
Organism: Rhinopithecus roxellana; assembly: GCF_007565055.1. Taxonomy (NCBI): domain Eukaryota; kingdom Metazoa; phylum Chordata; class Mammalia; order Primates; family Cercopithecidae; genus Rhinopithecus; species Rhinopithecus roxellana. The sequence goes on from NC_044552.1 coordinate 80,863,520, forward strand.
AAGATGTTGCAGTTCTGAAAGAGACTCCTTTCTTTTTTCTGCCAAAGGAGAGGGAAGAGTAAAGAGGACTTTGTCTTGCAACTTAGATACTACCACAGTGGGGTAGTGGGGTAAGGCACTGGGCAGAGTCTTTTTTTTTTATTTTTTATTTTTTTTTTGAGGGTCTTTCTCTGTTACCTAGGCTGGAGTGCAGTGGCACAATCACCTCTCACTGCAACTTCTGCCTCCTAGGCCTGGGCTCAAGTGATCCTTCCACCTCAACCTCCCAAGTAGCTCGGACAACCTGCCCCAAGGGCCTGTGCTGGTGGTGGCCATGGGGAGAGACTCCTCTGCTTTTGGAAATGGGAGGGAAAGACCTTGTCTTGTGGGTTGGGTGTCAGCTCAGCTGCAGGAGAATAGAGAACCAGGTAGATTTGAGAGGGAGGGAGGGAGAGAGGATCACAAAAAAAAAAAAAAAAAAAAAAAAAAAGAAAAAGAAAAGAAAAAGAAAAACAGAAACTAATAACAAAATGGCAGGAGTAAATCCTTACTTAGGATAATAACATTGAATGTAGATTAATTAAACTCTCCAATCAAAAGACATAGAGTAAATGAATGGAAAAAAAACAAGACCTAATGATCTGTTACCCACAAGAAATACACTTCACCTATAATTAAACACATAGACTGAAATAAAGGGATAGAAAAGATATTTAATGCTAACGGAAACCAAAAAGGAACAGTAGCTATACTTACATCAGAGAAAGTAAATTTCAAGACAAAAGCTATAAAATGAGTCAAAGAAGATCATTAGATAATGATAAAAGGGACAATTCATCAATATGATATATCAACTGTAAATATATATGCACTGAATACTGAAGCACCCCGATATGGAAAACAAATATTATTAGAACTAAAGAGAGATATAGACCCCAATACAATAATAGCTGGAGATTTCAACAACCCATTTTCAGTTTTGGACAGGTCATCCAGTCAGGAAATTTATAAAGAAACATCAGACTTAATCTTCATGACAGACCATGGACCTAATAGTATCTCATTTAACATATAAATATATGCATTGACTATGTGCCCACAAAAATTAAAATAAAAAAATTAAAAATTAATTAAATCATACAAAAATTGATGAATCAAAAAGTTAGTTCTTCGAAAAGATAAATAAAATTGGCAAACCTTTAGCCAGACTAACTAAAAAAAAAAAAAAAAAATCCAAATAAATAAATTCAGAGATGAAAAAGGAAGACAATACAACTGATACTACAAAATTCAAAACATCGTCAGAGGCTAATATTAGGAACTATATAACTATAAGCCTATAAATTGGAAAACCTAGAAGAAGTGAATAAATTCTTAGACACATACAACTTATTAAGATTGAAATATGAAGGAATCCAAAACTTGAATAGACTAAGTAATCAGATCAAGGCCATAATAAAAGGTCTCCCAGGAAAGTGAAGTCCTCAACTCAATGGTTTCATTACTGCACTTTACAGAACATTTAAAGAAGACCTAATATTGATCCTACTCCAACTATATTTGAAAAATAGAGGAGGAGAGAATGCTCTCATTCTCATTCTGTGATGCCAGTATTACCCTGATACCAAAATCAGGCAAAGATATATAGTTTAACAAAAAGAAAACTACAGGCCAATATCCCGGATCAACATTGATGTCAAAATCCCCAACAAATACTAGCAAACAATACATTCAACAATACGTTAGAAAGATCATTCATCATCACCAAGTGGGATTTATCTTGGGGATGCAAGGATAGTTCAATGTATGCAAATCAATCAATTTGAAGCATCATCTAAACAGAATGAAGGACAAAGGCTATATGATCTTTCAATTGATGCTGAAAAAAGCATTTGATAAAATTCAACATCCTTTTATTATAAAAACCATAAAATAACTGGGTGTAGAAAGAATGTACCTCAACATAGTAAAAGTCATATACAGCAAACAAACAGGTAACATCATACTGAATGGGGAATAACTGAAAGTCTTTTCTCTAAGATCTGAAACATGACAAGGATGCCCACTTTCACCACTGTCATTCAACATAGTACTGGAAGTCCTATCTAGAGCAATCAGAAAAGAGAAAGAAATGGCATCCAAATTGGAAGAGAAGGAGTTAAGTTATCCTTGTTTGCATAGTATATGATCTTATATTTGAAAAAACCCAAAGAGTCTACCCAAAACTATTAAAGCTAATAAACAAATTCAGTAAAGTTGCAGGATACAAAATCAACTTACAAATATAATTAGCATTTCTATATGCCAACAGCAAACAATCTGAAAAGGAAATAAAAAAGTAATTCCAGTTATAATAGCTACAAATAAAATTAAATGCCTAGGAATTAAAATAATCAAGGAAGTGAAAGGTCTCTACAATGAAAACTATAAAACATTGATGAAATAAACTGAAGATGACCCTAACAAATGGAAAGATATTCCATGTTCATGGATTGGAAGAATCGATATTGTCCAAATATCTATACTTTCCAAAGCAATCTACAGATTCAATGCAATCTCTGCCAAAATAGCCTGACAATATTCATAGAAATAGAAAAAAATCCTGAAATTTAGGAATCGCAGAAGGCTCAGAACCACAAAAGACTCAGAATAGCCAAAGCTATCCTGAGCGAAAAGATATAACAGGAGGAATCATGTTACCTGACTTCAAATTATACTACAGAGCTATAGTAACCAAAACAGCATGTTGCTCACATCAAAACAGACACATAGACCAACAGAACAAAATAGACAACTCAGAAACAAATCCATACACCTACAGCAAACTCCTTGATAACACAGCTGCCAAGAATGTACATTGGGGAGAAACTGTCTCATCAATAAATGGTGCTGGGAAAACTGGCTATCCTCAGGCAGAAGCCTCAAACTAGATTCCTGTCTTTCACAATATACAAATACCAAATGAAAATGGATTGAAGACTTAAATCTAAGACCTCAAACTATGAAACTACTACAAGAAAACATTGGGGAAGCCCTCCGGGACATTGGTCTGGGCAAAGATTTCTTGAGTAATACTCCAGAAATAAAGGCAACCAAAGCAAAAATGGACAAATGATATTATGTGAAGTTAAATGGTTCTGTACAGCAAAGGAAACAATCAACAAAGTGAAGAGTCAACCCACAGAATGAAAAAAAGAAAAATATTTGCAAACTAACCATCTGACAAAGGATTAATAACTAGAATATATAAATAGCTCAAACAACTCTGTAAGAAAATGTTCAATAATCCAATTTTTAAAAATGGGTAAAAGATATGAATAAACATTTCTCAAAAGAGAGCATACAAATGCATCAATTATGAGATAAATATGAATGAAAGCTGCAATGAGATTGAGATATTATCTCACACAAGTTAAATGACGTTTGTCTAAAAGACAAGTAATCACAAATACTAGTAAGGATGTGGAGAAAAGGGAACCATCCTAAACTGTTGGTGGGAATGTAAAGTAGTACGACCATTATGGAGAACACTGTGGAAGTTTCTCTAAAACTAACAATAGAAATACCCACTGCTAGGTGTATACCCAAAAGTAATTGGGATATGGAGGAGATATCTGCCCTCCCATGTTTATTGCATTACTATTCAAATAGCCAAGATTGGGAAGCAACCTATATGTTCATCAGCAGACACAAATGGATAAAGAAAATGTGGTACATATACACAATGCAGTACTATTCAGCCATAAAAAAGAGTGAGATGATGCCATTTGCAACAACAGGAATGGAACTGGAGGTCATTAAGTTAAGTGAAATGTCAGGCACAGAAAAACAAACTTCACGTGTTCTCACTTAAGTTTGAGAGTTAGAAATCAAAACAAATGAAGTCATGAAACTACAGAGTAGAATTATGGTTACCAGAGTCTGGGAAGGGTAGTGGGAGGTTGGGAGGGAAGTGGAGATGTCTAATGGGTACAAAAAGTAGAAATAATGGATAAGATCTGCTATTTGATAGAACAACAGGGTGACTATAGTCAATAATTTAATTGTACATTTAAAGTAACTAAAGATTGTAACAGAAGAAAGGGTTAAATGTTTGAGGTTAATGGATATCACATTTAGCATAATGTGATTATTATACACTGTATGCCTGTATCAACATATTTCATGTACCTCATAAATATATATATCTATTATGTACTGACAAAATTAAAAATTAAAAAAAATTAAAAAGAAAGAGGTGAAGACACAGAAGATAACACCATTTGATGATGGAGGCAGAGATTGGAGTGATGCACCTATAAGTCAAGGAACACCAAGGACAGTGACAGCACCAGAAGCTGGAAGAGAGGCATGGGACAGATTATCCTTCCAGAGCTTGCTGAAGGACCAGCCCTGGGGAAATGCTGATTTCTGATGTCTGGCTTCCATAACTGTGTGATATGGTTTGACTGTGTCCCCATCCAAATCTGAACTTTAATTGTACCTCCCAGAATTCCCAAGTATTGTGGGAAGGACCTAGGGGGAAGTAATTGAATCATGGGAGTAGGTCTTTCTTGTGATATTCTTGTGATGGTGAATAAGCGTCACGAGATCTGATGGGTTTATCAGGCGTTTCTGCTTTTGCTTCTTCCTCATTCTCTCTTGCTGCCTCCATGTAAGAAGTGCTTTTCACCCTCTGCCATGATTATAAGACCTCCCCAGCCATGTGGAACTGTAAGTCCAATTAAACCTCTTTCTGTTCCCAGTTTCAGGTATGTCTGTATCAGCATTGTGAAAATGAAATAATACAGTAAATTGGTACCAGTAGATTGGGGTGCTGCTGAAAAGATAGCCCAAAATGTGGAACTGACTTTGGAACTGGGTAACAGACAGAGGTTGGAATGGTTTGGAGGGCTCAGAAGAAGACAGGAAAAGTGGGAAAGTTTAGAACTTCCCAGAGACTTGTTGAATGTTTTGACCAAAATGCTGGTAGTGATATGAAAAATAAGGTTCAGGCTGAGGTGGTCTCAGATGGAGATGAGGAACCTCTTGGGAACTAGAGTAAAGGAGACTCTTGTTATGTTTTAGCAAAGAAACTGGCAGCATTTTGCCCCTGCCCTAGAGATTTGTGGAAATTTGAACTTCAGGGAGATGATTCAGGGTATCTGGTGGAAGGAATTTCTAAGCAGCAAAACATTCAAGAGGAGACTTGGGTACTGTTAAATGCCTTCAGTTTTATAAGGGAAGCAGGGCATAAAAATTTGAAAAATTTGCATTCTAACTATGTGATAGAAAAGAAAAACCCATTTTTCTGGGGAGAAATTCAAGCTGGCTGCAGAAATTTGCATAAATAGCAAGGAGCCTAATGTTAATCCCCAAGATTATGGGGAAAATGTCTCCAGGCCATGTCAGAGACCTTCACAGCAGCCCTTCCCATCACAGGCCCAGAGGCCCAGGAGGAGAAAATGATTTTATGGACAAGGCCCAGGGATCCTGTGCTGTATGCAGCCCAGGGACTTGGTGCCCTATGTCCCAGCTGCTCTAGCCATGGCTGAAAGGGGCCAACGTACAGTTCAGGCTGTGGCTTCAGAGGGTGGAAGCCTAAAACCTTGGCAGCTTGCATGTGATGTTGAGCCTACGGGAACACAGAAGTCAAGAACTGATGTTTGGTAACCTCCGCCTAGATTTCAGAAGATGTATGGAAACGCCTGGATGCCCAGGTAAAATTTGCTGCAGGGTGGGGCTTTCATGGAGAACCTCTGCTAGGGCAGTGTGGAAGGGAAATGTGGGATCAGAGCCCCCACACAGAGTCCCTACTGGGTCATTGCGTAGCGGAGCTGTGAGAAGAAGCCCACCATCCATCAGACCCCAGAATGATAGATCCACTGACAGCTTGCACCGTGCACCTGGAAAAGCCACAGACAATGCCAGCCTGTGAAAGCAGCCAGGAGGGAGGCTGTACCATGCAAAGCCACAAGGCCAGAGCTGTCCAAGACCATGGGAACCCACCTGTTGTATCACCGTGACCTGGATGTGAGACCTGGAGTCAATGGTGATTATTTTGGAGATTTAAAATTAGACTGTCCCACTGGATTGTGGACTTGCGTGGGCCCTGCAACCCCTTTATTTTGGCCAATTTCTCCCATTTGGAATGGCTGTATTTACCCAATACCCGTACCCTCATTGTATCTAGGAAGTAACTAGGTTTCTTTTGACTTTACAGGCTCATAGGCAGAAGCGACTTGCCTTGTCTTAGATGAGACTTTGGACTGTGAACTTTTAGGTTAATGCTGAAATGAGTTAAGACTTTGGGGGAATGTTGGGAAGGCATGATTGGTTTTGAAATGTGAGGACATGAGATTTGATGGGACCAGGGGTGGAACAACATGGTTTGGCTGTGTCCCCATCCAAATCTCATCTTGAATTGCATCTCCCAGAATTCCCACTTGTTGTGGATGGGACCTAGCAGGGGGTGATTGAATCATGGTTGCCGGTCTTTCTCATGCTATTCTTGTGATAGTGAATAAGTCTCGGAAGATCTAATGGGTTTATCAGGGGTTTCCACTTTTGCTTCTTCCTTGTTCTCTCTTGCTGCTGCCATGTAAGAAGTGTCTTTTCACCCTCTGCCATGATTATGAGACCTCCCCAGCCACGTGGAACTGTAAGTCAAATTAACCTCCTTTTCTTTCCAGTCTCGGGTATGTCTTTATCAGCAGCATAAAAACAGACTAATACACTGTTAAAGAATTAAGTTATGTTGTTTTGCTGTTAAAAGAGGTGGGGGGTGGGGGGGAGAAAAGAAAAAGAAAAAAAGAAAAGCAAATGAAATCAAAAGGAGTAAGTAAAGTGTAGAAAGTAAGTTCAGAAGAAAGTAGTAGGAGAATGTTTTTGGAAAGGAAGGAAGGGAGACAGGAAGGAAAAAAAGAATAGAGAAAAAGAAGAAAGTGATGTTGACTGAGTACAAATTTATGAACCTGAGTAATACAACTGAGAAATTAAATCTAAAAAAGATATCAACATAAAATCATTTCTACAAATCTAAAATTTAAACTAAGTACAATTAATATTTGTTAATCAAACATAAAATTAAATACCAGACATTTAATAAAAATAAAAACAGTTTATAATTTTAAAAGGATTAAAAATGTTAAATTTAAATTTAACAAAACATAAAAATAAGAAATGGTGACTATTAAAAAAATCACTTTTAAAAAGGCAATGAAGAGGTAATAGTAAAACTATAAATCTTTCATACTGGTTATTCAGTCCAGTGATCTATTAATTTTATCTTGCACTCTGGTTATAATACATGAATCAAACACAATGTATTATCCCTATTAACAGCAACAATAGCAACTTCCCATCTAAAAATCAAAGGGGAAATGCTAATCTTTGCTCTTAAGAAATGCTAACTAAGAAACTAAGAAGATAGGTAAAATTCAAATTTTGAGTGTTTTCATTTAAAATGAACTTTTAATGAATATATTTTGACTTGGGAGTGAAAAGTCACACAGAAAGCAAGTGGCTATGATTCTGCATTAATGTACGAAACTAGCTATTGAGTATTCTATTAATATTTTTTAAATATCTCTTCTTTCTCAGACCAATCACATATTTTCTACTATGTTTTACATAATTCTACTTTGTATTAAGTCTAAATTCTAAAATTTCTAAATTTTACAATTTCTAAATCAATAGAGCAAAGGAAAATTTTGACTGAGGAACAAATAATGTAAGCATTGTTTTTGTTTGTTTCTTTTGTCAAAATGTGTTTCACCTTATAAGTCATTATTCTCTCAGGTACAGTCCTTTCAAAATTTAACAAAACCTAAAAAACATTTCATTTATACTAACATTAAGAATTTTCCTAAGGTGGCATTAGCATTCATTGAATGTTCCATTGATTTTTTAACATTGACAATTCAAAGACTAACTTAATTTTTTATGTATCTTCTCAGTTAATAAAAACACCATACCTGAAATTAGAAGGAATAAAGGAGGAAACAAAAGAGTACATCTAAGATTTATTAATTTTTTTACAAAGGTTAAATGCTCACCCAGACTTGGATGATGGCTGAAATGTTTGAATTGTTTATTCGGAAGGTTTCGAAAAGGAATAATATTTGCCTTAATCTCTAGGTGAGAAATGGTTCTTGAATCAGGAAAAGGGATATAAGAAAACATCAGTTTCCTTCAATATTCATTCCCAGTGAAAGTACTTAATTATATATTTGTATTAATACATTTAAAAAAATATGTGTCTGCTTGGAATGTTTGTAGTAAAGTCTAAAGAATGACCATAATGTAGACTAGCATCTAAGTTACACATTTAAGTTAAATTCTAATTTACAATTAAAAAAAAATCACTGAAAATGTAAGTAATCTCTTATGTAGGAGAGGGAATATTGAGGGAAGAATAAACTGCATACACATAAGTGTTAAATACTGAAATTATCTAACTCAAACTTGCGAAGTTCAATTAGTATTCAGCTACTGAAAATAAGATTATTACACCTTTTTTACACACTTGCTTCCAATTTTTAAAGAAATACATTCTATTGTTTTTGTCAAAATTGTAAATCCTTAAAGAATACAAATAATACTGAAAATTAAAGATGAAAATTCAAATTCTACCACTCTCAAACTATCATTTTTAACATTAGCTGGACACTATCTCACCCAGGTCTCAATGTCACAATTCACCTCTCTATGCAAATATACAGATAGAACTTCCATCTGTATCTTCTAACTTCTTAGATAGATGTTTGCATGGATAGCTGGATGGAAATAATTTATAATAGGGGAACCATAGTATAGAAGTTGTTTTCTATCAAATGTGTGTACTTTAGTTTCAGTTGAACTTCATAGAAGAAATAAACCAATACAGTTAAAGAAAAAGTGAGAAGACAATAGAATGATTTTTACAATAGAATGATCTTTTAAATCACCTTCTTCAATTTCAACTTTATTGGATTCCTGTTTAAAATATGTGTCATATTTTACACATATTTAAAATATGCATAATAGTGGTATTACCACTTTTACATCTCCTCATTTTAATAAGGCATATTATCATTTACATTGCCCATGTTTAAAACATTCACATTTTGTTCTGTAATCTCAGGTCCCATAGTTTTTTTTTTTATCAATAGTTATGTATATAACGGGATTCAGTATGCCTCACCATTTCATTTTACCACAGATTCTCAATTGCTCTGTGTGTGTGTGTGTGTGTGTGTGTGTGTGTGTTTTCATTTATCTTTTAATTGGACATATTTCATGGTCAAGCTTTTTTACTTTTTTCCTCAAGAGGGGCACCTGAGTATAGTTATCTTAATTCATTCTTGTTTGATAGCACCTATCTATTGTCTTTATTTCTAAATAACATCTTGAATCGTTATAAAATTCTTGGGTTACACTTTTGTTACTTTAGAGGGTGCAGACATTGTTTTGTCACCTCTTGCACTGTATGTTGGAAATGTCTGCAGCTAGCCTCACGTTTTCTCTCCTGTTAGGTGACACTTTGTGGGAGGGGTGTGGGGATCTGAATAGTCAATAGGTTGAGTAGGCCATGTCTTATTGTTGACTATGTCAAATTTACTTGAAATTGTGTGCTTCTAATGTTTAGATTAAGTTACTTATTTGGGGAAATAAGATTACAGATTCAACATGCGTCTTCTCCTACATTTGTTGAGTCTCTACTTCACAGATATGAATTGTTGTTATGCTGTATTATCTAGTCACACTTCCATATCTACTTGTTTTTCTTTAATCATTTTAATCCTCCTCACTTACAACAAAGCAGCATTCATTATATAAACCTCAACATTTTTAACAATATCACTTATTTGATTTCTAGTCAAGTCAACTTTGTTTTCACTATTTCTAAATTATATATTGTTATGTAATGGTGGAGTATTGATCCTCAACTTGGGTTCATAAGTCTGATAGACTTTTGTTTTTGTTTTTGTTTTTTTTGAGACAGAGTCTCGCTCTGTCGCCCAGTCCGGAGTGCAGTGGCCTAATCTCGGCTCACTGCAAGCTTCCCCTCCCGGGTTCACTCCATTCTCCTGCCTCAGCCTCCCGAGTAGCTGGGACTACAGGAGCCCGCCACCATGCCCAGCTAGTTTTTTTTTTTTTTTTTGTATTTATAGTAGAGACGGGTTTCACCGTGTTAGCCAAGATGGTCTCGATCTCCTGACCTCGTGATCTGCCCACCTCCGCCTCCCAAAGTGCTGGGATTACAGGCGTGATCCACCGCTCCCGGCCTGATAGACATTTTAATTATATGTACTTGTTTCCCACATTTGAGCTCATTTTTGAAGAATTTACATTCTCAATATGTTATTTCATAATATGAAATAATTGTGAGCAATTCCATTCTGTTCCATCAGTTACTTTTCTTCTATTTTGGACATGGCTTTTCTTCCTTTCCTTGATCATTTTGGGAGTTCTATAAAGTTCTATCTGTTCTGATAAAACATGGGTAACCTGTTTAGCCTCTTCCTACTATACCTGATACCAGTTAATTTTTCTTTCAAAGCTTCTGTTTGAGCTGCATGCATATTTTCTTTCTCTACTCTTCTCTCTTTGCCTCTTTCTGTCTCTCTCTTTCTGTCTGTCTCTTTCTGTCTCTCTAGCTGTCTTTCTTTCTAGTTTCCGAGTATTATAGTGTCGTCTTTCCTTTTCTGGACACTGTTGGTAATGTTTTTCTTTTTACATGACAATTTTTGATCATTTTCCTAGGTATCAGTGAGGAAAATTCTAATACTGTGAAGACATTTTAACCATTTTAACCAAGAAGTAACTACTTAATCTTGAAAGTTCTGCATATACATTATCAAATGATTATCCAAACATGACATGTAATTTTTAATGATCATTACATTATTGAGATAATTATGTTGCATAAACTGTGGTATTTAGGGATAGAGAAAGATTTGTTAAATGATATAAAAGTACCCTGATCTGATCACTATACATTATAAGTATCAAAACATCATTATGTACCCCATGAATATGTACAAGTGTTATTTCTAAAATTTAACACAATCCTACAGTTTTTCAATCTATCATTTAAAATTTAATCTTTCTATCTTTAGTGATAGAAAGTTTATCATAGTGTATTGGGATATTCTTTAAATATATTCCTGGACTACTTTTCCTGTGATTATATCAAGTAGGTAAAATGACTTTTGGAAGGTTTCAGTAGGATAAATAAAAGTTGCATTAAAGATATAGATTTCATGGAGATGGTGATATTTCTGATATTCTTGACTGATTCATAAAATCATAGGCAATTTATTTGCATTTTGCAGTGAGCCAAGTTTTTTTTTTATTATATGATAAAGACACAAAAATACATGTTTTAAATCTTTTTATGTATTATTCATTTCAACGTTGTTTACTATAACCTATTGCTGTAGGTTTATAAATCCTTGCACTTTATTCCAGTTGTTACTATGCTTCCTCCCAAATACATTAATAATTTATATTTCCTCTTTCCTTGTAGAAGTTAGATATTAAAAGTTATTTATCAAATACAACGTACTTACAAATGTGTTTTAATCATGAGTGTCCAGATTTATCAATTTATCTTAATGTAGCCTTGAACACTGTATAAAAAAATCATTGTACGTCATGTCTTTTATTCTTAATTAGTCAGGTTCCACAGATGAAAGCATTTTTGTAATTGGACTCAGAAATGTTTAAATTGTTAAATTAGCATATATTGAATACATTAAGTTAACATAGAAAAATTAAAAATATATAGTAATAGACCTCTAACAAAAATGCTCAAATTAGTTTATATAATTAGTACAAAACTGTATTATCATACACACAATAACTTGTGTATTGTTAAAGAGTATAGACAAACACTTCAGCTATTGCTGAAAGCTCATAGAGGCCACCTGAAATTGTTTTATTCCAGACATAAACAAATGTATTTTGGCTTCATTAAACATTTTGATATTTAAAAAAAGCTCCACCATTTGTGCCAACACTATCAGTGGCATCTTTTTAGTAGGATCCTTCTAGGAGGAAGAAAAAAGCTAGGTAAGCATATTCTATCTTTCTTATAAAAACTCAACATTTTTTTCTTTTAAAAAATTTGTAGTCTTCAGTGCTGCACACTGTAACAGTGTAGACTGTCAAAGACTAGATAACTAATTTAGTTGGAAATGCATTAATGCTGTCCTCATCTCACATTAATTTTGTTAGAATTTTGTTTTAAGTAGAAAATATTGGCTCTGAGTATGGAATAATGAGTTACTTCTTTAGACTCAATAGACTAAAATGCCAGGAATGGAAACAATGTCACCTTTGTGACTAGAATACTAAATGATGAGCCATATGTACTGCCCAGCAGCAGAAATATCCTCAGTGCAGACTTAATCCATTTGACCAAGGTCAGCATTTAATTTCATACCTGAAATATCATATAGTTTACATTGTATGTATTCTAGAGCCCAGACTTTATTCCATGAAATTCTCATTCATTAGTGTCTATAATTTATTTTTACCCATGAGTAAAGCTTTAATCTTTTATGCACTCATGACAAGCTAAAGCAGAACAAATTATGATATATCTTTGTACAATAATATCTGACAGAAATCGCCCACAGTAAATATAAAGAAAAATGCATTCAGAGAAAACCAATTAACTTACGTTGTAATTGAGTAAAGATTTCATAACCTGTATTGTTTTCAAGAGATTTTAAATCTTGATGCTTAATAACTGTAAGTTTGATATAAATGAATGGTTTCATTCATTTTGTGGCAAAGCATTTAATAATGTTTTTCATCCTGTAGTGATTCTTATCTCTCTAGGTAAAAACAAGTTTTCACTACTAGAGAAAATATGAAATCTAAAATGTTATTACAAAGAGAAGAAAACCTGTAGGTACTGAGAAAACAATAAAATGTTAAATATTTCTGTTCATATTTTGACTAAAAATATAAGTGTATAGGATATTCTTTGTTATGCATAGCTCTGTAAGGAGTGCAACCTTATTTATCTGCCCAATCTGGGAAGATTTTCAGAATTAATCCATTTGAAATCTATCTGTTTAAAATATCTTTGTTTAGTAGTAACTGAAGAAGTTGTTCTAACTTACTCAAACTTGCAAAAAAGTAAAACCTAAAAGGATGTGAGAATGATTGGAATCACATGTCAAATGTATGGTTTACAATTTATTATAAAGTTCACATACACATGAATAAGGGTAACATAGATTACCAATATTGTGGTTTTAATGTTTACTTGCAATCTTTCACTACAAAGGAAGCACTAAAATCCTTAACTATGCATGTGGGAAGGGAATTTTCTTTGACTCAGTCCTGTACAGATCTTTTATTAATCATCTTAATTCTTAATTCTGCACTGACTTCTCATTTCTTGCTATGATTGTTTTGTGGTGACCTATATAAAGATGGCTACTACCTCCTATCCAGACACAATCTCAGGATTTCGTTGTCGTTCTTTTTGTCTTTTGGTAATCAAACGCTCTATGTGCACAGGCTCCATCAACTGCCTCTCTAAAGCATTTGTCATTTCCTTCCAGTAGGTAATCTCTGCAGATCTCTGGCTATGACTGCTAATTTTCTGGAATTAGTTTATCTATATTTAGTTTGCCTCATGCAGGTTCAAGAGCTTGGCTTTACTGTTAAATAGGAAGAATAATGTCAAGAGATTTATTATATAGCATGGTTTCTATAATTAATAATGATATATTGTATTCTAGAGAAACGCTAAGAAGGTGGATGTATTCTTGCCACAAAAATGATAACTGTGAGGTAATGTACTTGCTAATTAGCTAGATTTAACCATTCTACAATGTATATGTACTTTCAAATGTCATGTAATACACAATAAATAGATGCAATTATATATATACATTTTAAAAATTAAAAAAATGGAAAAAAGCTTGTCTTTTTTTTGGAGCTTTGCTAGTTGGTGCAAACAAGTGAGCAGCCTATAAATACTGTCCTCATCTTAGCAAAGGGTTTGGCCATAGAGAAAAGAAATGTCCTCCCTATGCCAGCATTTTACAGATTTAGTGTTTGAACTCCTAGATCTTATCCACTGAATACCACACTCTAAACTCATTCTCTCCACCTCTGACGCTAGGGCACAGATTTCTCTCTGTGTTTTCCTTGCCTTGCCTTTCTGACTTGATACCTGACACTACAATCTATCCACCTTGGACCCGAGCTGCAGACTTCAGAGTCTCTCCTAGCATTGCCGTCATCTCTCTGGGATGCTGGCCAAGGATATTCATGGAGATCCTATGGAGTGTTACTGCTGCTGCTTAACCCTGCCCCAGAAACCCACCCTGTACCTGCTTCTACATGCAGTTTCTTATCTCTTCTTGTCTTTGCCTAAGGAGTCAGACCTAGGCAGGATAGCTTTTGTCAGGAAGGAACCTGCGTCCAAACTTACTTGAAAAGAGCTTCCTCCAGGCCTAAGTCTTTTGCTGCATTTTGCATTATTACATTGTCTCTTTATGAAAATCAAGTATTCTGTTTTACTCTTTTATGCCTGTTTCTTAGTAGATATCAACTCTAAATATCTTTTAATATCTACAACGATGGTGATTGTTTACCAGGTCGTTTAAAGACAACAAAAATTCTGATTTTAAATACTTGCGAATAGCAAATATAGCCTCAATTTATAGTGTCTTCAAATAGTTTCCTGTCTACTGTCCTTATGAGAGTCTACCAAGACATGAGCCGTGTGATCCATAAAATTAATTTAAACACTTTAAGGGAAAAACTAATAGCATTAATTTTATTTAATTTAATCATGTGTGACATAATTTCTAATAATGAATTTCTAGGTAAAAATATTTATATTGTTATATAATATATGTGATTTATTAAAAAATATATAACACTAAAATATATCCTTTGATATTATCAAACATTTTAATGCCTCACTTTGCACCAATATTAAACAAAATCATTTCTGTAACACATTAGACGATTAAAAAATTTACAAAGAACAATAGAAAATCATTAAATTATAAATCATAGATTTAATTGTATTGCCCAATATTAAGAATGTACTGGATTAGTAATAATTCTAGTCTGGGGCAGTGACTCATGCCTGTAATCCCAGCATTTCAGGAGGCCAAGGCAGGAAGATCACTTGAGTCCAGGAGTTTGAGGCTAGCCTGGGCAACCATAGTGAGACCCCCATCTCTACAAAAATTTTCTTTAAAAATTAGCCAGTGATTTGGTTTGGCTCTGTGCTGCCACCCAAATCTCATCTCGTAGCTCCCATAATTCCCAGAACAAGGTGGGAGATGGCTGAATCATGGGGGTGGGTCTTTCCAATGCTGTTCTCATGATAGTGAATGAGTCTTACAAGATCTGAAGTTTTTAAAAATGGGAGTAGCCCTGCACAAGCTCTCTCTCTGCCTGCTGCCATCCATGTAAGGCACGACTTGCCTCTCCTTGCCTTCCACCATGATTGTGAGGCTTCCCCAGCCACATGGGACTGTGAATTCTCCATTAACCCCCTTTCCTTTGTAAATTGCCTGGTATCAGGTATGTCTTTATCAGCAGTGTGAAAACGGACTAATACAGTAAATTGGTACAAGTAGAGTGGGGCACTGGTGAAAAGATACCTGAAAATGTGGAAGTGACTTTGGAACTGGGAAACAGGCATAGGTTCGAACAGTTGGGAGGACTCAGAAGATGAGAAGAGGTTGGAAAGTTTGGAATTCCCTAGAGACCAGTTGAATGTTTTTTGACCAAAATTCTGATAGTGATATGAACAATAGGGTCCAGACTGAAGTGGTCTCTGATGGAGATGAGGAACTTATTGGGAACTGGAGCAAAAGTGACTCTTGTTAGGTTTCAGCTAAGAGACTGGTGGTATTTTGCCCCTGCCCTAGAGATTTATGGAACTTTGAACTTGAGAGAGATGATTTAGAGTATCTGGCAGAAGAAATTTCTAAACAGCAAAGCATTCAATAGGTGACTCGGGTGCTGTTAAATGCATTCAGTTTTAAAAGGGAAACAGAGCATATTTGCAGCCTATGTGATAGAAAATAAAATCCCATTTTCTGGGGGAGAAATTGAAGCTGGCTGCAGAAGTTAGCATAAGTGAGGAGCTGAATGTTAATCTCCAAAACAATGGGGAAAATGTCTCCAGGGCATGTCAGAGGTCTTAGCAGCAGCCCTTTCCATCACAGACCCAGGGGCCCAGGAGGAAAAGATGGTTTCTTGGGCCAGGCCCAGGGCTCTCCTGCTCTGTGCAGCCTGCAGACTTGGTATCCTGCATTCCAGCAGCTCCAGTCATGACTAAAAGGGGCAGAGGTACAGCTTGGGCTGTGGCTTCAAAGGGTGGAAGTCCAAGACGTTGGCAGCTTCCATGTGGTGTTGAGCCTGCGGGGGCACAGAAGTCAAGTATTGAGGTTGGAGAACCTCCACCTAGATTTCAAAAGATGTATGGAAATGCCTGGATGCCCAGGCAGAAGTTTGCTGCATGGCTGGGGAACCTCTGCTAAGGCAGTGTGGAAGGGAAATGTGGGGTTGGAGCCCCCACACAGAGTCCCTAATGGGGCACTGCCTAGTGGAGCTGTGAGAAGAAGGCCACTGTCCTCCAGATCCCTGAATGGTAGATCCACTGACAACTTTCACAGTGCACCTGAAAAAGCTGTGGAAACTCAATGCCAGCCCATGAAAGCAGCTTGGAGGGAGGCTATATCCTGCAAAACCACAGGAGCAGACTGCCCAAGACGGTGGGAACTTGCCTCTTGCATCAGTGTGACCTGAATGTAAGACATGGAGTTAAAGGTGATCATTTTGGGGCTTTAAGAGTTGACTGCCCTGCTGGATTTCATACTTGCATGGGCCCTGTAACCCTTTTGTTTTGGCCAATTTCTCCCATTTGGAATGGCTGTATTTAGGCAATGTCTGTACCCCCATTGTATCTAGGAAGTAACTAATTTGCTTTTGATTTTACAGACTCATAGGCAGAAGGGACTAGTCTCAGATGAGACTTTGGACTGTGGACTTTTTGAATTAATGCTGAAATGAGCTGAGACTTTGGGGGACTGTTGGGAAGGCATGATTGGTTTTGAAATATGAAGATGTGAGATTTGGGAGGGGCCGGGGCAGAATTACATGATCTGACTCTGTGTCCCCACCCAAATCTCATCTTGTAGTTCCCATCATTTCCACTTGGTGTGGGAGAGACCCAGTGGGATATGATTGAATTATGTGGGTGGGTCTTTCTTGTGCTGTTCTCATGATAGTTAATGGGTCTCAGGAGATCTGATGGTTTTAAAAATGGGAGTTACCCTGCACAAGCTCTCTGTCTGCTGCCATCCACATAAGATGTGACTTGCTCCTCCTTGCCTTCCACCATGATTGTGAGGCTTCCTCATCCATGTTGAACTGTGAGTTCTCCATTAGCCCTCTTTTATAAATTGCCAAGTCTTTGGTATGTCTTTATCAGCAATGTGAAAATGGACTAATATAGTCAGGCATGATGTTTCATACCTGTGGTCCCAGCTATGTGGAAGCTGAGGTGGAAGGTTTGCTCAAAACCTTGCCAGGCACTGTGGCTCATGCCTGTAATCCCAGCACTTTGGGAGGCCAACACAGGCAGATCACAAGGTCAGGAGTTCTAGACCAGTCTGGCCAACATAAGAGAAATGCCATCTCTACTAAAAATAAAAAAAAAAAAAAAAAAAAAAAATTAGCCAGGTGTGGTGGTGTGTGCCTGTAATCCCAGCTACTCAGGAGGCTGAGACAGGAGAATCATGTGAACCCAGGACGTGGAGGTTGCAGTGAGCTGAGATCGAGCCATTGCACTTTAGCCCAGATGACAGTGCAAGACATCAAAATAAAAACAAAACAAAAACAAACAAAACAAAACAAACCAAAACAACAATAAAAAAACAAAAAATCTGAGGTTGAGGCTGCAGTGAGCCATGATCATGTCAGTGCACTCCAGACTGACAGAGTGAGATCCTGTCTCAAAAAAAAAAAAAAAAAAAAAAACATAAAAACAACTTTACAGTATTCACCCAACTAAAAAGTACATCAGGGAACACAGCCATTTAGAGCCATTACCTTGGGTAAGAGAATGGCAAATTTTATCTTGAAATGAGAAATACAATAAAAAAGGTGAATAAAAAACCTGTACCTCTTACTAACAAAATTAAGCGAGATAGTATTGGTCTCAATATTAGTCTGTTCTCCTGCACTGAACTAGCAGAGGTTCTCCATGAAGGCTCCACACCTGCAGCACACCTCTGACTGGACATGTAGGCATTTCCATACATCCTCTGAAATCTAGGTGGAGGTTCCCAAACTTTAATTCTTGACTTCTGTACCTGCAGGCCCAACACCATGTGTAATCCACCAAGGCTTGGGGCTTGCACCCTCTGAAGCAATAGCCTGAGCTCTACATTGACTCCTTTTAGCTGTAGATGGGACACAGGGCATCAAGTCTCTAGGCTGCACACAGCATGGGAGACCCTGGGACTGCCCAAAAAATTCATTGTTTTCTCCTGGCCCTTTGGGTCTGTAATGGTTGGGGCTGCTGTGAAGGTCTCTGACATGCCATAGAGACATTTTCTTCATTGTTTTGGAGACTAGTTTTTGGCTCCTTATTACTTACGGAAATTTTTGTAGCCAGCTTGAATTTCTCCCCAGAAAATGGGATTTTATTTTCTACTGCATCATCAGGCTGTAAAGTTTTCAAACTTTTATGCTCTGTCACCCTTTGACTGCTTTGTTGCTTAGAAATTTCTTCCACCAGATACACTAAATTATCTTTCTCAAGTTCCAAGTTCCACAGATCTCTATATCAGGGCATTATGCTGCCAGTCTCTTTGTATAGCAAGCATGATCTTTACTCCAGTTCCCAACAAATTCCTTATCTCCAACTGAGACCACCTCAGCCTGGACCTTATTGTCCATATCACTATCAGCATTTTGATCAAAGTCATTCAACAAATCTCTAGGTAGTTTCAAACTTTCCCACATCTTCCTGTCTTCTGAGTCCTCTGAACTGTTCCAACCTCTGCCTATTACCCAGTTCCAAAGTTGCATCCACATTTTTGGGTATCTTTTCAGCAATACCCCACTCCTGGTACCAATTTACTGTATTAGTCTGTTCTCACACTGCTAATAAGCACATACCTGAGACTGGGTAATTTATAAAGAAAAGAAGTTTAATGGACTTACACTTTGACATTGCTTGGGAGGCCTCACAGTCTTGGCCAAAGACGAAAGAATAGCAAACTGATGTCTTACATGGTGGCAGGCAAAAGAGAACTTGTGTAGGGGACCTCCCCTTTATAAAACCATCAGATCTTGTGAGACTTATTTGCTATCATGAGAACAGCATGGGAAAGACCCACCCCTAGGATTCAATTATCTCCCACCAGGTCCCTCCCATGACTCATGGGAATTATGAGAACTACAATTCAAGATGAGATTTGGGTGGGGACACAGCCAAACCACATCAGAGTTTATTGAGTAGCCATGATAGGCCAATAATTTTCAACCATTTTGGTCTCATAAATTATTGAGGAGCCCCAATATTTTGTTGTTTACATCAATAATACCTATTAATAGAAATGCAATTGAGAAAATGTAAAAATATGAAATAATTCATTTAAAAATAAAATAATTATTCCATAACAATAGTAACTATAGGTGTTTTATGAAAAATAACTATCTATATTTTCCAAAATAAAATATATAAAGAGAATAGTGACACTGTTTTACATTTTTGAAAGTACCTTTACTGTCTGTGTATATGGAAGACAGATATATTTCTGTATCTGCTTCTGTATTCAGTATGTTGTGTTATGCTGTTCTATATATGCATAAAAAGAAAATCAAGCCTCACACAGATATATATATATAGTTCAAAAAGGGAAGAATCTCTATTTTATTTTATTTTTTATAAATTCAGGGGTTGCATGTGCAGATTTGTTACATGGATATATTGTCCAATAGTGACATCTGGGCTTCTAGTGTACCCACCACTTGAATAGTGAATATTGTACCCAATAGTTGATTTTTCAACTCTAATACTCTTCCCATTCTCCCCTTTTGGAGCCCCAGTGTATATTATTTCCCTCTCTAAGTACATGTGTTCTCATTGTTCTCATTGTTTTGTTCCCACTTATAATTGAGAAGAAGTGGTATTTGATTTTCTGTTTCTGAACTATTTCACTTAGGATAATGGCCTCCCACTCCATCCGTGTTGCTGTAAAAGCCATGATTTCATTCTTTTTTATGGCTACATAGTATTCCATGCTGTACACCATATTCATTATCCAGTTTTTCACTGATAGACACTTAGGTTGGTTTCATGACTTTGCTATTGTGAATTGTGCTGCTATAAACATAAAAGTGCAAGTGTCTTTTTGATATAACATTTTTTTTTTTCCTTTGAGAAGATCCCCAGCAGTGGGATTGCTAGGTCAAATGGTAGTTCTGTTATTCTCTGAGAAGTCTCCCTACTGTTTTCCAAAGAACTTGTACTGATATATAGCAAAAGGCAAGAGTTTTTTAAATATCCTTTTTTTAAGAACAGGGGATATTATTGGGGCTACTCTAAAACTCAACCAGTGGTTGATTCTTAAAAGTTAGTTACAATGTGGAATATGAAGCCATATTGATACACATTTCAGTCATTGCATTTAAACTCATTGATCTATCTTGCACCAGAAATGGATCTTATTTTTGATCTCATGGACCCTGGAGAGAGTCTTGAATTTCTCAAGAGATTCCTGGGCCACTATCTGAGAACCACTGTGCTAGTCATTGCTTTTGCAAAACAAAACACAGCATGAAATAAACCCTATTATCCTCAGTTTGCAGATATGAATTCCACTCTAGTAGAGGGATATTTCCTGGCCTCTATAACCCACCTGGCCTAGGTTCGCAACCCAACTTCACTACTTACCATCTGTCTAACTAAAATATTCTATGCACTTGTCAGTATACCACAGTCATGCAAATATGCAAATCTGTAGTACTTTATTTTCAAGAGACCATAGCAAAATTAACTGCCTTCAGTTTCCAAATTGTAGGTTATTCTTTTTGGATGGAGTCCTATCTTCAATGACCATTAGTCTAACATAATTGTTAGAATTAAGTACTCTTGGAGTCAAATGTTATCTGTTCAAACTTATATTATGTCATTTTCTATCTGTGCAACCATGGCATGCTACTTACCTCTCTGTGCTTCAATGTCCTCATGCACTAGATAAAGTTGTGAGAATTAAATGAGTGCAATACATGCAAAATGCTTAGAACAGTGTCTGACATGTTATAAGAACTAGATTAGTTCATGGTATTTTTAACCATTATTGTCATTATCATTACTATCTATCCTGCTGTTCTTGTCCATTCTTGCTTCTCGAGAGCCAGTCAGACACTGCACTGTCCTGGCTCCCAACTTTAGAGCTCTTATTTCAAACTTTCCAACTCATCCTGTGGAAACTTCCCTCAATAGGTTTAAAGAGAAGGAGGAGGGGCACCCTCACCCCAATTCAGCAATGTTTTCTCCTTATGAGCATAAAGACTCACCATTACTCCTTGCAAAGAAAAGTCTTCATAAACCTTCTACTTTCCAACATTGGACAGTCTTTGATATCTTTGATGTAGTCAAAAGTTAAGACATTAGTTTTTGTTTTTTTTTTTTTTTTTTTCCTGTTTCTTCATAGAATCTGTCTATGAAGAGATCTCTCACTCACATTGTTGTCTGCAATCTATCCGACCTACACCATGGGTGCACCAGAATAGGAAGTGTTTCATCCTAATGTTTCATTACACAAGCAATAATAGTTCAGGAGGAAGTGCTAATGTACAGCAAGTGGTACAGACTCTTTACAAACAAACTCTCCTGCAATCTTCATAATGATTCTGTGAAGAAGGTACTATATTTTACAGAGTTGAGGTCAGGGGGACCAAGTCTCAGAGATACTAACTTGCCACAAATCTTACCAAGTATCAAAATGTGACAATGTCCTTAGCTAAGTTTGATCAGTTTTATGTATTAAATTTCCTTTTCCTTATTTTCTTCACTTTTACTCTTATTTTTAATTTAAAGGTCAAATATATATGAAAGATTGTTCATAAAACAATGATCCCTGTCTACCTTTTTTCTCCACTAAGGCCCTCACTTTTACTTCCTTTGGATGATTATTTTAGCATTTATCTTCTTTATATTACATGTTTCTGTTGCTTCCTCTTGATTACCAGTTTTAATAATGATTTCTTAAATTCCCGCTACAAATGATCAAGATTTGTGTCTCTCTTCTTTCCCTTCCCCTTCCAACTGTCATCGATAGAATTGAGTTATAACTTTGGTGTAGATAAGTACTAAGCATTTGCATTAATAAGATTATGAAAATGCTATTCAGAGCTATGATTATTTTTCCTTTTGTCTACTACTTTTTATTTTCCTTGAAGTTAATAATTACTATATTTTTCATTTCTTTAGTTTGTGCATACTTACCAATATTTCAGTCCCAAAATGTTTGCCACTTATCTAAATGTTCTCATAAGACATTCTATATGTATGTGTAAATAAAGAAGTATTTTCCTTTCCATTAATTTTAGCACTGTATTTGCCATCTATTTGGATTTTCAGAGATACTTTATGTTATCATAAATTCAAATTTCTGAGTACAGATAAAAGAAATGATCAAATATATTTATTTAAGAAAATGTGTTTTTTTAAAAAAATTAGCATTTAATAATAGAAATTCTTATTCTATATATTTAAAGTTAGTTGTTAGTAAAGTTACCATATATATGAAGTAATAAAAACCATAGTGTTTCTCATTGCATAGTGACTGCAATTAAGTTTAAGTTAATTTACAATACCTTAGCAATTATAATAAGATAAATTATAATGTGTTCGGGGTAAAATGGATACATTTTATTAAAATAATCACTTATGATTTTTTAAATAAATAAATCATTTATTAAAATATCGTTTATTATGAATCATACTTCTTGATATTCAATAAAATTTACGAATCTTTTTTAAATGATATCCAATCAGTTTGCAAACTCACATATTTTGAAAAGCTGTATGTCCAAGTGCAGCACGTAAAAGGCATTTATTGATGAATACATTTAAAAAATATACATATGGACACACTAAAATTAAACTCTCAGCTTTTAGACTACTTAGAGAATGGCTTTTATTGGATAGCTGAGTTTTCCAAATGGCTTGTGATTATTGCCTGTAAGCTCAGAAATTAGCCTTACTTAGGCACTCTCAATATCCATTACATTCAATCATGCCTTTCTTAAAAGGTCATACCCTTTTTTAAAAACACCTAATGAACTGCAATTAATATTCCGGGGATACTTGTAGGATAAAACGATAAGTAAATGGCATATGCATTATACTAAATTCTTGCATTTATTCTAGATCTGTCTGCTATTGGAGTTGTGTCTTTATCCTAATTAGGTTTTTCTTCAGGGGTCCCGAAGATCATTATAATTCAATATTTATTCCCCATCAACTCTTCTTTTTTTATAATTGATTTCTTCTCTTCAATTGCAGGCTTTATACCATCTTATCAAAATTATTTGATCAGGGAAAAAACAAATATTTCAGATATGATGCACTCTTATGTGAATAAAGTTCACCAAGCTTAGTGCATGGATTTGTAATACTTATTGGACTGCCCAGAATATATTTTTACTTAATTTCTTGATATGGCTATATCTATGCATACTTAAGTTATGGCACTTATAGTTGCCATATAAGTGATGTGTTAGCAACTGCTAGTTCTAATTGTCCCCTATATATCCTCTCCTGCAATAAAAGAACTCTCATTTTGAGCTGAGGTCACAGTGGCCAGGAAGTTGCAGCAAAGTGACTAAGTTCTGGGCAATGAGATGGAGGAAAGTGTGCCATTTTCAGGTCATAGTCTTAAAGGAAGAAGTGTGGTTTTTCTCCTCCTCTCTAAAACCTGCTGCTTGAATCTCAGACATTCTTGGATGGAAAGAGAATGAGAGCCACACCCTAGGGATGATGGAGAAGAAAGCTGACAACAGAGTCACTGAACTGAAGATAAAATAAACGACTCCTTGTTATTTGGAAGTCTATGTTATGTTTCTGCTAATTAATACTAATTAATACTAATTACTACAAGAAAATAGCTAATTGTGTGAAAACAGCATCTCCTTTGCTGAAGGTATTGGCCAGCTCATTTGTTCTGGGAGCTCCTGAGTTTAGTTAAATCCCTAATATATTAATCCCACCTGAAAATTCTGGGGCTTGAAGCATTAGTGTTTTCTGAAGATAATTGGTTGTCTCTAGGTTATTAATTTGTAAGACATTATAAATGTAGCAAGTAGTATCTGAATAGATTGTTGATTACAGCAGGGCCATTTTTCTCAGTCTTCTAAGGTTTACACTCCGCCTGAAAGACTATACTATATCTCTTAAACTCTCATTGTTTTGACCTGTTGAAGAATTCGAAGGAATGAGTAAATTGCCTGCTTTCTATACTGAAGGCTAACTCTTGGTCTGCAAATTTATTTGTACCTCTGGTTCCAGCTTCCTCTTGTCCAGATGTATATTCAAAAATATAATAAAATAAATACCAACACAAACCTGAGTCTTGGTTCACCCCCAGTTTATGAGGAGTTTCAAAAGCTATTTTGCTCATCCTCAGACCCTCTCCTATCCCCTATTAATATTTTGGATATAATATAATTTTTTTCTGTGATTTTGATGATGAAAAGTCCAGTTCTGAAAAAAATTTAATTCCAATTGATTAAAATTGCAGTTTCTCTTTTTTCCCAAGCACAAACTTGTCCGTGACTGAGGGATCTAAAGTTATAAGGGAAGGGAAGGATCTGTCTTTCATGCCTCACCTCTCTCTTCAGGGTTACCTTCTCTACAAGGTGAAGAAGAAATCCTGCTTCTCTCATGGGGTACATAGGTACGTGCTTTGAAAGGTCCTGTGGGACCTTCCTGCTCAGTTACCTAGTGTGGAAGTTCAAGATCATACTAAAACATTACCCCTAAGCCATCTTCAGTCCTCATCACTAGTGGAACACTCCATGCTCTAACTGCAGGGGTCCCTTCATCTGGTGGGCAACTCTTTTGGATGGATTATCAGCATAATGATTCAAGTTCTCCATTCTCAAAATTCCCATGGCCATCGAAACTCATTCATTTTCCTATACTGAATGCTGGATATGTGCGTGGTTTAGTCCTGCACTCCCGTCTACCCTTTCTGCTGTCTCTCTGCAATTCCCTTTTTGCCCAGAGACCTAAGCCAAATCAGTAAACCTATTACCCAAGCAGATATCCAATGAAGCAATAGAATGATAACCTTCCTCCTCCTTTCTACCATGGCCAGGAGAACAAATTGCCTCTTGCCAGTAACACAAAATTTTCACAAACATATGATTCTTATACTACCTCTGTTCTTCACCCATATATGTGGTAGACAGAGATCAGAGGGGTTCTGTAATCTCTTGAGTCTTAGAGAGCAATGAGGAAGGGATCTGGTCCCAATTATGGGCCCGTCACTTCAGAAGGTGGGTTACTTAAAACTTCCTTGTGTCAGAGTTTGACACTAGTCCCACTCAACAAGTCATATGGTTTGGTTCTGTGTCCCCACCCAAATCTCAGGCCAAATTGTAAACCCCATGTATTGGGGGAGGGACCTGGTGGGAGGTGATTGAATCATGGGGGCAGTTTCCCCCATCCTGTTCTCATGATAGTGAGTGAGTTCTCATGAGATATGATGGTTTAAAAGTGTGTGGCAGTTCCCCTCTTGCTCCCTCTCTTTTTCCTCTTACCATGTAAGACATGCCTTGCTTCCCCTTCACCTTCTGTCATGATTGCTAGTTTCCTTAGGCCTCTGTAGCCATGCAGAACTATGAGTCAGTTAAACTTATTTTCTTTATAAATTACCGAGTCTCAGTTAGTGCTTTATAGCAGTGTGAAAATGGATTAATACAGAAAACATGGTACCATGAAAGTGGGGCACTGCTCTAAAGATACCTCAAAATGTGGAAGCAACTTTGGAACTAGATAACAGGAAGAGGTTTGAACAGTTTGAACGGCTCAGAAGAAGGCAGGAAGATGAGTGAAAGTTTGGAGTTTCCTAGAGACTTGTTGAATGGTTTTGACCAAAATGCTAATAATGATATGGCAATGAAGTCCAGACTGAGGTAGTCTCAGATGGAGATTAGGAACTTATTGGGAAGTAAAGCAAAGGTTACTCTTGCTTTGCTTTAGCAAAAAGGTTGGCAGCATTGACTCTGCTCTAGGGATCTGTGGAACTTTGAACTTAGGGGAGATGATTTAGAATATTGAGCAGAAGAAGTTTCTAAGTAAAGAAGCATCCAAGATGCAATCTGGCTGCTCCTAATAGTATATACTCTTACGCATTCACAAAGAGATGGTCTGAAATTGGAATTTATGTTTAAAAGCAGTGTATAAAAGTTTGAAAAATTTGCAGACTGACCATGTGATAGAAAAGAAAAATCTACTTTACAGGGAGAAATTCAGGCTAGCTGGAGAAATTTGCTTAAGTAAAGAGGAGCCTAATGTCAAGACAATGGGGAAAATGTCTCCAGGGCATTTCAGAGATCTTCATGGCAGCTCTTCCCATCACAGACCTGGAGGCCTAGGAAAGAAAAATGGTTTTGTGGGCTAGGCCCAGGGTGCTGCTCCTCTGTGCAGTCTCAGGACATGGGACCGTGCATTCCAGCTGCTCCAGCTTCAGCCATGGCTAAAAGGGGCAAGGTACAGCTCAGGCTGTGGCTTCAGAAGGTTCCAGCGCCAAGCCTTGGTGGCTTCCATGTGGTGTTGGGCCTGCTGGTGCACACAAGGCAAGAGTTTAGGAAACTTCACTTAGATTTCAGAGGATGTATGGAAACACCTGGATATCCAGGCAGATGTCTGCTTCAGGAGTGGAGCCCTCATGGAGAACCTCTATTAGGGCAATGGAGCAAGGAAATGTGGGGTTGGAGCCCCCACACAGAGTCCCACTGGGACACTGCTTAGTGGAGCTCTTTGAAGATGGCCACCATCCTCCAGACCCCAGAATGGTAGGTCCACAGACAGCTTGTACTGTGCTCCTGGAAACGTCACAGACATTCAATAACAGCCCACGAAAGCAGCCAGGAGGGAGACTGCACCCTGCAAAGCCACAGGGGTGGAGCTGCCCAAGGCCTTGGGAGGCCAATCTTTGCATCAGCATGCCCTGTATGAGAGACATGAAGTCAAAGGAGATTATTTTGGAGCTTTAAGATTTAATGACTGTCCTGCTGGGTTTCAGACTTGCATGGGGCCTGTAGACCATTGCTTTTGGCCAATTTCCCAAAAGGGATTAAGCTGTCTCCCTTTTGCAATGGGAGCATTTACCCAATGCCTATGCCACCACTATATCTTGGAAGTAACTAACTTGCTTTTGATTTTACAGACTCATAGGCTGAAAGGACTTGCCTTGTCTCAGATGAGACTTTGGACTTTTGGGTTAATGCTAGAATGAGTTAAGACTATAAGGGACTGTTGGGAAGGCATGATTGTGTTTTGAAATGTGAGAAGGCCATGAGATTTGGGAGGCACTAAGGGTAAAATGATATGATTTGGCTCTGTGTCCTCACTCAAATCTCATGTTGAATTATAATCCCCGTATGTCAGGGGAGGGACATGGTGGGAGGTGACTGGATCATGGGGAAGGTTTCCCCTATGCAGTTATGGTGAGAGTGAGTTAGTTCTATGAGATCTAATGGTTTAAAAGTGTGTGGCATCCCCTACTTGCTCTTTCTCTCCTGTATCATGTAAGGTGTGTCTTTCTTCCCATTCACCCTCCGCCATGATTGTAAGTTTCTGAGGCCTCCCCAGCCATGTAAAAGTGTGAGTCAATTAAACCTCTTTTCTTTATACATTACCCAGTCCCAATCTTCTTTATGGCAATGTGAAAATAAACTAATGCAACATGTTGTTACCTTTAGGAAGATTTTTGTACTAGGAACCACAAACCATTTTATATACAACAATATAATTTTTAAACCAAATCCACAAAACTGGTTTAAGCAACTATACAGTAGTTTCACAACACACATTTAAAGCAAACATTTATTTTTCTTTGCTCCCAAAATGCCTATTTTTAAGGGAGCATAAAAGAATGCTATTTATAGATTTTATTTTGGAAAAAAAATCTAGTTTTGGGAGTTGTCATAACTTTGATAACTATTATTATCTTTCTCTGAGATGCTTTGAATAAATATTATGATACACATTTGTGCAATATTTCTGTGTAGACATATGCCAGATGTGTGATGACAAGCTGCCTTAAAATATAATAATACAAACTCCTGGAAGTGTTGAAACCAAAAAGTATTTAACATGCTGAATATAATTCTGAAAATAGGACTTCCAGATAATGATGTGTGTGTGTGTGTGTGTGTGTGTGTGTGTGTGTGTGTGTTTAAACTTAATCTCAGTATCCTATCCAGTTTTAAAATTCTGTGCTTTGGTTTTGTTGATGTACCCTAAAAGCAAAATGAATACTGTCCAGGAGCTGCCAATGAAATTAATGAATTTAACCTCAAAGATTTTATCCTTCTCAGCAGTCTACTGGAAGCTAAAGTACATTAGAGAGAAATTAATTACAAGATGCTTGCATTTCAATTATTCTGCATTTACATTGCAATTATTCCCCACATCTATCACTTTCTAAATATAGGCAACTAAAAACAAAGACTCCCAAGTTTATAATCCCTTCAGAAATGTAAATAGCCTCTGGTTGATATAGAAACTTTTTAATGTATTCATAATTTTAACTATGGCTTTAGTCATGACTAAAGCCATAGTTAAAATTATTTATAGAGATTTTCTAAAATAAGAAATTCAAGGAATATCTTTAGTTGTTTTGAGTAAGCCAAATGTGTGGTTCAAATTTAGAGTGATAATTATATCTACAGAAGCTTAAATTTTCTAGACAGAATAATCTAAGAGAGAAAACATGCAAGAACATCAAAGATCAGTTTAAGCATTTATGATGCAAATAATACTGACAAATGTTAGCAAGCAATATTTGTGTAGCCAAATTAGATAATTCAAATCATAAATTCAATATAAGAGCAAATATCTATTCCTAAGATAAAATAGGAAAAAGTCTATGTTTCCAATTTATTTGTAGTTATGGACTCTCACATATGACAAATTATAAAGTGTTATTTTAAATTCCAGTTTTATGTGAGGCCTGCGTGCACATATAACTTTGAATAAAAGACAACATTCTTTTATTTGGGGGTGGGGCGGGAAGACAGGGTCTTACTCGGTCACCCAGGCTGGAGTGCAGTGGCGCAATCTTGGCTTGCGGCAACCTCCACCTCCCGGGTTCAAGCGATTCTCCTGCCTCAGCCTCCCAGTAGCTGGGATTATAGGCACAGGCCACCATGCCTGGCTAATTTTTGTATTTTTAGTAGAGATGGGATTTCACCATGTTGGCTAGGCTTGTCTCAAACTCCTGACCTCAAGTAATCCACCTGCCTTGGCCTCCCAAAATGCTGGAATTACAGGCATGAGCCACCACCCCCAGCTGAAAAGCAACATTCTTGTATTGTGGAAGGCAAACTCATCTTTCCTAATATAGTTAGCCATGTGATTTTTACTGAATATCCTATGTCAGAAACCAGTAGCATTATTTCGCGTGAAGACTGGCTGTTAGATATACTGCCACATGTGTATTATAGATGAGTCCTAGGGCAATGATGCTGAAAGAATTCTTAGAACTCATCTGGTTGAGGAGTCACCAACTGCTGGCTCAGGAGCAGCATTCAATCACAGTTGTACTTGGCCTATTTAGTATTTTAAGAATTTGGAAATTTTACGTAGAATTCTTTATTATCAGCATGTCTTGAAAAATCAAGAAGAGCTTGGAAATACATTGGTCTTGTCTAGCCATTGGTTGTTTTTTCATCAAGTTTCCACAGCTCCTATTATCCTTTTTATCTCAGTCAGTATGCTAAATTTATTTACTTCCCTTATAGCATCCAAAGACATTTGAGCTTTTGACCCTTGAGTTAATCCATCTTTCACAGGTGAAAACATTGAGTCATTATTCATCCCCTGAGTTATCCAGACAATGAAGTGTAGTGGTTAAAGTGTGGTCTCTAGAGTCAGTCTGAATGGGTTCAAATCCCAGCTTAGCCACTTGCCAGCTCTGTGATTCAGAGCAAGTTACTGAACATTTCTGAGGTTTAGTTTCCTCATGTTTAATGTGAGGAGAAAAATAATACCTGCCTCATTGGGTTTTATGAGGCTAAACCAGTATATATCTGTGATGTGTTTAGAAGACTGCCTGGCAAATTTTACACTGATTGCTATTGTTATTAAACCACTCTTTAGAAGTTGAGATGCAGAGTAATCTACTCAAAGGATAGGTCCTTCTGTGGCTTGACACTAATCTAGTTTCTGCTTATAGAGCCCTATTCATTTAATTCTTCATTTCTTTCTAAGTGTTTGAGTGAAAGTCCCTGCAACTTCGGTTTTTGTAAACTTACCCTTCTCTTGGAAAACATAGTCTTGAATATGAGAAAGGTACTAAGGCTGATGGACAAGTCAGTCCCATCATATAAAAGATCCAGGACAAAAACGATAAAAAAATTGTTTTATTCTTATGAACAACTTCACTTCTTTAAGAAGTTTCACAGATAGAAAAATCATGTAAGTTTTCCCATCTTCAGTTGTCTATTACAAGGAGGATGAAGAATTTATTTTTTTCCATTTATATTTGAAAAATGCTTAATTAGCATTAACATTTTGAGAAGGGAGAAACAGATGACTGAGGGGAAATAGGGATAAAGTGTGAAGACTTGCATTAATTCCCTTCCAAAATATTATTTAACTTAAGCGAATTTAATGGTCTCTTTTAGAATTGTGCTGATTGCATGGGGGAATAAAGATTCTCTTTTTCTGATTGTTCATATAATCTATTTTGTACTCATTTAAAAAACTCCTTGTGAATATAATATGCATTTGTAGTATGTTTTTCTTGTTGATAAGCTTATTTGCCACAAGGTTTAACGTGTGTTTCCAAATGTCCCTTTTTCATAATTTGTATTTTAAGTTGACTTGACTCCCTGCACACCAACTAGGAAGCTCTCCTTCTCTAAAAGCATTCTTCCATTTGAAGTTATTAATAAAAGATTAAGAGAGTTATTCACTTGCATTAGTCTATTTTCTGAAAAAAGTGCTTTAAAAAAGAAAAAAGAAATATTGAGCATATGTCGTAATCATTAATATGTGGGACTTTGTTATCCTTCAGTCAAATTAAATTTGTTTTATCTCCCTAAAATCTACCTAAAGGCAAGAAAGGACATTTTTATGGAGTGAATAATATTTCACTGGAGTTAAGTCTATTCCTTATTTGATTAGGTGTATTTCTTCATAAGGTCATCTTTGATACTTAAACTTTTGCTAAAATTTTGTATAACAATTTTTTTCATTCATATGACTATCTTATGGTTTTTGTGATTAAGTATTATAAATTTTCTCTTGCTGTAACTTTCGAATAAGTAAACTGTGTAGACAACCATATGTGTAAGACTTTGAGATTTGGAGAGCAGTTGAAAGGATGGAAAGTGTACCATAATTCCAAATATTGTCCAGGCAATATTTACAGTATTTGCAACAGCCAATTACTCCTGTCAGGTTGTAGAAAATGATAATTTTTTTGAAGACAAGTCTTTGCCAGCCTTAGTTAGTATTTGTTTGCCTGCAGAAATAGTGTTTAGTGACTTGACTACCTGTTGTTGTATTTATTTTACATAATGCAACAGCTAAGTTTTTATTAAGAAGAAAAATAGAAAATATGGGGAAAGTGAAGATAGCAATTGTCAAAAAAGGTATTATTTGATGAGGAAAAAACAACTAAAAGTGATTTTTAAAAAGGAAACATATAAGAAGAAAAAAACAGAAATTGAACAGTCAATTTGTTGAAGAGCTAGTAGTAATTTTTAAAAGGTTTCATCTTTCTTCAATTCCCTTAAGTAATAGTGTTACTAAAGTCTCCAGATTAGAGTTTCCCAGGGTTTAATGTTTGGTATGCAGTACACACCAAAATGATTGGCCTTTTTGAATGAGTTTATTAGTTCTGTGATTTCTTTCACCACATTTGAATTCAGTATATACTTACTGAAATAACACATCCACAAAAACTGTAGTACAAGCTTGTTTTATGGTTTATGTGGCTGTTTTTGCCTTTAAATGTAACCCTAAATAAGACTTCAAATAAACTTCCTAGTGCTTACCTGCTCTGAACAGGAAAGACATAGTAGTTCTGGGTTCTGTGTCAGTGGCCCATCTGGAGACACCTGGAAAATATTTAGGTATCAATTAGACTTTTAATGTATTTCTTTTTGTTGCTGGTCAAGCTCAAACATTCTAGAACCATTTTACAAAACAACAACAACAAAATGCCAGATAAAGTGGAGAGGAGAGAAGTGTATTGAATATTTGGCTGTTTAGATTCATTAATGCAAAGTGGCTACAGGCTGATTCTTCTCCAAGTTCCACAAACCCAAAAACCACACATGTTCCTCTGTGTAACTTGGCTATTGGAACATGTGATGGTTTTAGGAAAACAGCATTGCTGAAAACCAAAAGAACTGAGATAGCCATTTATGAATTAAGAGTTTGCAATGACTAAAATTGTGACAAATCCTTCAAGATGTCTTAAAATAGATGGTATTAATATGTAATATGATAAACATGCTAGCATTGTGTAACTCCAAGCCAGTCTCAGCAAAAGCAATGGATGATACTCATTTCTAAATAGCAGGTGAACATATTCTGGTTTTAGGTTTGGCTACTTTCTATGAGATTGCAGTTTGGATTACAGCCATATTTCATGTATTTTTCTCTCTGAAAGCTAATGAAAATCCCCTGGATGTAATGTCATTAATCCCCAGGGAAGAAATAACTGGGGCAACATTTAGTATAACAGATGTGATTTCTCTAAGTGCTAGTGATAAGAGAGGAGGCAGTGCATTAGCAAAAAGGACTAGATAAGGAAAATTAAAAATGGTGAGTAAAGATTCTGCTTATCCTGAGGGAAATTTCATGATTAACCAATGCCTTCAATTGTTATTTTCAATGGTATAAAGTAATAATATGTAACATTCAACCTTAAATTATTGACTATGAATTCCAACAATGAAAAGCGTAGGATATCATTATAAGATCTAAGTTTCTCCACCAGTATTAATAATATATTCACTCTTGGGGCAAGGGAGTAAGAAGGAAAGTAAAATTATGATAACTTATTTTACTAGAAATTTATATTAAATATTTAAAATGCTTATATTACATATCCCTAAAGGTAATTCTGTATGCCTGGACCAACATTTTATTTTGTAAAAAAATTAGCATGTATTCTTTCTTCTCTCCAAATTAGTTAACATAACTCAGAAAATCCTAAATATTAAATGAAAGCTCTAAATTTATATTAGTTGTTAAATAGTATAATTATAATGATTGAACACTGAAGATCTCTGGATGCTAATATTCCACACATTACAGTATGTGCCAACTCTAAAATTTGACTTTTAGACTTTTAGGAATTTTTATCATATATATTTTTCACGCCATGTGACACTGTTGATAGTATTAGGATTTTCTAATATGATGGGATAATTTTACCTATGATAAATGCTACCATTTATAAATGTGATTTTGGTATGCATAAAATGTACAATTTTACATATTACTACTGTAACTATTATCTTAAAATATGACCTTCTGGGAAATAACATGTTATGACCTTATAATTTATTATTACATTTCCAGGTAACTCCTCAAGTATCTAGGCTCGACTGTTATAATTATACATCCTTCATAATGATGAATTTTGAATTATGGGTTATGAATTATGAATTATAAACTCAAGCACACTTTAAAACATTCTTTTCTCAAAGGGCATTTAGTGTGGCTGACACTCTGGCCTTTTAGAAAGTTAATAATAAATAAAATTGTCATTGTTTCCTGAATTAGCTTTAAGTGAATCCATAGGTAAAGCTTCAAATTTAGTAAAACGCTATTTTTGAAAATCCTATTTATATAGCTTAAAGAAAAAGCATATGACTTTAAGAAGACTAAGGCCAGTGTTAATATTTTAGTAACTTAAACATATAGTTCTGGATACAGTCAGAATTCCATACATGAAATTCAAGTAAAGCCACTATTAATTAATTTTAAACATTGATGACTGTGTATCAAACTATTTGCTATTTTCATGGAATTTGCAACTAGATTGTTCAGTTAAGCAGTCTGTATATGAATATCTTTATAATTTTTAAATCATGATTCACATAGTAAAATTTTGGGTGTTTGGCTCTTCGAAAATCTGAATCTAAAGAGTCCTGTAGTAGTAAGGCAAATGCTCTGGGTGCAGTAGCTGTGCCTCACTGATATCCCCTCAGTGCCTCAATGACAGTCCACTGCAAGCATCAGTTTGGGTAGAAATGAAGCATTTCCTTCCTTCCTTCCTTCCTTCCTTCCTTCCTTCCTTCCTTCCTTCCTTCCTTCCTTCCTTCCTTCCTTCCTTCCTTCCTTCCTTCCTTCCTTCCCTCCCTCCCTCCCTCCCTCCCTCCCTCCCTCCTTCCTTCTCTCCTTCCTTTCTTCTTTTTCTTTCTTTTCTTTCTCCTTCCTTCCTTCCTTCCCTCCTCCCCTTCCCCCTCTTTCCCTCCCCTCCCCTCCCTTCCCCTCCCCTCCCCTTCCTTTTCCTTTCCCCAAAACAAAACTGTAAAAAGAATGTTGGGCCTTAACTTCCTTTCATATAAATACTTGCCTAAATCAGCTGATTAATTTGCTAAGGTTAAAAAGGAAGCATGAAAATGAGCCATTGCACATAGAAACAGATGTTTTCCCCTAGCTAATTACGAATAATGTGGTCTTAAGATCACATCTAGCAACAAATGCACATGCCTAGTTAAAACTATAGAAATAGTTTAAATTTAAGTACCGGACTTTTCTGATTCCTGATGTATGACTATTATTTACTTAGATTTTATTTTGTTTCATTATGCTGACCCAGTATTACTAGGAAAACAGCATTATTATTGCCATTTTAAGGATAAGGAAAAGAGAACGGTAACCAGGCCTTGTAGATCTCGAAGTATTACAGTATTTTAAATATCAACTATGTTTATAAAGTTTTAATCACATCAAAAAAATAAAAACAAATGACCTTATTTCAAGTAAATATTTTTGGTGTTAAGAAGTGATACTTTTCCTCAGAATATTTTATTAGAGAAGAATTTTAATTTTTTAAAAACTTACATAGAAAGAATGAGGAGCAAGCCTATTAATATATACCATATTTCCCCCATATGATTATAAGTGTGTTGTCATCCATATACTGTATGTTTAAGATTAATTGTTAGTGTTTTCAATTTAATGCTAAAGCATAAACTAGAATGAATCTTAGTGGAAGTTACTTGGAATACAAATATTAATTTTTATTGTAAAACATTTCTACTCATATATAATTCAGCAAACAATTACATACTCTTAATTTTAAATATAAATAATTTAAATATTTATTCAATCAATAAATATATATTAAGGATACCAACAAGACAGACATAGTCTCAGCTCTTAAGGAACGTCCTATCTAGTGATTACTATAGACATATACAAGATGACTTACAGGTAAAAAGATGTCAGACAGAAATGTGAACTGCTGCCTTGTGAAGGACTCCCTGTGGGAGCTGTGTCTTGGTGGGGTAGATGGAGCCTTCTTTCTAAGTACTGAAACTGAACTGTATCAGTCAACAAAGAGATGATCAGACTGTGATTAACAGACTCATTTAAACTAAACTCATAAGACCAAAGCACAGAAGTCAAAGCAGTATTTTGTTGATTTCTGAAAGGTGACACTAGGCCATGCTTTCATAGAAAGTGCCTGGGACTTGAAATTATTACTAGACAGTTTTGGTAAATATATAGTAGCAGCAAAAAGGATTGCTAGATTGTGTGAATGGATGGGTAGTTTACTTTTCTTGTAGGAAATCAGCTCTAGTCTATCCCTAGAATGGCTTTTTAGACCGAAATATTTTGTTTTCCAGCTATTGTTAGTCTTTATAGTCAATGATGAATAAACAGTGCTAAATACTTTCTTCTTAGGGATTTACCAAAAGCAACATTTCAATTCATTAATTAAGTTAACAGTTACATTTATGTATTGTCTTTCTCTGGTTGTATCCTAGTCAACTTGATTAGACCTGGGTATTTATCGTCTGCAAAATATTTACAAACTGTTATGTATTTTTAGCATATGATCATGTTTTCTTTTTATTGATGGTTTTAACTAGTTTACAGGTATGGCTCTTACTGACCTTTTTTCAAAATTAGAAATATTTTGTACACACCCATAATACATTGACAAAACTAAGGCTCATGTGGCTATATGTTAATTTTAAATGTTTAATCAGCAAATAAATACTTCAAACATTTTATTTTGAAAAAATCTTATAAATCATCTTTTTAAGTTTTATTACTAGTATTAGTATTATTTCGATCCACATGTCTCCTGACTTTTTTCTTTTGTTAAAATCCTCGGGCCGGGCGCGGTGGCTCAAGCCTGTAATCCCAGCACTCTGGGAGGCCGAGACGGGCGGATCACGAGGTCAGGAGATCGAGACCATCCTGGCTAACACAGTGAAACCCCGTCTCTCCTAAAAAAAATACAAAAAAAAAAAAAAAAAAAAAAAAAAACTAGCCGGGCGTGGTGGCGGGCGCCTGTAGTCCCAGCTACTCGGGAGGCTGAGGCAGGAGAATGGCGTAAACCCGGGAGGCGGAGCTTGCAGTGAGCTGAGATCCGGCCACTGCACTCCAGCCTGGGCGACAGAGCGAGACTCCATCTCAAAAAAAAAAAAAAAAAAAAAAAAAATCCTTGATAAAATATTCATTAATTACTTAATGGGTAGCCTTTATGTTTCCCTTCAGAAAATATTCAGCAAGATAAATTTATATGTAAATTAATGAGTAAAATTATATGATTGGATTCTTTAGAAATAATCTTCAGGTACTGTACTTTTTTGTTGTTTCTAGACATTATTAGGCTATACCCAACTTTAACCTTTAGGTGGCAGCATTGGAGAACAGTACCACCATTTAGAAAAACAAGATGATGAATAGTGCATATGTTCAAAATAAAGAATTTAGGATTTATTATTCTTTTTTTATTTAGACTCAGAACAATCACTTTTCAAGCATTGCACCACCTCATAATTTGTAATATTAAGAAGTATTTTCATATTCACATAAGGCTACTTTATGCTTATAAAAAGTTCATCATTTGCATGGCCATTTGTTCATGGCTTATACTTTCATTGAAGGCAGGGGTTCTTCCAAATGGATATTCCTAAAGGAACTTTGTTCTCAGCACATCTCCAGTTTTAATGGATCTGGGCTAATTAGACATAGCTGAAAATTTTTTTTTTAAGTATTGAAAATAAAGACATTATCTTTCTTCTTGCAATTTAATGGTTTAAAAGTACTTTACATTTATGTATAGTGAGACATGAAAGGGGCAAGTATAATATAAAAACAATTTATATCACAGACTTTTGTTAATAGTCCATCTTAGTAGCTAACTAGAATAATCATCCCAAAAGATACACTTTGCTGAATAACTGACCAATTAATCTGATCTATCACTCCTATCTTGTTTTCTTTTTTAAAAAAATGAGGTCAACAAATTTTGCTTCACTAGCCAAGTACCTAATCAAGATCAGACCATATATTAATAACTTAATTAAGATATATAATCATGGCTAGAATCTATTATATTTAATGGAGTATAAGTGCTTAATTTTTTACAGAGAATCATGTCAGCTTTTTTATGACTCTAATTTTTGTTGCTATATGATTAACTTTTTCATTATATTAAACTTAAAATTACTTTCTTTTATTGTTCTCTATTTGGATTTTAATATATTTTTAACGAAATCTTTTAGGACAACTTTTTAAAATACTTGTCTTTCTTTTTATTGAAAAATGTTCCAATATTTTTATCCTGATTTCAGTTCAGAGGATTTTATTTTGTGTTTACTTCATTATTATAAGAAAGACATAAAATTTCAAATAACTTATTTAAAACCATGTTTATATATAGCTGATCCCAAAGACTATGTGTGTTTGTTCATTTTGGCCCTCTAAAATATTAAATCGTTTTGCTAAGGAAAGTATTTGCAATTATTTTTACTGATGGCAAAATTGTAAAAAAAAAAAAAAAAATTAATACCTAGTAATCATTTAACTAATGTATATTTTAGACAGAATCCAAAGTATACAAAATGCTTTGTGTTTTAGACATTTGTGTTTGTGCTATTTACATTAAGAAAACTTGAACAGTATCTGTAAACATTCTTTCCCTATAGAGAAATGGATAATCTTTCAATTTATGTTGTAAAAGGCATGTAGTTCCATGAAGACAGTATCCAAAAGTATGGGTATTCTGTGACTCTTTCAGATTTTGTCACATTTTTGTATTTGCCTGAATCCCTCAAAATGGCATGTATTAGTCCATTTTCACACTGTTGATAAAAACATATTTGATACTGGGCAATTTACAAAAGAAAAAAGTTTAACTAGCCTTACAGTTCCATGTGACTGGGGAAGCCTCACAATCATGGTGGAAGGCAAGGAGGAGCAAGTCGTGCCTTACATGGATGGCAGCAGACAAAGAGAGAGCTTGTGCAGGGAAACTCCCATTTTTAAAACCATCAAACCTCATGAGACTTATTCACTAACAGGAGAACAGCACAGGAAAGACCTGCTCCCATGATTCAAGCATCTCCCACTGGCTCCCTTTCACAACGCATAGGAATTATGGAAGCTTCAAGATGAGATTTGGTAGGGACACAGAGCCAAACCATATCATGGTATAAGCAAAATAAATGATTTATTGACTCAATTAACTGAAATTTTTAGAGGTTTGCATGACTGGATCTAAGTGGTCCAATAATGTCAGAAGTCTGATTCTCCCCTTCTCTTTTCTACTTTACTTTTTGTTGCTTTTTCTTTTTTTTCGAGACAGTGTCTTGCTATGCCGCCCAGGCTGGAGTGCAGTGGCGCAATCTCAGCTTACTACAAGCTCCGCCTCTTGGGTTCACGCCATTCTCCTGCCTCAGCCTCCCGAGTAGCTGGGACTACAGACGCCCGCCACCACGCCCGGCTAATTTTTTGTATTTTTAGTAGAGATGGGGTGTCACCGCGTTAGCCAGGATGGTCTCAATCTCCTGACCTCGTGATCCGCCCGCCTCGGCCTCCCAAAGTGCTGGGATCACAGGCGTGAGCCACCGTGCCCCGCCTACTTTTTGTTGCTTTTATTCTCAGTAAATGTTTTCCCCCAACTGGTAGCAAAAAAGGTTTCCACCACTCCTGACCAGCATGCCTGATAGAAAAAAGCATGTGTGTGTGCATCTTTCTAGTGGTCTTGGGGAAAGTTTCAGGGAGAGCTTTCTTTGTTGCAACGTGAGTCACATCCCCATACCTGATCTTATCATTTTAGGAAGTGGACTGTGGTCTGTGATTGGACAGATCAAATTGGTTAGATCCCAGGTCGAACCAAGGAGGGCAGAGTTAGCATAAGCCTCATGCCTTGACAGACAGTTTAGCTGATACCTCATCCCAGTCATTTGGCGGCATCAGTTGATCTTTATGTTCAAAAAGATTATGAACAAATGAGTCAACGCAGATATTAAGGCTTTCACTCTTTCCACTAGCACTTTAACCCAGGCCAATTGCATCAAAATGTGTCTATATGACAGCCCTCATAGATTGTGAGATATAAACCAATTTTAATAAAATAGAATTTTGTGTGTCATGACACCTTGATAATAATAGCGAGATATGGTCAGATTACTTGCAAACTGTTTAAAGTGGAGAGATGACTGAATCAGGAGACAATCCTGATGTCTGACTTCGGATAAGGCAGCCACTGCCTAGGATAAGGGGCGTGTACTGCAGAGAACTGGCTGATGGCTTATGGTCAGTCAGCCAGGCAAGGGTGACTCAGAATTACAGTCTGCCTCCATCTGCTAGTAATTCCTGTGGTTAAAGCCAGGCATGACAACAAGTTGCAGTGTTACAGATGGCCTATGTTATCAGTTTCCAATAAATAGCTTCCTTCCTTTCCTATACAACTATATGCTATTGTTACTTTAATAAAGGAAATAATATGCAAGTCAAATTTGTTTCTTAAGTGTAAAAACTCTTAGACTGACAAAACTTCTTTTGCAATAAGTTTAAAATAATACCTTTTTTGCCATCCCACCCTCCAAAACATCCCTCTCCACTCCATCTAGCAACACTCCTATTTCAAGCTTGCTAGATATGCTGTGAATCCTGAGGGACTCCTGAAGCTAATTCATACTACAGCGTAAATAACTTCTGGGTCAATGCTCCCCAAGGGGTTTGTACTTTATAAGGAAGTCATTTATAGAAGGCGCCACAGGGAACTTTGCAATTCAAATGAAGGGCGGGGCCTTTTTCCACAGAGCATCTTGTGGAAAAAAAGCCAACAGAGTTATTGTCCCCCAAAACAAATTAATATAGTTCATTCATGAATTCATTCTACAAATATTGGCTGCCTATCATTCTAGTAATTGTTGATGTTTTTCTTTTTCTCATATAAATGCATTTCTTACCTTAAAAAAGAGACTAAGGAATATAAAGCTAATAAAGAATTCAGCACTATTTGTATAAATTTTACAAGTCATTAAAAAGTCGGTGAGAAAAATATTATGTTTTATGTTTTTTTAAGTGGTCATTTGTTGGTTGGAAACTATGATTAGAAACAGTTTTCCCTCTTCACCAGGGAAGTACCATGCTCTAGGGGCCAATAGGATGGTTATATTGCCTTGGGAAGGGATCTGGGGCAAGTAGCTTAACCCAGCTATACCCCAAGGTTTTAAACTACCATTCCTTATAAAGTTTTTTTTTCAAATAAATACTATACATTGGATATTTTACATAGCGTCAAATCCACAGTTATGTGACTGATAAAATACAAATCTTGCCTCCTCCTCATATTTTCCATGTGTTGCAGGGTGATCTCTCTCAAATGCCAACCTATTTATTAAGTCCTGCATCTGCTTTTCCACCTTCAACATCTGCTTTTTTCCATGTTTAGTACAATGCTGGCACGTAGTAGATGCCCAGTTCATGATGTTGAATAGTTGAACTATATTCAATTCAGTATATATTTCCTGAATATACATTGGCATTCAAGGCAGTGTACTCAGGAGAACACAGATGACTAAGGCACAGTCTTTCTCTTAACGTAGTTTTGCATTTAGTAAGTGTGGATATTTGGGGATAAGTCATGACACAAATCCTAATAAAAGCCAACCTATTCAAGCCAAAGTTCACTTGTTGTGAACAAGTGACTGTGGGAATTTAGTCTCCGACACCAGAAATCATACAGTTCACTGTGGAACACTTTAGTGTTTTGGAAGTGTTTTGGAAGGTAGCTTTGTCTTTCAATAGCTAGTTTTCAATCAGCTTTTTGAAATAAATGAATAAAACATGCTTTGTTTCATTTATGTGTGTGTTTCAGGTTAAAGTAGTAAAAACAATGATCATATTCATCTATTCCATACAATAGTCGACAAAATATTGGATATATATTTAAGTATTACCATAATTATAGTTTTTATTTCATTAGGCAAGTTACATCGAGATTTTTATGTACACAAGTCTGTGACTATAATAATCCATTCCTAATTGCTTACGTGAAATCTATGAATCCTTTCTTGTACACCATTTTGTTCTCCTAGGTGTTGATAAATTAGATCTGTTAGCAACCTTTTATGTTCTCTTAAAGGTTATTTGACTTTGATTTAGAAATGTTACATTCCCATTCATTTCATGAATATTCTCTAATGCTTTTTCTAAACCTGGGACATAATATAGATCTTATTTCTACAGAAAATTATGGATATTATCAGTAATTGCTCTATTACAACCACAAGGAAAAAATATATTTACATTGTAGAGTCCCAAGGTATTTCAAAAACATACTTTGAAGTAGTGATTCAATATTGGTAATGTATGTAGTTTGCATACAAATAATAGGTATTATATTTTCATGTATAGCATTTAAGCCACAGGATACTGAAGTTCTCATTTCCTGTTGGGAGTTTTCCATGTGAATATAGGACTGTTCCTCTATCTGAAGAGCTACTGATTTCCATTTTATTAAATTGAGCATACAATGAAATGATCATGTTTTGATTTTTATAACTTGTCATCTTAAAGGTCTTAAAAGAATTATATGCTTCCTTTACATCGCATTATCTGATTCTATTCTGTGATAATGTCCTATATAATTATCTCTCTAAATAGAAGGTGACCCAATGGCATGACTTTTTTTTTTTTTTTGTAGTGGCTCCTACCCCATGGCATGCAAGTCCTCAATCATAATTGATACCAGTTATTTCAGGGCATTCTCTGTGGCAGTACAGATTTCCTCCTCTTCCCTACTTTTATGATAAACAGTTTATATAACACCTAAAAAGCCCTTTTGAAATAATGTGATATGAAAGAGTCCCTTAATGGTTATTTGCCTGGAAGACCAACTAGGTAAGCACACCATCCCATTTACTGCCACTTCTATTACTAGTTTTGTAAGCCAGATGTGAGGAACCAGCCTCAGAGCAAAAAAAAAAAAAAAAAAGGAAAAAGTTTATGACAGCAAGTTTGTCTTTCTGAAGTGCTCTGTGAAACTGCTTATATAGAAAGGTACTGAAGAGGAATTAATTTTCATAAATTTTTCATTATTCTTAATTCTTAACTATTATAATTTTTATATTTTCCATCTTTCTTTTATGAAAATAATTTTAAAAAGATAGTCTTGGCACAGCGTGGTGGCTCACGCCTGTAATCCCAGCACTTTGGGAGGCCAAGGCGGGCGGATCACGAGGTCAGGAGATCGAGACCATCCTGGCTAGTACTGTGAAACCACGTCTCTACTAAAAATACAAAAAAATTAAATGGGCGTGGTGGCGGGCGCCTGTAGTCCCAGCTACTTGGGAGGCTGAGGCAGGAGAATGGCGTGAACCCGGGAGGTGGAACTTGCAGTGAGCCAAGATCTTGCCACTGCACTCCAGCCTGGGTGACAAAGCGAGACTCTGTCTTAAAAAAAAAAAAAAAAAAAGGCAGTCTCTTCTCAAAGTACTAAAGTTAGAAAAAATAGGTATTTTATAATCTGTTCCTGTGATATGCTTACTAAGCTGCATTTTTGAACAACCATCATGTTATACAGATGGAAATACTGAGGCAAGATAGTTTACAACTGTATGCATCTCGTTAATTTAATTAAAATTAGAATTAATAAGGCTTGAACTCAATAATTTAAGGTACTCCCCACATTGCTGTCCTGTCAGTGAATGTTTGTTTAATGTTATATTGCAAACAAGAAAGCAGAATTAAAAGATATTTTGAAAAAACTAAAAGATAATTTGACTAGAATTCAAAGCGCTTGGTTTTAATCCCTGCCTTGTCCGACACTAAATGTGAGACCTAAGCTCCTCTCTCTTGAAAATGAGATCATGGCTTTGGTTTCCATGATTTCCAAGGTTCATTTAATTTTAAAATAGACTTATTTTTAGATTCAATATAGGCTTTAATATACTCTTTCACTTCCTTAGTAGGTACTTTATGAGCACTTCCTTCATGTCAGGCACAGTGCCAGGCATGGGGATGTGTCAGTAGAGTGAAAAGCTCCTTTGCTCATGGGCTCAGGGTTTGGGGGAGACAAATATTACATTACACAAATAAATAGAAACTGTGATAAGTGCTGCAAAGACATCATAAAGGGTGTCAGGAGAGAAAATAATAGGTTGACCTAAATTGGATTGAGAGTGAGAACATGCCTCTCTGAGAGAGTAAGAGCTTTCAGCTGAAACCCGAGGGGCAAGAAAAAATTAGTCAGTTGAAAACTAAAGCATAACCTAGTTAGTATTTCAGGCAGAGGAAAAAGTTATCAGGAAAACCCTGAGACATGAAATCACCCAGGGGGTAGGACATGGTCTGAGATGAGGTTGGAGACAGTGGGCAGAAACTACATCATGGGAAGCCTGAGGCCAGAGTAGGGGCTTTTATCCTAAATACAATGAAAATCTGACAGTGAAAGAGACAGAGAGACAAACGGAGAGAAAGAGAGGTAGGTGTGGAGAGGAGTTGTGCTCAATGCACAAAAGATGAGATGCTGAATGGATGAGAGGTTTGCCTTTTTTTCATTTATTTGTTTTGTAAACATTTGGCATTTTTTAAAAGGCCAGATTCTTGGGAGATAATTTCAGACAACAGTACATGTGGAATTTGAGCATCTTGAAAATGTTTTTTAAAAAGGCTTCCTATACCTCCTAGAAGTAATCATATATCAATTTGAAGATCACTGATATAAAACCCAGTACCTAATCTTAGAAAGTTGGCAATATAGATAGAAAGATAAGTCACAAGCATATGAAAAGTTAATTGTAAAATATTTAAATAATAGTTCAATATAATAACAAACTATAATAAGCAAGGCATATGAAATTACCATGTTTAATTACTTAATCAATTGTGCAGAAAATGATTGGTCAGAGGTCCCCAGTGGTCAGGGCATTCTTTGGGGATCTTAAAAAACTGGGAGAATTTGGATGGTCTGAAGGAAGGATTTATGATATTTCAAGACTAACAG
This sequence comes from Rhinopithecus roxellana, assembly GCF_007565055.1. Classification (NCBI taxonomy): domain Eukaryota; kingdom Metazoa; phylum Chordata; class Mammalia; order Primates; family Cercopithecidae; genus Rhinopithecus; species Rhinopithecus roxellana. The sequence continues at coordinate 80,908,213 of NC_044552.1, forward strand.
TAATATTTATTGAGGGAGAAAATTGAAAGATGTTTTTGAGTGACTACAATTTGGTGAATGATCAGAAGATAGTCAGTTTGATTACGAAGAGTATGGAATGCAACCTTCTCCAGGTTAATTTTTTAAAAAATTAAAAATTTCTACTAATAAATATTAATTGAACATATGTATTTATAGGATGCAATGTGATGTTTTAACATAGGTTTACATTTGTGGAATGATTAAGTCAAACTAATTAACAAAAATCCATCACCTCACATACTTCTTTGTGGTGAAAACATTTAAAATCCTCTCTTTTAGTAGTTTTGAAATAGACAGTATATATTTATTACATGCTCAGTAAAACGGCTAGGCACAGAAGGACAAATGCTGCATGATCTCACTTATATGTAGATTCTTAAAATGTTGAACTCATAGAAGAAGAGTACAGTGGTGGTTACCAGAAGCCAGGAGTAGGGGATTGGATACAAGAAGGGGATATAGTGATCAAAGGTACAAATTTTCAGTTAGCATTCAGAAATTTTGCTACACTTTATGGGTCTTGGGTACCCACTGCAGACTCTGGAGAAGGGAAATGCTAGGATAAAATTGACATGTTAAACGTAACCAGGGAAAGCCTGACAAAGGGATTTGAAAGAGGAAATGGTCAAATTCAGAGGCTTAGAGTCAAAATCCTAGACTGAGGCAATAAATGGCTTATGTAATGGATATGAAAATGGAAAGAAGGAAGGAATATTTTTGAAGCATACAGTGAAAATAAAACAATGCAAAACAAAAAGACAAGATTGGGTAATTATTTAGATGTAGACACTCAAGGAAAAATGAGGAGTCCTAGAAAACGATTTTGTGCCCCATAAATGTTAGGAATGTTTTTTGTGATTGTTTAATCAATTTGCTTGTTACAGTAATAGTAGTGTTAGCAGTGCAAATCTCAGAACCAGAAGCTGAAAGTACCTGTATCTCCACTGTTGTCAAATTCTGGTATTTAGATTTGCTTGTACTTGCAAGCTGGTGTTTACCTTGCTGGACATTATTTAGTCACTCTCATTAACTAATACTTTAGCTAAAGTACAGTACTCATTACCAAACCTAAAGTATAGTGCTCATTACTTAGGGTCAAACTTCTTTAATGTAATTCTTCATGTCTCTCTTCTAACAGGCACAACTTGGTCAATAATGACCCCCATTAATGCTGTAACTTTTCTCTATTCTGAAAGTAAAAGTAGAACATTCATCAGAAATATGGACTATCTCATATATACTTCCTCTTTCTTTTTATTCACTAACAGCTTTCCAATATCATAGATACACCTAAGCACAGTTCATTCCCAAACAATGAATTATAATACATAACCTCCAACCAGAATATCATCTTGTTTACTTTTTAGACAATGTTTCAAAGTGCTGTTTAAATAAATATTTTAGCAAAATTAACCCAGATGCGGAAAACTAAAGTGCAAAAATAATTAGAATAAAAAATCATCCTTAACCATCACATTCAAATAGAACCATTGTTCATATTTTGCCACATATCCTCTCAGCTTATTTTCTCTGCATATACATAAAATATCACGTTTGTTACAGAAATGAGATCTTATTTTATGTCTAAAAATGTAATCGCTTTATATGTACTGTTCTGTGACCTGCTTTTTTCAATTCATTATTTTTGTGAATGTCTTCTGAATGAATAATTGTAGAATAACATCATCCCTATAACTTCAAAGAAAGTTCTAGTAACCTTCTGGTTTTGTAAGTCTGGGTGGTTTGCAATATTTTATATTATAAATACAATTATCTAATAATATTTGCTTACTCACCTAAAAGATATAGGAATATTTTATTATAACTCTGTTGTAAATATATATATATATATATATATGTATATATACACACACACACACATATACATATGTGTGGGTATTTATGCAATTGTTTATCACCTTAGAGTAAGTTTCTAAAAGCAATATTGTTATTTCAAAGTTGTGCAGCTTTAAGATTTAAAAATATTTTCAAATTGCCTTATATAGTTCCATTTTTATCTCCCCTCAACAGGATATGTAAACACCCATCCCTCACTCTTTCAAAAACAAACAAACAAAAAAGGGCTTAACCATTGATACGTATCCTTGCGAGCTATTAGCTAGTACATGATATCTTTTGAGTTTTGGCTTGCATTTGAGGGGGAATTACTTGTAGGTAAATATTACTTTATATGTATTGGTTATTTATGTTTTTACTTTTTGAACTGCCTGTTCACATTCTTAGCACATTTTCCACCAGAGAGGTCAAACTAATTTCTTAAGTACTATTATCTGGTTATCAAACAAAATAACGAGTTTCAACAGCTTATTAAAATAGTGGAGTTTCTTATACCTGCTATTGTAATGGAAAAAAATTTCTGTGCCATGATAAAAAATCAAGATGCTAAATGCCTAGTATTGTCTAATTTTAATATTTCCAGTTTGACTAAACTCTTTGTTTAATATCTGTTTTACTTAAAATAAGTAACTGATAACATTTATCAACATTGTCTTATATAATTTATTTTATTATTCTTTTATGAGGATTTATGTTTTTAAAAACACCAAAGGGAAATGTATACAACAAAATATTTCTTGTGAAATCCAACAAGTTAAGTGGCTGCCCTATATTGCCACTAAAGGTGAACCTTATTTTCAGCTGTCTCAGAGTATGCGGCACAATGTGGAAAATTTCCAAGTTAGTTAGCATGAACAATCATAAAACCCAAAATCCCAACTCACACACTTGATGGCTGACAGGAGCTGAGTTTTCACCCTTCTCATATTGGCGCTCCTTTCCAAGTGTTGTGCTTACTGCCAAAGTAATGCTTTTTCATTTTAGTACAAAATCTTAGTTACTTAAAGAGTATAAAAACCTGTTCCTCTGATAGCTAGAGGCTTATGTGAAAAGTAGAGGATGAGGAACAATTTGAGATTGACAATGGGAGATCAGATTGCAGTGGAGCTCATGGAACAATCAAGTTAGAATAGAGTCCTCAAGAGAGGGTAGGAAGAAAATGTTTATGCACAGCATTGATAATCACCATTCCCAAATATCTACAGAAGATCCATGACAACAGTGACTTATTAATGCAGTTCAATAAATGTTTTCTTATATTTATAATAAGAGATAAATGGTAATAGTATTAAATAATTTGTTTCATAATGGACAGTTGAATTCATTCATGTATATTTCCCATATAATTGCGGAAGAGATAGACATCACAAGTGTCTGTGCATTTGATCATATAGACTTGAATTGTCCTATAGGATAAAATTAATATTGTAGTGACATTCATTTATTCAATTTATGTTTATTTATCACCAGCATTTTCAGTTCCTTTTTTGGATAATAGATACACACACACACACACACACACACACACACACACACACACACACACAAAATACTCCTGCCCTCCAGCTACTTTCTAATGAAACAGATTGGTAACAAATATATAGTTATGGAATATAATGAGAGATAATTAAATGCAATGAATAAAAATCATGGCACAATAAGCAGATAGGGAAATGGAAGCTTATTAGATAGGATGGTAATTGAAGAAGACTTCGAGGAAATTACATTTAAGTATGGTCCCGGGAGACCTATGCAGCAATCTAGAGTTAAGAGTATTAAAGGCAGAGAGAAGGGCCGATGGGGTGGTCCTGAGACAGGAATGTGCTTGGTTCTCAGCATGTTCAAGGGTTATTTAGAAACTTATGTCACTTCCTTACTTTTCTATTGAATTGATTTTTTTCAAAGTTAACACTCAAATCCATTAATTGACTCAGATGGCTAGCAAGTGGGAAACACGAAAGTTATGTTCACTGATGTATTTCCTTTCAGATATACTTGTTTTTTGTCATGTTAGAAAGAACTTAAAGACAAAGGTTGTAAGAGGTGTATGTCAGAGGAAAGACAGGATCAATCAAGATAGGTAGAATAGTGACACAAAAGTATAAATTGCTATGTAAAAATTTTAAGAGTAACATTTTAGTGGTGTTGCTAATAACTTGTAACAATGACTAAACAAATTCACATTGGTTTACATATCCAAATATTTAAATTCAGACTTCATTTAATTCAACATTTTGTTTACCATGGTTCAAGTTATGGCTGAAAAAAAAAAAAGGTAGCATCTTAGAACAATATTGCTTCTAAAAGTTGTTTCCACATTTCTTTCCTGAATTTTATTGATGGCTGATCAACCTAAGACTATGAGTTTGTATGGTGGCACCTAATGAAATTGGTAATATGATTTCCATATTTTAGATTATATTTCATTTGTTGCTCCAGACTAACATTAAGTAAATGTCCCCCAGGCTGGATGGTCTCGATCTCCTGACCTCATGATTCACCTGCCTCAGCCTCTCAAAGTGCTGGGATTACAGGCGTGAGCCACCATGGCCGGCCTAAGTAAATATTCTTAAATGAGCAGCAGTGACCACAGAGAATAGATTTGTTGATAACATTTGCAAGATTAACCCAAAATTGTGAAGTACAACTTTCATATTCCTTTGTAACTACATATATATTTTACATGTATTATTATATGGGTATCTAAAAAGTAGTAAGTACTGTTGTAAAACTCTGTACATGACCACCAATTAATTTTGAATTTCAAAATATTTCAAATGATTTCTCAAAAGTATATGCAAATAATAAAATGTCAATATTTTCTGTACATTTTATGATTACCTGATGAAGGTATTTTCTACTTGAAATACCTTTTAATAAAGTACCAAGAAAACCACAAAGCACTTAATTCATCAAGATGTTAGCCTATCTGTTCTTCACTTTGAGTGCCATGTTTCATCTTGAGCTAAAGAATTTGAGAATTGAAATCTTGGCAGAGGTTAACTTATAGGTAAGTACAATCGCTTGAGAATTTTATTCATGATGTTCAATTTATATCCTTTAATTACTATTGCCCTAACAAAATAGAATATTTTATGCTTCTTTCCACAGGTAAGAGCAATCCATCTGAGGGACTACAATGTGACTGAAGACCTCTGTCTCAAATTTTTTAAAGGAACTTTGTTATACCACAGTTTAGCAATCTTCACAAAGATGTTACACTTATTTTGATATCCATATAAATCACGGGAGAGTATTTCCTTATAGGTGCAATGAAATCTGTAATGAATTTGTGTTTTTTTTTTATTTTACTTAATTCAATTAAACACATATGCTAATTGTTGCAAGGGATATAAATTTGTGTACACTGTTCTTGATCTTAGAGGTTAAAATGTACAAGACATTAATAAAATCTATGATGCAGGGTGGATAGTTGTAAATTCAAAAAACAAATATGTAAAAGGGAGAGACAGAGACAGAGAGAGAGATTTTTAAAAATACACTAAGAATTAATGAAAGAAAATGTCTATTATTGAATCTCAAAGATGACATCATAGAATAAGTAGCATCATAAATGCCATGAATGGATCTTCAATTAAAGGAGAGTTATGACAATCATAGAGGGAGGTAGAAAGCTTAGCAGGTGAATGAAGGAGAGTATAAGCTAACTTGAGGATGGAAATGCATGGGGCAGCTTTTTGGAATAGCAAATGAACTAAATATAGGAATAGTGTATTAGTCCATTTTCATGCTGCTGATAAGGACATACCTGAGACTGGGAAGAAAAAGAAGTTTAATGCACTTACAGTTCCACATGTCTGGGGAGGCCTCATAATTGTGGTGGAGGACAAGGAGGAGCAAGTCATGTCTTACGTGGATGGCAGCAGGCAAAGAGGGAACTTGTGCAGGGAAACTCCTGTTTTTAAAATTATCACATCTTATGAGACTTACTCACTATTACAAGAACAGCACAGGAAAGACTGGCCCCCATGATTCAATTATCTCTCACTAGGTCCCTCCCAGAACATGTGAGAATTATGGGAGCTATGAGATGAGATTTGGGTGTGGACACAGAGCCAAACCATATCAAATAGGGAACAGTAAAATTAGAAATCCAACATTATTTTATCACAATACTGGGAAAACAGTGTGTATATTTGAGGTCCTTGATTTGTACTTTAGTTTAAGACTAATCTGACAATGCTAGTCTGGAATGAATTTTATTAGGGAAATTATAAGAAAAGGCTAGACAAGAATTAACTAGGTACATTTAAAAATGAAATGTATGTGAGACATTATGATGGTAGACTATGTATGATCAAACAACTTAATGAATGTCTGAGTGAGAAGGAAGGAGTCAGATGACTTCTAGCTGGTGACTAAGAGATTTGTAGTGCCATTAATAAAAATAAAGGGTTCAGGTTCAGTTAATACTCATGAGGAAAACAAAACACTTAACGAGTGTCTTGAATTTAACCCACCTTCATAATAGCTCTATGAAATTGTTCAACCAGCGGCTGAAAAGCTGTGTCTGGAGTGGAGGAAGAGGAGAGGGAGATGCTGAAGGGAAAGGAGTTAGAGAAGGGGTCATAGAAGAGTCAGGAAAGTGAGGAATGAAGATGAGGGAGCCAAGAACAATCTTCCAGCTAGTAGTTACTACAGAAGGGTGGAGGAGCCGAAGAGTGGAGACCAAGAAGATATGGGCAATCTGCTAGAGCAGCACTGTCCAGGAATGTGTCCATGCACTGATGAAAATGTTCTGTCTATGCTGTCCAGTCTGGTGTCCAACAATCACATGTTACTATTCAGGAACTATATTTTTAATTTTATGGGATTTTAATTAGTTTAAATTTAAATACCCTCCTGCAGCTAGTGGCTACAGAATTGATAAATGCAGCTATAGAGAATTTTAAAACACTTTTGTCTCACTGAAATCAATTTTCCACTCAGCCATCGAGTGTCATCCCTAAACTATAGTTTGGGACACTTCCTTCTGCTTAAAATTCTCCAGTGCTTTTCAGTGTCAAGGAGTAGGATCCAAACTACTGAAGCACAGCAATAACAAGGCATCTTGTCCACCTAAAGCTCCAGTCACAGCAGCCTCTGAATTTCCCCAACAGGCTGAACATTTTCCTGGTCAAGGCCTTCGTGTTCTTCTCTTGCTTTTTGTCTTTCAGGCCTCTAGTTAAGTGTCACTCCTCAGAGAGGTCTTCCTTGAGCCCCTTATGTAAATTAGCCAGCTTGCTGCTATTAGTCTCCAACTCAACACTCAATTTATTTCCTTTATGGCATAGATCATAATTTCTATTCATTTATTTATATATTTTCCTTGGCCTCCACCACTGGATTGTAAACTCCCTAAGAGCAGGGATCATGTGTGTCTTACATTTCTCATACCTCTCAGAGGGCCTGAGTTGTGCAGTAAATATTGGTTGGGTGTTGATAAATACCAACAAGAATATGTAACTGCTAAGCAGAAGTTTCCATAAGCAAGTTTGTTGTTGTCAGTATATTTCAGCAAAAAAACACTCAGAGAACTTTATATAGGCAAATTGGCAAAATATATACCTCAAAAAGTTTGTTAAGACAGAAGGAACTGAAATAGTATCCGTTGAAAGATGCAATTTGGATAGTACTTAACGGGGAAGAAAGTTACATAATTTTTGAGCTTTGTAAAGCCTCTAATAGAGTCCCCAGCCTCCCAAGTTCCACCTCACTTCTATCTACACCAGAGGAATAATTTATTTCTTAGCTGCTCCTCTAATGCCTGCTTTAGTTTTATTCTTTGGACCTCTATGACCCTTGAAAACATTGGAAAATTTTTGTTCAGGGTATTTTCTGGAATTTCAATAACAATATGAAATTAACGTCATTGTCATAACTATGTAGAAAACAAAATCAAAACTCTCGGATTGGCAGTTTATTAGAGAAAGAGAAAGGATCTGTTATTGCTTCAAAATGCACGAAAAATAAAGACTAGTTTATTACCCAGAAAATAGTTGTTTATTTTCATAGAGTTAGTGAAATAAAGCAGCTGGCCTATCAAATTGTTTTCATTACCTAAGTAACCAGAAAGTGATACTTTTAATAAAATTTTATTTCACTAGGAATGAAATTGGTGATGCAATATTTTTAGGTTTTTAAAATAAAAGACCTTGTCTGAGACATATCTTTAAAGTTAAATATAAAAATAATTATATATGAAAGCCAGCATTTTTCCTTACCATTCAAAATGAGGGTACATACCTACTGATAGAGAAAAAAAGAAACCTGTCTCCAGGACAACTAGCTCTTTTTTTTCAGTGTTATGCTTTCTGTCCCACTGCTATGAATGATTTAAAAAGAAAAAAGAAAGAGGAAGAAAGAGAAAAAAAGGACAATAGAAAGGGACACATTATAAGTGTTATGCTTTTATGAAACAAAGCAAGCATGTCTTAATCTCAAAGATATCAGTTTAATTAATGCCAACTTATTTCCAAATATAAGTTAAAAATTACATTCCATGTACTTAAATTTTTTTTTGTCAATGTACAGTTTTTGTAAATATTAAGACCCTGGAAATTAACGTTGGAATTTATAAACAGATTATAATTTTAATCCTAACTTTATTCAAATACTGTACTTATATATCTTTCTTCCTCTAATATTTAATCTGGTATTTAACTTCATCACCCTCAAAGTCAGTTTGAAAAGCAGAAAATTTCTTAAGTGAGCGTAGATGATATATGTATCAATAACATGGTTTATTTTTAAATGATATATTTTAATAATATAAAGTTAATATTTAAATATAAAAAGTAATCCTGCTACAGTTTTTTCCAAATGTAGATAATCTTATGTATAATGCTATGAAATAACATTTATTTTGAAATCCTTTTTTAATTCCTTCGTCATCACACAGAATTAAGCATAGTTGTTCCATGACCCATTGCTTGGTACATGGTATCTATTGAATTAGATAACAATAATACATCCCCATGTAGGAATACATTGCTTCCTGACCAATGCTCCACATTTAGAAAAAGCAAAATGGTGCTTTATTTTAGCTTCTAAATGATAAGATGGATATAAAATATGGACATATTGTATGAGCTGTGTAAAGTTCTGCTGGTTTAATTGTTGAACTTCCAGAACATCTATTCTGGAGAAAGATTCCTGTACTGTATGAGTTACAAGGTATATGTCATTAATTTCTTTCTAGACTATGCCTCTTTAGATAGAAGATGTGAGAAAATCGAAAACAGATAACTCCAAAGTGCTGAAAATTATGGCATGAGCCCTCAAAAGACTGCACGTTGTTCCCTTTATCTGCCTTCCTTGCCCAAAGGAGCATAGTAGAAAGTAGATAATTACCTTATGAACTCATGTTGTATACACAGATGGATTGGTTGGTATAGAAAAAAATTGCATTCATGGCCTGTGAAATGCAGATGAAGTACTTATTTAGATAACTCCATCAAAACACTAACTCTTTATGATCTCAAAAATTTAAATGAGTCTAAGGAACATGTGGTGAGCCCAGTAATTTTGGCATAAACATTTCACTTCAAATAATGAGTTAAGATACAAGCTTGATTTGTTACTTCAAATAACTATTAATCCTCTTGCTATGTGAATGAACCTTTTTTTTTAAATTCAGTGTTCAGTGTTTATAATGAGACAGGATCCCATTATCAGTAGGTAATCCTTAACTAACTGTGTGCTTTGGATTATCAAAAAGCATCATAGTTGAAAAAACAAGTCTATTTTTGTCAAAATCAAGATCTCAGAGATAAAAGCAGTTAGTATAGAAAATTATTAAGTGGTATTAAATATACTTTTTAAACACAATAAATAAAAATTATAGAATGTATTATTTTCTGAAGATGATATTCATTAGTATAATAATCCATCCCCAGATTTAACTTTCCTTTGGTATCTCCTTCAGTAGTTCAATATTGTATTGGTTTCATAAGCTCCTGAATCTGCTGAGACTAATTTGCTTTTTTTTAGTTCAATGCTGTGAAGACTACACTTCCTGTGGAAGTCTTTGAAACAAGTCACACTGACTTGAAATATAAAGTATTTAGCACTTGTATTTTTCTTTGCTTTATTTTTGCAAGTCTTGAAAAACATGTGTTTAGTGTACAGGATTTTGCAAATTTTTGTGATGACATCTTTCTAGGTCTGGGGTTCTAGTCATGCACCAAGAGGGTGGAACTGAACAAATCTACTTGTGCACTACTTCATAGACCGACCATGTGCTCTGTAGAACAGTATATGTCATATGCTCTGATTAAAGAGGAATAAACTCTCTTACATGAAAATATTTCATATCTTAAAACATGAGCAATGTAAAGACCTACAATCTTGAAACTTGATATTAGTGAGGGATTACTGTATTACACAGTGTGCCAGTTGTTCAGATTAATGTTTTCCAATGTTTCCTGATGAGCAAAATCACCAAATAACTTTTTTAAAGTACAGAATGTTAAGACTCATAGCAGATCAATAAATGCCTAGCAATGGAAACTGGGAATTCACATAGTGTTATTCTTTTCTCCTGAATTATCATTATTTTATATATTCTTGAAGAAATAATTTATGTTTTTTTAAATTGATCTGCACCAGCAGACAGCAACATATAAAATCTCAAAGTATTAACTATTAAAAATATAAAATTTATGATTATTATTAAAAATATGCAGTAGAGAGTGAGAGACAAAGCAAAAAAACAAAGGTGTTTCTTTGTGTGGGTTACAATTTCACATGGGGAAATTAAAATTTTGATAAGAACATAAGCCAGAAATGAAGTTAGCACTCACTTTTTGTGCTTTTAAAGAGTAATGAAACTGGTAGCTTCCTTTAAGAGGAACATATACACTTGGTAAGGAGTAGGAGGACAGGAATGTAGGTACAAGTAGTACTTGAAAGTTAGACTTCTTTTAGAACTTGTTGACCTGACAGCTAATAATCACATTAGGTTTTGAAAAATACTTATAAAAGAACTGGAGAATTTATAATAGTTTCCGACTGTCCTCTATGCCCTGATATATACTACTATGTAGAGGGAATATCACATGAAAAATCCAAAAGACCTTGGGACCCAGGTCAGAGATTGTCAGCAAGGGATGCAAAAGTTTCTCTTCTCTCTGCTCAGTGTAAGACTGTTCTCAGTTATTATTTTGTATAGAGGAGAAAAATAGCTGAAAATTTTCAAAAGTGGCTACATTAAAGTTACGAAGCAATTAGAAAATGCCGAGAATTTTGCTTTAGTTAAGATCCAATTCTTCTCTTTTTGATTGACTATAACTTATCTGAACTATAAACTTTCTGTTACATTAAGCATAATTGCAAAGGTAAAATCTTTCTTTCTTTATTTCTCTCTCTCTCTCGTTTCACTGATGCAAAGCTGTTTCTTGCTTGAGAAGCAGAAAGCATATGGGGAAAGGAAAGAATCAATTAGGGGAATGAGAAAGGAGATGGGGGTTGAACACAATGTTATACTAGGAATTTCAAAGAAAAGTAACATTCAAAATCACTCCTATCCAATTTGATCGTTAAAGATAAAAATACCTGTCTACTGGGCTAGACACCTTCATTCTGTTGCCACTCACAATAATACTCTTTCCATGGAGAATTATTTCTAACACCTGATTTGTAGAATCAGAGCCCATAACTTTAAACAAACTAACCTAATTCCCATAGTATTTGAAAACCAGTAAATCTCTTGGCTCCTGGCTACGCACAAAAGCCAATCCCAGCAGCTCTTCTGAGGGTTACAAGATCAATCTTAGACTTCAATCACAGTCCTTTTGTAGTCATGCTAAGGCACACTTAGGGATAAACCAAACAACTGATCGAAATCGGTGTTCATGTGGGAACACTATGAGGGTGGAGGAGTGCTTAGATAAAGGGAACATATTGCAGAAAGGAGACAGGATGAAGACAATTTTATCATGAAACAACACTTCAGGTTTAATTTGTCTAACACAAGAAATACAGAGAGGTTTGGGTGTGGTGACTTATGCCTGCAATGCCAGCACTTTGGGAAGTCAAGGTAGGAGCCCAGGAGTTCAAGGCTGCGGTGAGTCATGACAGGGCCACTTGTATTCCAGCCTGGGCAACAGACGTTACTTCGTTGGAAAAGAACGAGAAAGAAAGAAAAAGAAAGAGAGAGAGAGGGAAGGAAGGAGGGAGGGAGGGAGGGAGGAAGGAAGGAAGGAAGGAAGGAAGGAAGGAAGGAAGGAAGGAAGGAAGGAAGGAAGGAAAGAAAGAAGGAAAGAAAGAAAAAGAGAAAGAAAAGAAGAGAGAGATGGAAAGAAAGAGAAAAAAAGAAAAGAGAAGAAAAGCAGGAAAACACGTTATTATTAGCATTCTCCAGAGAAACAGAAACAAATATATATATGTAAAGAGAGAGAGAGAGAAACAGAGAGACAGAGAGAGACAGAGACAGAGAGAGATTTATTATAGGAATTGTCTCACAGGATTATGGAGGCCAAAAAGTTTCAGAATATGCTATCTGCAAGGTGGAGAACCAGGAAAGCCTGTGGTGTAATTCAGACTGAATCCCAAGGCCTGAAAACTTGGGGGACCAATGGTGTAATTCTGGGAATCCAAAATCCCGAGAACCTGGAGCTCTGATGTCTAAGGGCAGGAGAAGACAGATATCCTAGCTCCAGAAGACTGCAAATCTGCTTCTCTTTCCCCTTTTTGTTTCAGCTAAGCCCTCAATGAATTGGATAATGCCCAATCACATTGGTGAGGGAACTCAATTTACTGATTTAAATGCTAATCTCTTCTGGAAATTCCCTCACAGACACACCCAGAAATAATGTTTTGCCAACTATCTGGGTATTCCTTAATGCAGGCAAGCTGATAGTAAAATTAACCATCACAACATCAGAGCAAAACTTCAGAGTATTTGCTTTGAGAAGAAAGGTATTCCTGGCACTATTTTAAAAATAATGGAGTTAGAACATGACTCCCAACCCCTTAGATATGGACTTCACATAGTGAATTTCTTCCAAAGAGTACAGTGTGGAAAGGGGGAAAGTAGAATAATTTTGCAGTCGAGAAATCAGTCAAGTGCTACCTAAAACAGGTAACTAAGGTATCAATAGGGATAATTCGTGTTCATTACATGTACCCTTGATGTGATGTGATGAGAATGATCTTCCTCCCAAAATCCATAACCTCAGTCTAATCATGATTAAAATATTAGGCAAACTCCAGTTGAGAAAAAACATGACTAGTGCACCTCAAAACCGTTAAAGTCATTAAAATCAATGACAGTCTAAAATTTGTCACAACAGGATTTAGGAGACATGAATACTAAATCTAATGTGATAACTTTATTAAGATACTAGAACAGAAAAAGGACATTGGGGAAAGTCTTTAAGAAAATCTAAAAACAGTATGGGCTTCAGTTAATAATATCAATATTGGTTTATTAGTTGTGACAAATATACCATAGTAATGTAAGATGTTAACATTAGAGGAAACTGCTTGTAGGTTTTATGGGAACTCTTCGTATGATTTTCTCAACTTTTATGTACATGTAAGACTAATCTAAAAGTTAAAAAAAATTAAAAAATTAGTTGACAGCTACCAACAAATTAATATTGAAAGCCTTTGGAAACAGTTTTGAGAGGTAGAATTATTTCTTAGATAAATGCTTTTGACATTCTTATATAGTTGCTATCATATTTATATACCAAACTATAGGCCAAATGGACTAAAACATTAAATATTAAAAATTAAATATTGCAATAGTAAGAATAAATATTATGTCTCAGCAGATAATTTTTCTAAGGTTTAATATGGTGAAAAATAATAAAGAATACTAAACAATAAGTATTAGATAACTCTATTAAAATTTTTAAATATATAAAAAAACTCTAATGAATTTGTATTTTAAAATCAGGAGTTCAGTGGCTAAGAAAAAGGCATGAGTAATATACCTGAGAGTAAACAACAACCAAAAAATACAGACTAACATTTTACATTGAGGGTAATCAATAATTTTTTTTAATGAGACATTAAAGACACTGTCCTGTACACGGTAGTTTCTCAGTAAATAGCAGGTAAATGTATTGACTGTGTGTATGCATACATCTATAATTATATATAAGTATATATTTAGAAATATGTAATAATAGGATGACAGTCAATTGAATATACTCTTATGTTGGCAGTGGAAAAACATGATAGCTATCTGAAAACAATTACTAAAACTGTAAAAATGACCATATATTTTGATCCGTTATCTTATTTCTGAGAATGTGCTTACATACAGTTGTTATATATTGCTGCATAACCAGAAACACAGGTCTACAGAGATTCAAAGGCTATAAGTAAATAGTTGGCTAGATATTCAGGAACTCATAGGGAACATGACAGAGAAAGCAGCCACAAGGAGGCCTGGGGAAAAGGTATGTGGATAGACCTCTCCAAATAGGCAGCTAGTCTGAAGATATCTAGATCTCATGTGAATGCTCATCAAAGATTGACTTCAGCAGAAAAAGAACATTTTATTAAACAAGTAGATAGGATGACCCATTCTGTGAATTTCAATCAGTGTCCTTCCCCAGCCACTCTCGTCATTGCCCAATGAGCTCATGAACAAAGTGCCATTGTGACAAGGATGGAGGTTACACATTCATCAGCAACATGAACTCATTGATGGCAAGCTGGCTGCATCTATTGCTGAGTGCTGAGTACCAGCATCGGAGACCAACACTGGGCCCGTGAGGTAGCACCAGTCCCCTGGAGCATCAACCAATTTAACCATTTCCATCATAGAAGGAACAGCACTTCTTCTTACTGAAATATGTACTTACTCTGTATATGAATTTGCCTTCCCTCCCTACAATGCTTCTGCCAAAACTATCATCTGTTGATTTATAAAATGACTTATTTTGATATTTCAAAGATAATAACTTCTAAGCAAAAAATTCATTTCCCAGTAAATAAGACATGCTAATAGTTCCATGCTCATGGAATTATTGTTCTTACCATGAATGCTACTTCTTTTCCCAAGTCTATATTAGTCATTTATGTCTAAATAACAAATTACCTCAAATTTAGCAGTAAGTAATAACAAGCATTTATTATCTCAGTTTCTATAAGCCAAAAGTAAAGTTCCGAGCTTAGTTGCATACTTCTGCTTCAAGGGCTTTCAAGAGGTTGCCTTTGGCCAGAATATGGTCTTATCTGAAGACTCAGCTGATGTTAGTGGGTGGAGAGGGGTGGGGTTCTGCTTCCAGGCACACTCATATTGTTATTTGCAGGCCTTAGCTCCTTGCCACATGGGCCTCTCCATAGAGCCTCAGAACACAATAGCTGGCTTTCTCTGGGACAAATAATCCAAGAGAAAGTTAGAGAGAACATTCAAGTCAGAAGAATCCACAGTCATTTTATAACTCGATCATCATTGCCTCTGCTATACTCTTTTTGGTACAAGTGAGTCACTAAACCCAGGTGCTAAATCCAGGGGATTCACACAGGGTGTGAATATCAGGATGTAGAGGTCATTGGGAACCATCTTAGACACTGTTTATTTACAACACTAAGTAAATTTTGGCAATTAAAATATTTCTTTTGTCATTATCTATAGTACTGGTGTATAATTTTAACAACTTAAATGAGAAACGATGAGGAAAAAAGTCATACATTAAAATATTAGATAAAAAGTCCTTAAAATAGCTATATATACTACATGATATAATGAAAAATTCTTGTAAAATAAACAGAAAAACAGAAAACAAAACTATGCAAACACAGACATAAGGATGAATACTAGTAGGGAAGACACAAAAACTAAAACAATGTTGTCCAGGTAGCATGATGATATAGTTAAGATTTGTTTTTTCCAAAAGGGTTTAATATTGTTTTTAAAACATTTGTACATTTTTTAAATGGGAGAAGTGGTAACATTGGCAATATTTAATGTTAAATTATATTTTTCAGCTGTAAGAGACATCATCTTCTCAATATATGAATTTGTGTTAAGAACTATTATGAAATGGGCATAACAGAGTATGGATGACTCGCTACAAACCTTTTATCACTAGTGGCATTAGGTTTTTAATAATATCATGTTGGTGTATAATGCACAATTTTGTACCTTATGTTTTATATGTATTCTGAAACCAGTGTGTGAATAACGAGATATTCACACTGTTACCTCTGATTCAAAATGACGGGTGAGCCATCCTTATTGAACCATTTTATTCAAGGAAAACTATGTCTATTATCACACCAAAAGTTGAACTGACAATAGAGACGTTCTCCAAAAACTTTTTAAGACAATAAATCAAGCCATCTATCTGTATAATGTTTTTTGTTTTCTACTTAGGGAATGATTATTAACACATGGCAGTGTCAAGGGATTTTAATTTATCTTTCATTAAGCAAGAAACAATAGAGTAGAAACTGTTTTCTTCATTATGAATCAATAATTAAGGAATATTGACTGCTGTCCTCTCTAATATTATGCTAGAAAAATTTTTAAATGCCCCTAAATAAATGTAGAATGAGAGTATTTAAAGAAAAACTTAACAGATAAGATACTATTAGTTCAGATTTCAACATCAAAGTTGTGATTGATATAGTTGGTTGTTTAATATTGAAAAAGGTCATAAAAAAGCCAATAAGTAAGGCCTTACAGGGACTATAACTAGCTATAACAGTGAAAAAAAATACATGTAACTACATATAATCATGTGAGTATTTTTTCATTTGAATAATAAACTGAAAAAAAGCTTTACCTATTGATCTTGACACTAGCTAGCACTGTTAACTTAAACTCTGCATGATTGAGTAGACTAAAGGGACTAGACAATGTGATTAAAAGTCTTTCTCACTTCACATATATGATTTTGACATAATTTTTAAATTGATTAATATCAGGTTTTATTTCATTGCCACTTCTGTGGTTTCTGTGAAAAGTCTCTGATTATGGAATGTAGAAACAAATATCAGTCCACCTGTTCTGGTAAGTATTGACTACAGGTATAGAATATTTAAAATGAGACTCCTCTAGAAATCTAGAACATGTAATTTAATCTAGGACAAAGTTTAAAAAACTAGCTGTTCGGCCGGGCGCGGTGGCTCAAGCCTGTAATCCCAGCACTTTGGGAGGCCGAGACGGGCAGATCACGAGGTCAGGAGATCGAGACCATTCGGGCCAAAACCGTGAAACCCCGTCTCTACTAAAAAAATACAAAACCTAGCCAGGCGAGGTGGCGGGCGCCTGTAGACCCAGCTACTCGGGAGGCTGAGGCAGGAGAATGGCATGAATCCAGGAGGCGGAGCTTGCAGTGAGCTGAGATCCGGCCACTGCACTCCAGCCTGGGCAACAGAGCCAGACTCCCTCTCAAAAAAAAAAAAAAAAAAAAAAAAAAAAAAAAAAAAAAAAAAACTAGCTGGTCCCAGATTCACACTTTTGACTTGAGCTCACTATCAGCAAGCATGCTGATCAAACAATAAAACAAATCTTTTGTGAAAAGGAGGTAGATTATTTAGGGAGGCAAGGCGCAACTCTGTAAATAACAGTCAATGCTGGGACAAAATTAAACACTTCAGGATATAAAATTATAAATAGAAGATTATGCATTATTGTATCTCTAAATCTCTTATTACTTAAAATTGAGAAATATCAAAATGACCTATTTTTAATAAAATGCCACTATAAAAACCCAATCACATATTTCTTAATGAATAGAAAAGGATTACAAATTTAGTGATGACATATCAAGATATTATAACCTAACCAACACATATTTGTTTGTCTCAAGATATATTTAGTTTTCCACATATCAGATGAAAACATAAATGAACTAAAAAAACAATATCCTATTAGAATGTTTTAAATAGAAAATTTTGCTTATGTTTGCAACCAGCTCAAATGAAAATATTGCCTATAATGCTTATAATATCTGTAACACTTATAACACTCTAAGAGCAGTAGCAGGCCTGCTCCTGTGCCTAACTGCTGTCATCTTAGATTCAACCAACTCTGATGCTTTCTAATTACTAACCTTAAGAGAAAATGGGGCCAGGAGCAGTGGTCATGCCTGAAATCCCATCACTTTGAGTGGGAAGCCGAGGTGAGAGGATCACTTGAGGCCAGGAGTTTGATACCAACCTGGGCAACATAGTGAGACCCTGTCTATTAAAAAAATAGCCAAGTGAGGTGAGGTATTCCTATAATCTCAGCTACTCAAAGGATGAGGCAGGAGAATCACTTGAACCCAGGAGGTTGAGGCTGCAGTAAACTGATTGTGCCATTAAACTAAAGCCAGGTGAGAAAGCAAGACACTGAAAATAAAAGAGAGAGAGAAGGAGAAGAGAGTAAACAAAGAAGGGAGGGAAGGAAGGAGGGAGGGAGGGAAGGAGGGAGGGAGGGAGGGAGGAAGGAAGGAAGGAAGGAAGGAAGGAAGGAAGGAAGGAAGGAAGGAAGGAAGGAAGGAAGGGTGAAAGGGAGGTATTTGGGCATGAAAATATTCAATTTTATAAAGGCTAGAAACTCTTAACAACAGGCTACTATACTGTAGGCAATTGTAACACAATGGCAAGTATTTGTGTATCTAAACACATCTAAACATAGAAAAAGTAATGCACTGCACTATATCATTACAACCCTGACAATATTGCTAGGTGACATGAATTTTTCAGTTCTAATCTTATGGGACCACTGTCATAAATGTGGACGACCTCATTTAACGTCATGATGTGGCATATGACTGTATGTTGACTACACACTTTGCTACTTCTCTCATTTGGCTTTGCTACAAAGACATAGTCAATTTTAAAAGTTGATGTAATTCTTTGGAGACATTTTTACGTGGACACATACACACACATATACATACATTTTTACTGAAGGTCTAAATGAATGGAATCATTGCTCATTATCTGATACTATTCGTTTGAAAATATACCTTGGTGATTCTTCCAGGCCAATGCACATAAATCTGACTCATACTTTAATCCATTTACAATGTTTTATATTTGGATATTATAATTTGTGTAATTATTGCTTATTGGTAGATACTTAGGTTGTTTCCATGGAGATGCTTCTAACCGTGGGCATCCAGGAATTCACTGGTTTCATTTTCTCCTTTCATATTTCTCTCATGATCTTGTTTCAAATGCTGAAACTAGCTCACAAAGGCATTCCTTCACTAAACACCCAATCTGAGGAAGCTTTATTATGATTTTCATCACTTCAGTGGTTGTAGGACTTTCAGAAATGACAACCTTTCTTTTTTCTTAATTTAACATGGAGCATGTTTATGCAATTGATTGTTACTTGGGCATTGAATTTTACTCCGTTTATAAAGATGAATATGGCCACCGTGTGTGGACTGCCAACTTGGTTCATACTGGACAAAATCACAAGGAAGAAAATGTATGTTTAGGTTGTTGGGACTGTTACCTATATCTCATATTATCTGGCCAATATGTAGCATTATTATATAAGTATTATATAACGATCTGTTTTAATAGTCCCCAAAAGTACATCCAAACCCATGTCGTGGTTTATTCGAGTTCTATTCCTAAAGAACAATTATTTAGGGTACACAGGTAAGGTCATCTAATTAAATCTGAAGTTTGTTTTGTTAGTGATAGGGCTAATCCTTTTTCCAGCTGACATGAACTTCACAAAGCCTCCTTCTGAGTCTCCAGAATGAAGAACAATTAATAAGTTAATTCTGTTTCTTACTATATGAGACATCTCTTTATTTTCTATCCATCGGGATTGAGAAAAAACACTTCCTTTATTATGAACTAAAATTTTAAAGTTACTTGCAAATAGATGTATTTTGTAGAAAATAGGCTATGATCTATTTTAATCACAATAGCAATGGCAACTCTAGCAGGCGTCCCTTTCTGCTTGGTTGGTCAAGCAGTCAGTTACCTGTGTCCTACTTTGAAGCTTACCTGCTGCAGGCTGGTCCATGACCTCCATCTCTAATTTTATCATTCCACAGCTCTGAGTAGAAATGGGATCATCCCCATGTCTCCTTGCTTCACAGCAGTTCGTTGATTGTCTTCAAACTGTAAATTAGTTTTGCAAATTAGGTTAAAAAGTTCCCAAATATTCACTGTAGTCTTCCCTGTAGCTATTGTCCCAGTTTTCTCTTTTCTTTCATAGGGTTGTAGAAGGAAGGAAATTGACCACTGCCTCAATATTCTTACCATCTACTTTCTCCTCAAATACAAGAGTCTAGTTTCCCTCTCTATATTTTAGAGAAACTGTCCTGACCACCAATTAAAAAAAAAAGTTTCCTACTTGACTTTTAGAAATAATATATAATCCTTGTGGATAATCTTCAAAAGACAATGAATTATAAAGATAACATAAGCTAAAGCTTCATAGAAATAAATACCACAAGTTTCTGGGTTTTTTTTCTTTTTTCTTTTTTTTTCCTTTTTGGTCCTTTTCACTGTGTTTATACATGTAGCAGGAGCATTTTTGATTGCCATTAACTTTTTTTGGAAAATGGTACTCAAATATGGCATTAATTTCATTATTTGTAGTTCCTTAATTTCTAATTCTTCAATATATATGGTATATATTGGCATATAGCATATATATTGTTGCTTGTAGCCTACAAGCACCAAGGTATACCTTATATACCATATATATTAGAGATTCTTCAATATATATTTAATCATACATCACTGACCATGTGTCATAGTGTTTTTAATCAGATAGATTCCAAAAAGTAGACTTTCTGGGTCAAAGAATGTTGGCAATTTTAAAGTTGCTAATAAAAATGGTCAAATTGTTAAAAGACGTATTTTACATAATTTAGATTCCAATAGTATTCTGTCAGTGCTCATTTTATGACTCCCTTAAAAGTATTGTTTATGTTTTAGACTTTTGCTCATCTGATAAATAAAAATAATTATTGCTATTGCAGTTTATGTTATTTGGATGGTTAATGGATTGAGCATGTTTATTAGTTATTGTTACATGTTTGTTAATTTTGTATTCATGCAACTTTGCTGCAAATATTTTCCCTGGTTTGTTATTAAACTTTAAATTTTATTCATAATGTTTCTGATGAGCAAAATCTTCTTATAATGTACTGGAAGCTTTCTACAGTAAAATCTATCACATCCGTTACTATTTGCTTCTGTACTGTCTCTTCACCTTTTTTTACTTTCACTCTTTTCCTTTTTATCCTGCCACTTAACTGTGAGACATTAGGCAAGTTTATTCATCTTTCTAAGCCTCAAATGAAAATAATATATATACAAAATGATAACAGTAAGGAGTTATAATATTCTGAAGCACTCAACAGCATCTGACTCACTCAATAATTCTGATTCACATTTATAAGTTTTGCTCCCAATAGCTTTACCATATTTATTTTTAAATTCACTGCTTGTCTTATACTTCATTTTCAGTAAATTTTTAGAAATTATTGTTTATAATTTATTATTATTGATATAGCAAAGCTGTTAATTTGAGTATTTTAGCACATATTCAGACACAATGAACTTATTAATTCTACTGGTTTTAAAATTGAGCTTTTATAACTTTATCATCTACAAATTCAAATGATTTGTTTCTTTTTTCATTATTGTTTGTTGTATAAATTCTTTGATTCTTATACTGTTGGATCTACTTCTAAACCAGTGTGAAATAATTATTGTTATAATGAGCATCCTTGATTTGTACTTTTTACTTCTGAGAATGCCTTTAGAGTTTCATCACTAAATGTGATAGAACTATGAGCTCGAGACATTTGTTATTTTTTCTTATTAGGGATTCCTATTTTAAAATAATTTTAATTAAGTAGAGTTGACACATTTCAGACTTTACCAGGTTTATAGAAATTATATTTCTCTCAATGGTTGCCCAATGTTAATACTATCTTAATTCCTTGAATGGACCCTGATTTTAGTTGTAAGGGATTTATCTTCTCATGCACTAGTAATTTTTTCCTAATATTTTACTTAGTATTTTCAGATAAGTTATTTTGCTTCATGGTTTTCATTTTTAGCAATGTTTACCAGATGTTGCTCTCTGTGTTGTCTTAATTTTCTAAAGCAACTTAGGTAGCTTTTCATCCTTTCCATTTCTGTAACATTTTATATGTATCAAGAAATAACTTTAGTATGAAAAATTTAAAAACCAACCCTTCAATGTATATGAGTTTTGTCCTTATTTGTATATAGTTCTTTAATATTTACTATTTCTTCTTTATTGAACAATGAAATATTTCTCCTGTTTCTTGCATTACCTTATCTTTTATGAGACATAAAGTTCAATGAGATCTTAATATTAATGTTTGTAATAATATCAGCTTTAATATTAAAGTCAATAAATTATTTATCTCTTGCTCTTTTAATTTTTACATGGATTTTTATCTCCCCATTAAATTTGCTACAGTTTTTCTACTACTTTCAAAAAGAAACATCTATTGGCATTATTGATCAATGACCAGTTCTAAGGTTTTTTTGTTTCTAATTAACATATTTCTTCTTTTATCTTTTTGGAAATTGTTTGATATTTAAGGGTCCACGATGACTACCTTATCTCTAAATCTAGTAACCTTCTGAATGCCTGAGAGCATTTCTCTTATTCTTTGAATAGGTCTCAGCTAGATCTCCCTGGTGAAACACTTTCCTAGTTTTTCTGTCTGCTTTCACTATTCCTCTTCAACTTACTTCGAACTTCCTGTTTTCTCTCCCAACCTCACAGATGAGCTTTCTCCAAAAGCAGCCTGTAGTTCTTATTTGCTTTGTGGACTTCATCCGACCTCACCCAATCACAGCCAAGTCAGTAAGCCTATATCCTCATATTGACAGTCTTAGTCTATATTTCTAACTATAGGCTGAATATTTCCATTAAGAAGTTAAACTCTCAAAGTGAAGTTGAACTCAAAGTGAAGTCACAAGCTTTCAAAATAAAGTCCTTGCTGTGACTTCTGTATTGCTATATAATTTCTATAATCTTTGCACTATTAGGTAACGTGTGGTAACAAGTTCTCAAGAAAACCAAATAACATCTTGTTATATGTTCTTCTTCACAAAACACAGTCCAAAACTTGGAAGATAATGTTACTAATAATTTTTTTTGGTAGTGCAGTTGGTGGACACATAATATATTTTTTCTAGCATTTTATATTTTCTATTATAAACTTGAATTATTTTTATATGAGAAAAGAACACCCTGCCTTTGTGTATTTACTTTCAGTATTGTAGGGCAAAGAACATGGCTTTTAACACAAACATACCTCATTTTGAATCTCAGCTCTCTAATTTACATTGTAACTGGACACAATTACTTTATCCTCTACTTCCTCATCTCGATAGTGGTGAAGAAATAAAAATTTTTATTACACAGAAATGTAAATGAGGCAACACATTTTATCCTATTAAGGCAGAGAGGCATGGTCAGAGCTCATGAAATGTTATTGTCACTTAAGAACAAAAGGAAGAAAATGTTGACAGACCTTTCTGTGAGTTCTGAGTTTATATGATCATTTGAGAGTAACTTTGTCATGCATTTTTTGATATTGCTTCTTTGTTGGTATCAGAGTGGGACTTAAATGGTTCCTATCACTCTTTTCTAAACAATCTGCCGCTTGAAGCCTAGAAATATCCTTCTGTAGGTAGATTCAGTATGAAATTTAGACCACAGGTCAAGACAGAAAAGCACAAACCTAATGTAAATGCCTAAGTCATTAAATTCAGTGTGATACTCTGGATACCAGCATGCTATGCCCTCTGTCTGTATAGGAGGATCTGTGTGAGAGACAGAGGTTTAACAATTAAAAAGAAAATGCACATTTAGAAGTTATCAAACCTGATTCAGTAGTGTTGCAAAAAGGACGTGAGACTTAACAGAGCATTTATGTTTAATGTGGGCATTTAACTCTACTAATTTCAGTGGTGTTTGCAAAAAGAAGTTTAAGGCTGGCAATTACTTTTTTAGCTCATGATGTCTTTTCATTTGGAAATTCGTTTCTGGGAAAGTTTGAAAGTTGGCTTTTTGAAAATTACTCTTTTTTTTTTTTTTTGCTACACAAAGGTCATTCATAAATGTCAAACATCATTTGGTAGTTGTTCCTTTTTTTAAAAAAATGTCTGGAAGGATATCTTTTGAGACTTGTTTTTGAGGTCAATCTAGTGTTTCAGAGAAGTGGGAAATTCTGATCCATGAAACTACTGGGTTTGAGAAAAACATAGAGCACTGTTACACAGAAAAATAAAGTATTTGTATGTTTCAGTTGTGACCTTTTTGAATGATTAACAGATTGCAAGCCTGGTAAAAGAGTTCAGTTCTTTCTCAGCCATTTACTAAGAATAATTGAGTACTGTTGTGAGAATTCTATTCTTTTATTGAAACTGGATTCAGAAAACCTTTAGGGTCTATAGAAGACACCAAAATTAATGTCTTTTCAGTCTCAGTAACTTGTGGAATGAATATATAAATTTCTGATTAGTTTCTGTGCCTCTTCCAGAATGAATCTAATGTGGCCTAATACTAACACTTACTAATGCTTCATTAATAATGTATATTCACCTTCTTTTATGTTCCATAAAATATATTTTGGTAGAGGCAAAATTTCAAAGGCACCTGGTTGCCACGGGTGAAAACGTTAGGGAGGAAGCAATATGATGCCTTACTCATCATTAAAGTGGTTCTATTATATCCAACCTCACGTTGATGACTCCATAGGATTACATTCTTTTTAAATATATCTTAACATCAATTCACATTGTGAGGCACTTAATCTAGCATATTTTGTTTCCCATAGAGTATCAAATAAAATCTACAAAAGAGTTGGAAGGAACCTACATCTAAGATTATAAAAACTCAGAGCATATATTTGCCTGATTCTCTATTAATCGTATTTGAACCTCGCCACCATAATTAACACCATGAAGACATGTATGCAAATTTAGAGAAGTAAAGGATACAAAGGACATAAAAATAGTTATAATTTGAAAGAAACCTTAGTGGTCTTATTAACTATATGTCCTTATTCTCGAGGGCATGACTTGGCTATCAATTTGATACAATTTTTGAGTCCCAGATCCAACACGTATTAGCTATGTAATGATGGACAAGTAACATAACCTCTAGAAGCCTCATCAGCTTCATAACTAAAATGAGAATAATAATAGGACATAACTCATCCAGAAGATAGCACTTAAATATAGTGCCTATTTCATTGGAAAGAATTCCAGCCACATGGCAGAATGAGCTGATATTAATGGAACCAGACCTGTTAAAAATTCATTAAAATGTTGGATAAAATATGGCAGAAAAAATGAGCCAAGCCCAAAAGAAAGGGAAATGTATAGGTGTCCATAAAATACAACAGGAATAATAAAAGACAAAATATTAAGGGTATGCTAGATGATCTTAATTGTTTTAGACAGTTATATGCTCTAAATGACTTAGAATTGGGATCTAAGTGTTGTTGTGTAGACAGGAGAGTGTCCTCAGCCTTTGTAGTTTTGGAGAACTAAAAGCAATCCAACTATAGAAAGTCTGAGGCTTCAAAAAACTGCCCCCCTGTATCAATGGAGATCTAGAAAAACTTTACTCAGTGGCCTAGGAAACAGTGAGAGGAAAACTTGCCTTCTGTCTGGAGCCTTGAGTGGGAGGGGAAAAAAAAACTACGCAAGAAAAAAATAAACACTGGCACATACCACACAGGTGTATGGTGTGAATTTATACTGTCATGATTCAGTAACCTAAAGCCAAGCAAGTTTACTGCTATGGAAGTTGTGTAAGGACTTTTACAGTGAGGCCTTTTAAAGGCCTTTTAAAGGACATAAGTAAAAGTAAGAGTTTCACAGGGGAAAAGTACTGTGCAAGATGAACGTCCAATAGAAATAAATTTAAATAAAACAAAATACACAAAAAAATAAACTATAGAAGGAAACAGAAAATATGCAGAAGCAGCAGCAGATGCAACACAAGGAGCAAACCAATAACTAGAGAAAAAATACCTTCAATAAACTATGCAGGAGATATGTTTAAAGTTACTTTCCTTTGGAGTTGAAATTATTTTAAAACAATATGTTTGATTTATTTTTAATCCTTCTTCTACATAAGTTTCTAAATATTTCAAGATAATTGCAGTTTTTTTCTGAGGTTTTCTTATTTCAAGTTAAATAATCTCAGTTTCTGATTTTTGTTAGAAGCTATTTATATGTCACTTATGGTACTAATAACTCAATATTGAAGTCTGACTATTTGAATTTGTCCTAGTTTTCCTACTGGATTTTATTCTCTAAAGTGCCTTATACAATGGGCACTCAAAAATTATTTCCAAACTAAAGATTAAACTAATCTCTTTTCAGACAATCTTCACTCCCCTTCTCACCTTTTTAATGTTCTGAGCACCCTTCTTTGCACATATTTTACTTTATCAATGTGCCTCTTAAAAATAAAGACCATGATTAATTGATAAGTAATTCAAAAGTTTTTAATTCCATTCTTCAAAAATCCAATCAAAAGTAAATTTAGGTTTGGTATAGCTATCTTACAATGTTGACTCATTAAACTTTGGTTATCAAATAACTAGTGCAATCATTTTAGCATAACTTATTTTAAGTCAATTGTATCCCCACTAGGAGGATATACTCTCATACAATTTTCTGACAAAGAAATAATAACATACAGAATATACAGATTCATAGAGGGGTTTTAATTAATGGAAAAATATCAAGTGAAACATTTTTTTAAAAAACTGCAACACAATGGAAAACATTTTTCCTTCAGAGAAGCAAAATTGTAATGACTTCTACTTCTTGATGAAAAAGTTCATTATAATTAGATAATTAGTGCTAATGTCTCCTGTAAAGGTTGGGATATTGGGGGGAAGAAAAACCTGTAAGATGGAATAGGAATAATTTGACATGTAAGAGATGCCATCCCTAACCCCCTTGCCCATCTTTGGCCACTTAGTCGCCAGCCTTGTAGAAGTGTAGTCATATGATGATGAGCAAACAACTCTGGACTCCTTGCTAGATTATGTTAGTGTTCTCATATGGTTCTGAAAGTACAAAATCACCGGAAGGACCATGTTTAATGGATATTACTAGTATAAAATACCCAGACACAAGTAAAGGAATGTGAATTTATAACCCTAGCATTGTCATCAAGGTGCTCCCAAATTCTCTAGCGTTCCAAGAACTTATCTTTAATTTAGTATAAATTTTTAAACACATACTTGGCTTAACTGTAACATAATTTAGAGCTAGAAATTCAACATCCTCTTAATATTTCTAAAGATTCTTTGAGGCAGGGATTACATACATTTCTTCCTGTCCACCCATCCATTTATTTCATCTGTATTATCAATAATTGCTTTGCATTTTCCTTCTGGAGCTATTTTCTTTATTCTGTCTCCCTTTTCAACCTCAACATGAAACCAAGCTTCCTTTTCTTTAATCCTTTCCGTTTAAGTATTTGTAATGCAGGTTAAGTAGGCATTTAATAAAAGTTGGATTGAGTGGAGAGGGATTATATTTTACCACAGCATAGTATGTATTTCTATCTAAATATCACTATTATTAATAATTTCTTTTTCAATTCCTTCCACAAGGAATTTTCAGTTTTTTTCCTCTGGTCTCATTTTCCCATCATGTTTCTGGACATGTCTTTTTTTATTCCTCTCCCAAGATTTATTAGCCTCACTCCCCTTCTCTGTTGTCCACAGTGAGCCTCACCTTCTCTCTCTGGAAGCCTCAGTAAACTTTAATTATTACTCTGCAATTATGTAAAATAATCTCTATTCTATAGCCTATAAATTTTCAAGCCTGGCATCCTATCTTTATATAACCAAATGGGTCTATCACAATGTTTTCATAAGCCTAAGACAGCTTTCTGCAGTATTTCTGCTCAAATTATTTTTAATTTGATATTTATTTATTCACCAAATATTTATTTTGGGCACCGTGTGTCTGTTAAAAAGAAATGCAAAATGTACAACGAGGAGTGGGTCTCCTAAGGGAAATGATCATTTGTTTTAATAAATGCTGTTAGCCATCAAAATATTTATGAGGCACTTCATGTAGGTGGCCTGGAAAATGTATATTGGCCAATGGGAGTGAGAGGCTGACAGTTATTTGCCTAAAAGCCATACCTGATACTGTAGGAATGAGTGAGATTTCTGGGGAAGAGAATGTTGAGGCAGAATCTAAAGGAAAACTCACATTTAGAGGATGAAGAGTCACTAAGGCAATGAAAGAGACAGAAAAGCAGACAAGAGGAGGAAGAAAATTAAAATCCTGTCAGCTTTGAAAGCCAAGGAAGGTGAGCATTTCAAGAACGGTTGTGGGATGGGGAGGGCGGGAGAATGTCAAATCCTGAAAGAATCATGATGAACATGACAGTTCTTAAGAGGCAATTGACTTTCAAGAGAGCAGTTTCATTCAAGGAAGGAGGTTTGAAGTCAGATTATCTGACATTATTGGGTGAGTGGGAAGAGAGGAATTAGAGGATATTCTTTTGAGAGGTTTCTGCAACAAGAAAGAATTGTTCCGAGAATGAAATGGGAAATTATATATTTTGCAGTTACCCTTTATTAATCAAGAATCATGGGCTCAATTTTCATAGAGAAAATTATTGGAATGTGAGGGGGTTGAGATGGAAGCAGAGTACAGCTGGCGGTAACTCAGAACCTCCAAAACAAACGTGGAAGAAAATAAATTAGAAAGTTAGCTAAGGAGGAAAACATTCAGTGTGCTCTGCTAGATAGCCGGTCATTGTACTGAAGGGGAACATAGAGTACCAAGTAAGCGAAATGAAAAACACTAATATCTAGACACACTGGTACAATTTCAAAACTCCAAGGATAAAAGTCCTAAAAAGCGGGGGCCGGGCGCCGTGGCTCACGCGTTTAATTCCAGCACTTTGGGAGGCCGAGGGAAGTGGATCACCTGAGGCCAGGAGTTGCAGACAAGCCTGGCTAACATGGTGAAACCCCGTTTCTACTAACAATACAAAAATTTAGCCGGGCATGGTGGCTGGCCCCTGTCGTCCCAGCTACTCCGGAGGCTGAGGCAGGAGAATGGCCTGAACCTGGGAGGCGGAGCTTGCAGTGAGCCGAGATCGCGCCATTGCTCTCCAGCCTGGGTGACAGAGATTCTGTCTCAAAAAAAAAAAAAAAAAAAAAAAAAGTCCTAAAAACCTTCCAGATATAAAAGTTATTCTCTTGTAAGAAGACTCATGGGCAACACTGGATACGAGGAGTCAGTATAGAAGTATCTTCAAAGTTTAATGAGAAAAAAACTTAACCCTAAATTTCTAAGACTAGCCAGACTAACTTTCAAGCGTGTCAGGGTGAGGTAAATCAACTTTAGCCCATTCTCTGTGAAAGAATATGTTGAACAAAATGATAAATGAATCTAAGAAAGAAGACAAACGAAGAAACCAAAAATAATCTAATAGTTAAGTATAAATTAGTAAAGCACAATGTACGAATATAATGGTTTGGAAATACATGACAAATGGCTATAAAGGAAGAAGGGGAAGTGATAGCAGACCCAAATTATTGTCTTGGCTGGAGAAACCTATAGATGCTGATTAATTAAAGAGATTGACAGATTTTTAAAGATACATTTTATGTATATGTGAGAAATTAGGGTATAACACTTTTAAATAATTAAATCACGATATCTCGAGAAAAAAGTAGCAGTGGCAATTCCTATCAATCAAAAAAAAAAAAATTAGGAAAGGGCAAAAAATAAACAGCAAGAAAACATGGTAAAGACAAACACTAAAATAAGACAGAAGAGAAATATTCAACATTGTAATAAATACAATAAATGTGAGTGGGTTTAATTCCCTATTAAAAGGAAGATGGGATTTTTAAAATCCAACTATATATGTTATGTAAAAGATACATGCTTGAAGCAAAATGACACTAAGGGGCTGAAAATAAAATATGGAAAAAGATGTAGCAGACAAATGTATCAACAAAGCAGGAATAATAACATTAATATCAGACAAAATTGGAGTAAACATGAAAAGCACAAATCAGAATGAAGAGAGATGTTGTATGTTGATAGAAATCAAATAGTTTCAGATGAAGAAGAGTTAATGTCTGCCCTGCCAACACTACGTGCACTAAAGTATGTCAGGATAAACACTGTACACTTCGGCAGGGGGTGTGGAATGTGGCAATATCGAACAAAATTTAAATTGTGATTCCTCACAGCAAAACCACTTTAGGAGACTCTCTTCAGGTAAAAAAATCTTTGAAGACAACACATATGTCTAGTGATAGGGAAATATAAGGGAGTTATGTAGTTTAAGTACATTTATATCTTCTTGGGCAGTTTAAAAAAATAAAAATAATAAAATATATAATATAAGAATAGGAGGATAGAACGATAAAGGACAGATATTATCTTCTGAGATGTAGAGAGACTAGATTGGCCCATAACAAAAAAAGTCTATTAAAATTAAAAAGAGAGAAACCTGTAAACATAATACATAGAAGACAGTAAGACTACAATATTATTTGTGTCATCGTGATATGTCTTTTGTGTACATAGTTTTAATTTAAATGGTCCTTTAAAACAAATTTTGTGGAATAATAATACGGGTGAGATACGTGCTTGGTTTTATATGAAGTACTCTATGAATGAAAAACTAAAAAGTTATTTATAAGAGAAATGTATATATAACTACTGATAACCTTTCTAAAACGCTGGCTTGTTAATTTAATTTTCATTCAATATTTCATAAGCCTTATATATCAGACTAGGAATAACAATAATGTTCTTCTATCAAAAACAAGATTTTTGTCTGCTATGTTCACGGTTACATCTCCAGTGCTGAGAATCCTGTGTGGAATGTGATGGGTGCTCACTTAATGTTTGTTGAATGAGTGAAATGTATTCATTCCCCAATGCCTTTGATAAAATTCCCTCCTATAAAAAAAATTCTGTGCAGTGTGGATGCTAGCTACAGCATAGAGGTACTTTTTAAAATAAGTATTAGGCAATCTGAGATTTCACATGCAAAGTAAACCTTGATTTAATGCTTAGACATGGATCAAAATAACTTCAACCTTGAATGATTTGAGAAAATGTCTTGAGGAAATGAAACAACTCTTATGTTACTCAGACTCGTGCATGTGCACACATTCGTGTATGTCTGTGTACAGTACAGACCTGTTCATCGAGCTTGGCCAGGTCTTTTACAACTCTTGGTCTGCTGAGAGATAGCCTATATGTTCACGAATCAACTTTCGATCTGAGAAAATAATGTAATTTTAGATCATAAGGGGACCTTAGAGATCATGTTCCCAGTATCTCCTTTTGCAAGAAGAGGAAACAGGTGCAGGGAATTTAAGGCGTGATGCCCTGAAATATGAGCTGCGTCTCCTGATTGCTTATTTATTTTTCCACCCCTCCACATTGAGCCTTAACCTTCATCCCAGTTAAAATGGTCTTAACTATCTTTAGTATGTGAAGCACAGCTTTGAAAATACTAATTATTTGTAGATCTCTCTATAGAATACCACTTGTGCCTTAGTAGTAATAACAACTGATGAAAACAAGCTCAAATAGTAGATAATTGATTAAAAGAATTTTCATGTACTAGAAAAATACTGAAAATATTTTCCATGTATCTTAGTTCATTTCTGAAAAATAAGCTAAAATGTTAAGGGAATAGTTAAGATGGCATTAGAGTTATTTTAGAAATTATAAATGCTATATACAGGTCTTAGAAGAATCATTCTTATTAAGAAAGTCAGGTTTGATACTTCTTTCACTAAATGTGTATAAAAGATACTATTTTAAGTTAAAACTTTTTGTAATAAACTAAAATATAGTGGTAGATAAATGGTAAAACATGACCAGAACTACTTTGGTATTTCTAGATTCTCTTTTATAAAAGCATTTTTATATAAACATAATAGGTAAAGTAAAACTACGTGAAAGACAGAGAAACCTTTCTCCCTTACCTCCATGTACAAAAAGTAAGCCTTGAAATCTTTCAATTCAATTGATTGTAATTCAAGTACAATACAGAGGCACCAGAATTACCTAAATACTAGTGTTTTATGAAAAAAGAAGATATTTCATCTACCACGTAATTTTTTTTTTTTTTTGGTCAAGCAACCATTAATCTAATCTTTAACCTTTAATTGTAGGGTGGCATTTATTTTGTACTAATAATATACCAACAATGTACCAGTAGTAGTACTATAAAATAATGTACAAATTATTTTATGGAATATTTTAAGTTATTTCAGTAAATATGTATACAGTGATATTGCTTTAAGTTAAATTATTCTACACTACACTGTTATAATAAATGATAATGAGCTTTTGTGAATTTAAAAGTACCATACTGGACATAAGCCAGAGAAGTGCCCATCCTTTTGGTAACCTCTATAAAATCTTCTCTGAAGACAGAGTGTGCAGGTCAGAAAGCTTGGCAGAAAAGCAACCAAGCCATGTTCTAGTTTGGAAAATATAGAAATAACCATCCAGGGACAATTCAGTTTACTTTCTTATATTTCTGACTTTCTAAGATCTTGTCAAGAGACACATTAGCAACAAGGTTATTAAAATTGTATGCTGTAAGAGTTTTAGTCTACTGTAAAAATGTTAACAATTTCAGTAAAGCATCTTATTTGGCCACTGGTATGCTAATGTGCTAAATTAAGGTCTGAAACAAATCAACAACAAAAAATATCTAACTGCTAGTACTATTGAAAGTAGAATTGTATTTGTCATTTATGTGCTTCTCGTCACCAACAAATAAAATATATTTTTAAGCAAACTATTCCTGCTGATTTATAAGAATTCAGTAGTTGTCTCAGGAAGATAACGAGATATTAACACACAATTGCATAATGGATAAGAAATAATAAATAATTCCTGCACGATTACACACATTGATGAATTCTTGCATGGAAGACTGTGTCCAACTTACTAACATTTCCTGGACGGCAAACAGAATAAGTATAAAAATAATGATTTAATGGTTTATCCTCTGAATTTCCTGAAAACATTTTCATAAAATATTTCGTTACATAATTTTCAAACAAATGTTTGAGG
The DNA here is from genome assembly GCF_007565055.1 of Rhinopithecus roxellana. Taxonomy (NCBI): domain Eukaryota; kingdom Metazoa; phylum Chordata; class Mammalia; order Primates; family Cercopithecidae; genus Rhinopithecus; species Rhinopithecus roxellana. Next base: position 80,941,138 of record NC_044552.1, read on the forward strand.
AGTTCCGAAGGAAAATCTATTATATGTAATTATTTCATTGTTTTTACTTGAATAATGTTACATAAATACAGCATTATTGTCTAAATACACCAAATATATTTGATAATCACTTCTACAAAATGTTATAAGTTAGACAGTGTAACAACATTGAACACTCTTGAATATTTTTAACTTTTCTGTAAACATATTAGCAGTATGCCCTTTGACTATTTCACGTTTTATCCATTTTTAGAAGTGCCCTAAAATTACTCATTTGCTTAGCAGAGTTACGCCCAGCTACCCAATAAAATAATTTCTGTCAAAGTATTTTGAAAAGCAAATTTTGTTTTATTTCTGTAAGAAATAGCATTTTGGGCCATGTAGCTACATATCTAGCTTTGGGAATGGAACCAAGAAATAATAAGAAAGAATATCAGTTAATCTCTTAAATTTTAATGATATATCTATCAGATTTCTAATATGTTTAATATTGATTAATCTCATTTTATTTAAATATATCCAAATATTTATTAATTTATTATATAACTGTCATTCTGGAATTTTTTGGAAGTTTTCTTCCATCATCTATTGTATTTTTTATGGTTCTTTGGGAAAATGAAATCAGTATATTTATAATCAGTAGTAAAAGTATCCTTTAAAAAATTTTATTCAGTTCATGCTAACTGTAGAAATGTTTTTTTATTATATTAATTCCAGTCTTTTATCCTATCAGCTCTATCTTTTCACAGAACACTTGGCTATACAGGTTACAAAAAAATAATTTAATGAGAATACAATTTTTAAATCTGGTAACATTTTTAAACACTATTAAAATCAAGGCAAACTCTTAGAGATTAGAAAGATACCAAAATCCTGATAATCTGGGTTGCTCTTCACTATCAAAATATCTCCCAACTATCTCCAGACGCGATGGCTCACTCCTGTAATCCCAGCACTTTGGGAGGCCGAGGCGGGTGGATCACCTGAGGTCAGGAGTTTGAGACCAGCCTGACCAACACCCCGTCTCTACTAAAAAAAAATACAAAATTCCCAGGGCTTGGTGGTGTATTCCTGTAATCCCAGCTACTTGGGAGGCTGAGGCAGGAGAATCGCTTGAACTTGGGAGGCGGAGGTTGCGGTGAGCGAAGATGGCGCCATTGCACTCCAGCCTGGGCACCAAGATCGAAACTCCGTCTCTAAAAAGAAAAACAAAACAAAAAAAACTCCCAACTACAGTGTGTAGCAAAAATTTTCATGCAAAGTCACTGTGCCGGTTCTGTTTCTAAATGAAAAAAAATTAATAATTTATATTCCTGCCTAAATATGAGCCTATAAGGCATTAAATCTAATAATATTTTTCAGAAAATATATGGTTGCTTCTCAACAGAACTTACTTGCCTACAATACCTTAAGCCAGTCAGATGATGGAATCTTTCTCCTGTCAGCAAAGCATATTTTAATATTCTTTCTTGTTGGATTGTGATAAATGAAATATCAGTTCCAATGTACAATTGTATGGCTTGAAAGATTTAATTCTATTTCTCTTTGGAGACATATTAAAAGATTATTTTTGTTTTCTCTTTGGAGACAAATTAGCAAGTCATTGTAGTTGAGGACATTGCAGTATTTAAGAAATTGATATAAAAATGAGTCTCAAGTGTAGCTCAATAATATTTTGATTATAATGGCTTTATATATTTCAAAGGATCAGGCCATGTTTAACAGATTTCCTTGAACTATGAGCTTTAAAATATCAGAAACCATTTCTGATTCGTCTGTATAACTTTGTTCCTAAGATACTAATTAATAAATGTTTATTTAAAAAAAAGCTTTGTTTCAGGACGGCAACATTGAATTTTTAAATGAAGCAGTATTTTAATTTTTTTAATAATAACCTGAATATTTATGGATAATAACCTTATTGCCAGCAGGAATTTTGACCATGATAATCATACATAACTAATTTTCAAGTACTTCACAGAAAATTTTATTTTTCTCCCCATTGAATTAAGCAATTTAAAAAAATCGTTCTCGACATCTAGAAACTTGCATTTTGGAGAAACAATTCTTAATGCAAAGTTTATTTGTTTGATAAATAAATATTGAACTTCAGTTATTTCCAAAGCAGGAAGTGATTTTAAAATTCATAAGTAATACTTCCTTTTCCTTAGAAGTTTATAATCTGCTAGAAAGAGTAAGACAATCTAATAATTATAAAGAAAGTCCATTTTTAATTCAAAGTCAAGAAAAATAGAAGTTGAGGAAGGCAGAGGTTATGTTTGGTTAATGAGGAGACAGTTCATGGAGGTGCTGCCATTTGAGTTGGGCTTGGTGAGAGACTTACTTGCAGGCATCACTAGAAATGCAGGTGTTTTAAGTTTAGGAAAATGTAAGAAAAGGTACAGTGGTTTGACGAATCCCATAACAACAAGTAGTGCACTTTGACCACACAGTGCAAGTAGTACATAACTCCAAAAGTTTGTTGAGAAGCAATAATGGCATAGGTGAGGATGACTTCTGTGGACATGTAAACAAAAGATAACTAACAATGTGAAATAGTATTTCCATTGCTAGACAGATTACAGTAATGACTCTTACCTCTTAATCTATGGATGTATTTGTCTGTATGTTTAAAAATACACATAGTAAAATAAGAAACGGATATGTGTTTGTGTTTTAACTTTTTAATGAATTTGATTTCATATGATGACCGTTAATTTCCAGACAAAAACTTTATAACTGACAATTGACTATCAAAAGTCAAATTTTAAGTCTATTTATTTTTTAATGATCTACTTACATATTCCTGGATTGGGGAAGAAATGACATAAAATTGTACTGAAGAAAATTATTTTCAAAATTTTTCTTTCATGTAACTTCGATTGCATGTGACTTCCAGAGCCTATTGCTTTTTAGCAAGAAGCACAGTGAAAGATTGAGAAAATGTACCTAAACATGGAAGTCATCTCTAATCATTTGGGTTTTATACATGAACATAGTTGTTTACCCACCACTTCACTGATAACATCAACATAAAGGTATAGGAAATAACCCTGTATATTCATAAACCATGTACCATGTGTACATATATAATGTTATGCTATACATTATTTCATTTGATTTCATAACTTGCTTTTCATTGCTTTCACCAAAGCAGATCATCTTTTAATTTGGTTATGTTCTTTTTCTCATGTAACTAATGTAATATGTTATCTTTGCCAACTAAGAATCATTTGAATATGAATCAACCATCCATGAAGAATTTATATTATTCAGAAAGCCTGCTATGCTAAAAGTATACCTCAACCCACTTTCGCCACATAAAATAATAGCAAAAATAATTGATTTTTCCTAAGTTTGGATGATCCAATTGGCCTAAATTTTTATTAGAAGTGAAGAAGACAATGCTATCTTGAAAGACAACACAAATGTTTTAAAAATACCCCATTGTGAGGTATGGAGAGAACCATAACGTTATCTGTTAAATCTTACTATTAATAGCAAATCTAAAACAAAGAAATTTTTTTATTTTGAAACATGGGATGTAAACTTTGGCAGAAGAAACACACTTGGTTAGACAATAGTTTATATATTTCAATTACAAATTTGAATTAAGTCTAGAACAATGGATGTGGAATATTCAAAAAAATACCACCATAGTGTTATTTTCCCATCTGAAAAAAATCAATGAATTTTAATGTCTTCTCTCTTATAAGGAATTTAGTTATATCAGGACCTCATATTAATTCTCATTTTTTAAAAATAATTTTTCAGATACATTATAGTGACAACCATAATCAACAATTCCAATTCAAACTTCTGATTATGTAATAAGTTTATAATCAAGTTCATAAATTATTGAAGAATTTCTTATTGCAAATATTGTGACTTATGATAAACTATCAGCACTAGTATTCATATAACATTGATTATTGATAAGTAGAAATAACTACAGTGTAAGATATTGAAATTTAATTTGTAGGATATTGAAATTAAATTTGCATTACACATATTTTAAGAGATGTAAATCACATTCCAACTGATAATATAAAATGATTTACTTAAATTTGTTCTATTCTTTAAAAAATGAACACTTCAACTTGTTTTAAACTTAAGAAAGTGTTAAAAATTGAATATGCCCCTTTTAAAATCATCCCAAGGCTGGCCATGGTAGCTCCTACCTGTAATCCCAACAATTTGGGAAGCAGCGGTGGGAGGATCCCTTGAGGCCAGGAGTTTGAGATCAGTCTGGGAAAGATAGTGATACCCTGCTCTAACAACAACAACAACAACAACAACAACAACAACAACAACAACAAATACTTTAAAATTAGCTAGGCACGGTGGATGGTGCTTGTTGTCCTAGCTACTTGGGAGGCTGAGGCAAGGGAGAGGATCACCTGAGTCCAGGCGTTCAAGTTTATAGTGAGCTATGATTGCACCATTGCACTTCAGCCTGGGTGACAGACCAAGACCCACGGACATACTCAGACCTCCTTAATTTGAAATCATAGTCTCTGTTAAAAATAAACCATTTTCCTTAGAAAAGAGATTTCAGCCTGTTATCATGCTGCCACTGAGTTGAAGAATTACCTTCTGCTAGAACAGGTTATACAGTTATTTACTACATAATTAAGTTGTAGGCATGAAATAATCTTTTCAGCATTCTTTGCCCTCTCAGTGCCAAAATTACCTCAGTGTGAGCATCAGAGCCCCCAGGTGACTTATGTAAACCTATACTCTGACATAAATGCTGAAAACAATAGACATACCCACAACTTAAAATACAAATTCAAGAGGAAATAAGGTGAAGCATACTGTTGATAAAAATTATTACTAAATTCTGGTGCTATTTCATATCCAGAAACATTCTAATTGCATGTAATATTTGAAAATATTGGATAGTCATTCTACATATAAACTTCCTAAATCATTAATTTCCAAAATCGTTACATGAGTGATTAGATACTTCTTATGGCCTGGCAAAACATGGTTTAGGCACCACTTACAGCACACATAAATGAATGGAATGAAAGGATGTTGACAGTAGTGGAAAATAGTGATGGATTTTACAAGGTCAAACCCATTGACATTTTCTTATTGATAAGTAGAAATAACTACAGTGTAGGATATTGCCGAAATCTAAGCAAATGAATTTTTAAAAATATATTAAATAGAAGCTATTCTTTTATATGTTCTGCCTTGGATATTTTCTCACCTGACAAAAACAAACACACATTTAGATTTCTCGGATTTCTCAGGGGATGTTCTTTTGAGTACATTATCTGTAAAAAATTTCATGACACATCAGTCAGATGCCATGGTTTAATTTTTATGTGAAGATTTGCTAGGACAGATGAAAATGTATGCTAGTCTTTTCTCCTTACATAAAAGAATTGGTAGAATTACTGCTTACAAAATAACACTACTTAATTACACTATCTGCAGTGTCAGTGGAACACATTTCACCCAGTCATCTTGGTCATGTTTAAGACACCTGGTCTTAAGGGCCTAGTAATTTTCTTGATGTAAAAGATAGCAGCACAATTTCTTGCCCCTCAGTATTCCCTTCCCCTATCTAAACCCCTATGAGACAAAACCAACAACTATTTCATACATTAGGCTCTGATTTTAGTAAAACCACTTTTCAGTCACAGTTCAGTAAGCACAGATCTCTTGCAGAATTCTAAGAATATGAATTTTTAAAAATATGTTACATAGAAGCTGTTCTTTTACTCAACTATTTTTTTTTCTTTCTTCCATTTGTTCCTGAGTTACTCCCAGATAATTTTTTTTCTGCCTTTCTTGAAAGTTCTGCTATCAAATAATCAAATAACAGAAGGCTGGAAACAATAAATTTTATAAATATAACTTTAAAAGAGAAAATATTCCTTTACATGTGATTAGAAAAGGGGGGAGAAATTTATTGGGGCAGGGAAGGGAATAATGAGAATGACCAAGGCCGCTATATTCCATGAGCCTTTGAAGACACCAAGGGCAACCTCATCTTTGGATGGAAAAAAAAAAAAAGGTAGTCTGTTAAGTGACTGGGTTTACCTTAGAAAAGTTAAGTTACAGGACTGAGTAATCTAGTAACAAGGAAACTGCTGACAAACTTCTGGGGGTGATCATTGTTGAGCAAAGAAGCAGATGCTACCAAGTCAGGATTCTCTGTCTAAAAAAACAACAGTTAACACTGTGGTTGTATTTTTTCTTATGTATTGCTTCAAAACATTATCAGAAAAGAGTACAGTATCTCTGTTAAGTTGACTAAAATCTGATGTGTCATTTTATTGACTGTTATTATTGTTTTTTGAAATCTTGTTCATGTTTATAGGTTTTCTGACTTGAGTTTTGAGATATTCCAAGCAGATTAGCCTAGCAAGTTTAGAACTGTGAATTTAATAATTATCTTCTAGGTATGTGTAGGAACATATTGCATGAGACAGTAATGTAATTTGTGAGAAATGTCTACACACAAGCTTTCATATACCTTTATTCTGTCTCTAGAATTTGGAATGATGGGAGATCATACAATTAAAAGTCAGCGACCTCGATCTGTTCATGAAAAAAGGGTCCCTCAGGAACAAGCTGATGCTGCTAAATTTATGGCACAAACTGGTAATACGTTAGTTACATTTGTATATTTATTGTTGTTAATTTAATGAAGCCACTGCATGTTTTCATAATCTTTTGCTGCACATTTGTCAGTTTTTGGAGCTGATATTTTTTTGAGCCATTTTTTTTTGTCACCAGTTAAAGTCCATAAATAAAGTAGCTGTGAATTGAAAAGTGCACAAAAATTATGTAAGAATTATTTTGCTTTCAGTGTGGGACATTTAAGATTTACATAATAGCATTTATGCTAATTAACTACTTAAAATGTATCATTAAACTTTTAAAGAAAGACAGCAAAGTTATTTCTTCAATAATTGATTGACAAAAGACTTTCAAAAATTATAACTTTAAATGAAACTTTAGACAACGATTTTTATTTTAATAATATTGAATATATTGAATTTTTTCAAGTGTGGTCCTACTTATAAGTATTAATTATTGTTAAAATGCACAGAAAATATAAACTTTTAAAAATTTTAATAATTTTTATTTGAAAAGAGTTGTGTTATATGAGCTAAATAATGACAAGTTAACAGTGTTAAGTTGTAACACATTCCAACTAATTAAATATCAACTAAAATGACTTTCTACTTTATAAAATGATTAATTCTAAATTAATTAGATTACTTTTAAAAAACCTCCCTCCAAATATATCTGTAAGTATTTGGAGTATGTATAATTTATGCCAATTATTTAGTTACAGAATTTGAACTAATATATGTATTCATATTTTTTCTTATCATAATAAATTGGTCTAATTCCATCTGAGTACGTTGCATGTAGTACATCTTTAAAAGAAAAAGTGTTTAAACTTGTTTTGTAAATTTTCAATTGTCACCTTTGTTTTGGGAAATTGAAAGCTAACAGTTTTATCTATGTCTTAAAAAATTGTATACGTCTCGATGTTTTGCCATTAATACAGAAGTTTCAAGTACATGACCAGTTTCCTGACATGACATTTAGACTGACAGTGATGAAATTCCCCCAAGAAATTGATATTTCCTTCAGTTCACATGTTCTTAGGATAATATTTTTTAGAACACTAGATGTGAATCTGCAATATAAAAATGCAAATATTATTAAAGAGTTTTGCTCTCAATAATGGGTGAGTAGAAGATTTTGATACATTAGTTGTAAGGAGGTCAAATTTTCAGAACAGGAAGTTTAAAATAAATTCTACAAAGATTCACTTTTAGTTTTTTTGAGATATATATTGCAACCAAATACAGAAATGCAGAAACTTGCTTATCTGGATCCCTTTTTGTGCACCTTCTTGTTTAAGAAAAATTGATTTTCATTTTTACTATTTGTTTGAACAAGTCTAAAAGTGCGTTAACAGGTTTACAGGTTTAGGCAAATTTCCAAATTTCTAAATGTATTTCTCTTCTTTATAGGGAGCAAAAAGTTTCAACCACTGAGCAGAGATTAGAGACACACGGGCATGGGCTGACTACTCATCTTTGTCAGCACCATCTCATGGGGGCATTTCTGCAAGATTAAAAAAGGTGTATTTTATTTGTGCAAAAGACATGGCAGACACTGGTTTACTGAAGTTCCTAAAAATTAGAGTCAATAGAAAGTGAAATGGAAAATGATAGTTTTAAATTTCCAATAGCGTAGCATGGTTAGTTTATGCATGAATATTATGCAATTTGGCCAAAAGTTTTTGTACAAGTTTTTTGATTTGTCTGTGACATAGTTCAGTTCACAATTTTCAGCCAATACCCTTTTGGTAAATTCAAATTTCAAGGAACATTGTGTTTTCCTAGTAAGGAATTACTAATTTCAAAATGATAAGTAATAAATATTTATTATTTTATTTTAACCAAATATAGTATAGACAAACATAAAGACGTGTATAAGACTTTAAAATTAAACTATTTCAGTACTGATGTAAAACTGGAAAACTACATTATTTTAAGTAATTTTAAAAATTTATAATTTAATAGAAGACAATTATAATGTGAAAAAGAGAAGAAGGTTTTCCTTAAATATTTTCCTAAATTATACTTTCTTTAGGTGTTAAGGTAGTCTGAATAAATACAGGTAAGTGTCACACAATGAAATTTTATAAAAATTAAACTTTACTTATGAAATATTTCCCTGTATTTGTCTTTAAGCCAAAAAAATGACTGTTGCATATAAATAATATAAAATTTGTTAACAGTAATTTGAGAACAAAGAATAAGGCAAAAACATAAATTTAAACAATAACGAAAGACAATATATTTTCATATTAATCATGGAGAAAAAAGCAAAAGCTATCACACTTTAATGTTTAAGAATTACTTCTCCAAATGAGTAACCTGGCCTTTTCAATCAATATGATCAGTAAAAGATTGTAATTAAAATCAATCTTTCTATAGAGTGATAAAGTGAGTGTAACAGTTTTTAAAAAGAGTAACGTTTGATAAAGTAGCATAGTTTGGACATAAAGGATGATGCTCTAATAGCCTGTCATGCAATCTTTATTTATTGTTAAGGAGTGTAAAATTAAATGATGTCATAAAAATACATGTATTTAATATAGACATCTAAATTAAATGCCAATAAGATGGCTTAAGATATCCTAGTTACATTTGCTTATGCTTAAGTATCATAGTCATCAATTAATTTATAAACATGTTTACAAAAGTAGTATTTTATTACAGTGAGGAAAACAGCCTAAATTTGAACTATGTAACATGTTATCTAAAATTTAAAAAAAAATAAAATTAGGCTGGGCGTGGTGGCTCATGCCTGCAATCCTAGCACTTTGTGAGGCCAAGGTGGGTGGTTTACCTGAGGTTGGGACTTCAAGACCAGCCTGACCAACATGGTGAAACCCCGTCTCTACTAAAAATACAAAACATTAGCCAGGTGTGATGGTGCACACCTGTAATCTCAACTACTCGGGGGGCTAAGGCAGGAGAATCTCTTGAACCCAGGAGGCAGAGGTTGCGGTGAGCCAAGATCACACCATTGCACTTCAGCCTGGGCTATAGAGTGAGACTTCGTCTCAGTAAGTAAGTAAGTAAGTAAGTAAGTAAGTAAATAAATAAATAAATAAATAAAATTAAAAGTACACTTCTAATTTCATGACTTTAAGATACTAGCAAAAGTTTATATTAATATTTTGTTAATAATTTAAAATACATTCTCACACATTATCTCACTCAATCTTCACAGATTTTGAAGTAAATATAATATTCATTTTATCAAAGACATTCAAAGAAATAAAATGAGTTTCTGAAGGTCACAGAGCCATTATTCAGTAGATTTCCATCAATCACAGGTCTTCTGACTTTAATTGCAATGCTTTTCCAGTTTCCTTTTGTGTTTCATGCTAGGCTAAAGAGCTTTTAGTTCATACTATCTCCAAACACACATATATTAAAAACAGTATACTTTGTCTTATACTTTACTATTTTAATGTCATTGAATATTTTTAACATCTTTCTTATAATATATATTAGCTGTTCTCACAATGGCCTAATGTTCTTGACTAGAATGTTCCTCATACTTTTATAAATAAGGAAGTGGCAGCATGGAAAAAAGAAGTATTTAGTGGAAATGTCACTGAAACTATAGGCTTTGAGTTATAATAAGATTTTTTGATAGGTAGGCCACTATTTCACTGGCAGAAATTTAATTCAAAATCTGAAAGACAATATGTTTTATTTATTTATTTGTTTATTTATTTATTTATTTATTTACTTTGTTTTTGATCAATGAAGAAAGAGGAAGAGTGATGAGGCCAATTCTGAGCATTCATTATCAAACTTTCATGATCCAGGCACCACTACTTAGCCTGCTTAGCATCATTGGAGTATCATACATTCAGAAGCAACCCAAATGTTTAAATACTTGTACAAAAGTAATTTAAATATAGGGCTTGATCTGAATTCACTGCTCAGTTTAGTTAAATTATGTTTTTCTGTCATTATGACAATGCAAGAGGAAAAAGGCTGCTTTTGTGGTAAAATAGAACTAATTTTATTCATAACCTTTATCATTTCACTTATAGAATCCACATTGTTCGTAATTTTCTTTTAATTAATAACATGCAACCATAATATTTATACCTCACTTAATCTCATCACAGTTTGGAACATCATTTTAAAAAGTACATTATATTTTCCCTAACTTCAGCTTAAATTTTATATTGCTAAATTCATATGCACATATATTCATATATGTGGATTTTTAAACGATTATCCTTCTATTTGGTTTATAGAATAATGATTTTCAATCTTGATAGAGTATTCTTTAATGTAAAAGAATAAATTATGAAGCATGACTTTAACTGTTATTCAGATAGTCATCCAAGGACATTTTTATGAAATTAGCAACATATAAATTTGTGAAGAAAAGAATTCTGAAATGAAGGATTATCTATACAATATTTTCAATTCACACTGATCACAAAGCAGTCCCATTTGATGTAATCTGTCATCCCAGTTACCATTGTCTGTCCCCTTACAATATATGTCCAGTTATAAACAGATGGTCATCTGTGCCTCTGGGTGCGTGATGCAGAACAATATAAGAGCAAATGTGTCATAATAGTACTACTCAAAGTGAGGTTAGTGGAACAGTGTTTGTCCACAAACTGACCATTATGTTTCTCAAAGGAATAAGCAGTTTACATCAGAATGTAAAACCAACTACTTCGTCAAGCACGAGTTTTATTTCAGCTGACGTTTTATTTTTAGAACAAACTTCTCACTGAGAAAACCTGTGTGTTGAATTACATTCTGGCCCAAACTCCTTCTTTCCTAGAGTACTAGTCTGTGGACCAGCTGCCTTGAGTAGCCCTGCAAATAATTTTCAAGTCATTTACTGTCTTTCTAGAAAATGATGGACAAATACATGATCATATTCTATCCTTTGAATTCTATTCTAAAGGCAAATTATAAACAGAAACATTAAATATTATTAAATTGCTCTTTGATCGACTAATCAGTGATATAAACTTTTGAGAAACATTTCACCTACAAACTTTTCAATGACTAAATTGTTAACTTAAGTAGTTAACTGCCAGCAGCTAAATGATCCAGTGTGAATTTGGAGAAAAACAACTGCAAATTTTCAAATCAGTTTTAAAAATTCATCCTGAACATGATGCTATGATAGAATTAGAAGCCTATTTCATTGGTCATAGAAATGGTTGACTTTTGAGTCTCCTTGGGACATAATAATAGAAATTCAACATAGTTTCATTGAGATGCTAACTCAAAGAAAATTAATGAATTTAGATATTCATTGGCTTTTTAGAGCTCCATTTTAAATAAATTTTAGTTCCATATCAAATTAATTAAAATTATCAACAAATTTGTCTTTATTCTGGGTTGAAAAATCACTACTCTAGATCATCGGTGAAATTGTTAGCAGAAGGATTTAAATAAATTACCACAAAATAAATAGCTATCATAGTATGAAAAAGTAGAAATTGCACTAGTAATAAAGTATAAATGTCAGTGCTCAATACAGTATAAATTAGATGTGTCCAAGCTCCCAGGTTTCCACATCATCTAGCATTAGAAAGGGTGTTACGCAATAAAGGACTAAGGAGGAACACATCAATATATTTTTGCTCACCAAAGCCATAGAGTAAGCTTAGAAATATATTTTGCTTCCTTTTCCATCAAAATACAAAGTCTTAGATTAATTTGAAGAGAATCACTTCAACAATTAGTCATATTGAAAAATGCTGATTAGTTCCTTCATAGTGTCCATGGTACATTGTAATTTGTGAATAGTATTTTGCTAATAAGGTTATGGCAAAACTTGGTGTTTGCATCAGCATTATATGCATTCCTCTTTAAACTTCATTTTTCTCTGAAATGTTTTCATGTACCTTTTGATGTATGGTCATATTTTTACATTTAAATTATTCTTGCATGTCATAATGTCAGTTTGGTATAATGCTTACTAGATGAAAACTTAAGACAGTATTTCATGTTTATTTGTTGTCTTGCATGCAGGTGAATCTGGTGTGGAAGAGTGGTCCCAGTGGAGCACATGTTCAGTTACTTGTGGTCAAGGGTCGCAGGTGCGAACCAGAACTTGTGTATCACCTTACGGGACACACTGCAGCGGCCCATTAAGAGAATCAAGGGTTTGCAATAACACTGCCCTCTGTCCAGGTAGTGTTAGCAGCACCTACAACTGTGGATGTTATTGAATTGTGTCATGCTACGCATTTGGAACAATTTGTTATTTTCATATGAAATGGGTATAGGCATTTTGATTAGAGTGGATAAGTGTAATTATTATTCAACTGTAATATTTTAAGATGTGTGTGATTATTTCTGCTTTTAAAGCAGTCAAGAAATTAGGTAAATGACTCCCTCTTCACTGCAAATATCACTTTCTAATCTGTGTATCTACTTCTAAGAGTATTTAAGGTTCAAATATCTTTTCTGTATTTTAGATGGTGAAAATGTTCAATTGAATTCTTGAGGAAAAATGTAATCTGCCTACGTACTAAAAATATGATGTATATTCATGTCTTAAGGCAGTGGTTGACATAGTCTGTCAGGCAGTCAGCAGTTTTTCTATCACTTATCTGACTCTATCAAAGAAAAGAGTGTCCCTGACCAAATAACTTTTTGTTATTTTATTTCATTCAAGTAACTTTCATCATCAGAGGTATCCACTGCTTTGTAAACTTAAATGAAACTTAATGAAAAGAGAGACAGAGAGGGAGAAAGAGAGATCTTTAATGTTAAATGAAGCATTAACAATAGCATGCCCACTTAGTGTCAGATTTTCCATGTTACATCACAATTTTGTTCTTCAGTTGATGCATGCATGCATATTATAGACATTTCTCCCTCCCAGGCCACTGACTTTCATGTAAAAATAAGTAACAATAGGACTCTGGACTTTGTTTCCAAAAGTTCAAAGCACATGATGTTACAAATCTCCAGATTTATCTTTTTGTCTAACCATTTATGTGGTGGATGAGTGACTATAAACATACTGACAGCTGCAATTGACACTGGACTTGCATTCACAGCCTTTCCAGGGACCTCCAAAAGGGGACACGTGTAAAGAAAATGACTTGTACTGCAGCAGCCTTTCATCTGCTAGCTTGTGCTTAGAAGTTTCTCATTAAGTTCCATTTCTAGAGATGGCTGACTCCACAGTTGCTAAAAGCAAGAGTAGAGAGTGGGTGGCATGGAGTAAGAGCAGGAATAATGTCAGTTTTCCAGCAGAATGTGCAAAGGGGATCCATTAAAAGATAGTCTGAGAGAGTTATTAATGGTTGTAGAGTTTCAGATTTGCAAAATGAAAAAGTCTGAATATCTGTTTCACAACATTATGAATATAGGTAATACTACTAAGTTGTAGACTAAAAATTGGTTAAATGGTAAATTTTACATTATGTGCTTTTTATCACAATAAAAAAAGGACAGTGTGGAGGAAATAAAAGGTAAAGAAAGTGGTGGGCAGAAGATGGAGGAATGATGCAATGAGGTGGGCGATCCCTTTAGAATAGAATTAGGAGGTAACAAAGCAGTAGATGAAGGTAGAATTAAAAGTTAAGCACGGCAGAGAACTGAATCCTATGATGAAAGAAAGGCAGAATTAACTGGGAAAGAGCAATAATTGCCACTAAGAACAAGAAGAATCAGTGAGGCTCGGTGGGAATTAAACTAGAGAAAGAAAAAAGCATGAAGTAAAAACTAAAAAGATTCATAAGAAAAGATGTTTAAGGAGTTTGTGAGGGGGAAGAAGATGAAAAATATGATTAAAAACAAGGTTCATAGAGCAGACAGATTCTAGGTACATTCGGCAACACAAGGAAAACAAGTAGAAGTAAGGATCTGGTGATTTTATTTTATTTTATTTTTTAAACTGACAGGTAACATGTATGTTTTTATCTTGTACAACAATGATATTTTGAGGTCATGTTGTACATGACATATACATTATATATATATATATATCAAATGTTGTGAAATGGTTAAATCTAACTAACAAATGTCTTACTACATATAGTTGTTATTTTTATGCTGAGAGCATTTAACATCCACTCTCTTTACATTTTTTAAGAATACAATACATAGTCATTAACCATAGTCACCATGCGGTATAATAGATCTCTTCCTCCTATAATAGAATTTGAGATCTCTTTCTCCTATAATTGAATTTCTTCCTCCTATCTAACTGTGGTTACATATCATTTGACCAACATGTTTTAGAAATGAAATCTTCATCTCACAAGGGTAGATACTTATTTTCATTTGGGTGTGGGTAGAGTGGGTTTTCTGGGACGAATACTTAAAAGCTGTTCCATACTTACAGTATTGACTTAAGGAGATCCAGGATCAAGTTTTCTGTCCTTGATAATGAGAAAAATATCAATAAAGAATTATGCTGTAACTTGAAATATAAATTTATCTAATCAGCATGTGTTTGAATAGCCAAGACGCTTTCAACACACAAGGATAGTATTATGGCAAATGGATCTCCAAATGTGAATCTGAGTGGGTTGGAAAATGTTCTCAAATTTTCCATTCACAGCCTACTTCCCAGCCACTAGTTATGCACATTCATAAGGATGACATATGCAAGTTGCCATCTTTCTACCAGAGACCACTTATTAACGCCTTCACAGAGAACATCTGTGGTGGGATCAGAGCGCTTCTCTCACACAGAACTGCCAAACCCACTTTTTCACAGTGTCTGATGTCCAGAAGGCTATCTAATATTCCATAATTTAAAGATTTTTAATTTAAAGTTTGTCTTCCCCATTTATGCCTGAGGTTGCAATTTTTTGAAGTTGAAAAATCAGATCTTGGTGATGACCTTGAGCAGTAGAATATAAATAACTCCCACATGCTGTGTTCCAATAATGGAACACTAGGCATAAATGACTCAAAAACCCTTTTACCCTTACACTTATAGAACTACATACCAATTGCTAGCTCCTCTTCACCTTTATATGCATGAAGTCTTTTTCTTTCTAAATTTGATTAAATAGTACCGTTGAGAACAAGTTTATCTTTTAATCATTGTTTTAGTTCAGAATGTTGAAGTAAAGAAAATGAGAACAGTTTTGTTGATTTATTTTTAATTTTCCAAGCATAAAGGATAATTTAGCAAACTAAAAATACAGAATAAGTTCCCCACTATAAGAAATTGGAATATTTTTCATCTGGTTATGGTATTTGTGATGAAATATTTTGTGCTCAAATGTTTTATTTTATTATTTGTTGTGCTGGTAAATATGTACTTACTTTGCAATCTAATAGATCCTGAAAATCGTGATAAAAAGTGAATTTTTAAAGTGTAATGTTTCAAACAGTAGAAATATCTTCCTAAAATAATAAATTCCCAAAAAGAAAATTAACTCAGAAATCAGTAACTGATTTAATCACACTTTGGACACTCAAATGTATTTGGCATTTAATTAATGAAAATGACACAATAAATGAACAAATTGAATATTAAAGTCACTTTCCACAAAATGTGTGGAATTATAGAATTAGAGATTATATTTCTTTGTGCTTTAAAAAGTGAATCAATAGTGTTATAAATTATTGATCATTCACCCATATTCAAATTTCAGAAGTCTGCCTTAATTAAATTATGCAATATGTTACTTCAGTATGGATCCTAAGATATTTGACCTTTAGCAGAATTTTTACTTTGACATTGTACTCTCTTCAAAAGCCTTTATTACTCAAAATAAAAAACAATAGACATAAACAGAAAGTAAATTGATAAAAATAGAGCTCTACATTCAACAGCACAATTTATTGCCCTAGTTGAATTACAATTTTATGGTTTATTCCAGGGCTTCTCAACTTCATTACTACTGACATTTTGACCCCAGTAAGTCTTGGTTGGGGGGAGTCCATCTTGTGTATTTTTAAATGTTTAACAGCATACCTGGCCTTTACTCACTAGATGCCAGTAGCCCCCCACTTTCCCTCAAGTTGTGACAACAAAATATGTCTCCAGCCATTGCCGAATGTCACCTGGGAAGCAAAATTGCCACTGGCTGAGAGCCACTGGTGTACTCTATATGTGTTTTAATCCTGTAGAAGAAGTTTCTGCAGGCTAATGAATGCTTTTGAATTTTATTTTTTGTAAATGTTACGGTTCTTATATTCATTTATTTCTTAAAAGATCAAACCTGGCCGGACGTGGTAGCTCACGTCTGTAATCCCAGCACTTTGGGAGGCTGAGGCAGGCGGATCACCTGGGGTCGAGACTAGCCTGGCTAACATGGTGAATCCCTGTCTCCACTAAAAATACAAAAATTAGCCAGACACAGTGGTGCTCGCCTGTAATACCAGCTACTCAGGAGGCTGAGGCATGAGAATCACTTGAACCAGGGAGGCAGAGGTTGCAGTGAGCTGACATTGTGCCACTGTACTCCAGCCTGGGTGGCAGAGTGAGACTCTGTCTCAAAATAAAATAAACAAAATAGAATAAAATAAAACCTTTCATTTATTTTATGTACAGCTCAACCTAAATCATAAGAAAATGTATATATGTTTATTTCAAAATATGGTTGTAATATATTTCAGGTATTGCATATTCTTCATTTCATCTAGTTATCACAAAAAGAGACATAATAATATAGCTAGTGCCTAAGCTAAGGAGGAAAACTGTAAAAATGAATGAATTTCATTTAAATATATTTGTTTTATTAGGATCATTTTAAATGAACTAGATCATTTACAGATTCTCAAGTTTTACTGCAAAATAAAAAAATAACAATTTGCCGTTAAAATAAAAATGTCTAATCTTTAACATTAATCTTATGAATAGCATCTATAAACATTATACAGTATGTACTATAATTTTCTACTAACTCAATAGTATCTAAAATAATATTGTTAATGATTTGTATCCTTTTCAAATGAAAAAAAAAGTTTTAAAAATGATGTGAATGAGTCATGAAATTTTACCATGTAGCCATAAAGACTGTTAGCAAGTATTAAGTAACATTAATTTTGTGAAGATTCCAGTTTCATAATTTAAGCCATCAAGGTTAATCAACATTTTTTGAGATTCATGGAGGAAAATATGCCAATTTAGCACCTTCCTTTTTCTCTGGGATTGTGCAATGCATATAGAACAGTATGATTTGACAGAAAAAAAATGAACAGAAGCAGCAATATGAATTTTATATAGCATCATTAACTTTTTATATAGGAGGAGAAAATAGGAAGAGAAAAGGTTTTTAAAATAGGAGGAGAAAAGTTTTTTAAAGTAGGAGGAGAAAAGGTTGTTTTAGGAGAAATATTGGTAATTGGAAATAAATGTAATAGTTTATAAAAATATTCATTTAATATACCAAAATACATTAATGTAAGTACTTTTAAACTATTTTGCCATAATTGGTCATATATACATACATATATGTAGTATATACATCATATATAGAGAGAGAGTTTTACTAGAGCTAGATATAGACTTACTTTTTTATATCAATGGATATAAATTGGCTTTGGTTTTCCCAAAATTTTATGGGAAAAAGTAAAACATCTTATTTTTTCTCACTCTCTTTTTTTTCCTACATATTATTTTAAAACTATATTTCCCAACAAGGTTCTCAGAATGTTAAAGAGCTTTACATTGGATATTTCTATTGGCTGTTTTTTCAATGTTTAAACATCCTATCACAACCAATTTAGGCAAATAAATAACACCAATAGAAGGGGAAGGGATATCTCACAATTAAGGTATCCTATATGTGTTTCTAAAGTAACAACTTGGTAAGCATACATATGAAGAAGATTCTAGATGTATTTACTTGCATATTTCCTCTGCCACTTTTTATGGGCCTGTGCTTACCCTTACCAATGTTAAAGAAAAAAATGGGAGGGGGTCATTTTCCTCTATAAATTTCTACTCCCCTTAATCATATCTGTGGGTGTCATATCAAACATCTGGCCGCTTGAACTTCTAAGAGTATAGCAAGATTAGAGGTTCAACATCAAGAAAGGGGCTTTTGAACAAAAAGCACATTTTTTTTTCTCATGCCTTTTTATTGATATTGTCTGTTAGGGTGCTATTACATATTGTCTCAAGTATTAAGAATTAGGATGAGAATGGTGATTTTACCATGCAGGGAAGGGATCAAACACTGAATCTTTTTTTTTTTTTTTTGGAAGATGGAGTCTCACTCTGTTGCCCAGGCTGGAGTGCAGTGGCCTGATCTCAGTTCACTGCAACCTCCGCCTTCCAGGTTCAAGTGATTCTCCTGCCTCAGCCTCCTGAGCAGCTGGGACTACAGGCACACAACACCATGTCCAGCTAATTTTTGTAGTTTTAGTAGAGACGGGGTTTCACTATGTTGGCCAGGCTGGTCGCGAACTCCTAACCTCAGGTGATCTGCCCACCTTGGCCTCTGAAAGCACTGGGATTACATGCATGAGCCACCACACCTGGACTAAACACTGAATCTTGATGGTCTTTTGTAAAATATAACAATATTTATTCACAGTGGTTATTATGAAAGAACACAAATTATGTTATTTAAGATCAATTGTGAATTCCTTGTAGTAGTATGTTTGAAGAATTGATATATTCATATTTATGTTAAGCATAATTATTTTCTTTAGAAATTTATATAAATTAGGTAGATTTCCAGTTCTACCAAGTTGTTAGAGGAGGAAAAGCATCTTCTGGTTTCATGGTCGTTAAAAAGAGATTATCGTATTTTCCATTCATTTTGAAACAGGGATAAGAGGAATATTTTATGTGAGTAGATACTCTGTTTGAAATTCTTTTTATTCAAAATGTGGTAACTTTAAACCCAAATTTTTAAATGGCAAAAAATATATTTTCTAAAATGTGATGTTAAAAGTTAAATGCACCCTCAATTTTCAGATTTTTTAAATTTTCTAACATAATAAAAATCATTAATCCCCAAATTTTATAAATGTTAGGAGAATTATGTTGGGCTTTGGCTATCTAAATGAAAACTTAACTCTAGGAGATTATCTCTGTTATAAGAGATTTAGTTTTCTGTATTACTAGCTGATATTACTTTAACTTAAAAATAATTTGTGACTGTTTTACCATGAGGGAGAGAGGTGTATTTCCATTAAATATAAGGAATGGTTTAAAATTTATGACATGAATAACTGTTAAAATGCAGAAAAAAGCACATGTAATTGTTCATTATTTTAATGAATTTTTTAATTAATAATTATATTTTATGACAAGAATGTTATCTCAACTGTGTTTTAAAATATCTTCATATTTGTCTATTTAATGAGTTTTGTTTTTTAATTATAAAGAAAGTAATCTTTGATTTTACTTCTCTGCTTTTGTTGTTGAAGCTTCTTTGCTTTATTACAGTACACGGAGTATGGGAGGAATGGTCACCATGGAGTTTATGTTCATTTACATGTGGTCGAGGCCAAAGAACAAGAACAAGGTCATGCACACCTCCTCAGTATGGAGGAAGGCCGTGTGAAGGACCTGAAACACATCATAAGCCTTGTAATATTGCTCTTTGCCCAGGTGAGCCTATTCTGCATTTGGTTATCTTTGCATTATGTGCTTTTTATAAGATTCCTATTGTACACAAGAAATATTAAGAGTACAACCTTCATTCAGTCACATTGGAAAATGTGTCCTTTTCATTGTATCTTGCCTAAAACTGGGTACTTTTCTTGATTCTATCATATGTAGTGGTATGGAATATGTCCTTTAGTGTCAATCAACATTAATCTTTATTATATTTCTACAAATGTGTATATTAATGTGTTCCACTAAGATTTTTATCTGCACTTGCTTTTTCCTTCTGGGAAAATCACAAGGAATCCTAAAGACTTGAGATTAATTATTGCCTTCTCACTGAAACTAGAGAGATCTGATTTAGAGCCAGTCCTTCCTATGGTATTCGTTTACACTCATTCAATTAGGGAGTGGCAATGTACCACTGACCATGTATAAAAATATTTGCTAGGGAATCAGACTTTCTAGATCTCTTGCTAGATGCATAAAATGGCTAAATTATAAACAATTTACAATCTTTATGGGATTATGAAGACTATACAGTCTGTTCTTAGAGTATATTGATGTTATCTTAAATTTTTCTTTCCTTTAAAATGTTTCTATTCTATTTTATCTATCCTTGATAATTAATTTCACCCATTATGCTAGAGGGAAGCCTTCACAATGCTGTCATTTAGTTTATTCAAACATCAAACAAATTCCTCCAAAATAAATAAGAATAATGTCCAGCTTCAAAGGACTTACAAGTTATGGGAGAAAATACACACACATAGATTATATAATCTCTCAGGGCCAGCAAAGACACATTTTAAAGAAAGAGACATGAATGGAGAATTGCAAAGGCTAAGATGGCAAAGATCAATATAAGTAATCGCTGTCTTCTTGGGGAGATTTTCTCATTAGCCCATTTAGTTACATATTCTGCATGCAAGCAACATAGCTGGGATCCCAGTACTGTTGTCCTCCAAATAAATCCTGCAACTCACCCTCAGTCCCACTGACCCTTTGAATACCCCCAAGTTAATGTCCCAAACTATGAAACAAAACTTCAAAGTCCTTCTGGAAGTTTTAAATATATAAAACGTTAAGAATATGAAAACAATCCAATGTGTAGATATGCAAAAGTCATCTAACAAGATTAATTGTTCCCTTCAGAGAAGGACTACTAGGTTCCTGTACTTAATGACATAGAATTAAAGATGAAGGCAAATAATTATAATTATATTATTTTACTGACTAATATAATTATTTCCTAAAATTTTATGAATTCTGTGAATTATGAATATAACTTATGAGTTAATATTTGTGCAATTATGAATATTAGAGGGTCAAAACCATGATTAGTTATTTGTTAACCAGTACTAGAAAATCTATTTATGAGATCAGTAACATCCTCTCTTATTTCTCTCTCTATAAACACACAGGCAGGCAGAAACACACACATGTAGTCATGCCTTATGCTTTCAACAAAGATTTGGAAAAGTTTATTTTTTTTTATATTTTTCATTTTTTTCAATGCTGAGCTGTAACATTTACATACAATCAAATATAGTTTACTCTTATTTGTCCATGGAGTGCAAAGAAATAGACAATATGGGGAAATAAAAGACAAGAACTAACTATAGAAACTTTTTAAATACTTTTTTGTTACTTCTTTTATGTCAGCTGGACTCCATAAATACAAACATAAAAATGGCATTGATCGGTTAAAATATTGTGAACCAAGTTTCTCATAGTCTGCTCTCCATTAGCTTTTCTAGGAGCAAAATCCTTAGATATCAGTAGAGAGGCTATGTTAGAGTTCAGATGTGAAAACTCATTTTTTAAGTTGATACAGTTGTGGAACTTTATCACTCAAGTAGTAACCAAGTTTTTAAGCTACTTGGATATTAGTAGTAGTATCTTATCATTGGAAGCACTCTTAGTCCAACAAAATCAGATGGCTTTCTTTCATGTAGGTCCTTTATTTTTGTGCATTATGACTATATTATTTTTAAATGTGGCCTAGCTCATATTCTCTCATCAGTGAGCATATGGGCATATCCTTGAGTACTTAAATGTATCATGTGCCATTTCTGGCTTCCGTTATTTTCATTCTTGAATTTAGTTGCATCATAAAAGATGTAAAATTCTTATCACATTGTATCCCTATGAACTTAGTATCTGAAAGCGAACTCTAATAACTAACTAGGATTCTTTTTAAGTTTCTAGGCTGTGCCCAAAAAAATGACGTTATGATTTTAAAATATGTAGGTTTATTTGATGGAAACATTTGAAATTAACTTTAGAACTCATCATCTTATAGCTAAACTCAGGCACCTTCACTGGATATGAAAGCATTATTAACTGTCAACTAGATGTAAGGCACTGCTGAAAAGTATATATAGTCCCTGATTTCAGAAGTTTTACTTTCCATTCAGAAGATTCAGACATAAGCATGTGCAAAGTTGAATGCAGTTCTGAAAACCTCATGTAAATATGCTAGCTTCAATGAAAGAGGGTAACTTGAGGATTCAGTGGTTTCAGGCAACATTTTTTCTAACCATCCTACATGATATCCCTAAGCTATCATATTAAGAATAAAGCTATGATAGGTAGTACATCGATAACGAAGAATGTAGATCAGGACCTATGCTAGAGTGTGGACAAGAGGAGGACAGAAGAAACAGGCAAAACCACAAACTGTCTCCTGCTACTCACTACTTTTGCAGGATTTGACAGGATGGGCTGTGGTAATAGTGGGCAGTGAGATTTTTCTGTGGGATAATGTTAAAACAGCATTACAGTCTTAAAGCTTCCTGCTTTTAAGAAACTGTATGAAACCACTCTAATGAAGTAGACACTATGTAGGAATGACATGCATTGTTTATATCAAATAATGAAATACATTTATGTATTGAGAGTTTAATATATACCTATAAGTAGATAATTTGCTATCAGATTCCTTGTTGAGTCAATGTACAACTTCCTCCCACTTCTTTTGAGGTGAGAGAAAACCATTGCCTGCGATCCATATAAGGAGAAAGGAAAAGAAGATATAGTGTTTCCTAGTCTGAGTTGTTAGTTACTGATTTGCATCCCATGTCTGAGAACAGGGAGCTGATATGGACGAAACAAGACGGGCAAGAGGCATAGAGCAACAAAAGGAATTCCCTGGCTCATAAGCATAAAATGGCCTATTCTTTCTTTTGTAATCTATACTAATAATTGAAATATTATGGAAAGGTGTGTGTTTGTGTGTGTATATGTGTGTTCAGTGGTCTTTGTGGTCTGTTTTACTTATCTCACCAAAGTTCTGGTGGTCCAATATGTTTTCTATTTTCTCTGATTTTCATTGTAGTCATTAATTGAGAATTGACTTAATAATGGTCAATTCTTTAATATTGGTCAATTGACCACTATTAAGTCAATTCTCAATTAATAATTTACATATTTGAGGATAAATAAATTTTCTTTTATTTTCTGTTTTTCTCTCCATGCAACTCTATACCTGGTGGAAACCAAAAAATTACAATTAAGTGGATTTTCTTGACATTAACATATCCAAATTTCTAATATCCCAATATTTAAAGGACATTTTCTATGTCTGTTTCATAATACATTGATGTGATGAAGCAGAGTGATCTTGGACTTTTGCAAGAGATCACATATTTAAATGTAGATTTTTTCTTTCAGTATAATTATGTCACTCATCTAATCTTTAGTTTATTCATCTGTAAAATGGGGACAATAGTAATACTCACTTCATAAGACTTTGTGAGATGCTGTAAGGTAGAGAACCTGATAGGGAGTAAATACTGTGAAAGTATTAGTAGTATTATGTTAACGCCCTTCAACCAAAGTTCATCAGAATCACACCTGCAGTTGACCTAGCTGAATTTGTTACTCTCGAGAGTGAGGGGAAGCTAACATAGGGAACTGTGGGGATCTCAGCAATGGAGCGTTTGAAATACTTAAGGGATCTGAGCTTGTGTTAAGTGATTTGGCAGAGGGTTTGAGGAAGCGAGCGGCCTTTGTTCTGAACTGGATGCTCTTTGGAAGGTGTGCCAATTCTATGGCTGGATACCTTAATAAATTATCCAGATAATAAATTATCTGGATACCTTAATAAATTGTGGCTGGAAGACCAGCCATAATTGGTAAAGAAATAGCAGTCACTCATATTAGCTGAGAAAGAAGAATGTTTGGTACCTTGTGAGTTGCACTATGACTTTGTTTTTGTCTCTTAAGTGTCATTGTATGTTAATGATGTTTTCTGACATGGTTTAGGTCTAACTAGATAATAGTTTTTCTGTGGGCATCAGGCAAGCTGCTAATCAGGTCTAGCTGTAAGTATCTTTTTATGGTGATTGCCCCTCTAGGGTGATTTGATCACTTTAGAACCCACTGTCCTTAATGGTCTTGATTTTTATTAATATTTAACAGGAGAAAAGTGTTGCACATAATGGAAAGTTGCATTTTCCAGTATGACTGCCATTAAAATTATATAGATATATATACCCAAAATAAAATTTATATAACCATTTCCAAAATTAAACACTTCAGGGAACATAAAAAGCTTAAGATCTTAGTTAAAAGCCTGAAGTTTTATACTAATTTTCTTTATAGCTTTTTACTTTATCGTAATATTTTCCCCTAGTCAGTAGTTGAATATTAGAGAAGCTAATGATTTAAGTTTAGTTCTTACTGTTTTCAGTGTGGACATTTCTCCATCTGATATGTTTCCATGCAGTAGAGTATCAATAATATAAGGTACAAGGATAAATAATAATTGGGTGACAGATTAAAGACTAAAATAAATGAAAGTTCTGTAGGTAAATAAGTCTTCACTTATATACTGAAATATATATATATATATATGGATTTAATTATATGATTCAGTGGGACAAAGAGTGGTCTGTGATTTAGAAGATGTGGATTAAAATTCAGTCCCAATCCTTAATTGAAATACATGGACAATTTATATATTCTATTTTTCAATTTACTTTTTTTGTGAAATAGAGTCAGTATTAATTACCCCTCTATATTACAGAATTGACATATTATTATAATTAGGTAGAAATACTTTGTATAGTATAAAAATCAATGTAAAGTAGAGGATTTTTTAATGATTTATATGAAGATATTACATTAAAATGAAGGGATTCTGGAAGAAATAGGTCAAATAAACCAGGGATATTATGATAATTATTGGGCTCTACTGTCTTAGTCATAGACTCAAAGGGATTCTTCTGCCAGGTTTGTGCTAGGAAGAAGTACTTTCATACAGGCTGTGTCAGTCTGTTGGGCTGAGCAGTGTCACACCCATCAAACTGCATTTGAGAAATGCTTTACTGGGAGCCTAAACCCTACCAGAGGGATGCTGCCATGTTGCAGTTTCCAGATATATTTCATACTCTTACAAACCCTAAGAAGAGAGAAAGAATCACTTAAGAGTAGGTCCTTAGAAACAGATGGACCCAGATATTTCTGTCATGTAGAGAAAAAGGCTTCAGTCTCCTATGAACCTAAAATTCTGGTCTGCAGCATCTATGGGAGGATGCCTTGCCCTCCATCTCTCTGCAGGGAGCCTTTCTGGTGAAGACAGTGAGTGGGAAGATTCTAAACATTTGCTGGAACTTGGTTCAAAGGTCCCTGATTGTGTTTGCATGAGGTTGTTATAATTTGTAAGTCAAATGCTGCCTCATTAACCTGTTCTTTAATTGATATGGATTTTATCTTCTTAGCCTTCTAGCCTGTTGTACGACAATTATGTTTGTTTTATGTCATTTTAGATTTTGGGCATTATTCCAGTGTTTTTTCCGTTCTTAACTTAAAAGATTTTTAAATTAATTGTGTCTTGATTAACCTTGGCTTGCTTTCTCTTACTATTTAGTATTTTTTCTCATTCAAACTTTAACTTACCTACTTTTTTTATCCTTGTTAGCCTTACTGTTATCATTTGGTTATATTCTAATTCTAATTTTTAAAAATGATGTTGCATTTGGACCAGGCGCGGTGGCTCACGCCTGCAATCCCAGCACTTTGGGAGGCCGAGGCGGGTGGATCATGAGGTCAGGAGATCAAGACCATCCTGGCTAACACGGTGAAACCCCGTCTCTACTAAAAATACAAAAAATTAGCCGGGCATGGTGGCGGGCGCCTATAGCCCAGCTACTCTGGAGGCGGAGGCAGGAGAATGGTGTGAACCTGGGAGGCGGAGTTTGCAGTGAGCAGAGATCGCGCTAGTGCACTCCAGCCTGGGCGACAGAGCGAGACTCCATCTCAAAAAAAAAAAAAAAAAAAAAAAAAAAAAGTGATGTTGCATTTTTATTTTCCTCCTATGTAGTTTACTCTAAAATGGCAAATGGAAGACAGATTTTTGCTTTTCAACATATGCCCAAAGCAAGAGGTTGTACTCTGCTTTTTTAGAGACAGGGTCTTGCACTGTTATCCAGGCTGGAGTGCAGTGGCATGATTATATCTCATTGTACCTGGGAATCCTGGGCTCAAGCATCCTCCCACCTCAGCCTCCTGAGTAGCTGAGACTACAGGTGTGCAATACCACACCCTGCTAACTTTATTTTTTATTTTTGTAGACACATGGTCCCACTATATTTCCCAAGCTGATCTTAAACTTATACCTCAAGCAATCCCTCCATCTCAGCCTCTCAGAGCTCTGGGATAACAGGCATGAGCTACTATGCTGGGCAGAAGCTGGACTCTTGCACATTTCAGTCTTTTGTACCGAAAGAGTCTTTGCAGATCCCTGGGTAACTCCCAACTTACTGCAAATCTGAACTCTCCAAATTTGGCATCACAAAATGAAATAACTTTAAAGCCAGCATCCAAAATTCCCCCCCCCCCTTAATTCTTTCCTACCTATGACTTAATCAATCAAGAATACTCAACCCAGAACAGTTGCTGAAATGCTAGTTTTATTATCCAAAATATTCACAACATAATCCAATTTGTGGTTCTTTTTATCTAATCTGTTCTAAGTTGTCAACATTTACTGGTAAGGATGTAAAAATAGACTGAAAACAATATATTTATTAAAATGTATTATGAAATTTAATTTGGCTCTTGTATAAAGAAGGCAATTTTGTCTTCAAAGTGAGCCCAATTGCAACTCCATATGTATGGCAAGAGGAGATTCATATCACAAAGTCAACTCCAGGAACCTAGCAATTTAGTCTTTGCAGTTTTAACTCTTCTAGTTTCAGAAAATATGGTAATTTGTCACACTGCTGAGGTGAAACTCTAATTGTCCCCAGTATGACTTTGGTATATAAGGAAGCATGTTACAGGATGGTAAGGCAGGCTGATCTCTCAGCATTCTCCCAGCTTCAAAACACAGCCTTATTGTTCTTGATTCTTAGTCACTTTTGTAGAATGGCTCAGAAAGCAATAGACTTTTGGAGTTTTTAAATTGAAAACTAACATTAAGAAAAAAGAATCCAACTGCAAGTGCTTCTGATGAGAAAGAAGAGAAATTGAAACAGCTTAAGTGTTGATTCTGACCTGGCTACATATGAGAGAAGAAATTATGTTTTCTAGTTCAGTGTTTATTAAGTGATGTTCTATGAATTAAAAAAAGAAGTAGTTAGGGGATTACATTTCAATTAAATTTGAGAAGTAAATTTGCAAAATTCATTGCAGTACTTGCCTCTTGTCTAAAATGGCATTCCAAATTTAACATCAAAAAAATAGAAATTTTGATTTAAGAGCTGTATACACCCAAATTGTTGAACACTAGTGTAACACAGTTCAATAAAACGATGAACCCTTTACCTATTTGATTAAGCTAAAATCCTAAAAGTCAACCTTGATTTTCTACTTTTCTATACCCTACCACAAACCTGCCAGCTCTACATCCAGAAAACATTGTAAATCCATCCACATTTTTTCTATGCCCACTGATGCCACCATAATTCAAGCCACCGTCAGCTGTCTCTGGACTATATACAGTGTAGTCCCTCAATATTTCACAGTACCCATTCTTGCCCTTGTACCATCCATTCTACACAAAACCACAATATTAAGTTTTGAAATGTAAATTATATCTTATCACTTCCTTACTTTAAAATCTTCTCATACTTTGCATCTTGCCTGGTTGCATGGCCTATAGGGCCCTATAAGATCTGGCTTTTGCGCAGCATCTGAACCCATCTCTTGCCACCTCTCCTTTTCCAGGATCCCCACAAGCCCCAGCCTTCTCTCTGTTCCTGAACACAGACCTTCACATGACAACAGATATTTTACATGTAAAATAATTTTTAGTGCCAAATATGAGACATTGTTTCATTTTTTATTTTTATTTTCAGTGATATTCTGGATTTTAAAAAAATTATTAGTGAATTTATTTTACAGTCCTCAGCCCCATAACATTTTTGGAAACCCTAGTGTCATTTTACTGAATAAGAAAAAAATTGAGGACAGGGAGGCTTTGGCGAAGTGGAAATTAAGAGTTGGCCCTGTGCAGTGATTCAGACTCAGCTCCAATATCGTCCTCTCCTGAGACTGCCTGAGCACTCCCTGTCGCATCATCCTCTTTATCACGTTGTCTTCGTAACACCTCTAGTGAAACGCTCTGGTTTATTCATTTTGCTCGTTTATCATCTGCCCCCACTACAGCCTCCGGACTATATGTTCATAAGAGCAGAGCTTAGCCAGTCCTAATCACCACAGCTCCCCCGTGGTGCAGTTGAGCAATGCCAATCACAGACTAAATTCTCTATAAATCTTTACTCCTGTGTGTGTTATGAGACTCTGAGAGGGACTGTGGAGTGTTTACGTTTTCCCAACTTACCAGGGAACTCTTTTCTGACAGAATGCTGAGATGTGAATCCGTTTTCAATAGAAACACAGTTTCAGAAAGAAAGCTTTGAGGTGTTTTTAAATTCGTAGGTTTACAATGGCCCTGAGAGGTCCCTCTTACAAATATTGGAAGGAAGCCATACACAAGGAACAGGCATTGAGTGGGTAGAGGCATTGATTGTCTCTACTACCTCGCTGCTGAGCCAGGTAAAAAGTCATGCACATATACTCTAGAACTTAAAGTATAATTAAAAAATAAAATAAAATAAAATAAAATAAAATAAAATAAAATAAAATAAAATAAAATAAATAAAATAAAATATAAAATAAAATAAAACAAAACAAAATAAAATAAAAAAAGCCAAGCCTGGATGCAGGGTTGAAGGAGAAGCAGCTTCCTCCCCACTTTAGCTCCCCAGTTAAACATCAGATAACAAGAAAAAAGCTGTTATTTCACATCTCGGAGAACCTAGATGAGTGGTTATTAAAAAAGAAATAGAGATATATTATATGATAGATTGGTTTATTTTTACATTTCTCTACATTTATCCCTAAAAGATAATGCACAAATTCTATCTGGAAATGCTTAAATATCCAAAACAGAATTCTTAATTTCCACCTCCCCAAAGCCTCCCTGTTCTCTATTTTTTTCTCATTCAGTAAAATGACACTACTGTTTCCAGAAGTGTTATGGGGCTATGACCCGTAAAACAAATCCATTAATATTTTTTTAATCCAGAATATCACTGAAAAGAAAAACTTAAAACAATGTCTCATATTTGGCACTAAAAATCATATATATATAAACATATATATATAATGTCTGTGTATATATGTGTATATATTATATGTGTATATATATGTGTGTGTGTATATATAGTCTGTTGTCTAGTTTTTTAAGTTAAATTTATATATTCCTCTCCTACCTGACTTTTCAATTATCTATTTTCTCAATGATTTGGACTTGACACACTAAAGAAATATTAGGCCTTTCCTCCTTTGTTTTTTATATCCAATGAGTTATTTTGTCAAGCCAATTCCTTCATAACAGTGTAATTACACCAACATGGTACACGCATACATATGTAACAAACCTGCATGTTGTGCACATGTACCCTAGAACTTAAAGTATAATTTAAAATAATTTTAAAAGCTTGCAAAAAAAAAACAGTGCCATTAATTTTCAATAAAAGGATATTTTGGTTCTCAGTGTAAAATAAAATCGCAAAAAATGCCCACTTGATACATCTTCAATTGTATTATTTTTTTTCTGTTACTGACTTTGTGAACAAAACTGACCCCATCTAAAATACATGTTTTGTGGATGTTTATAGTAGCACTGAACCTCAAATTGTCCTCAGATTTCTAATATTAACTCACTCTTAAGCTTTAACATTAACACAGAATATGTACATGGTCAGAAGGGATTGAACAACTAGAACTATAAATATATGAATTTAAAGTCTCAAAACATTTTTTTATTATTGATGCAGTCTTATTTCAGTAAAAGCCTGATGAGCAAAACACTTCACAAATAGATGTTCTTGTTCTTCCTAATATCATCTCAGCAAGGTCCTTCCTAATTCTTCATAGAAATACAGTCCCCTGCCAAATTGTTTTCTCTCTGATTTCCACATTTGACTTGCTTATTCTAGACATCACATCTTCACTAGACAGTCTTTTCCTCTCTTTGCCAGAAAGCATATAACTATTGCTTTCATAATCAATCATAATCAAAATTTACCTTAAGCCAGAATACTTAAGGACATCACATAGTCCTTTATTCTAGTCACTAAGCACTAAGATTAGCTTAGCAGCACCTAATTCACCTTTGTTAATGTGCTGCTTTCTTTCTGAATGTTCTCAATAGTGTGCATAACTGTACATCCTTTTGCCAAATAGATTGTAAGGCGTAGGGCATGAATCTCTTTTTATAAACCCTTCTCAGAATGCTTAGGATGGTGAGGCTTCATACTGCAAGCTTAATAAATGTTATCTTTGAATAGAAAAATTCTGAAATGAAAAATGCACTCATGTTTAAAGCTAAAATAGAGGAGAAATATATAATTTATAATATCCTATTGCTTCACTAGAATTTTCTTTTTAGTCTGGAAAATAGACTACATAGCCAATATGATTGTATCAGGTACTTTTAATAAAGTGAGATGCTAAAATTACGTTAATGGAATGATTAAATTGACATTTTGTGATTTTTATAAAATCTCATAAAGGGTTTATTAAGTACAGCTAGATACCTATTAAACAACCTGTTTTTAATACCTACATGTTAGGCTTGAAGTTAGGTTGAAGGTACTTATTATATTCTGCCAGGCTTTCTTGTTTATTTGGATTGATTTTCATAGCAATATTAGCTTATTTTGAAATTTTGGATTTGTGGTGAATTCTCTTTCATGTGTGATCAAATTGACTGAGAACCATGAACTGATATTGGAAAAAAGTAGACTTCCATAAACTGATGCATTTATAACATTTACATGCTAGTTTGCACATTCTAATCTGGAAAGTATTTTTGGTTAAATCCTTTGCTCATTTCTATTTTGTGGCATATGGGATTGTGCCTTTGTCAATGCTGACTTGATCTAAATTATCCATAATTCAGCACTCTATGTCTATTATAATTACATCCCCAACAGATGCAGTATGTCCTCTGAAGCCTAAATACTTCATGTTTCATGTTAACATGGCATTGTCTTTAAACTTTTATTTATGTATTTATTTATCTGCTTGCATGCAGAATGTCCTAAGTTATAAAATTTTTGAGGTTAGGATTTATATTCTTTTATTTCTGTGTATATTCTTAACACCTATCAGTGTCTGATGACTAATAGATTCTCAAAAGTTATATGAATGAATGAATACATGAATCTCAATTTGAATCTCCCAAAGATAAATCAAGCTCAGCAGTCTATATTAAATTCCAGTCACCAGAAAACAGCCATCTAAGAGTCACCTGGATCCTCTCTTTGCTTCAGCTCCCATGGCCAGTTCTTCAGTTTCTTCTCACCACCCATTCCTAGTAACTTTCTAATCTCTCCCAGACATTGCATCTGCACTGCCTCATCATCACAACTCAGATCCTTCCCAACTTCTGTAATTTGGCCTCAATCCTACGCTAGATCTGATAATAGAATTTATTATTTAAATTGTTCAATGGCTTCTTAAACATCTGAGAATAATACTCAAAATCCTTAATACAGCTGATGAAAGTTTTGCAAAATCTAGCCTCTCTTTTTTAAAACTTCTGCAATCTCTCTTCACCCAGCACTCTAGATGCCTTTCACAATGACCTTCTTCCAGTTTCTGGAAATGCCCATGATTCTTCTTCCAAAGACCTTTGTATATTCCTCTGCATGGAACATACCTTTATCATAAGTATTTTCTCATTATCCTTCAAGGCTTGCCTGAAGCTTCAGTTTGTCAAGGAAGACTCTCTGGACCTTCCAAAGTCTTATCTCACAATGTCCTGAAACTATCCTTTGCAACACTGCCATGTAATTGATTTATCTAGCATGCAATTTCTGGTTTATTTCTAGGGGTTCTTTCTCTAAAACATGAGCTCGATAAGGTCTTGCTCAGTATTTAGTTTGTTCACTGTTTTGTGTACCCCATCTCCTAGCACAATGTGTTGCATGTTTGAGTGATCAATAAATATTTTTGAAGAAATAAGTGAATCAAAAGATATATTGGAGCTCTGGCATAGTGGCTCATGCCTGTAATCCCAGCACTTTGGGAGGCTGATGTGGGTGGATCACCTAACGTTAGGAGTTTGAGACCAGCCTGACCAACATGGTAAAACCCCATCTCTACTAAAAATACAAAAATTATTCTGGGGTGTGGTGGTGGGCACCTGTAATTCCAGCTACTTGGGAGGCTGAGGCAGGAGAATTGCTTGAACCCAGGAGGCAGAGGTTGCAGTGAGCTGAGATCGTGCCATTATACTCCAGCCTAGGCAACAGAGCAAGACTCCATCTCCAAAACAAAACAAAACAAAACAAAAAAGATATGCTGGATATATAAAAGAAAATAAAAGTGAGAAAATAAGGTAATAATATTTGGGGAGTTAATAAAATCTCATGCTGGTGTGACCTTCCATTGTATTAATTCATAGTCCATTGACAGGGGTTCGTCTTCAAGGGTGGTTTCACCAGGTAGTTTCTGTACAGCCTCTCCTATTGGAAGATATCCTTATACTGTCTCTTTTTCTGCTTTGGTAGTTGATGGACAGTGGCAAGAGTGGAGTTCATGGAGCCAGTGCTCAGTAACGTGCTCGAATGGGACTCAGCAGAGAAGCCGGCAGTGCACTGCAGCTGCCCATGGAGGCTCCGAATGCAGAGGGCCATGGGCAGAAAGCAGAGAGTGCTACAACCCTGAATGTACAGGTATGGCTTGATTCCTGCATATAATGGGCACTCGTAGCGTATAAAGGGCACATTATAAAATGTGTCAGAACTATGCCAGAACTATGAAATAAGATAATCAGTATATATATAATATATATATGTGTGTGTGTTTATTAATGAAGCCAATTATACCAGAATTTATTCTACTGTGTGTATATATATATATATATGTGTGTGTGTGTGTGTGTGTGGGTGTTTATTAATGAAGCCAATTATACCAGAATTTATTCTACTGTATGCCATGCTAGTAAAGTAGTAAAATTCAGGAGATGAACTATGAATACATTTGAGGAAGTTTAGCACTGAGCTTGCACTTTTTACACTTTTTTACACTGTTCATCTCAATGCTCTATATATGACCTGTAAGTTAAATATTTGAATAAAGTTTATTCACAGTGGTAGATTAACAAAAATGGAAGGGGTAGTAACATTCTCAGATTTTAAAATTTTTAAAGCAGTATGTGGTAGACGACTGACATTGACCATGAAACATTTCTTTCAGCCAATGGTCAGTGGAATCACTGGGGCCATTGGAGTGGTTGTTCCAAGTCCTGTGATGGTGGCTGGGAAAGGCGAATAAGGACCTGTCAGGGTGCGGTGATAACAGGGCAGCAATGTGAAGGAATGGGTGAAGAAGTGAGAAGATGCAGTGAGCAGCGATGCCCTGGTGAGAATGAACCCAATTTATCTCAAAAGACACATTTGTAACCTGAAAAAAAAAAGATTTAAAAATATTGTCATTGGTTAAGGGTCATACTTCCTCAACTAAAGGACTACTAATGATAGGTGGCAATTTACTTTTTTCTCTACTATGTGGGGCATTCCCTGTTTATGTGTCATAGAATTGTTCCGTGTGAAATATTTGTTTGTGGAGAATACAAAACAAGTTGCCTTGGGATATATGTACTGGAAATGTAAAGACGTAAGAAATGAATGAGAAGATAAAGAAGTGTCGCTGACGTTCAGATGCTTTTAAGTTCTGTTGCTAATTACTCTCACCTTGATGTGTGACCTTGGTTATCTACATTTACTTGCCTTTGCCCCATTTTTCATTGGTAAAGGAAATTCCTATGAGGAATGCATTTTTAAAAAATGAAAGTATAAAGTCTTAATGCTAATGAAAAAATGAAAGTCCTGCTACATTAAAAGATTTTACATATAAGCAGAGAAAATAATGAAAGGCCAGAAACTGCCCAGATTATACACCACATATTTTACAGGATCATTTAGAACAAAAACTTCTTCCTAATCATGGTACATTCCATTAAAATATTATTGACACACTGAGGACTCAATAAGTAAGTGAAAGTCAGGATTTTATAATGATATCCTAAGAAAAATACTATAAACATACCAAAGATGTGATAGGACAGAATTTTAAAACTTGACAATACAGTGCCAACGTGCTGAACCTAGAGAATTTGAAGACCCACTTAGAGTCCTGTTGCTGCTAGTAACTCTGTGAGCAAGCTAACTGATCTCTCTGGCTGTCTGATTCCTGGTGGTAGTGAGTACAGCTGGTTGTGGGATCTTTGAGGTTCCTTTCAGTTCCGAATGCTATGAATTTCTGCCTTTATCTCACATGATTGTTTCAACTAGAAAACCCAAGGTATTCTAAGAGATATCCAGGAGTCAAAGCTTTGTATTTTTCCATAGTTAGAATTATAAAGACTTCTCATAGTACAACACTAAGAATAACAACAGAACTGGATTTTAATAGTAACAATATGTCAGTTGGAGTTTTGGGGGAGCTTTAAAAAGATCTAAAATTAGGGCCAAGCATGGTGGTTCACATCTGTAATTCCAGCACTTTGGGAGACCGAGGCGGATGAATTACCTGAGGTCAGGAGTTCGAAAACAGACTTGCCAATGTGGTGAAACCCCGTCTCTACTAAAAATACAAAAATTAGCCAGCTGTGGTGGCATGCACCTATAATCCCAGCTACCCAGGAGGCTGAGGAAGGAGAATAGCTTGAACCCAGGAGGCAGAGGTTGCAGTGAGCCGCGACTGCACTACTGCACTTCAGCCTGGGCGACAGAGCAAGACTCCATCTCAAAAAGAAAAAGAAAAATAAAATAAATAAAAAATCTAAAATTAGGTTTACTAATTCTTAAGGCCATATGAATTCAATATAAGAAGTAATCAGCATGCAGGGTTATTAAGAGGATGATACCTATTCAGATTAGCACTGTGAAATTCCTCTAGTGCTGCATAAGAGGAATTAAGATGTATTAAACAAAAACATTTATTTTGCCTAGGGAGAAATTTCACAGAATAGTAAACATAATTAAATCAACCCCTTCAATATTTGATGTTATCTAAACCAGTCTGAGCATACCACAGTTCTTAACTGGTCTTTTAAAACTGTCTTTCATCTGCATATATAGAGCCAAGATAGTCCTGCTGCAATCAGATTTACAGAGATTGCCACCTGCTGTTTGAAAAACATTTTACAGATCTATTTATGAAAAAGACAATGTACCTTATTTGCTGGGCTTGTTTACTGGCTTTCATGACTTAGGGCAGGTTAAAAAAAATCACATAAAACTAAAAAAAAAGTATAAACACTATACATTTTTGGTATTATTAACATTTTCATTTTATGCTTGTCAATTATATGATATGAAAAGAACCACAAATTACTTACAAGCATATAGATACCATTTTCATGATTAAAAAGAATTCTTGAATCAGCTAAATAATTTAAACATCACTACTTATACAGGGGCAAATAAATATAAATAAATATATATGTATACACCAAGCTTTTGAATATATCCTAGTCTAGTACATTTATATAAACAAAAATTGCATTGTTCATCAGAAAGTGTGTGTCTGTTAATTTCAAAAATACCTCTGCTTTGCTTAGAGAATTTTTTTAATTTACAAAAGGGGTTTTTCTTTTATATTAATTATTTAACTTTTTTATGTGCAGATTGACAATATACCTTGAGAAAACTTTCAAATTACCATAACATTTTCTGAGGCATCTTTGTCTTTGTGTTAACAACAAAGTTTCAACAATTTTTTAAAACAATATGCTTTTTCTAGTATTATTTTTAGTCTATTCATTCTTAATTTTTCTTCAAGTTGCTGAAAACAACTACTATTTATTTTACACATTTGGAGTCAAAACAAATTAATCAAGTTTGCTAAGAGGTCCTTTGTTGTCAGGAAGGAGAAATATAATATATAAACATATTTGTCTGAATAATTAATGAAAATAATGATTAATCATCTGGATCTAATCAAAAGCTGTTATGATGTCTACTAAAAATGAAAAATAAAACTATTTTCCCCTCAAGATTAGGATATTTCTTTTCCGGTAGATAGATAAAATAAGTATTAAAAATATCATCATTGACCACAAAAAAATATTTCTTTTGTTTTCATAAAAAATAATTGTAGAAATGAAAAAAAAAATTTAAATAATGATAGTTGGGAAATAGAATAGCTACAGGGGAGATAATAAGTGGTCTAATTTTTAAATTGGTCAGACTCACCAGATAATGGTTTCATTTATCTCAGTCTCATTGTATATCCTCAGGCTTTTGAAGGTTTAAATGGTAGGATGGTAATAGCTCCCCTAATTTTTTAAATTGTTACAGTGTCACACATAATATTTTTTAGGTTTTTAATTTGATTTTCACCCCAATATTCTCCTGGTTAATAATATTCAGAAAGCAAGTGTTACTGCTGGGTTGTCCTAAGTTTATGTTCTAGCTTCCTAGGAAGCACTTTGCCCTGTTCTTAGGAGAAGGGCTTGCTACTTCTATAACTCCAATTCTAGGATCATTACTCTTTAGTCATTAACTGCTAAGTTGGAACCTACCATTTACAAGTAAAAATTACACTTTATTTATACATAAAATTTCCTTCACAGAACCACAGTTGCTTTGTCTGTAAATGGTGGGTGAAGCCTCCAGGTTGAATGTGCTGATAAACACTTGTGAAGTAAGACAGCCATATCATAAGTGTATACAGTATTAGCAACTTAGACCAGAAATGTAGGAATTATTGTGATGTTTATTTATAAATATTCATACTAAAGGAGGGCAGCAGTAGTGCTGGTAATGCAAAATTTGTCTTGAACACTGTAATACATTTGTATTAGGATTTGGTGCCCTATAATACAGCGAATGTGATCCCCATCCCCACCCTGCTGAGGAGATATGTCATTCTGGAAGTAATGGTTCCTTATTTCTGTAAGTTTGCTCTCCGATAGGATTATGTCTTCTCAGGAGACCAGGAGAGTCTTCCTTTGGTTTCTGAGTAATTGTCTTTTAACTTAGGTTCAGTAGGAAAGAAGCAGCACAAAGCTTGCCTACTTTGCACTCGTATCTTTTTTTGAGTGCCTCCCTCATTGTCCAAAGCAGTGCTTCCCAAACCTCAGTGTACATAGGAATCACCCAGAGAGCTTGTTAAAACACAGATTCCTGAGCCAGACCCCCCAGCTATTCTGACTCAGTAGGTCTTGAATGAGCCTGAGAATTTGCATTTCTATGAAGGTCTCAAGTGATGCTGAAGATGCTGGTCTGCAAATCATTCTTTGGGTTGCACTAACTTCTAGTAAAAATAATAATGATAAGGTGATAAAATTAACAAAGAAGTGGAATACAGTCCTCTACCTCTGTTCCATGGGAGAAAGTTGAAATATCACTTCAACAAAATTGCACAATTTTATTTTTGTCATCCTTTTTCATAAATAATGAGGGATTCTTTCTGGAATTGGTTGATAATGAAAACACAATTCATTTTGAGTGCCTCTAGCCACCTCATGTTTCAGCCAGAATAAGATCTCTTTACAGCAGTCATTTAAAGATAAATAGGACTATTAACTAGCTGTTGTGCACACAAAAAAAGATGGTTTAGTCATTCTCCAACTCTCAGTTCTCCAATCTTCATTTTTCCTGTACTACGAAAAGCAGGAGAAACAACTTGGGTATCATTTGAACAAGTCTGATGTAAAACCAGGCACTGCCAAGACACAGATCTGCAGTCTTGACATTGCCAGCCCCAGCATCTCTCTTCCTGAGCAGTATATTTCCCCTGCCTCTTATCTTCCATGGGTATTAGCTAATTAGCTAATATTTACACATACAGATATAAAATACTTGGTGTGGGATGGTGTCATGGAGGAAGATGAGTTCTTAGCTCACTTTGACTTATTTTCTTCTCAAGTCCCAGTTAGAATAGTGAACTAATCACTATTGATACAAATATTTTTGTCTTTGAGACAAGTTTAACAAGTTTAATAAGTTAGACTCTTCTAAACTATTGAACCACTCAATTTTAAGACTGAATGTAATCATTATTAGAAACCCAAATATGTCAGTATAAAATTTGCATTTCTTTTCTAAAGAGAAAATACACTACTGTATAATGAAATATTTGCATACAAATTGACACCTGCTTTACCTTTTTCATTTCAAACCAAGTTTAATTAAGCACAAATAGTACTTTTTAAAGCTCCTGTTCCATTGGAATTTATACTATTTTCTGCTTTCAGATGTTATCTGTATATTCTTTAAGGAATTATGTTATCTGTTGCGTTCTTCAAAAGGTTAAAGCTAGTGTTTTGACTGCATATTTTGGGAAATAGCAAATTAGGTCCTACGCAAGTGTCCACACCAGTTGTTCACCTAAAACCAACCACTGAATTTAATGGTGACAGTAGGTCTCACTAGTTATTGACTTCTTTAATATTAAATGTTCTATTTGTTCTTGCCAAGTCACTTCAGATAAATAGTAAAAAGTAGGAAAATGAATTAGAACTTGAAGATACCCCACAGATGAGAGAGACCACCTGTTGCTTTTAATAAATACCTAAAATAGTATCCAATCCTCTCAAAAAGGATGAGTTTTACCACCTATTTTAGTCTACAGTTCTGCAGCAAAGCCAGCTGAGTTTTATGGGCAGACTTGGGGAAGAACCGCTGAGATCTAAAAGAATTAATAACAGATAGTACTACTGTGGATACAGTATGTATACCAGATGTCTATTATTCAAACCTGTTGCTATGGAGATACTTATTGTCACAGTTCATTTTATCAGATTTTCTTCAGATGAGACTTTGATAAAACTCTCATAGTTTCTGCCATGAATTGCTTAAAAAGCAGTTTTCTGTAATCTTATATTACCCTACCTTGTTCAATTTAGAAATATTTAACAGCATGCTGATCATTCTCAAATTGAAAAGAAAAATTTAAGAACCACCTTTTACTATTTGTTTATGTATATTTTTCATCCCACACCATTTTTTTCTGGGAAAAAATAAACTTTAGGAACTGTTTAACAATTATTTTAAATTAAGAGATTTAAAATTATTTTTAAACCTTTTTTGAGCTTAATGTTTACCAAGACACTAAATCTGAATATTAGTCTTTGATGTTTCTCATCAACACTTTTCTCACCTTGTGTATCCTGACATATGAATGACCGAAGACTCTGCCCCAGCACTCTCCTCTTTGGTTGATCTCTTTCTCACCAACTGTAGCCTCTGTGAGCAACGCCCACGAATCTACCTTTATGCCCAATCATTCACAAAACCTGATATTCCTTTCCTACCTGGGTCTCCATTCAGACTCTAGGTGACTGGGGAAACTTATTCTCTGACCACCAGATCCTCAGTGTCACCTGGAGTGATTCCTCATTCTTCTAGATGGAGTCCATCATGGTATTTCTCTCAGTGGCCCGCTTTCACTTCCTGCGCCACCAGCTTCCAGGAAGGAAGGAGCAGTGCAGCAGAAAGAGCCTGAACTATGGAGTTCAACAAAGTACCGACTTGGGCCTTGATATCCTCATTTATAAAATAGGGATAATAATATGTGCTGCAGAAGATTATTTCAAGGATGTAATGCTGGAGCTAATTAGGATCATCAAGCGGCAGTTCATGTACTCTGTCTGTTACCCATATTATTACAACACCTGCCTTCTCTAATCTCTTCTACACAGATTTATCTGATTATTCTCTCTTCTTTATAGCCTTGTTTTTATGACTCGCTTGCTCAAAAAACTTCCGTGGCTTTTCATTACTGGCCAAATGTCATCCTACTGGGATCCCTGAGATTCTAATACTTCTATCAGCTTCACTAGCTTTCCAATGTTATATCATTCTACTCATTTATGATACATATTTTAATATACATTTGTTCATATGTAATAGAATCAAGCAGATGCAGCCTCTGGTTTCTGGATGCAAGGGTGCATATTCTCCCCTTATGGTGCTGTTTGCACTGTTATTCACTTGGGATCCCCTGATGTCCCTGTCCCCTCCCTTATCCTCATCTGTTGATATGGGAGAATTTGGGAGCCCATCCATTAATAGATGTCTGCTCTCCTAATAATTCTTTCTCACACAATCTCATAAGTGTTCTTTCTTCTTTGAACCCCTATATATTTGTTTGATATTTC
The DNA here is from genome assembly GCF_007565055.1 of Rhinopithecus roxellana. NCBI lineage: Eukaryota > Metazoa > Chordata > Mammalia > Primates > Cercopithecidae > Rhinopithecus > Rhinopithecus roxellana. Next base: position 80,981,846 of record NC_044552.1, read on the forward strand.
CTTATTATATATTATTATTATTATTATATGATGATATCTGTTGAAATTGCAGCTCACTGCAGATGAACTATCTGTTCTCAGTCTTCTGAATTCCTGGTTCTTCACTGAGCCTAGTTAAATATAATAGGTCAAGCCCTTTTGAATGTTTTTATTTCATATCATAAAAGCTATAACTAATGAAAACATTTATATAAAAGCATATTAATAAAAAGTTTGCGATGACTCTGATGTTAATGCCTTACACTTCATGACCTTTCAGTCTTTCAAAAGTCTGTTCAATGGACTAATTTACTGGAAGAGCATTTCTATCACATATATGATTTTTTATTTTGTAGTTATAAATTGTGGTATGATTCCTCTTTCTTTGGAAATAAGTAATTGAGATGTGGGAGGTAGGAAAAATATGTTTCTGTAGCGAGTTGTTCAGTTTCCCCAAATCTCAGCCCAGCTTATTATTTTAAGCCAGAGCTTCTCAAGGCAGTTCTACTGTGTCATGGGAGGATTGGTCCCAACTGCGCCCGAATAGTGGTTCCTAAAGCCTCAGAGCAACTGACAAGGCAGGAGACTGTGGCTAGTGGTCTCCAGTGTTCAGTAGCCTTGCCTACTTCTCCCAGTGTGCCTCCAGATACTATCATTTCTACACGTGCTATGACCTAGAGAAGGCTAAGACTCACTGTCATCTTTGGCTGTCCCTAAGGTAACACAGACACGTAGTAAACACAACTTTCCAGCAAAATGTTGAGCATACCCCCGTATAAAATTCAGTATAACTAAAAGTTAGTAAATAGCTTTTTAGAGTTATTCTTCAAAGTTAGTTAGCTAATTTTTTAATTAACTTTGTTTTCAGGTTGAAACTAGAGTGATCTTGTCTGCTAAGTTTAAATATAAAATTATACAATAATAATACAGAATTTGCTTATGAGTATGTATATAAAACACTATTCCCCAGGTACTTAAACAATCTGCAATATGTACCATTTGCTAATAAATTGAAAATTCATGGTTTGCTAACTTCCAGACTTAAAAATAATTTTTCCAAAATGTATAAATAATGTGTTTACCACCATAACAATAAAAAAAAAAAAAAAAAAAAAAAAACCTCCTCTGCTTAAAGAAGAGGTAAACTTCTCTGAGAACGGACTCAGCTATTTGACCATAGGTCCATCATCTCCTAGCTTAGTGGCCTCAGGCTAAACACTAAATACTTTTCTGTCTTGACTTCCTCATGTTTAAAATGAGAATAACAATTCTGTTCACTTCACAAGGTTATAAGAATCCCTTGAATTAAAATATATAACACAGTAAGAAAAATAACTCATAATGTTATGTAAATATTGCTGATATAATTGTATGTTGTTTCAATGTGAGACAGATTAAAACCATTTTCTATATGAGGAATGCTGTTATGAAACATACTTCATAAACACTCTTCTTTTTCCCACAGACCTTAGCAGCAGCAGTAGGTTCCACCTTGGAAATTAGAGCCGTAAGTCATTGAGCACAGACACTGGGTCCATCTTATTTTCTGCTGCATCCTCCAGCACAGGGAATTCCCCAAACACAAGAGTTCATGAATTGCCAACAAGCGAATTTTGAAATGTGAGGTCTTGAGTAGTACATGTTTTTCTTTTTGTGTGTGTATGTCAGCTCTATCGTTTAGAATCAATTTCTTTTTAATGCTGAAATTCTAGGATATGGAGTGAAAACTCATTTTCCACACCAAATTGATTTAAGCCCTATATCATTTCTGCTATTTTTAAGAGTCAGAAAATCAGTTTGAATAGACAGATTAACAACGAATCACTAGGCAATTACTACCTTACTTTAAGGAGGCATGCTAACTACATACTTGTGACTTCAAGTACAGTTGTATCTTACAAATGGATTTTTGTATCTTTGCACTAGTAATAGCAAACAGTGAGATCTTTGAGCTGATGAACAAAGTTACTATTCCTTTTAGCTAAGGCATAAAAAGAGAATCCTTCCTATTGCTGCACAATCGTATGCTTTTATGTTGAGTCCAGAGAGTAACCTCAGCTAGTTATTTATTTTCTAATTTACAAAACACACAGAGGTGCCATTAAACAGAAAAATAATCAAAACAGATCTCTATCTCTAGCTTGTTTTCTTCTGGAGACTTGATTCCATCATATGTATCAATTAACTTTTTTATAATACCTATATGTGCCTAGATATGTCAAACTCAAAACTATTTTCAGCATATCCTCTCCCGAGTCATCTCTTCCTCATATGTTGTAGTTCAGGGTCTAGCTAGCCATAAGATATCCTTCCTGGAAACCTGAGTTCTGTCTTTTATTTCTTTATCCTCCTCACCTCTTACATACAATCAGCCATAGTGCTGAGCCCATTCTACCTCCTACATTTTGAATTAATCTACATCCTGTGATTCTTCATCCCTTCCCTAATTACATCATTTAGATTGTGGTAGGCTTCCCTGTCTTCAGCTCTCTGCCTTCAATCCTTTCTCCAAACTGCAGGCATAGCAAGCGTTTAAAACCTTGTCATAAATTTCCCTTGCCCCTAATATAAAGTCAAGATCCTCGCTTACCTCATCATATATTACCCCTCCCCCTCCTGCAATCGCCCACCTCTACTTATCCCCAGCTTTACACTTTACCCTTTCTGAAACGGTCACTTTCTTGGTTATTCCCAGTTCTCTTTGCTCCCTGGATTTTCCCACATGTGGGTCCCATGACACATTCTCCCCTTCTTCATTGGTGAACTCCTGCTTCTCCTTTACACCTCAACCTGGACATCCCTCTGGAAATCTTCTACTGACACACTCTTCCCTAAGGTACTTCCACCTCAGTCAGGGCTTCCCATCTTAGAGTAGGCATCCTGTGTACTGTAATTTCTCAAATTATTACCTTTATGACAATTTTAGGAGTCAAGAGACATTGATTATTCTTACTTAGCCTTTTCTATGTGTAGTATTTAACAAGGTGACTGGGATATGATGGGTACCCAGTAAATATTTGTTGAATGAATGAATTCTGTAAGTGGCACTGGGAAGTACCTACAAAGATCCCACTACTGGAAAATTCATAAAGATGAGGTGAGAGAAAATAAATTGTTATTTTAATGTCTAAGCTATATTGCTTTTGTTATAAGCATAAATGGACCTATTTTCTGAGATAGACTCTTCAAAGAATGCCAAGTCACCTTTGATAAAATATTTAAAGTAGCTGTGTTATTTGACATTACTACTAAAAAGCTGAAAACCCTGGATGAGTTTGCAGCTGTGAATCTATGATTCCCCTGCCATCTTCCTTTTAAAATAAATAATAATAATAATTTGCGTAGTGTGTTTCTGTCTCCAAGAAGCACAATGACTCCAAGGCTTTGTAAATTTACTGTGGAACAAAACGAAAAGTTGTTGACATATTTAGGTTTAAAAAATTACTGATTTTTGCTTTCCATTTTGTTTGTCTCTTTGTAGGTAGACCAAACTGTTAGTCACTAAGAAGGTAAAATTCAGTAATTGAAAGATGTGGTTGGTCAAAGGAAAACAACTATTTAATCAGCTTCTTCCTTAACCAGAGTGAGGATGTGTGTAGGGCACATTGGGGGATTCTAAGAAAAGGTCCTATAGGCTCTTACTAAGTCAGATATAGCCCTCCAAGGCCAAACTTAGTCATTACATGAGACCCTGGAAACCTCTTTTGACTAATTTTTAAGGTAACTGTAGTAGCTAACCTCCCTGTCTTTCTGCTCCTAACTGGACACGGGCTGTCTACTGCTAGAGGATCCACCCCCACCTTCACCCCCGCCCCACACACAATGTCTACAATATTTTTGCAAAATCATCTTCATTCTCTGTGATCTTAAAAAATAGAGTAATTCAAAAATATGTCTAGCCAAAAGAGAAAAAAAAAAAAAATCAGCTAAAAACATGTATAGATGTTACAAGGTGATAGACAAGTGCTTTGGAGAAAGATAAAGCAGAGAAAGGGATAAGAGTGTTTGAGGGGCAGTCAGTGGGGTCTAAGAATGTGAGGTTTGAGAAAAGATTGAAGGCTAGAAAGACATGAGTCATGCAGACATGTTTGAGAGGGAGGAGGCGGGGGATAGTCTAGGCAGAAAAAACCTGCGCACAAGCTCTGAGGTTGCAGTCAGCCTGTAATACTGAAGAAGGGTGGAGAAGGCTGCGCAGCTGGTGGGAAGCTGTGAAAGTGGAGCAGGGGAGAGGAGAGGTAAGCTATAACTGACGCTAGTTTAATCATTAAACATTGTACTTACATGAAAAGAGGACGTTTTATTTTTCCCCAACTAGTTGCCTTAAAAAAAAAAATCAAGCATTGACTTATTTCACATATTTACTGTTACTCCCCACCTTAATTTTGAACCCATCAAATTCCGCAGTCGGCCCAGTAAACGTTTCACCCCCACTGGCTCACCAGTGCCATCTAGTGGCTAAGATTTGCAATGACCACATTTTCTGACCACACAGTTGACCATAAGGGAGGGGCAGGGAGCAACGAAGTACCTTCTACCGGAATAATACTAAATGTGAAAAACTTTCTGATACCCTCACAGGAAAATGAAAAAGTTCATGATACAAATTAATCTTCGTTTTCTTATGTCACGACTGAATCAGGAAATCTAGTATTCAGCTATAGCAACAGATTTTATGAAATATATTTCAAAGTTCACCAATGGAACTAAAGGCAATTTGAATTTCAAAGCATTGAAAACCAAAAAGACAGTACAAGTGAAATGAAAGGGAAAGATTATAAATGAAGAGATAATGAAGGAGATAATGAACAGAAGTGGGATGTATAGATGGAACAAAAAGAATAATCAAATGTGGCAGTCAGATTAGATTAACTACTGCCATGTCGTTACTAAAAACGGGCTAGTCATTGTATCTAGAATTCAATTATGTAATAACCTATTCATGATGTATTTTTTGAACTTTAACATTTGTTCTAATTTTCCTTCTTTTAGTATTCTGTAATAGTTTTTGGTTGGTATTTATAGAAACATGAATATCATTTATTACAGTACTGTCCAACATAGTAGTTATTTCAATTTAAATGTACATTAATTAAAATTAAATAAAATCCAAAATTCACTTCTCAATTGCACAAGCCACATTTTCCTAGCACCTACCATACTGGACAGTGAAAAGAGAAAACATTTCTATCATTGCAAAAAGTTTTATTGGACAGCACTGGTATGTTATTTCCCCAGTAAAAGTGATGTATTTAATGAAAGTGTTTTGAACACCTACTATACACTAGATACCACTGGAGTTCATTACAACAGATTAAAAAGATAAAGTAAAACATGGCTAGTCTCCTAAAAAGCAACACTGGGGAATCGGGGAGATTCACAGATGTATCCAAGTATTTTTAATCTGTTCTGAGAAGAGCTATAATATTTATATATTCAATGACTGAGATATTAGGAAAGGGTTACTGGAGAATACATCATTTAAGCAGAAATTTAAGGATAAATAGGAATTTTACCCCTCAAAATAAGAAGAGTATCCATGGGTTTCACCTCTGTGGATTGAACCAAACACAGATCAAAAATATTCAGAAGAATTAACTGTGTGGCTGCTGCATAGGAGAGTAAATATGAGCCATGATGGGAATGGTAGGCTAGGCCCCTTACGAGCAGGGCCTTTGCATCACACTGAGCACAGCTATCTCAGTTCTTTCCATGTTATCCTGTCAGTACTGGAGAAGCATGGGAGGTTTTTAAGCAGAAAATTATGGGATTAAACTTCATCTTAGAGATTACTCTTTTGATGTGGCATGAAAATTGGATTAAGGGTGCAGATGGAGGAGAATAGCACCACTTACTACCCGGCTCCTCAGCTCAGAAAGCAAGCATCATCCTTGACCCCTTTGTTTTCCTAAATTCCCACATAGTTTTGTCTGCCTCCTCATTTTACCTTGTATCCACCAATTTTTCTCATCTTTAGTGTAATCATCCTACCTAAAGCCATCAGTGTTTCAGGGTTGAAGCACTGCATTGGTCTCCTCCACGGCATTGGCCATCTGTTCTACCCACAGAAGGCACCCTGATCTTAAAATTTTAAATTGAATCGTGTCACTTGTTTAGAACCCTACAATGGCTGCCCATGCGGCCTTATAGGCTCTAATCATGGCCTCTCTCACCAGACCATTACACTTGGCCTTACTCTTCTCTTTCCAGCCCTGCTGAACTCGATGCCCCAAGATCTTCCTTGCTTCAAGGCCTTTGAAGGCTTTTTCTTCCTGGAGCATTTATTGTACCTCACACTGCCAGTTTTAATTATATGTCACTTCCTCCAGGAAGCCTTCCTTAATTCTTCAGTTTTTAGATTAAAACAGCACCCTGTACTTACTATTTGAAGTGCTCATCACAATTGCACTCAAGTAATTGTTTGTTTCACCTCTGCCTCCTCCCTTTGACTAAAATAATGACTAGATAGACTGCTTTTCTTTTATTCTTTCTTTCTTTCTTTTTTTTTTTGAAACAGAGTCTCACTCTATCATCCAGGCAGGAGTGCAGTGACGCGATCTTGGCTCACTGCAAACCCTGCTTCCTGGGTTCAAGCGATTCTTCTGCCTCAGCCTCCAGAGTTGCTGGGACTACAGGTGTATGCCACCACACCCAGCTAATTGTTGTAGTTTTAGTAGAGACGGGGTTTCACCAGGCTGGTCTTGAACTCCTGACCTCGTGATCTGCCCACCTCAGCCTCCCAAACTGCTGGGATTATAGGCATGAGCCACTGTGCCCAGCCCAGACTGCTTTTCTTATGCACCATTGGTTCTTTCTAAAGCAGGGCCTAGCATATGTTACATTAACAGCACTTATTAGGTAAAAATGTAGCCTAGCACAGGTTAGTGCTAGCACAGGTGCTAGCACATGGGCCCAGCATATATCAGGTAAGTGCATGAAATAACCAATGAGGTTTTTCCCCTAATTTAACCAGGACAGAATGAATGCCTAGGCGAGTGGTGGAGGTAAAATCAGGGAAGGTTAAAAGTAAGATAAGGATGACTAGAAGATGGATCTGATGGTTTTAGTTATGGGGACAAGATTGTAGTACCATTAGCAGTGTTAGGAAATGCAAGGAGAGGAAACAAACAGCATTGTGGAGAATAATGTTGGGAATTGAAGTGTTAGCAGCTTTACTTGAGATTTCTTTGGAATAGCCAAGTAAAAAATGCCTCTCAAAAACTGACTATGCCAGCCAAAACCCAAGAAAGATATCTGAACCAAAGAAATACAAATAGTTGGCTGTCAGTATTCATGGGTTTCATCTCTGTGGATTGAACCAACCACAAATCAAAAATATTCAGAAAGAAAATGATGTCTATATTGAACATGTACAAATTTTTTCTTGTTATTTCCTAAGCAATACATGATAGCAACTATTTATACAGCATTTACATTGGATTAAGTATTATAAATAGTATAGAGATATCTTACGGTACAGTCATACTTTGGTTCCAGGACCCTGTGTCTACTAAAATCCTGTCTACTCAAGTCTTGCAGATCACCCTGCAGAAACTGTGTGTTGGAAAAGCCTGCCCTTCTTTGATGCAGGTCTCACATCCTGCCAATATTGTATTTTTACTAAGTGTTTAGTTGAAAAAAAAATCCACATATAGGTGGACCCATGCAGCTCAAACCTGTGTTGTTCAAGGATTAACTGTATACAGGAGGAACAGCATAGGTTACATGCAAATACTATACCATTTTATATCAGGGAGTTGAGCATCAGTGAATGTTGGTATCTGCAGGAGATCTTGGAACAAATCCCCCATAGTTGACAGGGATGACTGTATATGTTCCTAATACATAGTGGAAGTAGAGGGCATGTGTCCAGGCATGACTGCCATATAACAAGCAAAGTGTGGGATCAGAAACCAATTGATTACATACTTATTGAGGCTCCAACATTTACTAACTTTTCTTCTTTTCCACTGATTCCCCTTCATTGGCATTAATCTGGGCACCATGAATTTCATAGCAGTACCTTCCCTCACCACTGTCTGGTCTCTGGACCTTGCCTTTGCTTCCTGACATTGCTGCTGCTCTCCTTAGGAGACACTTCCAAGGACCTCCGTGGCCTGCTGGTGGGAGGCGGGATGGGGCAGCAGGGACAGTAGCATGTGCTCTCCAAAGGGTGGGGCACAGATGCAACAGGCAGTGAAGTAGCTCTGGCTTGCTAACCTTCGGGACCAGTGTAGGAATAATGGGTGGTTACTGGTGCTTAGCTACTGGTGGCTGCTGTATCTCTTAATTTATTTTCCTGTTGTTTCTATTCCCAAGATATTGAGGCAGTTAGTCCTAACTAGAGGCTGCCCTTACCCTCACTTGAGTTGTAGATTTTTTTGTGATTAGTTTTATTTTATTATTTTCTATTTTTGATTTATGATGAGTCCTTTCCTATTCATCACCACCATTCTCAAGCTAAACTGTGACAAATCCAGTTCTTGTGTCCTAGGAAAGGGCCTTGCCAACCTCAGCACAGCTCTCCTACCCTATTTAACAGCCCAGGTGCTTTGATGGAGCCAGGAGGGCATGGCTAGGCTCCCCAGTGGGGAAGGTTTGGAGCACCTGGCAAAATGACTCTTCCCCATCCAACCTCCCCCTCCTGCACTCAGTTTCTCCTCTGGATTCAATATGTAATAAAGTTTGGAATTTGAGGAAGAAAAATAGTTCATTTGCTTCTCCGTGCTTCTGTTTCCCCACGTGATAAAGAAGGATAAGAGTCACCTCTAACTCATAGGTGCTAACTCGTATGTAGTTGGGAGAGAGCAAATGTGTCCATGCATGTAAAGCTTTCCAAAAGGGCTCAATGAATACTAATTTGATTATATTACTATTATTAATATGTTTTAAATTATCCAAGAAAAACATTTAACATAAGGAAAAAGTAAGTTATGAATGACTCTGAGAAGTACACAGAGAAGGAGACAAAGAAAGAATGCTCTGAGGGATTGGTGGAGGAGTGTTGGAGAAAGGCTTAAGATGCTGAAGAAAGTATTTCCACGAAGGTGAGAAAAGTCAAAATATAGTGGTACAGACAAGGCCCAGACTGTGTGAGACTAAGATGAGGTTTGTTGGCAGATCATTGGTAAGGTTAGGAGGAGACAGCTAATGAAAATGGGGCTGCTGAAGGTTGAATTGACTGCTAAACCCTCCACCAAGCAAAGAAGACACAAATTGAAAACATGGCCTATGTGTTTTAATGGGAACCTAGAATAAATAAATGAGTATATATTTATATGTACTCAGAGGGAGAGGACTATCTTAGATAATTCAAGGTCGTGAAGAGGATATGTGGGAAACAAAAAAGGAAGATGACTGAGGAGGGTGGATTCTAGGATCCAGTCCTGCTGACACCTCCACCAGCTCTGTCACCTTAGACAAGCTGCCTCTTTATGGGGCTTGGTGCCTTCATCTGTAAAAAGGAAGGAGATGGAATAGGTGATCTTCAGTGACACGCTCAGGTTTGTAATCCCCATGGGTTCAAACCATTCATCTTATCTTGGGTAATTTTTTTTTTTTTAAATATTATTTCAAGATTTAATTCGTCAACTTGCATCCTTCCTCTACTCGTAACTATAAGGTAATTTAATGAGTTCGTAAATTCTGGAGTGGAATTGGTATTGGTAGAACGATGATTATCATGGATTAAATATTATATTATTCGGCAAAGAAGATGTTTCTCCCAGGAAATCACACTCCTGTATTTATTTATGTATTTAGTATTTTAAGATCCTCACTGATTTATCAAGGTATTTATAAAGCATATATTCATTTATTTATTTATTCAATTTTGAGCAACTTCATGCGGCAAACACACCGTTAGGTACAAGTGATCCAGAGGAGAGTAGACCTAAACGAGGTCCCTAGCAAATAGTGAAGACTGACATAGGAACGTGTAAGTGGCAATGTTGTATGAAAAGCACAACATTGTTTGTGTCTAGAGAAGGGACTAATATTCTTTCATATGGGAACAAGATGTCACTTTTAACACAATATAGATAGACCTCATTCTTTCACTACTATTTTGCATTTCATTATATTTCAGTTGTACATTTGTTATTTTTGATGTTATTTTTAATTTTCTTGCTCAATTATTAAATTGAGATTTTGAATATAATATGACAAAAAGATCAAATTGGTATATTTTTACTGCTATCATTGCTTTTAGTTGAAGAAGTAAAAAGTTATATATTTTTACTCTTTATGCTTATTTATTTTTGACATTTAATAGTTAATAATTTTAATGTGCCTTTTGATGTGTTGGAAGTCACTTTTTTGTGTAGCATCCTAAAATATTATAAATATTTTTATTGATATGCCTGAATATGTTCAACTTGTAGGCAAATCCAAATGACCTCTATAAATAGTCTACACAGTAAGCAGTTTAAAAAGAAATTACAATTCTGTAAATATTTTGTAGATACAAAAAGGAAATCTGATGGGTTTTTGTCTATGTTTATGCCACTAACATTTCAGTAAACAACATACATTAAAGAAAATGAAAGAGGCCGTGCATAGTGGCTCACTTCTATAATCCGAGCGCTTTGGGAGAAGCTCAAGATGAGCCTGGCAGCATAAGGAGACCCTGTCTCTACATAGAATTAAAAGAAAAAATCTGCCAGATGTGACAACACATGCCTGTAGTCCTAGTTATTCAAGAGGCTCGGGAGGGAGGATGGCTTGAGCCCAGTAGTTTGAGGCTGCACAGTGAGCTAGGATCATGCCAGTGCACTCCAGCCTGGGCAACAGAGTGAGACCCCATCTCTTAAAAAAGAAAAAGAAAAAAAAGGAAAACTAAGGAGCTCTGCAGTTAGAGAGGTGCCTTTGAAAATTGTTTATTGCCAAAATTTTTAAAACACTACTGCCATTCAAGTCCCTTTGTTTAAAATTGCAGCACCTTATGAAATATGCCCTGAGGATTATCTGATGTCGATGGTATGGAAAAGGACTCCAGCAGGCGACTTGGCATTCAATCAATGTCCCCTGAATGCCACAGGTACAGTAGGATGATCCACCCTGACCCTAATGATAATCCTTGTCCAAGAACAGCGTGCGGTGTTGGTTTATGAAGTCATGTTTTTGTCTTATATCCATAAATAAGTCTGTCCGATAAGCAAATAATGAAACAATTTTGGTGAAGTGCTTCATAAATGAAACCAATGAAAAGATGTAGAAAATATTGCTAGTGTAATTGTTTCTCAGTGTGACTAATATGCATTATAAGAAATAATCAAAATATCAATTTCATGTGCATGTTTTTTAAAGAAAAAAAGTACAAACTTAATTTTTAGCCTGATTCCCAACTATGTGTGATGCCTTCAAGCATCCCTATTATAAAGCTTCTCTCTGTTCTTTGTGACACGCAGGCACCACTAGCAGACGCTGCTCTCTCAGTCTTCATGGAGTGGCCTTCTGGGAACAGCCGAGCTTTGCAAGATGCATATCAAATGAGTACAGACACTTGCAGCATTCAGTAGGTGCAAAGCCAGCTTTAGTACTTGCTCTGTTTATTTTTTGCTAATGATCATGGTGTGAGAATTTAACCTTCTGCTGTACAATCAAATCAGTAACATCTCTAAGAAAGAAATGCCTGAAGGAGAAAGCCATGTGATAGAAAGCTAATTTTTATAAGTCGGTGCTAAATTGCTTTGTTCCTAGGATGTGGGTTTTTATGGATCCTGCTATTTAAGTGAAAGAATCCCTTGTCTAATGGGGGAAAGGCCTGAGCAAAATCTGTTATTCAGTTTTACCTATAAAAATTAAACATATGCATTGTGATTGGCTTAAGTCTGCGTTAAATACTGATTTTAAAATATCACACATTTTAAAATTAAATTATTTAAATTTTCAGTAGTTGGACAATGGTAAAGCTGTGTCACTTAGCTATCAAATTGTTCACTGCAGTTTGAGATTAAGACATTAAAATAAATGACAGTGTTATTGCACCAGAGAAACTTAATTACTCCCAAAAGATTACATGGGCCAAATTTTCCGAAAATAGCTCTTCTTTTCCCAGATATCATTGACTTATTCACAGAGTATAATGCATGAATATTTTGAGCACAGTTACATTTTGCCTGGTATTTTACAAGTACAAGTCATTGTCATTATTGCAGACTGTTGTCATTTCATACTGACAGGCAAGAGGGTCTCCATACATGAATAAACACTGTGGGGTGTAGAACAAAATATGAACATGAGCCAACTGGGAAGCTGAATCTTGGCAGGAGTGATGTTTACTTAAATGCCTTTATGTTTTGTTGTGCTTATGTTTTCTTTTACGATTCTTACTGTCACTCAAAAATATACATAACTTTTTTAAGAATCCTAAAGAGTATTCTTGTGGATGAAGAAATAGCTTATACAGTAACAACCCCATCAACTAATAGAATTAGTATTTGTTTCATTATCAGAAAACCAAAGAAATGCATATTTTAAAATCTGAAAGTCAAATTCTGCACAACATGTTTACTTACGAAACTTGGAGTTAAATTTATCATTATTTAACTCTCTAGAGCATTATTTCTGTCATTATATATACTTATGTATATCTATATACAGTTGACCCTTAAATAATGTGGCAGTTAGGGGCGCCAACCCCCAGGGCAGTCGAAAATCTGTATGTAACTTTTGACTCCCTTCAAATTTACTAATAGTCTGTTCTTGACCAGTAAGGAAGGCTCACTGATAACAAAAACAGTTTATTAACACATATTTCATATGTTACATATATTTTGTACCGTATTTTTACAATAAAGTAAGCTAGAGAAAAGAAAATGTTATTAAGAAAATCATAAAGATAATTTATATTTGCTTGAATAGTGGAAGTAGATTATCATAAAAGTCTTCATCCTCGTTATCTTTAGGCTGAGAAGGAGAAAGAGGAGGGGTTGGTCTTGTAGGCTCAGGAGTGGCACAAGCAGTACAAAATCTGCACATAAGTGGACTGCACAGTTCAAACCTGTGTTGTTCAAGGGCCATTGCTACAGATATGTGTATAGCAGTAATTGATGATTACTTGGCTAATTTATATATATATTTATAATATAGAAAAATACATAACTATTTTTATATGTTTATCATATACAGTTTTATATTTATATATCATATAATATGCATTATATTGATATAAGTGTAAAAATATAAATATAAATAAAGTTTTATATTTATAATATGCAGATATAGAAATATACACATGTGTTTTTTATAGTCATTTTTGTTTATATTTAGAGACAAAATATATATGTGGGAGAATATAATATATAGCTTAGCTTCATAATATAAAATTTAAGAATATGAAATATAAAGCTTCTTTTATTAATAACTGTCAATAACTCAGACCATTATGTTTCAAAGTTAGATATAAGTAAAAACATATAGATTAAATTTTAATGGATTTTTTTTTCTAATTTTAGTCACTAGACTTTGTTTACTTTAATTATATCCATATTCAGTTCTTATTTAGTCATGGTGATGAATGGGAATAATTGCATGGATTAAGTAAATAATAGAGCAATCTTTACAAATTTGCTAAGAATGAATAGTATCACTTTTGTTGCAGAAAATTTTCACTTTCCAAATGTACTGTTTTGTACTGGAATATTTAAATGAGGTTTCATTCTTGAGTGCAGGCCATCTGATGATGGATGAGATAGATACACTCAGTGAAATAGAAGAAATGAACTCTCAAAGTGTGAATCCTTTTGAAATTATTCAGTCAATAATTGACAGCAGATATGAATATGCCCTTGTTGACTTGGTTGCAATTATCAGGTGCATGATCTTGTATAGTGAAAAGCTGCCTCTGTTTATTCGGCTCCTACATAGTGCCAGGTACTTGGCTGGAAACTTTCGTAAATGAATCCCAGTCCTCACAAGAATCTGCAAGATGGGTGTCCATGCTGCAGTTTACATAAAAAGAAACTGAATATCTGTAGGGGAGCAGTCCACTTCAGTGAGGTAAAGAGTGAAAAGTATGCCCTAGGCACAATTGTTCCAAAACCTAATCTCTTTTCTTTAGGCCATTTAATCTTTTTGACTTTTGATATGAAATCATCTGTCCTACACTCTATTGCTGGGAGCAGTATTTTCTGCTTACATGTTTTTAGGAAAAGTCACATGATCACACTCAAGTCTTATCTTGCTATTTACAAAATGGAATTGGTTCCATCATCTTAGCACCTGTGGAAGTTTTGGAATGGAACAAATGAGATATATGAAATAATCATACCATTGTGAAAGAGTTGTGTAACAATGGGCATTAATATTTCTGGGTACAGAAAATTGATTTTGAGTTTAAAGAATTGTTTCAATAAGAATACAATTTTAGAACTCAACATATTGTTAATTTGAGCTGTACTTATAGAAAAGTATAGATAAATTAGATATAGACAGATGGTTGGATAGTAAGTAGATAGATAGGTAGTTGATAGTTACATAGATAGAGACAAGATAGATGTTGCATATATTTTGGCATATGAATTATGCTCAAATACATGTATGAAATATACACACACATTTATACATGCATACGTGCACAAATCTAGGGCTTGTGTATGTATGCATACACAAGAAAAGAACATGATCTTTTTACATGTTCAGTAAAGTATAGGATGAATGAATTTATGCTTTAAATAATGCTTATGTCACACATCAGCCTCATCATCCATACTCTGCATACTCAATTGGAAACAGAAATGAGATCAACGTTTCTGCATAGTCTTACTCATTCTGAGGTTTTGCTAAGTCATGCTTTGTCTAAGTAGCAAAACTAGATAGTATTTGTGATATAGAACATTTGAGACTTCCTCAAATTCTTAAGTTAGTTTGGAGACTATGCTTTTTTCTCTTTTAGTAGTTTATCATTTCAACATTTAATCCTTAAGAGAGTTCATTTTCTTACCCCTCTATATTCAAAAAGTTCATTCAATAATAATTAATTATAATCTACTGTAGAAAAATATTTAAAATACGTAGATCTATGTTTTCCAACTATTTGAAACATAGATTACAATATATGTGTATACCTACTTTATAAATATATAGCAATCACCTAAATTTGAAATGAAATTTTATCATTAATAAACATTAGTTGTGTATGTTCTGTGAACTCTCAATTATAAACCAGTTGAGGTAAACAAAAGGGCCATTAATAAGTTTAAGATATAAAATCACTAATCTGTCATGTTGGACATTTGGTTTGAGTTATTTGAGGTCAAGAACCTTTTTTTCTTTTTTGCAAATCTCCATTGCTATAGTTCCTAACACAATACTAAGCGTATACTATTAATAAATATTTCATAGATTTTTGAGTGAAGTATGACTTTGCTACTTTTCTTATCAGTAGAAGGATAATGGTAGGTGGAGAGTTCTGAGAAGGTGATACACCAGACTTAATGTTTATGCATATTAACCACATGAAAATAACGAGTATTAGCCTTCATGTGCAATTTTTCTAGCCCCCAAATATCTAGAAATGTGTAGTGATTGGTGAAATCACTTTATTAAATTATTCAGCCATTGCATAATGATGTCAATATGTTAATACTTATAAAGTTTATTTGGAAGCCTTATAAGATACAAAGTTAAACACTATCATACCAATGTTTTTGTTTTTTGAAAGACAAGACACAAATACACATACCCAATTAAATAAATTTGAGAATATAAGAACAAAGTGCCAAATGTTGTGAGATTCTTGGAAATTTTAAATTTTTAATATGTTAATGTTTCATTTCATACTGTGGAGTATGTTTTGAATTGTATACCAGACAAAGCTAACATAATTACAGAACTCTTGAAAAATAGGCACAGGAGTCAAATAAGTTAACAATATCATTTCTTATTACTTATAAAGCTATTTGGAGAACATGGCTAAATATTGTGGTCCAGTGGGCCAGCCTACACTTGAACAAATAGACTTATTTTGTCTTTGGTGTATGAGAAAAATCACAGGCAACATTCTCTTTCTCTCTCTCTTTTTTCCTCTTCCTCCTCTTCCTCTCTTTTACATACGTACAAACAGACACCTGGGGAGACAAGCTGTGTGTAACTGGCAGAATGTATGCCCCCGTAGGCAGACAAATCTAAAGCAAAGGGGGGTGGTCCAAGCATATTGATGCTTTCTCCTAAATGTATTGGACAGGTATATCACTCCTCCTTCCCTGGAGATGAGTGAGTGATGAAGATGGAGAAAGGCTAAAGATACTACTCTAATGGAAGCTCTACCATAGGGAAATATGAAGAGTTAGATATAAATGTCCCGTGTTAGGTTATTGTTCCTTAAAACTCTGTTTCTATGATTCAAATCTTCATTAAACAAACAAATACAAATGTTGGCGTGATTATTTAGTCATCTTTACCTAACATATTTTACAGATATTAAAGAGCTTGAATCCTGTTTAAGGGCTTTGTTCCTCCTATTTTCCTCTACTCTTATGGGTAGTTTATTAGAACAGAGAGCTGGAGCTACAGAGAGACAGAGAGACCAAGAGAGATAAAGAAACTGAGACAGAGAGAAAGAGACAGAAAGGAGAATATTTGCTTTCCTTTTTTCTCCCTAGTTTCTCTCAAGTTAATGCAACAAAACTCCTCACATATCACACTTTTTTGGTCACCATCTCATTGCACAAATGCTCAGCACATTGCCTAAAAGACGATAACACATTTTATTACTGCAGCTTATTTGGGGGAAGAAAACAAAACAATACCATCATAGGTCTTGTTTACAACAAATATGTATTGAGCTAAAAAGTATGCTAGTCTGTTTCTTTAATGAGCAATTAAGAAACCAATAAATGAATGCCGTGGTTCAGCTGGTCATAGGAACTAGCAGATGGTTTTAATTTTCAAGTATTCACCAATTAGGTGAGGGTGAGTAAGTCTGCAAGACAGGAGTTACCTGTTCTGCCAGTTCTATGTAATAAAATAAGGCTGGAACGTGGCAAGTAATGGAAAGCCGGGAGCACCTAAATCAGTAGTTCTTAATCCTGACAACATTATAATCATGTGGAAGTTCTTAACCCTGAATCAATAAGGAAGTCACTCCAGATAAATTGAACAGGATTTTTACCAGACCGTAGTACACATTCGGTAACTGTGAGTTATTATTATTACTAATTATTACATTGATTTTGCATCCATATACATGTATTTCTAACTACATAGTCCTCTCATGAAATCATGTGGACAACTTTGTTCTTAGTACTCAAGACATAGCATTTGACTGCCTTTTAATTCTTGTCGCCACACTCCAAAATGTTGTGAGTACTCATTTAGGAATTCAAATAATCATTGCAGAACCCAACAATAACA
Organism: Rhinopithecus roxellana; assembly: GCF_007565055.1. Lineage (NCBI taxonomy): Eukaryota > Metazoa > Chordata > Mammalia > Primates > Cercopithecidae > Rhinopithecus > Rhinopithecus roxellana. The sequence continues at coordinate 80,999,177 of NC_044552.1, forward strand.
AGGAAAATTAAAGGACATTGCTTTCTCTAAAATGGGCAGAAGCCTCTTTATTTTATTCAGAACCATCTGTTAGAGTTTTGAGATCTGAGTTCAGCTCCACAGTTAAGGAGTTTTTAACATGTGGTCCTGAATAAAATTATGTGTTCACTGTGTTTTCAGCAAATAATAATAGCTCACATTTATTGACGCTGATGGGAAACAAACAAACTTGGAAGGGAGGTGTTATTTAAATCTTTCTTTTCTAAGCAATTCATATGTCAGAGTTGACAATATATTTCACAGATTCCTAATGAGTTTTCCATTATGCCTGTAAGAAAGCTTTCAATTGTAGTAACTTTATGTATTGTATTATAAGTCTGGAACAGGGCTGGTGAACTGTTTCTATAAGAAGAAGATAGTCAATATTTTAGACTTTACATGCCATATGACTTCTGTTGCAACTATTCAACTCTGCTTTGTAGTACAAGAGCACAGCTACAGACAATAAATAAACAAATGGGCATGGCTGTGTTTCAGCAAAACTTTATACAAAAACAGGCAATGGGTTGGATTTGGCCTGCAGGCTATAGTTTACAGACTCCTAGTCTAGAATATACTTTGTTTCTGTTTTTAACATCGGAACACTTTTGGGGCTCTCCAAAGAATGGACAATGTCTATTTTGTAATTTATTTATTTATTTATTTTAGACAGAGTCTCGCTGTGTTGCCCAGGCTGGAGCGCAATGGTGTGATCTCGGCTCACTGCAACCTCTGCCTCCTGGGTTCAAGCGATTCTCCTGCCTCAGCCTCCTGAGTAGCTGGGATTACAGGCACCCACCACCACGTCCAGCTAATTTTTGTACTTTAAGTAGAAATGGGGTTTCGTCATGTTAGCCAGGCTGGTCTGGAACTCCTGACCTCATGATCCGCCCGCCTCAGCCTCCCAAAGTACATTTATAACTGTAACATCTGCATAATCTGTGAGTCTACTTTGCTTTGCTTTTTGTCTGTCATATCTCCTGGCCACTTTTCATATCCAGTAATATTTTATTGAATGTCAGACATTGCATAAAATAAAAATATGATCTTCAAATCATACTGGCTAATGTATCCCAGAAAATATCCTTCCTGTCCTTAGCTATTCAAATACAGTGAGGAGTTGATACTTTAATTCAATCAGAAATTGATCTGGGTCAGGGCTATTTTGCACTTTTAATAAGACTCCATCTACTTAGGCTACCTTTCTCCATGATGTTTCTAGAGCCTACATGTGCCCATCCCATCAGCTCTGAGAGACCGAGGGAGATTCAGCTCAGCCTTCAGAAGTTGCTACTTCCATGTTCTAGCTTTCTGCCCAAGCAACTTCAAATCTGTCAGCTGTCTTGAGGGTGAGGCCAACTGGGTGCTTAACACTGGACTCTTCCCTCAGTTCCCAAAGCTCTTAAAGGAAAGGGAAAATTGGAGTTCTGCATTTAATAATTTTTCATCCTATCTTCTCAGCTTTTTACACAGGTCAAAAGCTCAGCAAATGTCTCATGAGAAAAAAAAAAAAAAATCTGAGCAGGATTTTTAGGGCCCCTGAAATTTTCACTGTACTTTTCCATCTCTGGCCAACCAAATTACATTAATTTCTCTTTCTACCCCAGAGGTAATCTGCCTGACCCATGCTCGACCCTCAGTTCTTACCCAGAATTGACAAATTTTCACAAGAGAAAAAAAAATGAATGAAATATTTGGCTCACCTCAGAAAAGATCTCTACTTTCTGGCAATTTGGTTCATCTCATTCTCACTACTTACATAGCTCTCTGATGTCCTTGAAAGTGTCATTTTTGTAATTTATGTGAGCTTTTCTAGTTGATGACAAAAATCACTGGTCTTACATAAGTGAGACATTATCCCAAACCGGTAGATTTAAATTGTATTATAAAAAAGAAAAATAATCTTTAGTCACACATGATTGTGTTCCCTTTGAAATTTTAAGGAAGCCTATGAGATATATATATATCTCCTATACATATACATACATATGCAAACATATACATATACAAACTCTCCTTGGCTTTTGTTAATATAATCAGTAATAAATTATAAGGTTAAGAATAGAAAAAATAGTATATCTGTTAGAGATATTTCATGTATATATGTATATATATGAAACATCTCTAATAGAATATTAGATATGTCTAATATACATATTAGAAATATGTATATGAATATATACATATATATTTCATATATACATATATAATATGAAATATGTATACACATATACATATTATATACATATATATGTATATTTCATATATGTATATATATGAAGTATCTCTAATAGATATGCTATTTTTTAGTATATCTAGATATACTATTTTTTCTATTTTTAACCTTATAACTTATTACTGATTATATCAACAAAAGCCAAGGAGAGTGTTAAGCTTCTCCCAAAGTATGCTTTTAGTGTGACTTGGAGGATAAATGTTAGAGTCAGTTTTAGGCATTGAAACTTTTTGAAGTGTGTACGGCCATACAACACTGAGTGGGCCCGATCTTGTCTGAAACTTTTTGAAATGAAACTTATTTATAGGATGGAATATAATTGTATAGTATATTGTATATATATAGTATTTATAATTGTATAGTATAATGGTAATCAAATATAATTATATAGGGAAGTATATTCAGACTAATACCAATGGGAAAAAAATTCCAAAAGAAACTATACTGCGTTATTCAATCATTTATCCATTCATCTACCCATTAATTCATTATAAAAATTATCATTGACCTTTAACTATGTTCCAAGTAGAGCTCAAGGACCTGGGGAAGCAACTTGAATGTAATACACAATAAATTCAATATAAATATAAATAGACAGGAGATGAGATTAAAAATAACTTCAAATTTTTATATGTTAAAGGAAATGAGCAGGGTGCCAACATACAGATTAATGTTTGGAAACGACTTCAGATAAAAAACAAACAAACAAACAAACAATGAGGTCTCTCTATTTCTTCTTAGAAATAACATTTAATACTGTGACCTGAAAGATGAGATGAATGCATGAGATGAACATGTAAAGGGTGGAGAGAATGACTATGTCAGGAAATGATAGCACATTCCATGTAGTGAAAATGACACATGGAAATACCTTGAGGTCTTTAAGAAAGCAAAAAGATCTACTGGCCAGAGCTAGTAAGCAGGAAGAGAGTATCATGAGATGAGACTGGAGAGCTGTGCCTTAAGGCCTTTGCTAGGAGTTTGGATTTAATAATAAGTGCAATGGCAATGCATTGAGAAGAGGGATGGTTTGATGAAATCTAATTAAAGAGGGTCATATGAGGTTTCTATGGAGGATAGACCATAGGGTGGCAGGACTGGAAGCTTTGAAACCTGCTGCAGTAATCCAGACAAGAGATGATGGTGTCTTTTATTAAGGTTAGTAATCACATTTGGCTGGTTATAATGTCATTTTTCTGAGGCAGGGAAGGCAGGACCACGAGAAATAATTTGGGACACATCAGGTTGGGGGTTGTCAAAGGTTGTTTCTATTAAATCTGGAGAATGTAATTGGATATGGGAGTCGGAAACTCAGATTCTAATTTCTGGACAGGAAATAATTTTGGAAGTCATCAACACAAAGAACAGGAGATTAGGAAGTAAAAAAGGTTGTGTATTCATCCCTTTCTAAATTTTGATAATGAATGAGAGCAGAAGAATAGGGTAGTAGTTAGGAGGATATGTAAGGCCAAAAAAGGGTTTTGTATTATTTTGTTTTGTTTTAAATGAGAAATATTATAACATTTTTATATGTTAAAAGAAATTATCCAGTAAAAATTTAGAAGAGAAACATGAAAAATTCAAGAAAACCCAACAAGGCAAAAAGAAATGTTAGCCATAGCAAATGTCAAAAAACTGATTTTGGTAGGAGAAAAGATACTTTCTCCATTATAACCAGAGGAAAGCAGATGGGAAAGATGAATACAGTGAAAAGAGCTTAGTGGGTTTTGTGTGGGAGAGATTATGGGGTTTTCATCTGATGGATTCTTTTTTCTCCATTTAGTATAAGGCAGGATCATTAGCTAAGAGTGAGGATTTAGGAGGAAATATGTGTCTTTTCAAGAGAGATGAAAAGATATAAAACAGTAATTTCCAGAAGGTTGAAAATAAGCCCATTAGAGAAATATAATAGGATTAGCAGGCTGCATTGCATACAACCTGAAGTCTGAAATACAGAATTTAGAGTATAGCTGTCAGTTTGGTTATGATTTTTCTGCAACAAAGTTGAGCTACTTGTATGCAGGTGCAGGGAAGGAATTTGTTAAAGCCTTGCTATTCAGAATGTTTTCTGAGGACCAGAGGTATCAGCAGCACCTGAGAGCTTGTTAGAAATGTAGCATCTCAGACTCTGCCCCAGACCTGCTTTATCAGAATCAGCAACTTTGAAAAGTGCTCTTTGTAATTCACTGCACATTAAAGTTTGAGAAGCACTGTGGTAGGTTTTATCCAGCGTTGATATTTTGATGAATGAATCCATTGGCACTAGAGAGAGGCAAAGAAGTAAAATGACAATTAGTTAGCATCATACCATCACAAAACATATCATATTAGATGATACCTGATTTTCCTTTTCTGGGCATATGGGAGGATTGTACTTCCTCACCCCCTTGATGTTAGGTACCTGTGTGGCTAGTTCTGGTCAATTGGTTGTGCATGGAGGTGACCATTGCCATGTCAGGCCTGAGAGTGTCATTCATTGCCATTGCAAGGTCTTTTATCCTCCATCATCTCAAGCCCTTGAAGGACTATAATAAACAGAGCCTCCCTGATGATGTGGGTTGCATATGCAGTGTGATAAATATTTGTTTGTTGCTTTCAGGTACTGAGATTTTGAAGTAGTTAGCACGGCATAATCTATGCTGTTCTGACTGATATACAATCCCTAGAACCAGAAGAGTCAAGTAATGGAAATAGAATTGAGAAACCCATAGAGAAACATCATGTTACTTAGTGGTCTGCTTCAGATTGGGGAAGGTTCCTAAAAGCTTGGGCGCCAGTCTGTGGCCACTATACTGTTTTAAGCTCATAGAGCATGCTCTAGTTCCAGCTGCTGGCTCAAAATATTTATGAGAACTTCTGGATTTGTTTGATGTTTAGACAGCAAGTCTCACCTGCATATGTCCTTTGCTCAGGAATGCAGTTTTGTCAAATTCTAGCCAAAAACTCTGAAATTAAAGCTATCCATTGTTTATATTGGGTAGGCAAATTTACTATGCTCTCATTCTTATTTTGGAAACTTCAGGTTTTACAGGAAAATATGCACAGTAAATACCAGACTCAGTGTTCTCCATGGCTCAATTTATTCCCATAACAATAATTTACAGTTCTCAAATCCATGCCGTCCAATCTCTTACTTCAGAGATTCCTCAGACAAGAAACTGGGATATCCAAAGCACTTTTGGCCAAATGCTGTTCAACCCACAATTCTGAGTTCTGTGTGATACATACATGATTTATGCAATGAAATTCTGTACCAAATCTGCCCTATCATATTGTCTCCAGACAATGATTTTATTTTCAGACTTGATCTTTTCACTTGAGGGCAACCCTGAGATGAACACAAACTCTTCATATCAAACATAGGGAAACTTAAGAAATATTCATTTACCAGAACTAGGGGTATATCTTCTTTTTCATCTAGAATAATCTCTATATTTTGTGGAGACTTCAGGTAGATTTGTAAATAATCAAATATCATTGTCCAATGAGTGACTTTAGTCTTAGGAAATGACAAATTACGAACAAAATTAAAAGATGTATAGTTAGATTGTTGCTTTATGAAAAAGCTCTATGTATAATTATCTTTTAATTGGAGCCACTTAGAACTGTGAAAGCCTTTAATACACCTTACAGATGGACTGTAGGAGTTGATGCTGAAAATAATATATAAATATATGACGTTTGAAATGTGTCATTTGCACAGAGCAACTATGATCAACCTTTTTTTAAGATTCACACAATAGCGGCAACTGTGGCTGGCAGTGGGAGGCTTGAAAAGAAAAGAATAAGGTTATTTCAGAAACACACCTACTCTTTAAACCGTGACCCTCTCCACATCTTTCTATATAAAGAACAAGGAGGCTTTAGTCTAGAACTCTGAAGAGCAACTATTTTTAGACTCATTTTTCCCCCTTCACTGTTGATCTTCTCAATAGTAGTAAATATGAATGACACAGAAACTTTCAAGGCTTGTTCTTTGGAGCAATAATGCTCACAGTGTTGCAAAGTGAGCAAGCATAATTGCTGGTAATTATAATTTTAAAAGGAAATATGAAAATTTAAAAAAAAAAAAACCTTTCTGAATTATTTCCATGATTTAATCACAATAATCAAAACACACTACCCAAAGGAAATGGAGTCTTTAAGATATCCTTAGGTTTTTATTCAACGTCTACTTGAATAAATCTACCTACAAAATCTTCTATAGGCATTGGTAAATGGCTTTAGAAATGCTTACACATTATATTCCAAAATAACAACTACTACTCAAATAATTTTCAATACCTCAGGAGTCCAGTGAGTTGCTTCATGTCTTTTGTTTCTTCATACGAAAAATATTGAATTTCTCCTTAACACAAACGTGGTTGATAATGATTTTTAAATATTCTGAAAATATTAAACATATGAACACACTTAAATATTGTCAAAATAAGCATTTTGACAATTTCTAATGAAAGCACCATATAAAACCTGAGTGAAGCATATAGTATTAGCTAAGCACATGGACTACGGATCAGACTGCCTGGGCTCAAATCTCCATAGTCACTACTTAGGAGCTATGCAATCCTGGAGAATGCAGTTAACCTTACTAAGTCTCCACTCCTTCATCTGTAAATGCGAATCATTATGGCACCTCCAAGGATTGTTTTAAAGCTCAAGTGAGGTACCCCTTTAAAACATGTATTCCCATGCTTGCTATATAGTCAGAATGATATATTATTGTTGTTATTATTTTCTAAAGGTACCAAGTATATAACTGTAGATTTCTAAAGTTTCTGAATTCATTTGGCTACTTATATTAATTGGATATAGTTTACAAGACAATTCTGTCAGGAAATGTAAAAGTTCTCCAATTATTACATATTTCTTTGTTTTGAATAATTATGGACTACTGCTTTTACCTTGCCAACATTTGTGGATTACAGTTGCTGAAAGTAAAATAAAATCCTCCTGTAGTTTTAGTTCAATTCAGCAAGCCCTTTGAACAGGTACTTTTGTGTGCCACATAGTATTTTAGAGATTATAGGGGAAACAAAGATGAAGAAGAAACTACAGGCTCTTTAGGAGTTTATGTTCCCGTGGAATGGATAAGATAACAGGACAAACACTATAGTGATATAAGATATGCAAGATTACTTCTGTGAGCCTGAAAATAGAGATCATATCATGATTGCAGTTATCCAAAAAGAATTCGTGAAGGAGAAAAGAGAGAGAACAATTTAAGGAGCGGATTTTGGGAGAGCATTTAAAGTAATATAATAGCATGAGTCAGGGAGCAAAGACAGAATCCATGATTATTGCAGGGAGAAATGGTGAGAAGTTTAAACAGATTGTTACTAGGGTACCTGTAGTAGTCATAATAAAGCAGTGGGGTGAACCAAGCTGACCATTATAGATCATAATGACTTCTGCATAAACTATAGGAAGTATATATTTTCAAATATTGACTTATAACTTCTCTCAAAAGAAAGACCTAGGAATCCTGTGGTATTGGAAATTAACGCAGGAGGATATCAAAGCCAGAACTACAGGAAAAGGCTATTGGAATGTTAGATCATACATAAGCCCTGGGTGCTAGGAGCTGAGGTCCTAAAGCCTTCGTGAGGATGCTAACAACACTTCTCACACAAGCAGTGATGCCCTTCCAAGCCTCTATCAATGACCCAGCACTGTATTGCTGCTCCAGCCTCATGAAGTAGAAAAACCTTATGCATTCTCAGGCCTGCAATATGTCTAAGAAATTTGTAATTCATGCAGAGTTTCTTGGAGAAGAAGAAATTTCCTTTCAGAAATGGAAACTCCTAGTCTGAACCAAGAACAGATGGAATTAACATGAAAATTTGCATAAATTGATTCAGGACCAATGAACTGCCTGAAGGTTCCACTCCCAGAGAAATGCACTCAAAAGCATCTCTAACAACTGTTTCACAAACCAGGCACTTGGGGCTCCCAAAAAATAAATATATCCCACTGAATATAAGTTTACAATAATTATAAATATCACGAAGCAAAACATTATGAGGAAGAATCAGCAAATGCAGGAATCAAGAGACTTAGCAAAACAAATTTAAAAGAATAGAAAATATTTTAAAAACTATAATATATTGTTTAAAATCATTAAGATGTGAAAGAACAGAAATCACAGTTAAATAATTAAAGAATATGAAAAACTTTAAACAGAACTTCTATAAGTAAAATATTGTCATTGAAATTAATGAATAGAATAAATAACCAATTAGATTCAGTTGAAGAAAGAATTAACTTTCTGGAAGTTAAGTACTGAAGACCTATACTAGGATCCATCTCATGTCTATAGGAAAAGGATGGAGCAGAGAAACACTGCATAAGCTAGTATTAGAGAAACTGGATCTTGAATTTAGGAGAAGAAGAAACAGTTTTTGAATGTCCACCTTTAACCTCTATTTTCATATTAACCCATCATAATAACAATGTGATTATTTTCTCCTTTTTACATATAAATCATCCTAGGAGAGATTTAAATACTTTTTCCAATGGTTCTTTGTAATACGTAGTAGAACCACAATTTAAATCTAGGTTTTATGATTACAACTGCTGCACAAACATGACATACTAGCAAGATTTCCAGAAAGCATACTTTGTAGGTAACTGGAAATTTTAATTTACAACTTAAAAAGTTGTTGGGCTCAAACCAAATTTTGTACCTCTGATATTGATTTTGAAGAGAACTGGGGAGAAGACAGCGGTTGAAAGGAAGTAGCAATAAGAGAAGTTGGTATTTAAATAAGATATATGATATCAGGCCATTTTTTTTTTTGAGAGAGAGAAATATTGAAGAAGGGATTGGATGGGATTTAAAATCTTAGGAATAACCCTATAATTAAACCATAGAGACAACAACAAAGGAGGAGAAGTAGAATGCAAATAAAGGACGGTTTGAAAGAGAGAGGAGGTAAGATGAGCAAATCCATTGATTCTCAACTTCATAATCCAGAAAGAAAAAATGGAAAACAATCTAGCAGATAAACTTGGACATGTCATTCTAGGAAATAGGTGGTGAAAGGGTAGACATAAGGAAAAAAAAAAAAAAAAAAGAGAGCTCTTCACAGTATGTACGTGTTGTGGATAGAAGATCAAGAACTAGGAAATTGTCTTTCAACTAAATACATTCTGGACAGAAACATATCTTATTCAAACATTCTTTATACCCTGTATAAAGGCAATGAATAGTCTCACCACTGTGTGAAAATATTACAAGGTATTTGTCCCGAGTGCTTTTCACCGACAATGCCAGGAAGGATGCTAATCAGTGTCAATTGTTAAAGCTGGTGTTGTCATCTGGGCACCTGTTTGCTAAGAGCTGGACTGACAACAACTCATTCTACATAAGCCTTCCAAGCAGCTGTCAGATGGCAATGACGTTAATTTACTACTGACTTGGGCCAGATTTGATGCTGACCCAGACGTGACAAATTGGCTTTCATATTAGTTGAACCATCCAGTGCCTTTTGTAACTATTTTTAATGCAAAAAAGCATGTCTAAATGTTTTATTTCTCAAGATTCAATTCTATGTTGTGATGTTTTTGTTTGAGGAGAAGCATACATTAGATCTGTACAGGTTAAATCCCTCACAGGCACAGGTATGGGTTGCCAAAATAATAGAGAAAGGGCTGATTTGAGGCAGTCAGACATTAATTATTTACCGTGGCAACCATTGCTACATTCTATTCCTAATGGAGAACAATTTAATCTTCTGCAGCTTTGAGTATCACAGCTGTGATTTGCATTGCCAGTGCAAAACTGAGGACTGAATTTTATGACTTTTTTTAGGTTAGACTCTATTAGCTTCATTTCTCTTCAAAACCTTCCTCATACTTCATGTATATCCTGAGACATGCCTGTACCTAATGTCATTGAGGAAGAGCAAAAGGACAAGTGCAGCTAGAGCACCAGACCTTTTTCAGCTCAGAAGCAGCACTACCTCTTTAAGTTACATAGTGTGTTTGTCTCATGCTATTTGTTACCAGTGTTTCCTATGGACTATGTCCATGAGTGAGTTACGTCTTTCAAGTGTGCCTAACTTAATCCTATGACCTAACAATGTAAGCATAGATGGAAGTTGATTCATTAACCCATTCATTCCTTTAACTCATTCATTCAGTATATTGAATAAACTTCTAGATAATGGGAATAAAATAATAAACAAAACCTCCTCCTTCAGAAAGCTTACATTAATATCTTAATGGCACAGGCAAAAAAATGAATAAACCAGGACATAGATGGCACAATGGCAGGTAAGGTTGAGCACGATGAAGTCTGACGAGATGATTGAGAATGACAAGGATTCCATTTTAGTTAGGAAGTCAGGTAAGACCTTTCTGAGAAGGTGACAAAAAGCATATGAATGCTTGTGGAAAGACTATTCAAGGTCCCCACCACCCACACCCGCCCTGCTCCCACTCCCGCAAAAAAAAAAAAAAAAAGAAAAAAAAAAAAAGCAAGACAAGGGCCCTGAGATATGCATGTACCTAATGTTATTGAGGAAGAGCAAAAAGACAAGTGTGACTAAAGCACAGCAAATGGTGGGGAAGGGGGAAGAAGTCCACAGGAACTAGAGCATGTAGGGCACACAGACCGTGGGAGAGCAATATGCTTTCCTGTATGCTCTAGCTTCTGCTAATTATCTTAGGCTTGTGTGGGTTTAATTGTGTTAAGAAAATGACTTTTAAAACATTTTTAATATATAGATCCATTTTTCAAATCTTAGAGGAGTCATGGTAAACTGAGTCTCCAGTGAACTCAATTACATGAGTAATAATAAGCTGCAAAGTTGAAACACAAACCTAGGCACCCCTGGCTCTAAAGCCCATTCCACTGTATTGTACCACAAAGGTGTACTTAGGGCATAAAAACTGAATTCACTGCAACAAAATTTTGCTATGCTGTTTGCTAAGACTGTGAATAAGGCAGGGAGCCTACCCTCAAGTGTCAGAAAGACTATTGGGACAGAAAAATATTTAAGCAAATAATTACCATTCTCTGTGATAAAAGTCATGTCTGTATAAGAGATAACAAGAGAAGGCTTTGATTAACTCTGTTTAGTTATTTAGAAGAAAAAGAACTAAATATGAGTGGTTTTTAAACAAGATACCATGGAAGAAAAGAGAGTAGGATATCTATTGCAAAAATGTGAAGTCATGAAACACATGACCTGAATAGAAAATTACAAATAATTACCAGTATTTTAGAAGCAGGACTGGAGTTCAGCCTGGTGGTACAGCCTGGTACAAAGTAGAAACCAGCTGGCTTCTACTTTGAGGGTTCATGTCCTTCTTATTGCCCAGTGCTGTGTCTCTTTCATGAATAAATACGTGAATACCACTCCATTACCAAGCAATTAGCATTGACACTATAGAGATAGGCAAGAGCTGGATTACTGATGCCGTGTCAATCATTTGGGTTTTAGTCCACGGTTGATGGCAGCTACCAAAGAGAGATGAAAGGAAATGAAAGAAGAAAATAGGGAAAAGTAAAGTACCTAAATATGTTATGACTTTTAGCATAACACAATGGAAATAAAGTATGTCTCTGAAAATTTTATTTTACCAAAATTGTTTTAGACATCTTTACAGAAAAAGAAAAGGAAAATATCTGAGATTTCAACACTTTTTGAAATATAATACTTAGAAAATGTATACTTTTTTGATTAGTTCAGATTGACTGCCCTACTTTAAAAGATTTGTTGGCACAATTCTTGATGGGAAATTGATAGTTACGATTAATGTACTTTAATGTTTCTCTGGCCTGTTCGTTATTATTTCATGATTTTTAAAGTCAATTTTATAACAAATTTAGCAAAGAAAAGGTACAGATTAAACTTTCAGTAAAGAAGTAAAAGTATAGTGGATTCTTGCTCTTTCTTTACCCTTTCTTACCTTACTATTCTTCCGCATTTTAAGATATTTTTCCTCCCTTGAATTGTACAACAAACAAATGTAAGAATTGGCAGCACATTTCTCTGGCCATCAAACTAGTTTAAGCTTTGCATTTTAATAGTTCATTCTTTGCTGAAGACCCAGCAGAGAGTTTTTCATTGTTTTTGCTGTTTGTTTTTTTTTTCTTTTAATAAAGCTAAAGCAATCTGGTTTTCAATCATGTCATAGTAAATCTCCAAAGTTTAAAGATATTTTAAGTAAAATTGTACTGCTAATAACTTTCTTTGCTGCTCTATAAAGATGTGTTCATTTTAAGAGGCAAGGCAAAAGTTAATAAGCTCAGCTTGTAAGTAAAAATGGCTATTTTTGAAGTGTTTATAATCTCCCATCTCTGATCACACCTTACTAAACAGTCCCCCATGTTTACCACATGCTAAAGTATTTTTGATTTTTACTCCAATTAAGAACCTAAATTAATACACATTTTCCCAAATGTGTTGAATTGTGTGTTCTAACTAGAAATGGCAAGTTTGTCAAGCCTGACGAAAAGTATACACTCATTAATTCTTGCATGCTGAATGTTTATCCATCTGAGTATGGGATACACACAATTTACAGTTTTCAAATCCTCCCAAGCATTGCAAGGCTATTTTAAGTTGACCGAGCAATTTTAAATAAAGTTGTCTGATGAAGTTATTCAGATAAATGGTAATGAAGATTCTGATGTTTGCTCTGTTCTTTTGACCATCACAGATTAAAGAGCACCTTGCTAAGGGACAGCGAATGCTGGCAGGTGATGGAATGTCCCAGGTGACCAAGACATTACTGGATTTAACTCAGAGAAAAAATTTCTATGCAGGCGATCTTCTGATGTCTGTGGAGATCCTGAGAAATGTGACAGACACATTTAAAAGGGCAAGTTACATCCCTGCATCTGATGGTGTCCAGGTAAGGGAGACAAGTTCGTGAAGGAAAAGGCTAGTGGAGATGCAATCAGTGTTTGGTCCCATGAAGCCAATGCAGCCATCTTGGAGGCAGGCTGGAGGGAGAGAATGCTCATCCAGGTGGTGCTTAGTGTGAGCTCTGGAAATGACCTCAATTCCCTTAGTCATTCTCCACCTCAGTGTCCTCGCCCATAAAATGCATATATTACACCTCAAGGAGCTACTGAATGAGAACATGTGTGAAGTGCTTTGAGCCCCCAGATAAAAGGCACTGTAGAAAATTCAAGGAGGTATCATGGATCTTTTATTCCCACATTTAATATACCATCTTGCCATAGGAGACTATTAAAAGTGCATTAAGCATAATGAAAATACATTAACTATAACATGCAAAAAAAAATAGTTGAAAGATTGTTTAGGGTTTTGCTATTAGTGGGGGGAAAACATATTTAATTTTATCAAACTATTCCCTAAAAATATAAGGCAAGTAGAAAATTGTTCTAGCGAAGAAAATGAGAAATTCAGTAACTTCTCAAGCATATTTTTCTTGTCTTGGAAGACTTTTAGAACAATGTCATTTATTTCCACAATAAAGTTTAAGTACTCGCCCAAAGTCAGTATTGCCTTTGCCATTAAAACAAAGCTTATTGAATGGCAAGCAAAGCATCTTTAATGCAAATACAGTTTGCATTTCAGATTAACCCTTTTTATGCTGTAGATTAAAAGGTCCTCCTACAAAGAATGTTGAGTTGATTTCTGCATTTTCAGCATAATGTTCTTACTGTATCTCTGCATAAAGTTCATTAAAATAAAGATTTGGCAAAACTCCCAGATTAGGTATTGTGTTCCTTCAGCCTACTCTAAATTTGTAAGTTTATTTGTATTTCACTTGGAAAATACGGGATTTTTTTGTTTTGTTTTGTTTTAATTAGCTATTGAGGGAAAGAGGAAAAGAAGGCTTTTGGAATTGTGGAATCATTCATAAATATTACTGACACCCTAATTTGTATAGGGGTACATATATTGCTAAAATCATATGCATATACTGCTGAAAGAAACTACTATGAGAATTATTGGTGCTGAATTCTATATTATATCCCCATTGTCCGTATTTAAAATTGTAATTGTAAAAGTACATTTCCTGGAGTGGATGGAAGATTACTATCATTTGAGCATTTCAAAGATGCTTTTTCTCTTACAAAGATGGAACAGGCTTTTTCCTAAGTTTTAAATGTTAATAAAATAACCAAGTACTTTTCCCTGTAGTTCTGAAATGCTTCTATTTAATATGTACATTAAAAATAGCATTTAAAGTCTCTGACACAAAATACAGGTTGTGATTTCAAAAAAATTCTCATAAACTCTGTTCACAGTTGAAACATTAGGCAAAATACTCCATGAAAGAATCTCTAACTTTCAGAAGTGTAGGACTTCAAAATTTTTATGTGTGGAAGTTCAAGAAATTAAGATGACCAGATTATATTTAGAAATATTTTGACTGAGCTACTTATTTGTGTACATAAATTCAGTGAACAATTCTATTAACCTGTTGCTTAGTCATGGACATTAGCTGGTTTGATTAAATAGAGCAATTTGGCTAATTATCTTGTTTCATTTTAGTGTTGTCAGAAATAGGTTTCTCTCTTTCCATCCCACTTCATCAAAGGAAGTATACACAAAGTCCTAAGCACATTGGTGTCCTCGTCATTGCCTCACAAATGTCAGCTGCATTTTTCTATGTCGTTAACTTTACTGGTGTCTTTTGGGGGGTCTGGAATGCCCTCCTCATCTTCAATTCCTTCCTCTTCCATATCTGCCTGTCATAATTCTAGCTCAACTCTGATAAGTCTTTCTGATTCCTCCCAACACATGAGGTCCTTTGGTTAAAATGACTCCAGTTTTTAATTATCATTATTATTTCTAAAAGGTAACTTATTTTTTGGCCTATGGGGGAAACTTGTTCGTAAAAAAATAATTCAGCAGGGTTTCTAAATACCACTAAGAAACTTTGTTCTTGTATTTGTTTTTATATTATCTATCTCTGTTCGATAATAGTAATTCAGGATGTGAGAGATTTATGTAAGTATTTTAACTAACAAATCCATAGAATTATATGTTTACCCTTAAAATTTCGAACTATATAAGTTATTATTGTTATCATCCCCTAAATGAATTCACAACAAATCTATTTTTTAACGTTAGTACAGTTATCTTCTTTCATTACTTTAACATGAAACTTGACAACTTCACAAATCAGAACAGTGTATTCACCTTAAGAAATTAATAAAATTGTGAAGTTAATCTTTTCCCAGATTATTCACCTTACTGAGGGACAGCATTACAATCACATGGGCCACTGCAGTTTAAGTTCTTGGAGTTAATGTCCTCTTTTACTAAGAGCAATAATTTGCTGCCATTGACAATGGAGAAAAGAAGCAGCAACATCTATAACCCCTACATTTTTATTTTTTTTAATTTTTTTTTTTTTTTTGAGACGGAGTCTTGCTCTGTCACCCAGGCTGGAGTGCAGTGGCCGGATCTCAGCTCACTGCAAGCTCCGCCTCCCGGGTTCACGCCATTCTCCTGCCTCAGCCTCCCGAGTAGCTGGGACTACAGGCGCCCGCCACCTCGCCCGGCTAACCCCTACATTTTTCTTAAACCAAAAAAGTGTTTAGCTTTTCCTTATTCCGTCGTGATTATCCAGTGAAGATAATTAGAACTTATCAAAGTAAAAAAGTATCACTGCTATTTATTTCACAGAAAAATGCATGGCTGAATCCCAAAACTATCACGTTACTAAATCAACACCAAATTCCTTTAAAATGGGCACAATTACTTCCATAAGGAACATAGGTTAACTACCAGCAAAGCTGTTTCCCTTCATTCATTACTCTGTCTGCATGTAGCCATTTCACTCTTTGGCAGCTGTTGCATATTATGATTAAGTCCATATCAAAGCATATATATGATACCCATTATTTATTGTTGATGCCAAAACTGAAATAGATCAGGAAAAGAGAAGAAACAAAGAAAGTAATTTATGACGTTATCACTATTTTCAACTAGTCACTCACCAGATCTCTAAGAGGAGAAGTGAATGCAGCATATGCAGCTGTTCCCTAAAATGGTGGCTGCAGAGGCTTTGCCTGGTCAGCCACTGAGTCATAAGATGAAGCTCCCTCTAAGATCTTATTCTTTCTTGAAAGTACCTTTGGATACGAGTATAAAACTATATTTTATCCCGGTTTGGACAATATTAACTATAATATACACCGTGATTTTATGCCCTGTAAGTAAGAAAAGCTGCTGTGTGTATACCTGTGACAATACTAATCTACCTTTCATTTTAAGTCCCATCCTGATTTATGAGATGTTAAAATTGTAAAAACCTCATACAATGAAAATGTGCTTATATGTTTTGGAATGATAAGCCACAGTAATAATTTTATTTTAGAAAACTACTAGAACATATTTCAAAAACTTTTCCCTTCAAGCATATTGTTTTCCAAACCTTTGGACTGCCATAACTCCAAGACAATTCATTAAAGCTATGTGTTATAGCTCTCCCTTTTCTAATCTGACATATGTTTCTTTAAGATCCAGCTTAAAGGTCGTTTTTGTTGTTATTGTTCTCAAAAGTCTTCTCACCCAATCCCAGGCAGGTTAGATTTTTTCTACTTCTGTGGACTTTTGAAATCTTGTAAACATCCGTACTATAGCACTTTCATACACAACATCATAATTATTGTTGCTAGGTCTGCCTTCAGCAATATCTTTTAAGGTTGTTGAGAGATTATTTTGTCCCTAGGGCTTACCCTGGTACTTGAAACATGTAGACACTCAAATATTTGTTGATACAATAAATGAATAACTAAATCCATTTATTATCATATAAACAAATAATAATGTTTGAGGAACTTACATTATTTCACAAAATATTAGAAAAATGCTCTGAATATCTAATTCTGAGAAAGAAAAAAGAAAAAGAAAACTTGTTCATTTACTTTTTTTTGACCACTGAAATAATTCATTCTCAGTCTTATTCTATCAATAGAGGATTGAGTTTGCACTGCTTGCTCCGGAAACTTTAAGACTTGATAAAATTTAATCAGACATATTTAAAATCAAATTTCGTCCTGTCCAACTATCTTGGTATCTTCAGGCACGTTACTTAATCTTTGTCTACCTTATTTCTTAGTTTCTGTAAAAAAAGAAATAAAGAAGAGATAATAGTCAATTCATTATTTGTGATAGGTGTTGTCTATAACATTACAGCAAACTCTGAATTAACAAATACTGAACCATTGCTCCAAAGGGAAATACAGGATTAAGTTCCTTTGAGAATCTGGTCACAACATTTTCATCAACCAATCAAAATGACTTTGTTTTATGTGTGTTTCACTTAAAATTGACCTTGTTTAATGTATGTTGTTGATGCACTAACATTGGACTCATAGCCGACAGCACTTTATCTCATGCCTAAAGAAGGTTTATCTGACATACTTATTTTCTGTGTAAAGTATAGCATACTTTTGTTGTGCTTGAGATCACTAGATACTACTTCAACACCATTCTGGGCTCATTTTAAGCAGTGAAATCAACAACATAAAAAAGCCCCAAAAGTATGAAACATGTGGCAGTAAAAAGATCTGAAATGGATACTTGGTTATAAGATAAGGGTTAAAACAAAAAGAGCATCATCATGTTAGACCTCAGCTAGAAACATGCACATTGGCCAACTCAAAATTTTTACCTTTGTACATATCCACCGTTGGCTATGATGGTGCTACGCATTTTAGTTTCAATGTTACAAATAAATTGTAACACATAGGTGAATTCAGAAATATAAATATTTAATCAGAAGGTTAACTGTTATCTATTTTCCAGGTATAAGTTGAGGCTCAGAAATATATGAGTCCATACATAATATTTATTAATTACTTGACACATAGTAAGTACTACATAATCTCATTATTGCTAGTATTTTCATTACCAGCATAGAAGAAAAATGTGGGTCTTGCCCTCAAGCTGCTTATAATAACTTGAGTTATATAGAAGTTATATAGAAGAAAAAAATAACTTGAGTGAGGCTACACTGATGTAAGTATAGCATGTTCCACTTCTATGAATTTTCGAAAGAGGTCTGAACAACAGCAGTAAGTAAAGAAGTCATGAGAGAGTTAGGACTTAAGATAGAATTTGGAGAAGCAAGATAGGTACAGAAACACTCAATAATTAAACTATGTAGTCAAAAGCATAGAAGTAGTGTAAGAATGACCCGTCCATTAGAAAAACCTTCCTATCTTTATGATCTGCATTTTCCACCATGCATCCTACTTTGGAAAATATTTTGGAAAATAGGATGCATGGTGGAAAATGCAGATCATAAAGGCAGGAAAGTTGAGGCCACATAAAAGAGTTTGAACTTGGTTCACTATAAACAGATTTACTAAATATAAAGACAGTTTTTGGAAAGATGGTCTGAAAAGGTAAATAACATGGATTGGTGAATAGAGAAAGAGTAGGGAAGGAGGGAGAATAAGCCCATGGAGTTGCTGTGGCAGTGACCTAGATATGAGAAAAGAAGAGAACATGTCTTAGTGACAGTGGCTCAGAAAAGAGGAAAGAAACATCTTCATGGAAGAAAAGAAAGGCCCTTGAAACAGTTTAGATTTGGGAGATGAAGAAAGAAAATATTGGAAAAAATACACCCGTAGAAATGTCCACAGACCCTCACAGTGTACTGTGTTCCTGAAACTCATCTGAATGCAAGGACCAGTTTCTACCCAGGCATGTTCCTACTTCTGTGGACCTAACAGAAGATCAGTGTTTTCCCAATGTTTTTGTACTGTAACCTGCTGTAAAACACACAGTTACATTAACATGCAGTTGAAAAGTAGAGTTTTCCAAAATAATATTTACCTCACTATGTGTAATAATACACTCTGGTATTCTCCATTATTTTCTATTTCATTAAGAAAAATTAATCATGACCTTTAAACAGGTCATTACTCAACATTGGAATGCTACTTGTTTATCTGATACATCCCCTAGGTTTAAGAAATTTGTTTCTCAATAGCTGAGATTAAATAGGAAGCTCTAACCTTAGTTTTCTGATTTCTTTTTTAAGTTCAGACTATATTCTAAACAAATGATTCAGAGATAGGTGATCAAAGAATTAAATTGAAAGCAGAAGTAGTAATTTCAACAAAACCAAGCATATTTATTTATTTATTTATTTATTTATTTATTTATTTTTTTACTGATGGAGTTTTGCTCTGTCGCCAGGCTGGAGTACAGTGGCACGATCTCGGCTCACTGCAACCTCTGCCTCCCTGGTTCAAGCGATTCTCCTGCCTCAGGCTTTTGAATAGCTGGGACTACAGGTGCATGCCACCACGCCTGGCTAATTTTTGTATTTTTAGTAGAGACGGGGTTTCACCACGTTGGCCAGGATGGTCTCGATCTCTCGACCTCGTGATCCACCCACCTTGGCCTCCCAAAGTGCTGAGATTATAGATGTGAGCCACTGTGCCTGGCCACATCTTTTATCTTAAAACACTTGATGAGCAAGCAGATATGTTGCACCGTGGATTACTTCCATGCTGATTATCAAAAGATTAAGTCACTTGGTGAAGACCTTGGAGTATGATTTCTCCATTGGTTTTAATGCCAGACACTATTCCCTTTTTTATATTAAAGATTGGGTTGATAAATGTGGAAGCAGCTATTAATATGATAATATAATACCCTCATATAATGATAGACCTCATCTGTAGAGGTAGTATAATTTTGTTGACTAAATAAGATCTGGGAAGGCTTTTCTAGTTTCGAATTACAGTACAACTCTAGCCTTCAAGACACAACGTGATACCTTGAGATCCTCTGCTCGACAGGCATTATGTAACCAGAAAGGCTAATAATTTTCTCAAACATGAGTAAGGGAGATAGGGAATGGAAGCAGGGGAGTAGGGTGTGATGACTAAGAGTACTTGCTCTGAGCTTCCGGATGTGGCTTTAACACTTGTTAGCTCTGTGATCCGAGACAAGTTATTCAACTACTCTATGCCTCAATTTTCTATTCAACAGTATGGGATAATAGTACCTACCTTATAGGATTCATGTGAAGGTTAAGCTTACTGTGTGAAATACTTACTCAGTACCTGACACCTGGTAGGTCTCAAGAAATGTGACTATTATCATCCAACAAGACAAAAATGGAACGAAAATTTACAGTTCTTGGAGCACAGGTAGCTACTACCAATGCAGATGTATATTTGGTATCTCTCCTGACAAGAAAGAAAGGTTGAATGTTTCTCATGGAACCACCTAAGGGAGTGTGGGCACTGCTTTTTTTTTTTTTTTTTTTTCACTTATTATGGAAGAAAAGGGCAGGAAATGTATCAGGGAAAATGGAAACAAAAAAACAGCACTCTTCTTTAAGGTCAACACTGAAGGGCCATTTTGTAGTTAGAGAGCAAGGGGATGAGAAAAATTGCTTCAATCAATAGCCAGGATGCCTGGCTCAGTAGAAAATAAGCCAGGTACAGGACAGTAGCTCCCAGTCAACAATCACTCCACGTCATCTAAATGGCTGCTGTTTTCAATGCTTAACAGCCTGAGAAGATTTACTATCATTTCTCTGTGGTAGAGAGAGCCTAACGTAGCTAGCATCACTTTCTAGATAGTATTTAAACCCCACCCTTATTGTAAACATGAAAATAAGAAATTTAATGGGAAATAACTTTCTTAAGTGGGTGAAATATGAAGCTACAGATCTTGCCTCACAACCCAGCATGGTTAAGTCCTACCATGAACGAATCTAGAAGATAGCTGGTGACTGAGGGAAACTAACAAGCTCCATAGAAGAGCCCGGAGTATGCACCACAGCCATGTGGGAAAAGGAAGAGAGGTAAAGTAGTTTGAAGAATGTATAAAGTGCAATGTATCAGTTGGTAAATGCCATGTGGAGTAAATACATTAGTTTGATCAAGTTCTTAAAAAATACAATAAAACATGAGACTGCTAGTTTTACCCTTTCCAAAGCTCCTATTATTTTCTTCAGAGTCAAGAAAATATTGAGATTTGCATTAGCAAAAGTTACAAATGGTTTTATATTGTGATTCCATTTATTATCAAATATTCTTCTGTTTTAAAAAGTTTTTATTGAAGAGTGTTTTGGTGTATTAGGGCTACCATAACAAATACCACAAACTGAGTGACTTAAACAGCAACATTTATTTTCTCACAGTTCTAGAGGCTAGATCTCCAAGATCGAGGTCTCGACAGGTTGAGTTTCTCATGAGGCCTCTCTCTTTGGCTTGTAGATGGCTGCCTTCTCTCTCTGTCTTTTTCACATGGTCTTTTTCTCTACACACTTGCATCCCTGGTGTCTCTCTGTGTGTTCTAACCTCCTCTTCTTAAAGGACACCAGTCAGATTAGATTAGGGCCCACCCTGATTCACTCTTTCTAACTTAATTTCCTTCTTAACAACACTATGTCCAAAGACAATCACATCTGAGCTACTGGGTACTAGGACTTTAACATAAAGATTTTGGAGTGGGTTGGGGGGTACTGAGATACAGTGAGCCTATATATAACAAGGAATCTTGAAGGACTATGAGAATTTTCTTTTATTGAAGGGGTCTGTGTCAGTCATCTTTCTTCAGGACTGGACCTGCTGTGACTACTGCCTGTAGTCTTGTAAGGGTCTAAACTTGAGATGTGTGCAGGCTTCTCTCACATGGTGGCCCTTAGGTGTATCAGCCAGGTCTACCAAACTTGAGGAATCACTCCTTACCTTCTTCCTCACTTAAGAAGCATCTCCTGTCTGAATATGATGATGAGTTTGTCACACTGAATTATGATGGTTTTATAACATTGGCTGTTCTCCCAGGCTATGTCTGGGGAAAAATCATATATAATGGTATTAGTATCACTAACTATTTTTACCTTTCATTTTTAAAAGAGGACTGTAGGCAATACTGAGCTCATGCCCCAAAGCATTAAAGATTGGATGGCTTATTCTTTCCACTTAGCCTCATCCCATCTAGTATACCTCACAGCAGAATTACTCTGTTACCTCTTATTGGAATCCTTGATCCTAAAGGTAACTCAGAGATACTGAGAGCATTGTATAAAAAATTTCCCATCTGAGCTATTCTGGGACTCCACAGGTGAAACTCTCTTACATCATGGCAAGGTAATGAGATTAGTGTGAAAGACAGTGATTCCTGGAACACTGTTCTTATGCAGTTTTCAAATGAGTCAGAGCTAAAAGAAGTGTGTGTGTATATATATATATATATATGATGTTCTTAAAGACTTCTTTCTCCTCACCTAGTGACTATTAGGAGATATTAGTTTCAATTATCTGTTCTCACATTCCTTTTGGTCTGGCAGGTTGCAGTGGGAGAGCAGGGTCAGTCCAGCCC
Organism: Rhinopithecus roxellana; assembly: GCF_007565055.1. Taxonomy (NCBI): domain Eukaryota; kingdom Metazoa; phylum Chordata; class Mammalia; order Primates; family Cercopithecidae; genus Rhinopithecus; species Rhinopithecus roxellana. The sequence goes on from NC_044552.1 coordinate 81,021,725, forward strand.
TGCCATCAGAAGCCTCTGAACACCACTGTGAGGTCAGGCCATCTGGTCTGCTGCAGATCCCACTGCTGACCTTGATATCCTTGTCCTTCAGATGTCCCCCTATCTTTTGTCTCCCAGTTTTCCAGTGGCTCAGATTTTTGACTCTAGATTATATTCTTCTTATGCCTTGGTTTCTGAAACCTGCTGGATGACATGCTGTATTATAATATTCTGCCTTTCTGAATCCTTGTTAGTTTTCAGTTACCAATGCTCAATTGATGTGCTGCCTTGATAGACATTCTGGATAAAAGGTCTAAACCATGGTATTGGGCTTCTTGGTCTTGTTTGATTAGGAGTTATTTTGCCTATTCACCTATTACCAAAAAAGTACCTAGAGCACTCTTTAGGGATTACTTAGTATTTTTTTAAAAAGAGTAAATTCAAGATGATTTCCATAATAATGTTGTTCTTACTTAATTTCATTTCAGTATACCTTCTTGAATAGAATAGGATGCTATGAGGTAAAGTCGTAGCCATAACACAGGGAACCTGTGATCTCTTCTTTAATCTATAATATGGATGTATTCATGGTTTTATGTATCACATATGCAAATGTTATCAGCCAAGTGCATTAGGGCAAAACAAAAAATGAGATCTACTATTAGGTTGATGCGAAAGTAATTGCAGTTTTTAATGGAAAACAAACCCGCATTTACTTTTGCACCAACCTATATACTATATTTTGAACACTTTTTGGATTTTTACCTAGTTAAAGGAATGGTCTGTCTCCTCAGAATTAATCTCAGCAGTGGAGAGTCTTCTTTTTTTTTTTTTTTTTTCCTTTTTTTTTTTTCCTTAAGATGGAGTCTCGCTCTGTTGCCCAGGCTGGAGTGCAGTGGTGTGATCTTGGCTCACTGCAACCTCTGCTTCCCAGGTTCAAGCGATTCTCCTGCCTCAGCCTCCTGAGTAGCTAGGATTACAGGCGTGCACCACCATGCTTGGCTAGTTTTATTTTATTTTTAGTAGAGACAGGGTTTCACCATGTTGGCCAGGCTGGTCTCGAACTCTTGACCTCAGGTGATCCACCCACCTAGACCTCCCAAAGAGCTGGGATTTAAAATTCATATTATTCTGTTACCTGTCTGTCCTGCTTTCTTTCTTACTTCTTCATCTTTTTTTATTCATTTCTCTTCTTATGAATTTAGCCTTCTATATTTTAACTATGACTTCATGCCACTCAGCTCTAGTCATGATAATCCTAATTTTTTTTTTTTTTTTTTTTTTTTGTCTCAAAAGCCTCCAGTTTAATTGTTCACATTTTTTTTCCTCTTGAACTGTAGGCTTGTAGTTAAACCTGTCCACTGGGTCTCTTTTCTTAGCTATGTTTTAGATCCCTCATACTCAACTTGAACGAAACAAAGGTCACTTTCTCTTCTCAACACTGCTGCTTCTTATGTGGTAGCATGGCTAACTCATCACCCTCAGCTACCTGAGCTAAGAACCAAAGCCTTACCTTTGAATCTGTGCTTCTCCTCCCGTGCAATCTGTCATCATGTCATTTCTCTAAACCAAGCTGCTATCATCTCTGGCCTCAATAATTACAACAAACTGCATTCTAATCTTCCTGTTTTTACTCTTCCTCTCCTATGCTTTATTTTCCACTCAGTGGCCAAAGCTAGACCTTGATTTTTAGTACAACTCATGTAACAGAACCCCTGTAGGACCAAAGCCTCACTTTACCTGACCCCTGTGTATGATTTTCATCCTCTATTAATATTTTCATCCTTTCACCTCACCCAGCCCCCTCTTCAACTCTAGTGATGTTATCTTTCTTTCTGTTTCTCAAACTTGTTCAGACTGTCATTTACCCAGGGAATTTGAACATCCTCTTCCCTTTTTTTCTGGAACTCTCTTCCTCAGGTCTTCATGTGGCTGTCTCTTTTTTATTATTCTGTTCTCAGTTCAAATGTGACCATCTTAGAAAGGTCTTTCCTGATGACCATCTAATCTAAAGTAATCTCTCTCTCTCTCTCTCTCCGTCACACACACACACACACACACACACACACACACACACACACCCCTTGCTGACCTATTCAGTCTATTCCTATAACCTATTTTGTTTTTGTGTCACTGTCTCAGCCCATTTGTGATGCTATAACGAAATGCTGAGACTGGGTAATTGATAACGAATAAAAATGTATTTCCCACAGTTCTGGATCAGGGTAAGGGTAGTGATGCATAGGGAGGGTTCCCTGTGTTTGGCATAGGATGAACTGGATTTACGAAGTTCATGAGTTTATGGAAGAGGAGTCCCATTCCTTGCTTGTTGCTACATGTGAGTTTAAGGACCAGGGTTGAATATCCACAGCCGCTTCCTGTAGTCCTACAACTTCTCAAAAGTATATATTTGTGCTCAAGGATGATGTTGAGTCTTCAAATGCTGTTAAAAATGAGAAGAGGTCGATCCCATACTTGCTCAAGATAACTAGTTTCCTTATCTGTAAAAATAAGTGTTATCTCTCATTTCCTGGACATAAGGAGAGCCCCGGTAGCATTAAAAGCATCACTGGAAGAGGAGGGCGTTGAATCGAAAAAGAGGCAGCAAATTAGGTATAAACTTTTTATTGTTTTCAATTTTTAAAAACTCCATGAATGCTTAGCCCATTTCCTTACACACAGTGGACATGTAATGCATCAGTTTTAAATAGTTGAGTACTTACGTGCTGCTGTGCCTGATGTTGTGCACTGGAGGCACAAGAGTGAAAAAATAGAAATAACTCGATTATAAGCTAGTAGAGGGAAAAGCCCTAAACCAATCGTCATACAAATAAATCATAACTTCAAAATCCTATATACTTCCAGAAAAGGTCACACAGTACCAAGAGAAAAAGAAAATATCCGACTCTGTATAATTGGGAGTGGGGGTGATGATCTCATAAGGCCTTTTTGAGGAAATTACATGTAAATCTGGACATAAAGGATAAGAAAATGTTATCTGAGTAAAGAACAGAAAGAATAACAGTCCAAGAAAGCAAACAGCATGTAAACAGGCCTACAGGCAGGGCAGAAAAATAGTGTGGGATGCATGAAGAAGTCTAAGGAACTTGGAGTACAAATAGAGCATGGGGCAGGATAGCATGAGATAAAGTTGGAGAGTCGGGAAGCGGCTGGATCATACATGGCCTTGCAGCCATCAACTAGTTGATCTCTAGGTTGGGGATCAATGATCTATCCTATATTATGCATCCTTATCCTAATGGCTTATCCCTGCTTCCTTGTTTACTGTTAAGCCTTTCTAATAGTTCCCTCTATATTTCTAGTCAGAGTCACTGTAATTCTTTCAAAACTTCAGATCTACCTTACTAAATTCGACTCTTAGGGCTTGTCTTTGTCCCTTGGTGTCCAACCATTTTGCTACTGGTTAAGATGGAGGAGAGCACATTTCCTGTGGCTGAAATTGCTAGCCTAATCTACAACTCTATTTCCATGGAAATAGGAATTCAGCAAAAGCAAAATGCTAAGACATATTTTAGTATATTTATAAAAAATTGTGTATAATCCATAAGAAATCTGCCAAGTGGAAGCCAATCAGAAGTAAAAACAGAATGTTTTACTCCTTTCCATAAAATAAAGTGTCATTTTTGTCTTGTATAGCCAAATCTAGGGCCTCTACTTTGAATGTCACAGAAGGATGTATGCTTTTCTTTATAGCATACATTTATTGCCCTGATTTTTGTAATACTTCCTGCAAAGAAAGAATTATCATGCCTCTTTGACCTTTGTGTACCACAACCATTCACCATGGTGCCTCTCATATAGTAGGTATCTAATACTAACTACCCTGAAACTCCCTCCCCACAGAGCACATTTTTAGAAAGAAGAGACTTCTGGTGAACAAATTATGTTCCTGTTCCTCAGAGTTAGTGGTGAATCAGTTCTGTTCTGTACATATTGCTGAGAGAGGAAGAGACATTAAAGAGGATAGAGGAGAATGCTACTGGTTGTGAAAGTCTATCTCAGAATTATAGGTGCATATTTGCCATAATGTGGCAATGAATACAAATCATGCAGCCAGTCATAAAAAATATATAACATAAAGGTAATAAAATCATAAAGTTACCATATATCGAGCACTTGCCATGCATCAGATACTGTGTTAAGAATTAACTCCAGGCTTCACAATAGCTCTGCTAGGTAGCTATTATTACTCCTGTATTACAGATTCAAGAAATAAAGCATAGGTGGGCACATCTGCCCATAACAATACAGTTAATAATTGATGGGGAAAATGTTAAACGGGGTCTGCCTCATTCAAACTCCAAACAGCTCAGATTCTGCCAAGGACATGCAGTTTTTCAAATCAGTCTAGGTCATGGAGATCAGAGGTGACTGAAAAAAAAAAAAAAAAAAAAAAAAAAAAGCAACAAAAAATCAAAAAACAAAAAAAGCAAAAAAATGAGGCGAAACCTACTGTAAGATGTTGACCTTTTTATTTTAGAGATTGACATAAGTGACCTAATCCGTAAATCATCAAAAGAGCGATTATCACCATTAATGGAGTTTTAAAAGAACACTAGCAAGTAGTGGCTCTGCTACCACAGAAGGAGCTTCATACTTTGAAAAATTCAGTCATGCGGCCTGAAATGTCATGAGTTGCCTCTTCAAAGAGCTGTTCTGTTAGGTTTGGTTCTATTTATCAGTCTGATAGTTTAGTAAATGTCAAAGCAAATATATATTCAGTATGTATTAGTGTGTGTGTATATATATATATATAATGTGTGTGTGTATCTATATATATATTATATATTATATATGTGTGAGACAAGTTAGAGCAAGGCCAGCTGAAAGAAATGGTGCTAAATATTTTTAGGAAAGCTGAGATGCAAAATGTGGTACATGTACACTATGGAATATTATGCAGCCATTAAAAAGAATGAAATCATGCCCTGTGCAGCAACATGGATGCAGCTGGAGGCCATTATCCTAAGCAAATTAATGCAGGAACAGAAAACCAAATACTGCATGTTCTCACTTATAAGTGGGAGCTAAATATTGTGTACTCATGCACATAAAAATGGCAAAAATAGACACTGGGGACTAATAGAGTGGGGAGGGAGGGAAGGAGAAGGGAAGGGGCTACAAACCTAACTAGTGGGTACTGTGCTTAGTACCTAGGTGATGGAATCATTCATACTCCAAACCTCACCATCACACAATAAACCCAGGTAACACACCTGTACATGTATCCCCTGAATCTAAAATTAAAGTTGGAAAAATAAAGAAAAAAGAAACAAGCTGAGATGTAGTGACTTTGCAACTTAAATTTTATTTTAAATGTAGGACTTTATTAAATATCTGCTATGAGCAAGTCATATGCACTGAGAATACACTGATGAACAAGAAAGACTTAGTCTTCCCATAAATCTTGCCCCACTGCTTGAGATATTCAGACTTAGCTCACTGTACCCCACATGGATTTCATTAGTCAGGGCACTACTACTGATTATTCCAAAGTCTAATCAATAGTGAGAACAAATAACTTTATTCTGTACTGCCTTCCCACTCCGATTTAGTAAAGCCACATTTGTTGGCCTTGAAGAATCGTACAAAATGCTTGAAGAATAGTACAAAATGCTATGTTTGGTTGGCTCAACATATATTTTAATAATTTGTGGTTTTTGTGTGTGCCCTTTGGTGATTTAAAAAAAGAACTGAACTCTGAATTTATTGTTTTCATCAAGGAATTTTGTGTATGCAATGGCCTTCATGTACAGCAAGGAGTCACCGACCCACTGTCAGCAAAACATGCTTTGTGAATTTTTTTTTTTTTCAGAAATGGAGATGCAGTTGCACAAATTGCTTCCTGTTCTCTTGGTGTCTGTTGTTAGCAGCAGCAGGCATTTTGTATGAAAGCTGGCAGGGGTTAGAATGCAGACCGAGGTCATGGACCTCAGCACAGCTAACTGGCATGTACAGGGATAAAACCTGCAACTTTTGCCTCATTAGCACCATGTCCCCTACTGAGTTAAACAGCCATAGGCAATTGGAGAACTCTGAAGGTTAATTCTTTCTGACCATAGGTAGAGTTACAGCTCAATGGACTAAGCCCTTCAAATGTTAACACTCCAAGCAGGAAAGTTTAAGTGGAAAAAAAATGGCTGGTAGTACAAAAAGTTTAAATGAATTGAAAAACGAGTCTAAAACAGACTTGCAGGTTTTTTAAGAGTTGCATAAAATAGTCTGTAACTTTTATAGAGGTTATGACTCAAACCGTGTTTCAACCATGTGATTGCCAGGAACTATTAAAATAAATAGCACAAATAGGGCAATTAAATATAGATACTAACAGCTTCAAACCACAAGAGGAAATGAGGCACCTTTGTTTTTAATTTAATAACACCCAGGTGAGTTTCTTTGAAATTAGTGCAAATGTCTCTTTTGAGAAGCTGGATAGGGAGGAAGACTGATGAGACTAACAGGTTATGATTATTTCTGCCCTCAAGGGAGTCCTGGTCGTGGTCCAAGTTAATGTATCAGTGTGAAGCAGTGCTACTGCTAACCTACACACAGTCAGAAGAGATGGCTTCTGAGAACGCAGCCAAGCCACCACTGCCTATGCAACTTAAGATAAACACCATGCCTTCCCTTTACACTTCTCAGGTCTCCTGTGACCCCAAGTCACAGCTCGCCTTCAAAGGCACGCTGGTTGTTCTCTCCTAGTTCCTGTGTCTTGATGGCACAGTGTAGTGTGAAAGGACAGAAAAGTCTCTCTCTGGTAAAAATCCTTCACGTGTGAAATGCGCACTTGCAAAACAGAACTGAACAGAGCCCGGCTCTCTGTCAGTGTGAATGGAATATGAACATCAAAATGACCTTCCTGCAAGGAAAGGGAAAAACCAAAAATCACTGGGTACTGCTAGGTGAAGATAAAGCCTATAGGTCTTCAACAGTTACAGACAAGAATGATGGCAAGGATGTTACATGTCTATTCATTCTCCCATGTTGGCTTGCTGGCAAAAGGCAGAGGAGTAGAGTAATAATTTGAAAATAGCTAAGATTTATTGTGCTCTTAGCATATGTGAAATGCCAGGAACTTAGAAAATTTCATTTAATATTTGCAATTGGTAGTTGTAAAAGTACAATGAGCAGGAAGGGCAGAGTCAAGATTTCAACTGAGGGAGCTTGTCTTTCCTCCACTTTGCCTATACTTTTACTAGGGTGTTCTTTGAAACAACATTGCAAGTAACAACCATGACTAACAAGTAACAGGACATCTTGTAATGAAACAAATACAGACTACTTTCTTTCTTTTCTCTTCTTTCTTTCTTTTTTTTTTTTTTTTTTTTTTTTGGGACGGAATCTCACTCTATAGCCCAGGCTGGAGTCCAGTGGCGCAATCTTGGCTCACCACAAGCTCCACCTCCTAGGTTCACACCATTCACCTGCCTCAGCCTCCCGAGTAGCTGGGACTAGAGGCGCCCGCCACCACACCCAGCTAACTTATTTATTTATTTATTTGTTTATTTTGGATTTTTAGTAGAGATGGGGTTTCACTGTGTTAGCCAGGATGGTCTCGATCTCCTGACTTCGTGATCCGCCCACCTCGGTCTCCCAAAGTGCTGGGATTACAGGCGTGATTCACCGTGCCTAGTCACAGATGACTTTCATTACAGACAGGATCAAACTTACTTGTATGGAATAATTACACAATGACATTACAGAGTGGAATATAGAAACCATAATGGAACGAATAATTGTGAGTGAAAGTGTTTTCCCTATACTGACCTCCTCTGAGCGTATAAAGAAATGAAGGTATATGAAAATTCTGGAATTATGGTGCCGGAAAAGGATCCTCAGAGATCTTCTAGAATACTGTGTTAGGGTCATAAAGCAATATTACAAAGTTCTTATACCTTTACCATGTAGTCAACCCAAATGGATGTTATTAGAAAGTATAATTCTCTCATGTAATATTAAATCTTTTATCTAATTTAATTTACAGAACTTCTTTCAAATAGTTAGCAACCTTCTAGATGAAGAAAACAAGGAAAAATGGGAAGATGCACAACAGGTAAGGTTGGGGTTATTTCAGAACTTAAAATGAAGTTGGCGAAACGAAGTGTATAAAATATGTGACTAAATTAATGGCTTGCTATTTCAGGAAAACAAGATATTTTTAAGTCAGTCTAGGTTATATCCTAGTAATTTTTGAGGAAACAAATGATCTTTACCTTATCAGTCTGGAAGGAATGTCTATACATGTGAAAAAAAGCTGAGCAAGTTTAAGCAACTTAAAACTTTAAGGATTTAATGTGTAATAATTATATGCCTAACCAATAAGTTCCTTTTTTGTCTGTAGACCATGGGAAAAGCAGCACATCTAAAAGTACATATTTCAAATGAGAGTATAGAGCTTTGACTAGTAAAACCATTTGCATTTACTACAATGTTGCATTTAATATGGATCATAGAGAGAGCGATTAATTTTTATTCAAAGCCAAGAACTGTTAAAATCAGGCCTCACCAAAAATTATGTTATGATTTTTTAAAATCTTCTTGCTATGCTTTATCAGTGTAGCAAGTGACCTTATTGGTTTAGGTATTGTTTATAAATACTTTGCAATACCGTTTGTGGTATCCTAACTGATATACAGTGACTAATTTTTTTTTCCTCCGAATTACAGGAAAAGTGGGTTAGAAGTCTAGAAAGAGGGAAAAAATATGGTTCTAAAAATTCTATGTAAATGTAATTTAACTGGATGTTAAACTTCTTTAGTTTTTCTACTTGACTCTTGTTAAAAATAAGGTAATCTTGAAAAAAAACAGAATGAACATTTACTGAGGTTCAGGTTTTCCCTTTATAATCATATTCTGGGTCTTCAGGAGTAAAGTATGCGCTTTATCCTATTATGACAGGAGCTCTAAAAATAGTCCAGTGTGGGTCTACCTCATTATTAGGTATAAATTTCATGCATCTGGACATAGCCAGAAAAAAAAAAAACAAAACCTTATTTTAATACTTTAAATCTATTTTTTTCTACCAATTCGAGTTACATATTTGTCCTTGACTTTCTTCTAGAGGACAGCCTCATTCACTCACTGTAAGAAGATGGTGTCTTTCCTTAGAATACAGCTGCAGAAGCTAAGTACATCTTTCTAGAATGCTAGAGACTATTAATTATGGATATATTTAGAAGAAATATATAATATCCTATTTAAAACAAGAGTGCAGTTCATCAGATGCTGTTATTTACTGTGAGGTCCTAACTTTATTTATTTTATTTTATTTTTTTTTATTTTTTATTTTTTTTGAGACGGAGTTTCGCTCTGTCGCCCAGGCTGGAGTGCAGTGGCCGGATCTCAGCTCACTGCAAGCTCTGCCTCCCGGGTTCATGCCATTCTCCTGACTCAGCCTCCCGAGTAGCTGAGACTACAGGCGCCCGCCACCTCGCCCGGCTAGTTTTTTGTACTTTTTAGTAGAGACGGGGTTTCACCGTGTTAGCCAGGATGGTCTCGATCTCCTGACCTCGTGATCCGCCCGTCTCGGCCTCCCAAAGTGCTGGGATTACAGGCTTGAGCCACCGCGCCCGGCGAGGTCCTAACTTTAACAAATAATGAATGGTGGCAGAACTTCTTGTCAATGAAAAATCTTGAATTCATAAACCATCTATTTCCTTGAGATTTTGAGTTAGCTATATTCTTATATTTAAAGTATTTTTTCCAATAATAATGATCCTTAATACTGTTTTTGAAATAACGATTTGAAACTGAAAAAACAAAAACAACCCTGTTCTGTAGCTTTTACTAAAAGGTGGTGTCATAAATGCAGCCACGTGGTGAATGGGTCTATTGAGTTTGTGGCCCAAAGGGTAAACTTTGTGGAAATAGGTACTGTTTAAAATCTATCAAAGATAATCCTTGTGGCTCTCCTTATTTTTGAGTAATAGCCTTAACAAAAGTAAATATAAAACAGAACTCTGTGTACATTTGGAAAATGAGCTGAATAAAATGGTGGCTACTGACATCGGAAGTTTTTTGCAAACAAAATTTACTCTTTTGAATGGTCATTTTGGAATTTGTTACCCATCGGTTCCAGTTATGAAGGATAAAACTATGTTTAGATAAATCATTCTACTAAAAACGTAGTATACTAAAGTTAAAAAACAAAAACAAAAACAAATAAACTACTTTCTATATAGCACTGCTTTACACTCTACCCATATGGATGGAGTTGACAAGTCCAGTTTAGTCAAGACAAGTCATTTTAGTCATGTATTATGTTTGATATTTCTTTATTACATTGAAAATTCATATGTCTCTAGAGCAAGAGTGAGCAAACTGCAGCCAGTGAGCCAAATCCAGCTTGAGGCTTATTTTGTTAATCATATTTTGGAATATAGCCACACTCATTCATTTACATATAACCTATATATGGCTGTTTTGATACAAGGAAAGAGTTGAGTTTACAACAGAGACTTCATGTCCTGCAAAGCCTAAAATATTTACTATATGCAAACAGAAAAAGTTTGGCAACCTTTTATAACCTGCTCTATAACATTTGACTACACTTGGAGAAATATAATTATAAACAGAATCTTTAGTCAACCTAAAAAACCTCTCCACCAAGGCAGAAGAGAAAGAAAACACATTCATTATTGAATAAGCAGTAAACCAGAATGTAATGTGTATCATAGGCAATCCGCTGAGATTACAAAAACCCTGTTACACAGCCTAGCAGTGTCCTCAAGGTAAACAGTAACTAGTTCTGAAGAGGACTTAAGAGCACCCTTTGTCACACATAGTTCATCCTAAATTCACTTGGTAATTGGCGGTGACCATCTTGTTACTTAATTGGCCTTATTCAAAGAAAAAAATAACCTCCTTATAGCTTTATGACTGGAAGCAATTTTACCACTTGAAGCAAAATTCAAGAGGCCTCTGAAGTTAGGCTTCTACCTTTCACAGAAACTGAGAAAGAGGGGCACTATCTTTCTGTATATTTACCTTTCAAAGAGAGATATTCCTGGATCTTTAAGCTGTAGGAGACTAGCTTTTAAATAAATTGATATGCATTTCAAAGAGAAAAAGTGCTTACAATTACTAGATTTCCAAAAGTAAATGCTCTAAGAAAAGGGAGAAGAGAGTGGGGTTGAGGGAGGGAGAGCCTCTTCCCATATTTTCAACAGAAAAAAATAAGCCTCTTTTTAAAATTTATATTCATCCTTCCACTACACATTCTCATATACATACACACCTATACAAAGATAAGGGGAAAATACAGCAGTAGCAGGAAGCCTTGGCGATAACAAAAATCTTAGGCACATTCTTGGAAGTGGGATGATGGACTTTCGAAATTTGTGTTTAATGACTGAAAGTGAAGCTAAGCGATAGGTTTTATCCCCCAAATCTTTCTAAAATTAAAAATTGGAACTATCTCAGCTATACATGTCTAAGTTAATATCCGTCATTCATGTCTTCAAGTATATGTGAGTAAATATACTGTGGATACTGTCTGATTTTTAGACAGGCACAACCGCAAGCCCCTTTGAAATACACATATGCCTACTGTCGCTTTCAGCTCTGACTATATGCTTTTCTGCTATTCAGAATGCCTTCTCGTCTTCTGCACTAGTCTTTGCGATTACAAAGCAGCTAGAACTCTCTAATCCACTTAATTTTCATGGCTAGAAAATGCAGTGGTGCTGAATGGACACAAGAAATTAACTTGACTTCAAAAGATTTTCTGCTCTAAAGTGGTTATATAATGCAGGCTGACTTTATAAGCTTTATGGGTTATACACATGAAAAGTCATGTGATATTTTCAATAGCCTTTATGTCCCGAACACTATGAACTATTGCCACAATCATGGTTGCCAAATAAAAAAACATTCGTCCATTTGTACTGTGTGAGGTGCCATGATGTTGAAAGAAACACATGGGCCATGGAGGCAGATGGTCCTGTAGGTAGGTAAGTAGATAGGTAGGTAGTTGGATAAATGGATAGATGCATAGATGGACAGTTAGATAGGTAGGTATTGCTCAGCCACTATTCAAGATACAATATAGCCTTAGGTATGCTGTTTAACCTTCTTGAGGTCTTTCTTCTTCTTTCCTAAAATATGAATAATAATACCACAGTTGTGTTTTGTATTTGTTCATGTAAAGCACATTCACTAGAGCTATTAATATTATTGTAATATTAAAATTATTACCATTATTCTTACAGTGGACATTATAATTATTAAATAATAAATGTTTCAAGATATTTATTATTATGCAATAACTTAATAGTTTGTAAATATCTTCATGGTGGCAGTATTAACTGTTTTTCTTCTTGTGTTCCTCATGTAGTTGCCATGTTAAACATGTAAAGAGCCCAATTTCAGTGTTCTATGTTTTTGTTATGTTTAAATGATGGAAAGACATCATCAAAAGAAAAGTCATGTATTTTCTGAGGAGACAGTCTGTTAGATATTTTGAGTTTCCTTAGATTTATGAGGGATTAATCACTACATCATATTACTTCCAAAGTTCCTCCTATGTGACATCTCATGTCATTCTCAATTCTTAATTTAAAAAATACAGCTATAGGCAGCTGTAGATTTTTTTGACGTCAAACAAAGCTGATTTGTGATTTCATGTAGGTTTAAAAAATTTCAGTTATATATGCCATTGTATGTATCAATTTTTTATTCCATGTAACCTTTGCTTATTTTTTCTAGATTTATCCAGGGTCAATAGAGTTAATGCAGGTGATTGAAGATTTTATACACATTGTTGGAATGGGGATGATGGACTTTCAGAATTCATACTTAATGACTGGAAATGTAGGTAAGAAATAGGATTTTCCCCAAAAAACTTTCTGAAATAAAAAAATTTGCAAGTATCTGCACCATACGTTTCCAAGTATAATAGTCATTATTCATATGTTTAAGTACATGTGAGCAAATATATTTCGAATACTTGGTGTCTGACTTTTAGATTAGCCTAAACACATTGAGATATATATATATATATATATATATATATATATATATAGACACACACACACACACACACACACACATATTTGTATTTATCTTCATGCATTTGTATGACTGCTTGTAGGCCTATTTGTGTGTGTCTTCATGTGTATATGTAGGATAATATGTATTTATTTTTTCATTCTGCCAAATGCTCATTGCTATCCAATCTAGTTATGAATGTGTATGTGTGTGTATACACACTAGTAATTTTGAAAACAACATGTTAGTCTTTACGCTCTTCCATACATTGTTCTTGAGGATGCCGAGTTACTTTCTCACTGGTTGTCCCAGGCAGGTGCTGAATCTGTGTGTGGTGGAACATTGAGAATACCTTCCAGGGTTAAGATGATGGTGCAACTGCTGCCACTGCAGGTTTTCTGAATATCTTCCAGTACACAGTGGATCTCTCAGGTCCCTCTGCAGTGGATTCTGTAATGCAACAACCATTGTATTAACCAAATGACACATTTCTCTTTGTGGTTAAAAATTAACAAGCGCAAGGAAATAGTCTTCTTAATGATACACATTGAACTGACATAGGCGTACAGTTTTCTCATTTCTTTAAAGCTTCTTCTGATAATGTTACTGTGATTCAGAATTATTTTCTTTCATTTGTCATACTTTAATACTCTTAACATAAAAACCACTGAACTATAGATAGTAATGTGTTTAAATAAACATATGTTGGCCTATATTCGTATTCACAGATAGTTATGCTTTAGTTTCTGGATTAGGAAGAGACCGACTTTGGTGGGACAATTAACTAGGGAAGTTCAACTGGTAGAGAACATAATTTTTTTTTTTTTTTTATGATTAAGGCTTTTGGTGGTTCATTTTATACTTAATTTCTTCTGAAGGTACCTAAGTCCTGCAGGGACTCATTTTATCCTGGGATATCTTCTACCAGGGTGACCTCAGATTACAATAGGTTACAGTTAACTACTGATAATATTCTTCATTTGAGGAAAGTCTATGTAATGGACATTTCAAAAGTCTGGAGACGTTTTGGAGCCCATATATCCTCTTCATCCAGCACAGGCCTTATCAGTGAGTTTAACATCTTAATGTATCTTCTGAGCCTGTTGGAGGGCCCACACTTTTCTCCAGAGTGGGTGTCCAGCAGCTTGTGCCAGTTCAGTAATGGAGGAAGCTGTCCCTTCTTATGGACAATTAGAGTAAAAAGAGACCAAAGATGGTATCTTTGTTGAAAGATGAATTCAGAAATCAAAGAAATTCTCAATTAAATGTCCATTATAAAAGTGACTGGGCAGATAAAGGAAAGAAAGTTTGTTGAAAAAGTGTATCATGTCTGTGGAAAAGGTTTAGAAATCACAGCTATGAGTTTTAAGGCACGTGGAAGGAACCTAGCAAGATTCCAGGGATGCTAGTCACCCAAGTCAGAACCACTTTCCCAAGGGAAGGAAATGAGTTATGAAGGATCTTGGGGCAGATTGGACAATTGGTAAAGTAATTTATGAGTTAAAATGAGATAGAAAAACAAAGAACTATTGTTTTCTTCTTCTTTTTGTAGATGTTAACGTCTAATTCTAAAAGGTATTGCTAATTAAAAGGATGATCAGATCAATACATGGCATTTGTGCAGAATGTGTTTAGAAAAAAAAAAAAAACTATAAAAAAGCCAATCAGAGAGTCTAGCAAACTTAAATTGGATTTAAACTTAAATTTGGATTTATGTTTCAGAATCACAGCATATCACATTCTCTATAGCACTAGTGTTACTTGCTATAAAAATTTCACAAATGTCCATAAATTGCAATCATTTATTCATCATTACTTTTCTTTGACTTACCAAGTTTGTATATTTGAAAATATTGTGTATTTTTTTCACAATAAGATTATGTTATCTAGATTTGCCTTCTTCCCTTAAATGTGGTTAAACTTTAAGAGGTATATTAAGCATAACTCAAAGCAATCGAATGCTGCAAATAAAGTCAATATCGTCCTATATCGTTGTCCATCTTGCCTGAGGATAGTGTGATTGTTCTGCCTTCTGATTGTTTATATAGCAACACTTATCCATATTAAAAGTTATGTTCTGTGAGTAAAAATTATAAACATTATTTGTACTGACTACCCAAAAGACGTCTTATTTATTGTTGATTTCCTCAAATGTTAGCTCAGGGACTGACTGAGACTGTAGTTTGGTGACTAGAACTGAGGGTTATGCTCCATAGTATTCAGGAGTTTTCCAAATTGCATACACTAGTATCAAATTAAGTAATATGAATAATGATCTCTTACTATTAATACTTTTTATGTTATCCAATTTGATATTATATATGTAAAACATTATAATGTTTTGTCTGATATTTCCAATGTTTTTGAGCATGGACATGAATAGAGACTATTTTACAGCAGAAAGTTGTGAAACATGTGAGTTGGCCCTCATTCTGTCTTACATTCTAAGTCCAAAGATTAATTATCCAACAGTCTGCTTATTATACTGAGCAGACATGTATGCAGGAACACAGGCATGTACACAGCATGTGAGAAATGAATAGAGACTAAGTAACTAAGAAAGTTTGTTCCTTATGGCCATTTTTTTTAGAATGTGTTGGATTAAGATTACTTAAAGAACTTCAAAAATCATAATGTATTTTAGAGAGATTATAAATTATTTTTTCATAAAGTCTATATGTGTAGCTACCTCACTTTTCTGGACTATAGATAGTAAACTCCTGAAGGAAGAAAGAGTTGACAGTCCAATATAAATGCCAAAAAGACCATGCAATTTAATAAAAGACTCCCAGAACCAATAGATTATTTTATTTCAACTTTAAATATAGTTTTAGCATTTCTGTTTTCTAGTTACTGGATTAAATAGAATGAGTTTGAAGCAGAAGCAGTGCTATTAGAGGCACATATATAGCAAATAGAATAGATGAAATGCTGGAACAATAATAACAAAGAAGTACTTTTTCCTTATTGTCATTTCCTAAAGAAATGACAACTCATGTCTCACGTTTGAGAGCATTAGTTCTAAGACTTAGGACAATAATTCATATTTAAAAGCATGGCCTTAATTCATCAAGATAAAAGTTCCTAGAATCTGATTAAAATCTCAGAAAAAGGAGTGACACATTTTAGAAAGACTTTCTTCAAAAATAGTTCAAATGAAAAAGTTCGAGGCTTCTTTTTTTCTGAAAAATGTCCCCATCTGTATCAGCTTTTGATAAGTGAAGTGCTCTTATATGATAAAAAATTCTATGAACATTTTGATATATATGCGTGCATGTACATTTTTGTAGGGAGCATGTTCATAGCTTTGATCTGTTTCTTAAAAGATTTATGATCTCAAAACGTTTAACAGAGGTTTGGAAGAAAATAGTCTACAAATAAGGATTTCAAACCAATGAATTTATAAAATAATCAAGCTTCAATAGAATATTTAGTTTTCATTTTTAAATACATATATGACATTTAAAATAGACACATAAAAGTTGTAATACATGAGTTAATGAAAATTTAGTAAAGACTAAATGCTCTACTAAATAGTTTATATAATTACTGTATAAATGAATAAATGAATGTCTATGAAAGACTTCTATTTTCAATATGCCTCTTTTTAAAAAAAATTATATTTGAAATATTTTAACTGTCTGCATAGGTAAGTGGTTTTTGTTTTAGGAAAAGCATGTGACTTTTTCAATATATCAATAATTTTAAAAATGTATTAGTATCAATTAGGTCTGGAGGGCCATATCTTCATATTATTTAATACGAGATATTTTTAAAAGGTTATTTTTTCAACAAGACAGAAAGTTATTTTTCGATGAAAATATTATTTGAAGATTTACTTCAACTTGCTTTCTATACTTTTCCTCTAAACATTTTTCCTTAAGTACCTTGCAGTCCTATTTCTCTTATTATTTTCCTGAAACTCCTATTTGAAAGGAAACTCTCATTGCCGAATAAATCTCCTCCCATTTTTCATCCTTCACATCCTCTGTGCTTTGCCAACCACTCTCTTTCTTGATACTGTTCATTCCCTTAACATTTTTACATTAAATACACTATAAAATATACTCAAATGATAAATTTAAACTCATGGCTTGAAAGTATTTGGATTTCTTTTGAGATAATAGCATAAAACAAATAACGTGAAGCCCTGAAAAGGATAAAAGTACATTATTTTGAGGTCCAGCTCTTTGCAGTTCCAAATACAAAATGGAGTGTATGAGATCTGACATGATTAGAATGACAAGGCAACGGAATGGGACTATATTATTCTAACGATTTGTCCAAAGTTACGGTGATGATTTATAGTATTTGTTACATTTTCAGTTTTTTTTTATATTTTTCACAATAGCTTCATGTAGCATGTTACATTTGCTTTTATTGATAAGAATATCCTATTCTTTGGAAATTGTGTTAGTTTAGAACCTAGAAGTAGAATTGCATTCACTGAACTGAATTCAAGGAAGATCAGTGATGTGTCAATGTTACTCACCCATTGACTACGTTCAAGTAAAACCAAAAAGAATTTTTCTCTTACTGTAAGCAAAGCCTTTGCTAAGTGATTCAGGTCATTAAAATAAATGACTAATCTTCTAGCCTGCAAGAAAATCGCAGTCTAGTTGTAGACAGAAAAGAATTACATCAATAAATAAACATCAAATACACTTTGATATGTGTCATATAAGCCAAATGTTAGTGCTTTATTCCCGGAGATGCTGTTCTGTGTAAGGATCAAGAAAAACTTCTTAGAGAAGGAAGCATTTAATGTAGACTTTGAAGAATGACTGAATTGTTGATAAGTCAACATAAAGAAGAGCAAGTAGCAAATAGATGGTTACAGTCCAGAACATTCTGTTAGCAAAGATGATATAGAGATGTCAAAGTTGAAATTATGCTTGGGGGAAAAGTGGTCTATTTTAATAAAAGCACATATGTACAGAAGTGAAGGAAGTAAAATAAAATTGGAAAGGCAGGTTGATACATGGTTCTGAATTCTAAAGATAATAGGCAGTCACTGAATCTTTACCTGGTAAGAGTTGTGCTTTGGGAGAACATGTGTAAGATGAGAAAATGGAATTGATTGAAATTGGGTAGTACCATCAACATAGTGAGTCCAAATGTAGAGAGAAGGTTTTTAATAGTAATTCATGCGGAAGACAATGAAGACAGGAATTGCTGGTGGTAAGAATAGGAACTGACATGTGGGTATGAATTTGAGACTCTGTCTGAGGCTAGAATTGATAGGATTCCATAACTGACTGGGGTGTGAGAGAGAATGGAGGGATTGAGATTAAGTTTATTCAACACACATTTGTGAGTATTTTTGACATATTAATATTTAGACAAGTAATAGCCCCCAAGTGAAAAAAATAAAATGAGAACTTGGATTTTATTAGAGGAGTCAAATCTATAAATACACATTTCGTGATCAACTGCATAAAAGTGATAGTTGAAGCCATAAAAGTTTTTTTCAATTATCAATACAATAATAAGATAGAAGAGACATAAGGTGATATCTACATTAAAAACAAAGAATCAAAGTTGGTGTCAGAGGTAGTAGGTATAAGGAGTTCCAGAACAATACAGAATAAAATCAGTGTCCTATAATTAATAAAATGGAGAGAATGTTTCAAATTGATTGCTATACTTAATATAAATTGCTAATAAAGTTCAGTGTCTTAAGAATTAAGATAAATATTATGGAATTATCAATTCTATAACATGAAAATTATTAAGGAAAAGTGCAGACACAGTGAACAGGACCTAAATTTTCAAGCTGTTTATATGGTTTCAATGCATTACACCCTTAACATTTTGATACAGTAATCTTTATGAATTTACTTTAGACAGATGAATGTTGCTACACCCACTTAACAGCTATTTCACAACTGTTCCTTAGGAATTATTTGATGCTGAAAATATCAGATAAGAAGGGAATGGTTTTAGGCTAAATAAGATCTTCAAATATAGAATGCTATAATTATTAGTTGTAAGGAATTTCAAAAGTTCTTCTGATACATAAGCCCTAACAGATACAAGAATCTAAAATGTATCAATTTAGTTATCCAGAAATCTAATAAGGCTAGTGCCTTGCAAGCATTATAGTAAGATATTTTTCTTTGAAAAGGTAAATATTCCTGTGTCTTGTTGGTTTAGAAAATATTGAATAATAGGTTTGTCAGGATGAAAATTCATAGTTGATATTTTCTGAAATTGAATCCAAATTCAACCTGAAAAATGGTGTGATACAATGTTGACATCTCCTTTCTCTGTGCAATGCCTTTTCATCAACACCAAACCTGTGTTCTTTCTTATATTCACTGGCAAACTTAATCATTCCTTTGGTAGAAAATCTTGTTCTTTAATAGAGAAACTAACTTTCAGTCTGACAATATTATTCTAAAATATAGTGGTTTTTCTTTCTAGGCTTACTTTCCTTTGTGTCGCTGCTTAGTTTCGTGATTCACACATCCCCATCTCTTGTTTGACTAGCTTTCTATAAAAATGTGACATTTGTAGTCTGTTGACACCATGCCTGAAAAACACACAATTTAACTTTTTTTTTTTTTTTTTTTTTTTTGGTATTTTTATTTGTAGCACCTGATGTTGGTTCAGTCAGCTAGATTTGAGTCTAAATGTGTTAAGTTCTATCTCTGTCTTCTGGCTCTTTACCACCCTTGCTAAACACCTGAAGCTAGTGGGTGTTTTTCTGTAGGTCAGGAAAAAAAATACAACTAAAAATATCTGTTTCTTTATTGTGTTAACATACTGGTTTCCTGAGAAAACAAGCAGTTCAAACATAGTTTTAAACTTTGATATGCAGCTGTAGAGTTCTTTGATTGCTTCTCATTTAATAGAAATAATCTCATGGTATTTACTAGGATCCTCTAATTCCACATGGTTGGGGTGGAAGCACTGGGGAGGTTGACATTGTGAAAGGCTATATCAGACCCTGTTAGGAGCAAACAAGACAAACTGCCCAGGTGTGTGATAGGCTTTCTTGCACACAACTGAACCCCAGGCTAAGGTGCTCCCTAGTACTAGTGTGATAGATTGGTAATGATTCATGGATTTAACTGGCTTTAAGAGGTCTCAGACAATCATTCAGTAAATATGTGCCATGTTTTGTCCTAGAAGATTTCTCAGTGAACGAATTAGACAAACCTCTCGCTCTCATGGAATTTATGTTTTATAGTAGAGATACAGGTGTCAAACCAATGCCATCAAACATGCCCAGTGGTTATAATTGTTACAAAGTGGAATAAAGCAGTCAACAGAGTGAGCAGTTAATGAGTCAAGAGAGCAGTGTCATTTCAAAGAGGATGACCAGGGAGGGCCTTTCATTTTCAAAGTGATGTTTGAATATAGTACTGAAACTTTAGAGCATGAGATGCAGTGATATGTAGGGGCAGAACACTCCAGACAGAAGAAACAGTGAGTACAAAGACCATGATGTACTCACGTGCTTCATATATTGGAGGAACTGGGGAAAACCACTAGTACTGGAATAGCTGAGGGAGGAGCAGTGGGAGGAAATGAAGTCAGAAAAGGAGTGAGAAGTGAAACTAAAAGGTATTTGTCTGAGGTGTGAAAGGAATACAAAATGCTTAACAAGTATTTGTCATTTACCTAAGGGGATACAGCCTAAGAAATGCATCCTTAGATTATTTTGTTGTGCGAACATCATAGAATATACTTCCACAAACCTAGATGGTAGAGCCTACTACATGTCTAGGCTACAGGGGATAGCCTATTGCTCCCAGGCTACAAACCTACACAACATGTTACTGTATTGAATACTGTAGGCAACTGTAACACAAGGGTAAATATTTGTGTGCCTAAACATAGATAAGCTGTAGTACAAATTTGGTATAAAATATTAAAAATGGTACACCCGCATAGGGCACTTACAATTAATGGAGCCTACAGCTCCCTGTTGCTCTGCATGAGTCACTGAGTGAGTAGGGAGTGAGTGTGAGGGCCTAGGAAATTACTATTCACTACTGTAGACTTTATAAACACTGTACAATAAGCTACACTAAATTTATAAAAATATATATTTTCCAATAATAAATTAACCTTAGCTAACTGCAACTCTTTTACTTTGTAAACTTTTAGTTTTCTTAACTTTTGGACTCTTGTAATAATACATTGCCTAAAGCACAAACATATTGTACAGCTGTAAAATTATTTTCTTTCTTTACGTCTTTATTCTATAAAACTTTTTTCTATTTTTAACTTTTAAATTTTAGATTTTTAGATTTTTTTGTTAAACCCAAGACATGAATTCACACATTCGCCTAGGCCCTACCCAGGGTCAAGATCATCAATGTCACTGTCTTCCCGTCCACCTGAAAGGTCCTCAGGGGAAATAACATGCATGGAGCTGGCATCTCCTATAACACTATTTTCTTCCGGAATACCGAAGCTGTTCTACAGTTAACTTTTTTTCTTAAATAGGAGTACACCCTAAAATAATGGTAAAATGTACAGCATAGTAAATAATAAGCAACAGAAATTTTTCAGGTGCATTATAATTTTATGTGACTACCATCACATATTGGGTCCATAGGTGACCAAGACATCATGTGGCACGTGATTATTATCTGATTTAGGTATAAAAGACTCATTTTGACTATGAAGTGGAGATATTATAATAGACTATTTGGCGCTTGAGTGAAAATAGGAAGGGCAATGCTGTGCTTACTCAGGTGGGAGAGCAGAGGTTTGGGTCAAGTGACAGTGGAAATAGTGAAAAAGGAGTCTGATGCTGAAGATATTTTAGTTGTTGATCTGAAAGAGCTTGCTAATAGTTAGAAATGGAGTGTGGAAGAAGGAGAGCCCTCAAGGAAATGTCTCCACTGCATCTCCAAGAACCCAACTACAGAAGCAAGAGAGATTTATATCAAAAATTTACTTTGGCAGCAATTTGAATGCCTGTAAAGTTTAGAATTCAAAGCAGTTTTATTTTGGCTTTTTAAAAATATGTTATCCTTCCTAACTCCAACCCAAATCCTTGCTCCTGTGGTTTAAGCCCATTTCATTTTTACTGTTCTCAAGGAGACTGAGCAATTTTATCCTCAGAAGCCATCAGCATTCTGTCATCATCCCACCATACAAATCCTTGGGCAAAAGCCAGAATGAAATTGTTCATTAAAATGACTTTGTAACTCATATTGAGTTGCCAGCTAACACATGAAATAAATCCTACTTTCCCTACCATTTTTGTGTTTCTTTTTTAATTGGAAGGCCATGGAGCCTTTAGAATAGAACTCTTAAATCTCAACCAAGTCCAGCAAGAAACTAGTCAGTTCCATTCTTTTGAAAGCTGTTTTCTGTTTTGTTTTGTTTAATAAAAACTTAAAAATAAGAATACCATAGAAGTCTGTTATCTAAGTTGGAAATATGTTTGCGAAACATCCTCGTCTCTACAGCTTTACAAATGTTATTTGTAATAGAACTACTCTCATAGTTATAACCCTGGACCTTCATGTCGAAAACACTGATCATGTTATGATGTTTCAATTTATTAGTAGGCCTGCATTCTTTTAGAAGTTAACTGGTGTGAAAAAAATAGTAACATAACATTTCTAAATTTATCTTATCTGTTTTATACAGCCATGCTCAAAGACACAATTATTCATGGTGTCATTATTAAATAATGCTTCTTTTCCCTGAGAAACTTGAAAACGTTGTTAATACTCTTTTTTGTTTTGAGTAATCCAAATGCTCTAAACTTTCTATATTATCACATATTATGCCAATTTCTAGCTTTAAACTTCTGAACTTCCTTCACAAGTACCATTTGAGTACAATATAAAGAAAGGTATTTTTATTTGTTTTTCCCCGTTTTTTCCTCAAGCTTTCTAAGAAAAGTTATGGCATCCTTAATATTTCATAGCATGCCCCAAATTAATGTTTTCACAAATATTCATGATGCTATTTACTCTTCACAACCTTTCAGCCTGGGTAAGAGGGGTACCCACATAATTTGTCCTACATCAGTGCCTCCCATTCAGAGTGGGTGCATTTTTTCCCCTTTGCATCTTGGTAATTCAAAGTTAAAGATTTGTTTCATTATCTGGCTCAGCCAACCACATTGTAACCTACTTCTGTTATATAATGAACTTCAGTGTAACTTTTTTATTATGTGACTCTAGGGAAACCATACTCATCTGTTCTGTATTTCTGCATCAAGGTAAAATAACTCCTGACCATTTGTTTTCTTTTCTGCTAATATTCTTCATATGTATCTACTTTGTTAAAAATTTTGAAATTATGTTTCTGGCTAATTACACAAATTAAGCTTTCGTAAATCTTTTATACCATATCTTAGATCATGAAAATATGAATTTTCTTGTTACTCCTTCAGTCTCCATCCCTCCAGCAACTGTTTAGGATAGAGGGCATAAATAGAGGGCCAAACCTTTCATTCTAAGGCACATAATTTCTTTTGAATTTTTTATTTACTAAGAAAATACTCATGGTCTAAAGAAACCTAAGGAGGTCACACAGAATTAGGTTGCAAATGTGTGATATAGAGAATGCACATTAATGTGCAGCAGCATTGGGAGCATGAATAGGAAAAGTGGAGGAAAAGCTGACTTCTGCTGTAGCTGTACAACGTATGAGAAAAGAGCTTATGGACCAAAGAGTGAAATGACTGTAACAGAAATAGTGATGGTGAAGGAGTATGCTTGAATAGTATATCTTGCTATACCGGACATGAATTGTGAAAGCTGTCCTCAAATAGAAAAACATGACTTCAAAAATTAAGATTTCCAATAAGGATACAGGCCAAGAATTCTTGAGTTTCTTCCATGTTAACTTGTAGAACTTAAACAAATTTACAAGAAAAAACCATACAACTCCATCAAAAAGTAGGTGGAGGATATGAACAGACATTTCTCAAAAGAAGACCTTTATGAAGCCAACAAACATATGTAAAAAAAAAAAAAGCTCATCATCACTGGTCATTAGAAATGCAAATCAAAACCACAGTGAGATACCATCTCACGCCAGTTAGAATGGTGATCATTAAAAAGTCAGGAAACAACAGATGCTGGAGAGGATGTGGAGAAATAGGAACGCTTTACACTGTTGGTGGGAGTGTAAATTAGTTCAACCATTGTGGAAGACAGTGTGGTGATTCCTCAAGAATCTAGAACTAGAAATACCATTTGACCCAGCAATCCCATTACTGGGTATATATACCCAAAGGATTATAAATCATTCTACTATAAAGACACATGCACACGTATGTTTATTGTGGCACTATTCCCAATAGTGAAGACTTGGAACCAACCCAAATGCCCATCAATGATAGGCTGGACAAAGAAAAGGTGGCACATATATACCATGGAATACTATGCAGCCATAAAACGTGTCACTTCATGTCCTTTGCAGGGACATGGATGAAGCTGTAAACCATCGTTCTCAGCAAACTAAAACAAGAACAGAAAACCAAACACTGCATGTTCTCACTCATAAGTGGCAGCTGAACAATGAGAACACATGGACACAGGCAGGGGAACAACACACACCAGGGCCTGTCTGGGGGGTCAGGGGTTGGGGAGGGATAGCATTAGGAAAAATACCTAATGTAGATGACAGTTTGATGGATGCAGCAAACCACTATGGCACATGTATACCTATGTAACAAACCTGCATGTTCTTTCTGCATATGTATCCCAGAACTTAAAGTATATTAAAACAAAACAAAATAAAACAAAACAAAACATGTAGACATAGCCACAAACATTTTGGGTTTGAATTTTCTTTTTCTTTTCTTTCCTTTTTTTTTTCTTTTCTTGTCTTGTCTTTCTTTTTTTCTCTCTTCTCTTCTCTTCTTCTCTTCTCTCTCTCGAGAATTCTAGAGTTTCTTACATGTTAACATATAGACCTAGCCACAAACATTTTGAGTTTGAATTTTCTTTTCTTTTCTTTTTTCTTTTCTTTTCTTTCTCCTCTCCTCTCCTCTTTTCTCTTCTCTTCTCTTCCTTCTCTTCTCTTCTCTTCTCTTGTCTTCTCTTCTCTTCTCTTCTCTCTTTTCTCTCTCTGTCTCTTTTGCTCAAGAATTCTAGTGTTTCTTACATGTTAACATGTAGACCTGGCCACAAATATTTTGGGTTTGAGTTTCTTTCTTTCTTTCTCTCTCTCTCTCTTTCTTTTCTCTCTCTCTCTCTTTCTTTCTTTCTTTCTCTTTCTTTCTTTCTTTCTTTCTTTCTTTCTTTCTTTCTTTCTTTCTTTTCTTTCTTTTTCTTCTTTCTTTCTTTTCTTTCTTTCTTTCTTTTTCTTCTTTCTTTCTTCCTCTCCCTCTTTCTGTCTGTCTCTGTCTCTCTTTCTTTCTTCTCTTTCCTTTCTTTCTTTTTTTTTTTCATTTTGAGACAGGTTATTAATTTGCCACTCAGGCTGGAGTGCACTGGCATGACTTAAACTCACTACAGCCTCCACCTCCTGGGCTAAAGTGATCCTCCTGCCTCAGCTTTTTGAGTAGCTGGGACTATAGTCATGCACCATCACACCAGGCTAATTGTTGTATTTTTGGTAGAGACTGGGTTGCCATGTTGCCCAAGTTAGTCTTGAAGTCCTGGGCTTAAGAGATCCTCCCACCTTGGCCTTCAAAAGTGTTAGGATTAAGAATGTGAGCCACTGTTCTGGCAGTTTTCTTTATTTTCTATGAAGAGCATGAGTTTCTACAAAAAAGTTTTTGATGACCTGTGTGCCCTAGGGAAGGTATAAAGAGAAGTGTTGCATCAAGGGGTTGGTGCTTTGCCTTAGTTCAAGAGATCTTCAGAGGACTTTAATTAGGAAAATGTTTTTAAAGATAGGATCGAGCAAGAAGACTATATGGGAAACTAAGCAGCAAGTGGCTTTGTTTCCCTGGAGACCTCGTATATGAAAGATCTTGGAATTATAGGTCTTCCCTGTTTGACTTCATTGTTATTTTTGAGATAAACTCCTTCAAAATCTGGTAGATTCACACCAATAACATAAATGGGAAAGTGAAATCTAAAGTCAATTGAAAACAAACTTTGAATTTTATAAAATATTATTTCTAATTTTTATTGGTTTTATATTGCAATGATTTGAAATTAATAAAGTTATGTATATGCCTTCTTTTCAACTTTGCTCTTCAAATGAACTAAAAGGATGCTACTGTGAGTTTGTGTGAATATAAAAAACAATGCCAGTTTAACTGTTTCTATGGTAATAATTGCTCATCTCTATGGAAATAGTGGTCTGCCTATTTAACAATAACCAGTGAAGAGAAAAAGGTATTGACTCCCTTTTAACAATTTTTCATTTTTTTTTTCTATTTCAGTTCACCTTTTCAAAAGTCTTAATTTGTTTATTATACCAAGAAATCTGGACACATTATTCCTTTTCTCCTTTGCTTCCTTCACTGAATTCCAAATAAATAAATACTCATGTGAATTGAAAACTAAAAATTCTGGCTCAGATTGAAGACTGGTGCTTTTATGTCAGTGCAAGTAGGGATGCCATTTTGTATCTTTTAAAACATGCTAGCTTTGGAGTTAGACATCTGGCTGCAAACCTTGGCTGTACCATGACTAACTAGCCTTCTGGAAGTTATCTCCCCCATATAGTTGTCAAGAGTAAAGGTAACATATATTTAGCACGTACAAACACAAGACCAAATATGGGCCGTGCTACTGATTTGTTATGTGACTTTGGTGAAGCTGCTCAGTCCCTTGCAGCCACAGTCCACTCCTCTAGGGAGCTTCTAAAGTTTCTACTTAAATTTAGTATTCTACATTTTAAAAATAATCTAAATATTATTGTGTACTCTACAAGGAAGACCCAGATCCCAGACTTCTAGGCAGATATTATGACCAATCTAGAAAACCATATGTGTTGTCTAGCTGTTTTACGATTGCCTTCTCTGGTGTGATGGCAGTTAGGGCCCATGAAGATTTCAATGGCGTTTGGCATTTTACTATCTTAAAAAGCTATTCTTCTATGCAGTTATTTGTCATTAGATACTAGCTCTCTTGAATGATTCGTACAAATAAATAGTTTCTGCTTTAATTTTATATTCTTTCCTTAACATATACTCCATCAACTGTGGTCTGCAAAATTTTGCCAATTATCACTATAAATGCATCAAATAATTCTATAGTGTTGCTACATTCTCTGAAATTTATAAATGAATTAGTTCTTTTTTATCCTTAACAGAAGTCTTTTGAATAGTCAAACATATGTTTGTTCTTTTGCATTGCAATTAAATTTTCCATATGAACAGCTTTAACTTTAGAAATATAAATAATTTCTTATATGACGAGTTTAGCATATATTTTTAATTTGGTCTTTTGTTTGGATCTATGGCATATGTACACGAGAGAGCAGGTATGAATGTGTGTTTCTTCTAAAATACTTATCAGTGTTTGAACCAGATATGCAGTTGTCTTAGTTATCATTAAAATTCATATTACAAGCTTAAGGAAAAATTAGGTAGTTTTTTTTCGAAGTTACATTAAAGAATGAAGATAACTTTCAATGAAAGTTAAACTGAATTGAGAATCCTACAATAGCAACATTTGAAGTGTATATACTTGTCTATACTGGACGGTATTGTATTGAAGGCATAGGTGATGACTACAAAGTAGAAGCAAACTGTTCGTAAGGGAGTGATTTATAATGGATAATAGGTTATATTCCCAAATATATATTCTGAATTCAGACAAAACCTGATTCATTGAATTTATTAACAGGGTTCTCAAATGAAGTAGGAATACATATTGAGACTAGAATACTAAAGCCTTTTCTTTATTACTATAAAATGTTTAGTAAGCATCTTCAATCTCTATTTAGCTATAGTTTTCCTCTTTGAAATATGAACCTTCCTCCTTTTGAAGAATCTACACTTTTTATTACAGAGTCTGACCTTCCTCTCTAGTTTTTATATAGTCACCTTTTGCTTTTTCCAAATTAATTCCCTGATTATTTATCTTTTAATTTTTCCTAACTCCAAATACTTACCTTATTGCCCCAAAATAACATCTATTATATTTAAAATGTGTTCTGAAAATCTAAAATATCTTTAAAATCACAGAATTTTAGAAATATGGAATATTTATTTTTAAATAATTTCTTAACCAAGAAGCAAATATATTATTTTGTAATATAATTTAGACTACATAAGTGAAACAAATTTATAATTGGTTGATATGCTCTTTTTAACTATATAGAATTTACTAATGAACACTCAGTGTTTGTGGAACTCAATTAGTGTTCACTGGTAAATTGTATATAGTTAAAAAGAGCATAGCTATATAAAGTGAAATAGAACACTCAGTTTGATCATAGAGTGTGTGTTTGTGGGGTTGGAGAGTAAGATATTGTTTGTGTGGGGACTGTTTAATAATCCAAAGACCAAAATTATTTTCTGAACTTTAGTGTCCTTAATAATCTTGCTTCATATGGGAAAGAAATGATGTTTTCAAATATAGAGTTGATGTATTAATTTTATTAATCATCATTCTTTAGTTTGTTCATAATTCCAACTATAAACTCATAAATCTCTACTATAATACCACTAAGATGGCCGGGCGCGGTGGCTCAAGCCTGTAATCCCAGCACTTTGGGAGGCCGAGGAACACGGTGAAACCCTGTCTCTGCTAAAAACTACAAAAAACTAGCCAGGCGAGGTGGCGGGCCCCTGTAGTCCCAGCTACCCGGGAGGCTGAGGCAGGAGAGTGGCGTGAACCCGGGAGACGGAGCTTGCAGTGAGCTGAGATCCGGCCACAGCACTCCAGCCTGGGTGACAGAGCGAGACTCCGTCTCAAAAAAAAAAAAAAAAAAAAAAAAAAAAAAAAAAAAAAACACACACTATATGTTTTTGCTTCTTTATGATCCAAAATTAGTCTATAAAATATAATTAGGCCGGGCACGGTGGCTGAAGCCTGTAATCCCAGCACTTTGGGAGGCTGAGACGGGCGGATCACAAGGTCAGAAGATCGAGACCATCCTGGCTAACACGGTGAAACCCCATCTCTACTAAAAAATACAAAAAACTAGCCGGGCGAGGTGGCGGGCGCCTGTAGTCCCAGCTACTCGGGAGGCTGAGGCAGGAGAATGGCGTAAACCCGGGAGGCGGAGCTTGCAGTGAGCTGAGATGGCGCCACTGCACTCCAGCCTGGGCAACAGAGCCAGACTCCGTCTAAAAAAAAAATACATACATATATATATATATATATATGATTAATTGTGCTTGGTTCAGAGTGTGTTGTGGGATCAAATGAGGTAATAGGCTGGTACGAGCATTTAACTGCTTAGTAAATGGTGTCTTCTATTGCTGTTATTACCCCTTTTCTCTCTTCAAAAAATTTATTTGATTAGGCACACATACTTCAGTTCTCCCTATTTCGAAAAAAGGTATAGGACCTATTTTTTGTTTTGTTTTGTTTTGTTTTTATATAAGATTAAGTATCTACAGATCCATAAACAAGCCAGGACCCAATATAATAATTAGCCAAGAGAGGAGCTGGTTGAAATGGAAGACCGAAAGTATGACTGAAGAGTCATTTTTAATGGAAAAGGTCATGAGCTAACATAGAGGAAAAAGTTAGAGACCAGGCTGGGGAGACCCTGAAAAGGATTTTGTATCTTATACAAATATAACAGGAAACCTGGGAACAACATGATTCAATTTATACTTAAAACCTGTGCTGGCTGCAGTGTGGAGAATGAATGGGAAAGGCACAACAATGGAAGCAGGGAACATAGTGAGTTGTTTTAATTTAGATAGGGTCTGATGGACTAATGTGTGACAGTCAAGATGGGCGTGAGAAGACAATTTTAAGCTGTGTTTTAGACGTGAAACAGTAAGTACAATGATGAATTGGATTCAAGAAGTGAGGACATAGATATGTCAAGGGTAACTTATGGATTTCTGGCTTGAGTAAAGGGTCAATGGAGGTGCTGTTTACAGAAATGGGAAAGATTACATAGGGAATGCATATTTTGATGAATAGTGGGTGGAAATCCAGAGTTAAGCTTTGGATACATCACATTTGAGATGCCTAAAGAAATTCAATGAAAAAGTCCGAGTAGACAGTTGAGTATTAGGTCTGGAGTTAAGAAGAAAATGTCTTATACCTATTCTTCCCATACTTAAGATACTGTGTGAAGTATGTCTTTCACTACCTTGTAATCTCTTTAGATGCAAGGACTCTTTCTTTCTTAATTTTGGATCTTCCACAGCATTTTATACAAGGCAGAGAATGGTTAAAGTGAAGAATAAAAAAGAGTTGTCATGAATTGAATCTGTGTACAAGGAGTGAGTTAACTGCCTCCAACTTAATCCTAATGAAAGGTTATTGATATTTACAGATGGTCAAAGTGAACAGCAATTAAATGGCTTGCCAAAGTTCACAAAGTAAATGGAAAACTAGGCCTGGTTGACTCCAGGGCACAAGTTGATCATATTAAACTCACTGCTTCTAGTTAAGCCCTTGGTAAACCTCATCTATTAAAAACATGTGGACAGTTATTGCACCAAACTCACTATATGCTAAGATGTTAGCACACAACAATATACAGAAAAATGCCCATCCTTTTGGAATTTAAAATCTAGTGTGGGAGGCAGAAAATGAGTAAGTCTATGTAAAAAAACAGAATTACATAATAAAGAGAAATTGGGGCTTGGATATCTTTATATGGGGCAGTTAGGACAGACCAAGCTAAGGGAAAAATAATTTAGCAGAGACCCATGAATAAGTATGAGGAAAGAATGTTCTAGTTAGAAAGAAAAGCCCTGTGGTAGAAAAGATCTGTGCATCTTAGTCATGATCACCAAACAAGACAGCCATGCATAATGTGACTGCAGAGATGTACAGAGCCAAGCAATGCAGAGCTTTGTAGGTCAAGGCATAAGATTTGGATTTTTTTCTAGGAGCACTGACCAGTCATTGAATTATTTCAAGTAAGAAAAAGTCATAATCTGCTTTATATTTAAAAATGATAACTCTGGTTTATGAGAGAAAGAATTTAGGAGCAGGAGTAAAATAAAGAAAGCCAGTCAGACAACTCTTGAATTAATTCAGTTGAGAGATTCTGGTGGCTTTTGGCAGGTTATGGAATGTAGATAGAGGGAAATGCAGTGATTGAAGACACGTTGCAGAAATAACACCAAGAAGACATGTTGATGGGTGGGATGTAGGGGGCGACAAAAATCAGAAGTAAAGAATGATCCCCAAATGTGTGGTTTGAATGTCTGAGTACATGGTGGCACCTTCTAGTAAGATGGGAAAGACTGTGGAAGAAAGTGCTTTGTTAGTGGAAAATAAAGGGTTCTAATTAGTAAACGTTTGTTGAATTAACGAATCTCAATATTGGCTTTGTTTATATGATTAAATACCATATTTCCTTGCATGATCATTTATGAATTGTCTGTGGCTGCTTTCACATCATAATTGCAGAGTTAGGTAGTTGCAACAGAGGCCTGACAGCCCACAGAACTGAAAATATTTACGTTTTAGTTTGTTGTAGAAAGAAGTTTGTCAACTCCTGTTACAGAACATGGTTTAAACGTAAAGCAAATTTTAGAGTCTAGTTTTCATTTTTTGAATCCAAAGGCTGTTCTTTATTCTACATAATCCTTATAAAGCCTTTGACTCCTTATAAAACCATCCTCTCATTATTAAACTATCCCTTTCTAAGTTAATGCACTGCTGTGGTTCTCTCTCTCTCTCTCTCTCTCTCTCTCTCTCTCTCTCTCTCTCTCTCTCTTTCTGTCTCTCTCTCTCTGACTTCCTGGCTCTCTTTCTTTCTGTCACCACTTACTTTGGTGGTATCTTTCCCTATTTGTTTCTCTTTATCCTCTAAAAGTGGGTCTTTCCTAAATTCTTGCTCTATTGTGTCATTTTCTCAAGATCTTCATAGCTTCCCACCTGACTTCTTTTAGGTGTCTACACAAATGTCAGCTTACATGAGAAGCTTTCTCTATTTAATATAGCTTGCCAAGCCTAATACATCATTGTCTTCCATTTTTCATTACTAACCTTCTATCTCATTTTGTTTAGTTGTCCCTTGTCTGTCTCTCCCCAAATACTATGCCAGTCCCATGAGGATGGAGAGTTTTTTCACAGGTGTATTTATTCATTTGTTAAATTCTTCATTGCTAGGATAGTCCAAAGAGTACTATAGGGGCTCAATAGAGGTTTGTTGGATAATAAATGTATACAATGAATTCTTCTGTCTACAATGATCTCTTTTCCTTTGTTAAGTTATAACACTTTTCAATGTCACTGCTCTTCTGGGAATGAGTGATTTTCTATCTTGGGAAGTCCTTGTATTGTTGCCTCCTGTTATTGTTTTTTGCCTGTACTGGTGCCTAACTCCTCTTAGATTCCTGATTTATTTCTCTAATAAGGTTTGAACACCGAGTATCAAATATGATATGATGAATACACACAGACACGCACACACACACACAGTGAGTTAATAATGCTGTATATGCACAAGCTCTCATGTTTTGTACTTGGTTGATTATCATCTAATGCTCTTTCCTCTGCAGGAATGCTGTTCATAATCTTACTTGTTGAGGAAAGAGGGGGAATTTATTTCCTAAGGCATTTTCCATATTGATTTGTTTTTAATCTTCAGAGAATCATGCAAAAATGACTTCTATCACATTTTATTTTGTGTTCATGTATGGATCGAAATCATGAATTACTTGTGTAAAGAAGATGAACATTTATAACTATCTGTTTCTAGAAGTCCATAAAACATACTCTTCTTGAAAACCAAAAGGAAGGTGCTATAATCACCTAAAATTTCTCCATTATATTATGTGTAGCATAGAAAGAATAATCATTCAATAGATAACAAAATAAGTGACAAAACTGAGAAGTTTTTACTTCTCTTTAAAGAATAATTATCATCTTCAAAAATAGCCTGTTCAAGTTTCAGTAGTTCCTTCTTATGTAAGGTTTTGCTTTACCTGATTTCAGTTACCCACTGTCAACTGTAATTTGAAAATATTGAATGAAAAAATTCCATAAACAATTTATAAGTTTTAAGTTGTGTGCCACTGAGTAGCATGATGAAATTTCACGTCATCTCACTCTATTCTGCCCCAAATGTGAATCATCTCTTTGATTGGCATGTCCACACTGTCTATTCTATGCACCCATTAGTCACTTAGTAGCTAGCATGTTTATCAGATTGACTATCAAGGTATGGCAGTATTTGTGTAAAACCCTTATTTTACTTAGTAATGGCTCCAAAGAGTAGTGATGCTGGCAATTGGATATGCCAAAGAGAAAGAACAAAGTACTTACTTTAAGGAAAAAGGTTAGTTTCCAAGGTAATAAGGAAAGAAGAAAAAACATATGTTTAGTTTGCTAAGATCTATGATAGGAATGAGTATTTTAGCCTTGAGGTTATGAATGAGGAAAAAGAAATTTATTTTATATATATACACACACATACACACACACACACACATACACATAAGAGTTTAGTACTAACCATGGTTTGGGAGATCCACTGAAAATCTTGGAACATCCCTCTGTGGATAAGGGGAGGGCTACTGTATGTCTAAGATGATGTAGACAAGCATTTTCTACAAAGGGACAGATAGTAAATATCTTAAGATTTATGGGCCACATAGTCCCCATTGCAGCTACTCAACTCTGCCATTGCAACATAAAAGCAGACAGGGACAACACTGTCAACCTAAATAACAAAAAGAGAGAGCCTTTCTACAAGAAGAATATTTATTCAAGAATGGGCATTGCAATGAGAATTAGCATGCCATAGTAAACTATGTGCATATTCAGAATGTTAAAGGAAGATAATGGTTTTTAAAGGAAAAATGAGGACGATTACATAATTGTTTTGAGATAATTATATTTATATATGGGAATCAATAATGAGAGTGGTGCCAGTCTGAGGTTGGACAGACAGTTGCTGGGTAGCTATTGTTGCAGCAGCATATTTTTGTGTAAAGTCTCAGTGACCTTTGTGTAAGGTTGTGGGTTTTGTAGGTTTTTGTGATTCTTCTTGTTATTAGGCATTTATGCATCAGAATCCTGTCTTCATCGCTTTCCCCCACTCTATTGTCAGGTTTTTGCCTTTCTTTTCTTTTCTCTTTTCTCTTCTCTTTTCTCTTTTCTCTTTTCTTTCTCTTTTCCCTTTCCTTTCCTTTCCTTTCCTTTCCTTTCCTTTCCTTTCCTTTCCTTTCCTTTCCTTTCCTTTCCTTTCCTTTCCTTTCCTTTCCTTTCCTTTCCTTTCCTTTCCTTTCCTTTCCTTTTCTTCTTTCTTTCTTTCTTTCTTTCTTTCTTTCTTTCTTTCTTTCTTTCTTTCTTTTTCTTCTTTCTTTCTTTCTTTCTTCTTTCTTTCTTCCTTTCTTTTCTTTCTTTCTTTCTTTCTTTCTTCTTTCTTCTTCTTCTTTTTTCTTTCCTTTCTTCTTTTCTTTCTTTCCTTTCTCTTTCTTTCCTTTTTTTCGTTTCTTTTTTCTTTCCTTTTCCTTTTCTTTTCTTTCTTCTTTTTCTTTCTTTCTTTTTCTTTATTCTTCTTTCTTTTTCTCTTTTTCTTTCTTTTTTCTTTCTTTCTTTCTTTCTTTTTTCTTTTCTTTTTCTTTTCTTCTTTCTTTCTCACAGGTGACTCCATTTTGATTCAGACAACTTTCACAATATATAAGTGAATGGGTGTGGCTGCAACTTACAAGAGTTGTGTACATGGCTCTGGGTGCACCCTGTACACCAACATTATTAAATGCTGAGAAAGTAGGAGTGGCCTGAGAGGAAGCTGAGGGAGTCCTCAATGGAGAGCACTGAAGTCTGGCAGGGAGCCCTTGAGCAAAAGGCAAAAATATGTCCCACTGCCCAGAGATACCCAGGCTTTGAAATGACTAATGGGCAAAAAAGAAAAAGAAAAAAACACACACACACAAGAATTTGAAGCTGATAAGTCACAAATAATTTGCAAGTTTATTTTCCTGTGTTGAAAAGGGATACGCAAAATAGCTAATTATTTAAAGTTTCTATATATATATATTACATTATTAAAAACTAACAAGTTGAAAAATGAACTCATAAAAGGCTACATAGTTACTTTCTTGACTGGCCTTTTAGTTTGTCTACTTTTGAGTATCAAAAAATCATGCTCTTTCTCTTTAAAAATTAATTATAAACTCCTAAGGTGAAGAATGTTTCCCATCTAAATCTCTGTGGAGAAGTGTCTCACAAGGACACTTCTGGGACTTAGAGATCTTAACCTATGTAATGGTGATGGTGGAGATCGAGCTGTTAGAACTCTCTCGGGCACTGTGGTCCTTGCAGATGCCCTCCTAGCTGCTTTGTTTCCAGGGAAGTGATGGCTACATGTTACTCTCCAGCAATCCTATTCTTTTTCTAGGTCCTAAACCTTTCAATCCCAGCCTTTTGGGAAAGAAATAATAATAGATGAGGAGAGTAGAGTGCAGAGGACAACAAGAAGAAATGTCTGTATAAATAACTGAAAGTTTCTTACAGACCACTGTTGCAAAATCCTAAAATACAATTTTTCATAGAAATGTTAGAACATAAAGATTTTGCTAGGCAAATTAAACTGAGCATATATGCATTTCCCCTTTTGATAATCACCACTCTTTACTGGTATCTAATTATGATCTCCTGACTGATAAGTGAGAATTTTATTTTCTCAAATGAAATCATTATGTCTGTCTTTTATACATAGTAGAACATATTACAATGAGGCAAAATAAATTTGCTGTCAATTTGAAACATAAAATCACATTGCACTACACAGTGCAAAATCACAGTGTGCCTCCTCATTTGTAAAATGAGCATCTTGATAATAACGATAAGGATGTTGCTAATAAAGATAGCTTGTAGATTTTTTTTTTTTTTTTAAGAGTCTCACTCTGTAGCCCAGGCTGGAGTACAGTGGTGCAATCACAGCAGCCTTGACCTCCAGGGCTCAAGGGATCCTCCCACCTCAGCCTCCCTAGCTGTGTGTGCAACGCTATGCCTGACGTATATATATATATACACACACACACACACACACACACACACACACACACACACATATATATATATATATATTTTTTTTTACATATGGGGTCTCACTATGTTGCCCAGGCTGGACTTGAACTCCTGGACTCAAGGGATCCTGCCTTGGCCTCCCAATGTGTGAGGATTACAGATGTGAGCCACCATGCCTGGCCATGATGTTTTAAATGTTAACTAAGTGATATGGTTTGGCCGTGTCCCCACCCAAATCTCATTTTGAATTGTAGTTCCCATAATCCCCACGTGTCGTGGGAGGGACCAGGTGGAGATAATTATAGCATGGTGGTGGCTTGCCCCATCTTGTTCTCGTGATAATTAATTGGTTCTCATGAGATCTGATGATTTTGTAAGGGACTTCCCCCTTCACTGGGCACTCATTTCTCTCTCTGCTGCCACGTGAAGAAGGACATGTTTGCTTCCCTTTCTGCCATGATTGTAAGTTTCCTGAAATTTCCGTGGCCCTGCAAAACTGAGGGTCAATTAAACCTCTTTCCTTTATAAATTACCCAGTCTCTGGCAGTTCTTTATTGTAACACGAGAACAGCCTAATACACTAAGGTATCGTGTGTAAAGCATTTGACCAAATGCTATGCTCGGAACAGTGCCTAACACAGAGGAGGCATTTGGTAAATACTGTTGAATGAAGTAAGAAATGAATTAAGATTACCAGAGTCATACAAATATTCAATAAATGTTAGCTATCCTTCCCTTCCCTCCCGTATGCCTTTAGTATTTTACAAGGTACTTAGCATTGCTATGTAAATATATAAGTCATGTTTTAAAAAAAATTGTTAATGCCAAGTGGGTGATACTACATGTAGACTCAGTTCAGTTCCTGTGTGCTTGCTATGGATACACTAACAAAACAAATAGATGCTTTTCTAACACACTGAGGCAATGCATCATTCTCTTCTGACCCTGTATTTTTCTTACAGAATTTCAAAACAGTACAGGTGACCATCTAGTGATATTGAGTGATGTTTTCCACAAGCAATTCCATTTTGATAACTGGGCAATTTTCTACTATTGATGAGTCAAGTTTCCGTTTGTAAGTTGTTCCCTCTGAATCAACATGAAAAATGATGCAAACTTCAAATATATTGGAAACATCAGTATAAGGCAACAATAAAAAGGATGGTTTTTAAGACAGTCCTTAAAGTTATTTTGTATCCCCTGAAACATTTGTTTATGGTGATGAGGTGCCATTGCATGAGTGTTTCCTTTAATCAACTGAGTGTATGGAACTTGAGTTACTGCATTAAGCATTTAGGTTGATGCTTAAATGCAGTGCTTTTGAAATGCTCTTTGCAGTTTATGGTCTTGGCTGCAGTGGAAATACTGAATTTGACATTCTTGATGCAGTAATTCTCTTATCTATTGAGGCAAGATTTTTTTTAAACCTAGCTGATCTTGCGTACCCAAATAAGGCAGCCCCTTCCCTCTGGCAGATTCAAAAAGACAAAAAGGAAAGGAGAGGAGAGGAGAGGAGAGGAGAGGAGAGGAGAGGAGAGGAGAGGAGGAAAGAAGGGAGGGAGGGAGAGAGGGAAGGAAGGAAGGAGAGAGAGGAAGAGAGAGAGAGAGAGAAAGGAAGGGAGGGAGGGAGGGAGGAAGGAAGGAAGGAAGGAAGGAAGGAAGGAAGGAAGGAAGGAAGGAAGGAAGGAAGGAAGGAAGGAAGGAAGGAAAGAAAGAGAGCAAAGATGAAGGAAAAAGGAAAGAAGATTAAGTAAAAAGAAACCCTTATGTAACTCCCGGGTGGTACATTTAAGTGCTAAAGGAGAAGCTCTATTTATTTTTAGTGTAGTTCCTGCCTTTTGTTATATGAATATAATCAACATAAGTTTTGAATATATAATCTCATGCCTGGGATCACTGAAGGACAACCAAAAAATAATGTAAGCTACATAGTCAAATATGTTATAATGATATGGACACACTATGGGGTAGTTCTCTTGGATTTGATAATGGAAAACCTGCTCCAGTAATAATAGACAACAGTGACATGGGACCATTCAAGCACCAAACCCTGTTCTAGGTGAACTATTCTTAGCTCTTAATAGTAACTTTTTTGCTCCTCCAACACTGCCATGAGGTAGATAGATAATATTATTCTCATGTTGCGGAAAAAGACATTGAGACGCAGAGAGTTTAGGCAGTTTGCTCAGTCATACAACTTATAAGATGAATATGGAATTTATCTTTCAAACGGAAACTTTTGAGACTCATAGAGGATGCTGTAAATAAGTATACAAAACAGCAGAAATAAACCAGAACAGATCTGTAAAATCTAGGATAAATGGTTACCCTAAAAAATTAGGGATTTGGATATTGGATCCAGATCATAAGTCTGTGTTAGCTACTCTAGTGACCACTGTTCTCACATTTTGGCCTTTGTCCATTTTGCTCATCCTTACAGCCTTCATTCCTCCACTCTTCCATTCTTGCTCCTAGACTTTTTCTTTCACATGCCTTCCATTCTTGTCTGTAATGCAACTGATGCATCAAATTAGCTCCAATTTGTATGTGA
The DNA here is from genome assembly GCF_007565055.1 of Rhinopithecus roxellana. Classification (NCBI taxonomy): domain Eukaryota; kingdom Metazoa; phylum Chordata; class Mammalia; order Primates; family Cercopithecidae; genus Rhinopithecus; species Rhinopithecus roxellana. Next base: position 81,060,281 of record NC_044552.1, read on the forward strand.
ACCACTCCCAACAAGGATGAATAAGACAGAATCCTCATCCTCCAGGACCTCAATACAGCCAAAGGTCCAAAACTTCATTAGTTCCCTCAGGGAAAAGGTTAGATTTATTATCTTGCTTTGTTGTATCAAAGGAGTGCTCATTGGTTACCAAGAAAAATAGCTCATGTGCTTTTAAACCCATCTGCAAAAATTCCCTATGGTTTCTGATGAACAGAAATCTATACTGAACCTGAATCGTTTGAAAGTTTGGCCAATAAAGGACATGATGCTATCAAAGGAATTTTATGTTGCCTATCCAAATTCAAAATGAAAGTATTAAAAGCACAAAATGGAAGTGCAGCTGGTTTTTCTCTAAGGTTTATCAGTGATGAGTCACCTATTTTTATTGCATAAGAAATCAAATCTAGTGTTGTAATGAAAACATGATACAGTAAATTTAGGATAATTCTTGGAGCACTCAAGATGTGCCTATTTGTTCAGGGACACTGAGTCCTTTGAGATTTATTTTAAGTACTTTAATATTCTGTAAGAAAGGCCTTTTGTTTTTTTCAGTGTTAGAGGAAAACTGCCCCATCTTCTAAACACCCACAATGACTGGTTTTAATTCAAGAATTGTTAAAGAAGCAGGATATGTAGATTATGCACTTATGCTTTGTATTTATGTCCCTTTATCAGCATGAGGCATATATTTACTTACATGTAGTTTAAGCATTACATTTTTAAATCTTACCTTTTTTTGTATTCACTTAACATATGAGCTTCCTATTTCCCTAAAGATGTTAACTGCATCAAAATTTTACCTGAGTGTTTTGACAGTTAAACTCTGAAAAGGGAAAGGGATTGAAGGTCGGATTGATCTAGTGACCGGTACAGGAACTGGAAAAAGAAAGAAGTAAAAGTCATCTATAAATTACCTTTGCTATATGGAAATAGGTTTTCTCATCTATTATTAAGGGGTCATAAAGAATCACACTGCTGTTTTAGACTTCTGCCTATCTAGCATAGAGGTAAATATGTATAACTTTAAATTTCATATTTGTAAAAGCATGTATGGTGATAATTTCACAGGTATAATTTGAATCTCATCAGTGTATGAAAGTATATCCTTTTCATAATGGATTTATTGAAAGATTCATACTACTTGAAGAACTATTTTGTGAAGAGAGTAGATTTTAAGTGTTCTCACCTCACAAAAAATGAAAAGTGTGTGAGGTTGTACTTATGCTATTAGCTCATGTAGCTATTCCACAATGTATACTTATTTTAAAACAACATGCTTTACTTAAAACAACATGCTTTACATGATAATTATATATAATTTTGACTTGCTAATTAAAAATGAAATGAAATAAAATACCTTAAGAAACAGAGACATATTTCAGGATGTTAGTTACCATCCATGCAAACATCTCAAACCACTTAGAATGTGTATATACGTATAACAGTAAAAACCTCCATTACATTCCTACTATAATTAATAAATATGTGTTTATTTTTGTACACTTCTCACACTGAAACCGATGCAATTTAAGGGATTTGCTGCATAAATTAGTGATCCTAATTGACTTTTCCATTCCTTTAATCTAGACTATGTTCAAAAGTACAGTCTAACTTATATAATCATAATTTAACAGCTAATGTACCTCTAATTGAAGAATGAGTATATTTCATAAAGTAAGACCCACAGCATGTACAACTATATCAATTTATAGATTTATGAATATGGTATTAGGCTAGCATTTATTATGAGTAAAGTGATGTATGGTTCATACAGAATATCATCCATTGGTTATGCTTTTCTGTTTGTTTTTTGTTTTCAATCTAATGTATATAGAGATAGAGAAATTATTAGACCTCAGGGTCCAATAATGTATTTTTTATTCTCTTTTTTAATAGAAACTAGTTGTATGACAGTCAGAAAGCCTTTTTTTCTTTTCAGCAGTTTTTGGAGCAAAGAAGTGAAATAAATTTCCTCTAAACCCCAAGATATCAAAAGTTGAAGTTAAGGCATATAACAGTAGATACACTTAATTCTACACATTGAATAATGCTTAGGGGACTCGAGAAAGAATGTCCTACTAACTTGCTGACCTGCTTATCTATATACAGCAGGGATTTGGACCCTGTAGGAAAGATGAACTGGCTTATTTACGGATAGCAAAAAGTATATTGTTTTAAAATTTAAAGAAACTATATTAGAACGGGTATCCCAAAACAGCATTTGACATCTGTGATTTATGTATGTGTTACCCAGTACCCTCTTTCCTTTAACATTACTTATACGATACTTTTAAAGCTTAGTATGTCATATTAGAGGATAAATGAAATTTCATCCTATGCTGATAATGGATTGACTAATCACCTGAAACAACTTTAATAAAGTACAATTTCAGTAATGTGATGTACTAATAATAACCAATTTAATTTGAAACTAAGTTAGTAGTGCAGTAATATATTTATACAACTAATATTGTTAAATTCTTAATTTTCATCCTCCTTATTTAAATTACAAATTCCTTTAAATGAAATTCACTTATGAGGAGTGTAATGAATTTTTACTTTAGCTTTTCAATTGCAATAGCTTTTACAATTGTCTGCATCATATTTCTGTATAAATTCTCCAAGGGACACTTGAAAATATGATGTAGAACAAGTGTGGACCTATCCAAAAGTTTTACAAATTACACTTCATAATTGAAAATGCTTATAATCTAGAAGTTCTGGAGTATTTATCATCATAGTTTTACACATTATAAATTTATATGTAATATAAATTTGTATATAACTATTAAATATAATAAAATATATTAAAATATTACTAAACATACATTTTCTGATATGTATTATAATATTTATTGGTATTAAGGACACAATTCTCTGTTTACGTGTATATATTTATACACACACATTTTTACTTTCAATTTTAGAGAGAAGTTTTAAGAATTATTATTAATCTATTTAATCACTATTCCTACATATTATTTTGCTTTTGCAATTCTGACATTGTTATATAGATTCTGACAATTCTATCTCCAAAAGTAATATGGCTTTGTTCTCCATTTCTTCAGGGTACCCTATCTAATCCATGAAAATTTGTTCCAAAGACAATGTTCAGATGAAAATGCAGAAAATTTCTTCTTAAGACAAAATTCAGATTTAAATGCAAATTTCAATCCATTAGTCAAGTCTGTTAATCAAAATGTTTTTTAAAAATACAGTATGAGTTTCTGACAATTAAAATGGAGACCAACCATGAACAATCAGTGTAGCAGTGCCTGTTAATATTCTCAGAATATCCACTCCATTATTGACCAAGATTGTATGATTCCCACTGAAAGCAACAAAAACTAAGACTGATAAGTAAAATTCAGCAACATTAATGAAAAATTTTATCTAATAAGAAGACATAGTTATTTTGTTGCTCTGATAAATATAATTTTGACTTGAAATTTTATTTTGAATATACTGCAAGATTTACCTTGATCAATATTGATTACACTAAAATGTAAAGCAAGTTTAGTTGAAATTATTATTTCTTTTTTAATAGTGGCTAGTATTCAGAAGCTTCCTGCAGCCTCTGTTCTAACAGACATCAACTTTCCAATGAAAGGACGGAAGGGAATGGTTGACTGGGCAAGAAACTCAGAAGATAGGGTAGTAATTCCAAAAAGCATTTTCACTCCGGTGTCATCAAAAGGTAAATATCTGAAATAATGTGAACTTAAACAAGACATTTTTGATAAGATCATTTAATTAGAAATTAGGTGTAAATCTTCACACATTAAACAGTTTAGAAATAGTCTGTAATCATTATGTTAAACTAATTTTCTAAATATAGACAACTTATTCTTGGTTCAAAAGTCTCTGAATTTACTGAATAAAACAGTCTATTACAGTGTGAAAAATATACAAGTGCAAATTATTGACCTGAGCTTGCCATGGTCAAGTTTCAATATTCATGGTTTTATCTCTGTGTAAAGCATGTGGACTCATATTTTACCTTTAGGTATTGAAATGTGTTGTATTTTCCATGCAATGTCATTTTTATTTCTGCCTTATTAAAATTTGCCTTGGTTTAAAGATACTATTTTGTCATACAAAAACAAATTTAATACCTGGGTGATAAAATAATCAGTACAACAAGCCCCCACGACACAAGTTTACCTGTGTAACAAACCAGCACATGTTCTCCTGAACTTAAAATAAAGTTTAAAAGAAAACAAATTTGAGAAAAAATTAAGTTTTTAGAACATTTGTAATAGCCTTTAGAATTAATAGCTCTTTTCAAAAGTGACATCGTGGTCACTTTTGCAGATTTCAACCTTAAAAGGTAAAAATCCAAAAGAGAATTGATTCTCTTTTCTGATATCCTTGGGAAATTAAACTCTTAAAGGGAGACTCAAGCAGCTTCTTGTCTCAACCTGGTAAAAGAAGTTTCCTTCATGATGCAAAACTATAGAAAACACATCTTTAAGAGCTATCATTAACGTGCATGGTTAGGAATGCATTTCTTTTTACCAGGCTTTATCTTTGCATAAGGAAGTACTGGAATTATCTTGTAATTAGCAGATTAAAGTTTTATAAGACATAGTATTTTCTTGCTGTTTGCTAATACTTCAAATTTTATTCTTTCTAGAATTAGATGAATCATCTGTATTTGTTCTTGGAGCAGTACTATACAAAAACTTAGATCTAATTTTGCCCACTTTGAGGTAAGCTACAAAGTAATAAACTGTTGTAATTTTGTAAATTATTCCAAAATGTGATTAGAGTTCATTCTATAAAAATAGTCAAACAAGCTGTGGTAATACAAAGGGATTTTTCTTAAATGAAATAGAAAATACAAATTTAATGAACAGGCTATTAGCAATTATGCATTTCAAAACAACTAGGAGAGATAATTTTGGTGTCTGATTGTAGCCCTGCAAATACTTTCGTGACTAATAATACCTTGCCTGGATACTGAAAAAATAAAATAAAATAAAATAAAAATCACAAGTGTCTATAATAGAATGGGTCACTGTAAAATTAATCTGTCTTCTCCCTTTAGTTGTGCTTAATGGTACTGTTTATCAACATGACATGAAATTAAAGGAGTGTCATGATGACTGGGAAAACATGGTATTGTTTATTTGCACAAGATCTTAGTTTGCTTTGAAATAAATTTTCAGTTACAGCTACACTTTTTAAAAATGCTACTGTTTATTTAGAGGACTATTTCTGGAAGAAAGCTATTAATTTCTTTCCTCCCAGATATTAAAAACAATTGCAAATAGTAATTCTACCAAAACTAACTTATTTGCTTTACTGTCTTATCTACTATACCAAATCTCACAGAAAACATCATTCACATCTACTTGGGTTGTGATGTTATCACTCATAGTGACCTGTTTCTCCACATCACCTCATTTTGGAAGACAGAGATAAAGTTGTTTCAGTTAAATACGATCACAGTAGGACTTCTTTCTTATACCCTCATAAATAAAGCTTTACATTTTTGGAGAGGAAAGAATATAAATAATGTGTGCAGTTATACTGTGGACAAAACAAATAGTCTAAAAATAAAAACAATTAGAGTTCAGTGCAGATGAAAAAAAATATCACCCAAGGAAGCAGCAGTGATTAGGCATGAATCTTTAGAGAAAATCTTTCTATGTGAAGCACGTTATTAATATAGGTAGAGAGTCATCCAGAGCCCCTGTAGATGCCATGCAGGGTCTCCTTCAACCATAGAGACAACCATGGGAAGTTGAAATTTATTTGCCTCCCTTCTCCTCTGAATAGAATTCAGACTTCCTCAATTTGGATCAGTCTGTGTTTGTGTTTTGCTAACAAAAAAAGTTTGAAAACAAGTCTACTCTCAACTTTTCCAATGGTTTTATTAAAACTCATTGGTATTTACAGTTACTCACAGATAAAATTTATTCATAGTTACACTGCCTATATCTTTATGTTTGATGTTGATGAGAGATATGCTAAAGTTAAAAATGCCCAGATAATCAAAGTTAGACATTTATTTCCACAGGGAATTCATTTATATAAAGCTTATATTTTAACAACTCTCGACTAGACACTAACTTAAAATCAGGTGACTTGTGTTTTCATTTCAATTAAACATGTCGAGAGTTTTATAAATTTGTCCAGTCACTCAGTAATTGTGTGCATTCAGTTCAACTGTAAAATAGAAACGTATTTATGTGCAACGTTCTCCCTATTTGCTCCTGAGATACATAGTGAATACAAATGAAATATTCAACATAAAAATTTTTAGATTAGTTTCCCTCCTAGATGTCCAGCAGTGTTGGATTATGATTAATCTTGTTCCATACAATCTCATAGCACTCACTCACCTACACAAATGAAGTCAGGTTATTCCAAGTTTTATAAATTTATGCAGTCAATATAATTGGAAATTTCTTCAGGAAATTTCCCAAGGGATCCCAGCCTTTTTTGTAAAATGAAAAAGGAAGCATTTAATTAATGTCTGAACTTTAAAAAAAGAATATCATGACAGAGGCAGTTTGTCTCTTAAAGCTTATGGGTAGATTAATGGTTTCATTATGGATGATTTAGTGGATATAGTAGAGACCAGTCTGACAGACTGGCTCCCCTGATGCCGCCTGTAACACAAAGGGATTCAGACAGGCGACTGGGCAAGTCACTGACTTTTTTTATAAGTAAAATGTGGTAATTGAACTTAAAATTTTTTTCACCTTCAGAAATTATATTTTCATTGCAGAAAGTTCCTACATATTCTTTAGATTGAAGTCCTTAATAACTTCTGTATAAGAATCACGAATTTGTTTACCTATACATTCTTAGTATCCATAAAGTAATTTAGTAAATGTCTATAGGACAACTAAATAGTACTTAGATCACTGACCAGATATAAGGACAATAGAATGCTCGGGATGAAATATTTGTTAAGTACTCTTAGAAAGGTGAAGTACTAGTGTTTACTTCTCATTTTCTTTTATCTCTTGTAGTAATATAATGTGACCACTAAGTACCCTCGAACTTGTTTTTCTCCGTTTCAAAACATTCTTCCAGAAAGTCTAATGAGTAACTGCACGAATTATAGGTCTGCTAAATGAAAATATAATTTTTATTGAACAAGGGTGATTCTTTTTTCCACAGTCACTCAGCAAACATTTACTGAGCAGCGTCCCTGCTAACAGTACTGTATTAATTCTTTTAAACTTCCCCTGCTATCGCAACTCTCAGAACAGTTCTTGATAAAGGGTCAAGGATTTTTTTCTGTAATAATTAATTTATTTTTATTTTTATTTATTTATTATTATTATTATTATTATTATTATTAAGACAGAGTCTCGCTCTGTCGCTCAGGCTGGAGTGCAGTGGCGCGATCTCGGCTCAGTGCAACCTCCGCCTCCCGGGTTCTCGCCATTCTTCTGCCTCAGCCTCCTGAGTAGCTGGGACTACGGGCGCCCGCCACCATGCCCGGCTAATTTTTTTGTATTTTTAGTAGAGATGGGGTTTCACCATGTTAGCCAGGATGGTCTGGATCTCCTGACCTTGTGATCCTCCCGCCTCGGCCTCCCAAAGTGCTGGGATTACAGGTGTGAGCCACTGTGGTAATAATTAATTTTTCTATCTGATAAAATATCTTATATAAGACATCTTTAAAAATAAGGCACACAGAAGTTTAATGTTTGTACTATTAAAATATTTTAGGAACAGAGGATTAAAATATGTGTATTTTGCAATTTTACTGTATAAATGTGACTGTGTGAATTGAACTCAGTAGGAAAGGAAACATCTTTTTATTCAACATAAAACGTACAAATTCGTTCTATATGTTCAGTTATTATTTATGCATTTTTATAAAATGTATTCCTTGTTGATGATTTTACTAATTACATGTTGAAATATGTGAAGCCACGTTTGTTATACACAGAAATAATAATAGTAGATTTGTTGTTATGTTTCCAGAAATGGTATATTTTGGTATAATTATTTTCATTATTTTTCTCATAGAGACTATGAAAGAGGACTTGATGTATGATTTGAATAAATGTAGTTTAGAAATTGTCCTTCATACAAAGACAAAAATAATTTTGCATGTTGACTGTCTCTTTATTGAGATATTTCTCTTCTTCTCTTAGCCCTAATATACATTCAACTGTCCTTTGAGCTGCAATTTTTATTTTACTGTTCAGTTGTCTTCCCTCTTAAAGTTAAGTAGCTTCAGATTGTTACTTCAACTGAAGGAAATATGCTTCAGATGAAGTCCAAACTATGTGCTGTTCTCAGCCTCTCAACTTCCTTCTTCAGAATAATTTCTTATAGATAAAAAGTATAGATGGGCCAGGCATGGTGGCTCACGCCTGTAATTAGCACTTCGGGAGACCGAGGCAGGTGGATGACTTGAGGTCATGAGTTCAACACCAGCCTGGCCAACATGGTGAAACCCCGTCTTTACTAAAAATACAAAAATTAGCCGTGCATGGTGGTGCATACCTATTAGTCCCAGATACTTGGGTGGCTGAGGTGGTAGAATCACTCGAACCTGGGAGGTGGAGGTTGCAGTGAGCAGAGATTGCACCACTGCCCTCCAGCCTGGGTGACAGAGCAAGACTCTGTCTCAAAAAAATTTAAAAAATAAATTTTTTTTTAAAAGTATAGAACTACAGGATATTAATGCTGTAAGGTCTTTTAGGGTTTAGTGTGAGCTAGAATTCTCATTTTATGGTTAAGAGACCTGAGATCCTTATCGCTTAAGTGACCTAAGATTATATGTCCAGTAGGTAACTGAATTATAATCCAACTTGTCTTGTTCGCTAAAACCAGGACTCTTCTACTATATCTCATTCCCTCTATTTTGCTACTATTTATTATTTTAAGCAATACAAATCATAGACTTCTATGATAGATCAAGAGTATACCTGTATCCTTCGCAGAAAATCTTGTAAGAGCCAGAACAGGTGGCTATATGTGAGCAGTTTCAGGGAGCCCTGGGGCTGGCCTGGTGGCCCCAGCCCAGGTTGTCAATGCCAAGACTTGAATTTGTCACACCTCCCATTCTCCCTTGATCACTTATGTGCATGTCCAACCCAGTTCAGAGGGTCGTTTGAGGGAGTGAGATATTGACACACAGATGCCACTCACATTAAGAAATTAGAAAACTTGCATATCTTGGCAAGCTCATAAACTGCTCTGAGAATTTTAACTTACTTTTATAACATTTTTTGAAGCCAATTTAGCAATACCAAGAGACTTAAAAGTGCTTTATCATTGATATAGCAATTCTACTTCGAAGAATTTATTTTAAGGAAATAATCTCTAAGGAAATAGAAAAGTATATCCAAGTATACCCTCAAGCCAAGAAATCAATAAATGGTTATAAACAATCATTCATCTGATTCATTTAATAAGTTCAGTTTCCAAGTTTGTGGGATAGCCACGAAAGTTCTGAGTACGTGAGCAGTATGTTGTTATCCTGTTAAGACATGAAAAATGTAGTCCTGTAAAAAATACATTTTATGTAATGATTAACATTAAAAGGATTATAAAAGAACTTATAAAATTATATGTAAATTTCACTATAGTGGAATAAAGAAAAATACAGATGAATGAAAACTAAAGTGTCCTCAAACCAAAAGTCATTACAAAATTATTTTTAAAGAAAGGAACAAATTTCAGTAATGCAAAAATCACATGAATTTCTTGTCAAGTACACTAACCTAATTAAGGTAAATGAGGCTGAAATTTTTATATATTCAGGAAATGGAACTCGTTTGAATTCCTAATGCTATAAAAATTAAAAATGAATAGAAAAATGATATTGGAAAAATAGAAAATCGTAGACATAATCACTTTTACACCAATGCACGCGGAAGGCAATCAACCTGAAGCAGTCAGCTCTCTCAAGAGCTCATGCCTTAGGTTTAGGACCTAAACTTTGAGTCTTCCTTTTTAATTCTCACTGTGCAATGAAATATTCTAGTTTTGTGACGTTCTGTACCTTTTTGGATTGTCCTCATGAAAACATTAGAAATTTAAATTATCTATAATGGAAATTACAAATTGGCGTAGATTATAGTATAAAATATTGTGGTATTAGTGCAATACTTTTTAAAACCTGGGTCTAGTTTGGTCAGATATTTTTAAAGTGGATGTAAATCTCTGATCACTTGGCATTTTTAAAATTCTAGATTCTACATATCTTAGCAACCTACAGTGAAATTCTAACTCATTTCAACTTTAAGTAAACCCAATCCTACTTTTTAGCAGCTGTCAGCTGATTTGGGTTTTAAAAACAAAGATATTTAGCTTTAAAATTTTAGTAAAGTACCCAAATTCCCATACTGTATGAAATCATCTATTTTATTTTGGTCTTATTTAAATTGGTCTATTCATTTAAAACATTTATGCAAGTTTCATTTTTGAAGCTACATAAACTATAAATCTAAAAATGGAATAGGGCTATAGTAACTTTACTTCCATTAAACCCTTAACATCTTTTTGTTATATCTTATCTGGCAATACTGTATGTGTGCTATTAGTTCTGCCATCTCCTCCATTGGGGCTTTTTCTATAACTGCATTACATTTTTTATTGTGTTACAAAACATAAAATTTACTATAACTACTTTTAGTGTACAGCACAATGTTAACTATATGCACTTGTGTAACAGATCTCTAGAAACTTTCCATCTTGCAAAATTAAGACTATACACATTAAAGCACAACTCCCCTTTTCCCACTCCCTCTGAGCCTTAGCAACAGCCATTCTATTTTCTGATTCTTAGTTTGACTACTTTCAATACCTTATCTAAGTGAATCATGCAGTATTCATCTTTTTGTGATTGATATATTTCAATTAGCATAATATCATTTGGGTTCATCTGTCTTGTAGCATATGATAAGATTTTTTTCTTTTTATACGGCTGAAGAATATTTCATTGTTTATGTATATATCACATTTTCTTCATCCATTCTTCCATTGATGGACAATCAGCTTGCTTCCACCTCTTGGCAATTGTTAATTCTACATCATGAACTTGGGTGTTCAAATATCTCTTTGAGATATTTCTTTCAATTCTTTTGGATATATACTCAGAAGAGAGATCATTGGATTATTTTTTATTTGTTTTTTTCAGAAACTGCCTACCGTATTCCAAAGCAGCTGCACCATTTCACGTTCCCACCAACATTGCATCAGGGTTCCATTTTCCCACATCCTTGTCAACATTTGTTATGTTGTTTTGGTTTTTGGTTTTTTTTTGTTTTGCTTTGTTTTGTTGTGTTGTGTTGTATTGTGTTGTGTTGTGTTTTTGAGACAGAGTCTCACTCTGTTGCACAGGCTGGAGTGCAGTGGTGCAGATCTCAGCTCACAGCAACCTCTGCCTCTCCGGTTCAAGCGATTCTCCTACCTTAGCCTCCCAAGTAGCTGAGATTACAGATGTGTGCTACCAGGCCTGGCTAATTTTTGTATTTTTAATAGAGATGAGGTTTCCCCTGGTTGGTTTAAACTCCTGACCTCATGAGATTGCCACCCTTGGCCTCTCAAAGTGCTGAGATTACAGACATGAACCACCCCGCCCAGCCTGTCTTTTGTTTTTTAATAATGATTATCCTGGTGGGTGTGAGGTGATAACCCGTTGTAGTTTTGATTTGCATTTCTCTTACAATTAGTGACGTAGAGCATCTTTTTATATCCTTGTTGTCCATTTACGTACCTTCTTTAGAAAAATATCTATTCAAGTCTTTTGCCCATTTTTTAATTTGATGATTTGGTTTGGGTTTTTGTTGTCAAGTTTTGGAATTACTTATATATTCAGGATGTTAACCTCTTACCAGATACATAGTTTGCAAATATTTTCTCCCTTTTCATAGGTTGCCTTTTCATTCTACTTGTTGTTTTCTTTCCTGCACAAAAGTTACTTTGTTTTGCTTTTTAATTTGATGAAGTCCTATTTGCTTATTTTAGCTTTTCTTCCCTGTACTTTTGGTGTCATCTCCAAGTTCAATTATTTGAATGTGTTTCTCTGTGTTTTCTTTTAAAAGTTTTATAGCTTCTAGTCTTATGTTTACATCTTAATCCATTTTATGCTAAGTTTTTTATATGATGTAGGCACATGGATATCCAGTTTGTCCAACACTATTTGTTAAAGAGATTATCCTTTTCCCATTCTGTAGCCTTAGCACCCTTGTCGAGTGTCATTTGACCATATACAAGAGGATTTATTTCTGGGCACTCTATTCTGTTCTGTTGGTCTATATGTCTGTCTTGACACCAGTACCATACTTTTAAAAAAATCATTGCTGTGACTTTGTAATATAGCTTGAAAATAGAGAATATTTTGTTTTTCTTTCTTAAGACTGCTCCAGCTATCAAGAATTCTTTGAGATTTTATATGAATTTTATATTTTTTTCCATTTCTGCAAGAATACCATTTGGATAGGTTGCTTTGGGTAATATGGACATTTTAGCAATATTAAGTCATCTAATTCATGGACACAGGATTTCCTTCCATTTATCTGTCTCTCCCTTCAATTTTTTCAGAAATATTTTATAGTTTTCAATGTATAACTCTTTTTCCTCCTTCAGTTTACTCGTATTTTATTTATTTTGATGCTTTTTAAATGGGATCCTTTTATTAATTTCCTTTCAGATTGTTCATTGATAATGTATGGAAACCCAATTGTTTTTTGTGTGTGTGTGTGTGTTTTGTTTTGTTTTGTTTTGTTTTTTTGCATTCTGCAACTTCACTGAATTTGTTCATTACTTATAACAAGATTTTTAATGTGTATCTGTGTGTAATCTTTAGGATTTACTACATATAAGGTCATGTCATCTATGAACAGAGGTAATTTTACTTCTTCCTTTCCCATTTGGATGCCTTTTATTTCTTTTTCTTACCTAATCGCTGTTGGTAGGACTTCTAGTACTATATTGAATGAAATTGGCAAGAGAGGGAATTGTGTCTTATTTCTGATCTTAGGGGAAAAACTTTCAGGTTTTTCTGTTTTGTTTTGTTTTGTTTGTTTGTTTTACCATAAAGTGTGATATTAGATGTGGGTTTTGCATATAAGACCTTTGCTATGTTGAGATAATTTCTTCATATTCCTGATTCATTAAGCAATTTTATCATGAAAGGGTGTTTTTGTCACATCCTTTTTTAAAATCAATTGAGCCGAGGCAGGCGGATCACGAGGTCAGGAGATCGAGATCATCCTGGCTAACACGGTGAAACACCGTTTCTACTACAAATACAAAAAAACTAGCTGGGTGTGGTGGCAGGCACCTGTAGTCCCAGCTACTCAAGAGGCTGAGGCAGGAGAATGGCATGAACCCGGGAGGCGGAGGCTGCAGTGAGCTAAGATCGCGCCACTGCCCTCCAGCCTGAGCACAGAGCACAGAGCGAGACTCCGTCTCAAAAAAAAGATAAGATAACATAAGATAAGATAAGATAAGATAAGATAAGATAAGATAAGATAAAAATCAATTGAGATGATCATGTGGTTTTTTACCTTGATCCTGTAAATGTGATGTATTACACTGATTGATTCTCATTTGTGGAAACATCTTTGCATTTCAGAAATAAATCTCTATTGGTCATGATATATAAACTTTTTAACATGCTGCTGAATTTGGTTTGCTAGCATTTTGTTGAGGATTTTTGTGTCAATATTTATTAAGGATATTTGTCTGTAGTTTTCTTTTTTTAAAAAATAGTATCTTTGTCTGATTTCAGTATCCAGGTTATACTGGCCTCATAATGGATTTGGAAGTGCTCTCTGCTTTAATATTTTGGAAGACTTTGAGAATGAGTTGTATTTATTCTTCTTTAAACGTATCATAGAATTCTCTAGTGAAGACTTCTGGTCCCCTAGGCTTTTGTTTATTGAGAGGTTTTTGATTATTGATCCAATCTCTTTACTAGTTATGAGTCTATTCAGAAATAAAATTTCTGCATGATTTAGTCTTGATATGTTATGTTTTTCTTAGAATTTGTCTATTTCTTTTAGCCTATCTTGTATGTTGGCATAGAATTAATTGCTCGTAGCTGTCTCTTATGATACTATTTACTTCAGTGCCATAAGTTGTGATGTCTCCTTTTTATCTGGTTTTTGTTATTTGAGTCTTCTCTCTTTCTTTTTACTTACTCTTTTTAAAAAGGGTTTGTCGATTTTGTATATTTTTTCTCCAAAAATCAACTCTTAGTTTTGTTGATTTTTACATGGGTTTGTTATTTTCTATTCTGTATATTTCAGCTCAATCTATATTATTATCTTTCTTCACTATGTTTAGGTTTAGTTTATGCCTCTTTTTCAAGTTCTCTGAAGTATAAAGTCAGGTTTTGATTTGAGATATTTCTTTTTTTTAACATAGGTGTTTACTGCTATAAACTTCCCTCTTAGTACCTTTATGCTGCCTCACATATGTTATGTGGTATGTTGTATTTTCATGTTCACTTGTCTCAAGATATTTTCTAATATTTCTTGTGATTTCTTCTTTGATCCACTGGTTGTTCAAGAGTGTGCTGTTTGATTTCTATATATTTCTGAATTTTTCAGTGTTTCTCTTGGTGTTGAGTTCTAGTTTTGTTCCATTATAGTCAGAAAAGATACTTGGTATGATTTTACTCTTCTTGAATTTGTTAAGGTTTGTTCTGTGGCTTAACATGTGGTGTATACTGGAAAGTGTTCTGTCTGCCCTTGAGAAGAATGTGTATTCTGCTGTTGTTGTATGGAGTGTTGTGTGGAGTTCTGCATGTGCTTGTTAGGTCCAATTCATCTATAATGTTATTGATATCACCTGTTTTCTTATTAATTTTCTGTCTAGGTAATCTATCTAGTTAATCTGTCTAGTTATTAAAATGGGGTATTAAGGCCGGGCGCGGTGGCTCAAGCCTGTAATCCCAGCACTTTGGGAGGCCGAGATGGGCGGATCACGAGGTCAGGAGATGGAGACCATCCCGGCTAACACGGTGAAACCCCGTCTCTACTAAAAAAATACAAAAAACTAGCCGGGCGAGGTGGCGGGCACCTGTAGTCCCAGCTACTCGGGAGGCTGAGGCAGGAGAATGGCGTAAACCCGGGAGGCGGAGTTTGCAGTGAGCTGAGATCTGGCCACTGCACTCCAGCCTGGGTGACAGAGCGAGACTCCTTCTCAAAAAAAAAAAAAAAAAAAAAAAAAATGGGGTATTAAAATATCCTATTATATTGTTACTATTTCTTTCTTTCTTTAATTATTTCAATGTTTGCTTCATATGTTTGGGTGCTATGACATTAGGTGCACATATATTTATAATTGTTATATCTCCCAAGTGAATCAACCTTTTTATCATTACATTGTATCTTTTTTCATCTCTTGAGACAGTTTTTGACTTAAAGTCTATTTTGTTTGATATAAGTGTAGCCAACCTCATTCTTTTTTGATTATCTTTTACATAGGATGTTTTTCCATACTTTTACTTTCAGTCTATGGACGCCCTTATATACAAAATGAGTCTATTGTAGACAACTGAATTGTATTTTTAATCACTTTTTATACTCACTTTAAGATATGATTCATGTGCCTTAAACATCTTAAGACTCTGCAGAAAAATGTGACGATTAAGTTGCCTCTGAATGATTAACTCTATACATTTTAAATTGTTTTATATATCAACTAGTACAAATCTCAAGGACAGAAAATAATTTTATTATTTTAGTCATGAAATCCATTTGGCTGTCAGATCTGCTTTTCTAGCAGTGAATTCAAACGTGCAGCCAGCCAGGGAGCATTAGCAGATCACAAAGCCTGACATGGCACATCAGCAGCCAGCTATTCACTTGTGCAAATTAGAATAAATTGATGGAATAAATTAAAGACAATTTTGTACACTATACACTTTTTAAAAAGGAAGCCATTGCATAATGTAAATTTGCTTATTTATTTCCCCTTTATTAGGCATTTAATACCATGATATTGGCATTTTAAATCAACTTGTTAAAATTTGGTATTTTTGTTTAGTATTTGCTTATTAAACAAAACACTCAAACATGTTTTGAGTATTAAAATGTTCCAAAGAATAATACAAATGAGGACATATAAATGATAGATAAAAATCTTGCTCTCATTGAGCTTATTATCATGTGGAAGAAGACATGCGTAGTATAGATGAAAGCTTTGGTAGAGGTAGGTGCACGTTACTGTATTGGGGCACAAGGTGGCAGGGACTCGCATGAATGATATTAGCACACTGCTATGCATGAATACATTGACACATATCTCTTCTCAAATATATTCTAAATATATTAAAACATACACACATTTACTCTCTCTCTCTCTCTCTTTCTCTTTCTTTGTCCCTCTCTCTCTCTCCGTCTCTCCTTCTCTTTCAGCAAAAGCCATAGGGTTGATTCTGCCCTCTAGGGAACTTCTCCACCAGGCCAGTTGAGCAGCTGATGAACCTAACATAGTGTAATATACCCTGCAGAAGGCAACTTATTGTAGCTACTTTGCTCCTTACAGACCAGCCATTCAGGGCCATAGTCTCCACATTCCCAAACACACAGGGAGCTTCATAAATATCTTAACAAAATTGCAATCTTCTTTATAGAATACCCACATCTGTGTTTTCTAGTAATGTATCCACTTATGGAACTTAAACATAATAGAGATACTGTATGTTCTAATATAATAATTATCTAATAATAATTAAAATTAGCGGTCATTGGGTTTTATTAAAAGCTGGTAACTAGGATTATAAACGGAATCAGAATAAAGAGACAAATGGAATTTGAGTGAAGTATCAATATTTTTGTTTTGCAAAACCGAACCGGAACTTAAACACATTCAGGCTAATCCAAAAAAAGAACTTAATCTGTCTGTTCAGGACTGATTGTTCTCTAGGAGAAATGTTCATAATTTCTCCGGTAATGACAGGTGGGTATTTCCCCTGACTCTAAGCTGTATGCACCATTCTCTGGGAGACCTGTCAGCTGTGCTAATATGATCAACCACCCAGGATCACCTCTCAACTTTGTCAATTTTCTCTATTCTCACTTGGTTCCTTGATCACTTTTACTCACAGAGAAACAGGGAAGAATAATTTGGCAAAAGAAGCTCGGCGTTTAGAACTGAGTTTTCTGTCCTTCAAAATGTACTATACCTTCAATTGACTCATTTAGCATTTAATGAAAAAAAGGACAGTTAACCAGCTCTCTCTGTCTGCAACAATCTTCCTCTTAACAAAAACAAAATAGATTTATGCTTTGTTGTTTTTTACTCTTTACTCTTAGACTCTCTCTCTGAGCTTCCTGACTATTTAAAAAAGTGTCATTTGACATTACTGCATACATGAGAAATGCACTTAAAAATGTTAACCCATGTGAAATAGGTGTATAGTTCCTCTGCTAGTAAATATAGTAAATTCCCCCAACCACAGAATAACTCCGCATTTTTTTCTGATGAAATCTTGTGCCAAAAACCATCTCATTAAAGAAAAACAAATCTCAAAAAATGCAAGGTTCGGCATGGTTCCACCATATCAGAACTATATGACTTAAATGGTATAACCACTTTAGTAAACAATATGGCAGTAACATAAAACTAAGTATGCCTTTACAGCATGATCAAGGAATTCCACTCCAAGATATTCACCTTAGACATGTGAAAATACATATTCATACATAAAATATGTATGGTATTTATTTGTAATTGCCAAATATCATTAGCTATTATTTCTAAAGGCTAAAAACCAGAAATAACCTAAAGGTTTTAACCTAATTGATAAATGCATCAATAATTTTTTTGTGTGTGTTTGTACTATAGAATTTGTATTTGTACCATAGAATATTACTCAATTGTAGAAAGAAACAAAATAGATGAATCTCAAAAGCTTTATGCTAAATGCGTTAAGTTAAAATTAGAAGTCTATGTACTGTATGCTTCTATTAAAGTGAAATCTTAGAAAAGGCAGAATTATAACAACAGCATGTCCATGGTTGCCTGGGAGCATGGAAGGATAGGGGATTAAATAAAAAGGGACTTGAGGAAATTATTTAGGGTGAGGGATTGTTTGTCTATGTTAACTGTGTTAGTGCTTACATGGTAGTATACAATTATCCAAAGAATTAAACTATATATTTAAAATTGGTGAGTTTTATCTGTAAATATTACCTTAAAAAACAAAAAAGAGGGAAAAAAATTAAATGATTTTGTCATTGATACCTAATGTGAATTCCCCAGAATAGTACATGCCCAATGGAAGAGCAGGTGGTTTATTATTTCAAAATTCCAAACAGGGATATATTCACACATATACACACACTCATCTTTAAATCTCTAAATACTACATGATCTGCAGCATTTTACATATTTTACATACTTTGTGTGAAAACTTACATATACAAGAAAAAGTTGGTTCAGTTTTATGTTTATATTGATGGATAATTTCTTGTAAACTATAGATATAATTTTATTAAAATAACTTAAACTTCTCTGTAAATGAAATATCTTGGTAAGATATTTCAGGGAAAATGTGTTTCTTAGATTGAGAATATTGAGATCAAGCAGTGGCCTATCAATCTCTATTGTTGAAATAAATTATGGTCAGTAATTAGCAAGAGCATTTATTTCTATTTAAACTCTATTTGCGCTAATGTTACTCCACATTCTAATTATTTATTGTAATGGGTTTTGGGATAGTCAAAGAAACACCAAGATAGCACATTGCAATAAGAGTATTTGATCTCCGAGAGAACAAAAGTCTTGATATAAATGAATTATATTCATTTAAATATTGTCTGAAGATTTGAATTCACAATCCATAACTCTTGTAGGTGAATCAGATTTAAGTAATCAAAAGCTTGTTAGTGCTGTTGCTTTTTCATATTTTCTGCATCTAAAATGGTAAAACGGCCTTTTCTCCCTAAGTTTTCTGTTCCACATAAGATTTCTTTACAGCAGTAAAATGTGTCTTTCAATGAATAATACTACAATTTATGTTTGTGCTTTGGATGCATTTATTTGAAACCATCCCAAAATGTATTGAGTAGTAGCAATTTATACTTTTCATCAATCATTTCTCCTTTTAATTATAATTACTCTGTTTCAGAAATTATACTGTCGTTAATTCCAAAATCATCGTGGTCACAATAAGGCCTGAACCCAAAACAACCGATTCGCTTCTGGAGATAGAACTAGCTCATTTGGCTAATGTAAGTACCATCCACTGAGCACTGACTTGCTTATAGAATTACCTTTTTAACAGTCATTCTTTGACTGATAACACCAGAATACATTTTCTAGACTTTTATAGTTGCAAATGAATTAACTTGTTATGAGTATATGTATTATAAAGAAACAGAATGATTATTCTATGCTTTTTTCATGATAAAATTCTCTTCAATTTATTCAAATAATAGTTAATAAATCATTTATCAGTGTACACATCTTTACCAAGCTTTGTGCTAGGCACTGGAGAAGGTGAGGTGAGTAAGAGCCTATTAACTGTGGGGATGCTTACATGGTAGTATACAACTATCCAAAGCATTAAACTATATACTTAAAATTGGTGAGTTTTATCTGTAAATAAAACTCGATCTCACTATGTGGTAGGAAAGAAAAAATTTAAGTTGCATGCCGAAGTAAAACTTATAAACAGTGCAAAGGGGAACGATTAATTCAGAGGAAGGGGGTGCTGGGTGAGGTGGGTGGCATGTAGAAATACTAAGTCAAGGCCGAGTGCGGTGGCTCACACCTGTAATCCCAGCACTTTGGGAGACCGAGATGGGTGGATCACGAGGTCAGGAGACCAAGACCATCCTGGCTAACACGGTGAAACCCTGTCTCTACTAAAAAGACAAAAATTAGCCGGGCGTGGTGGCAGGCGCCTGTAGTCCCAGCTACATGGGAGGCTGAGGCAGGAGAATGGCGTGAACCCAGGAGGCGGTGCTTGCAGCGAGTGGAGAGCAGGCCACTGCACTCCAGCCTGGGCGACAGAGTGAGACTCCGTCTCAAGAAAGAAAGAAAGAGAGAGAGGGAGGGAGGGAGGGAGAGAGAGAGAGAGAGAAAGAGAGAGAGAGAGAGAGAGAGAGAGAGAGAGAGAGAGAGAGAGAGAGAGAGAGAGAGAGAGAAAGAAAAGAAAGAAAGAAAGGAAAGAGAGAAAGAAAGAGAAAGAGAGAAAGAGAGAAAGAGGGAAGGAGGGAAGGAGGGAAGGAGGGAAGTAGAGAGAAAGGAGAGAGAAAGGAAAGAGGAGAAAGGAAAGAGAAAGGAAAGAGAGGAAGAAGGAAGGAAGGAAGGAAGGAAGGAAGGAAGGAAGGAAGGAAGGAAGGAAGGAAGGAAGGAAAGGAGGGAGGGAGGGAGGGAGGGGGGCTAAGTCAAGGATCAGGGAAGGCTTATTATAACTACCTAGGTGCTCCCATTGTCTAAATCAAAGTCTTTCATGTCAGAATGAAAATAACCCATTCTTAAATCTATCCAACTGCAACTGAAATGCTTCAGATTTTGTTCAGTCCTCTATACAAATTTTCAGTGTCTACTTATTGTTTAAATAATCACTTCAAATACTTAAATCATTGGAGGACAGGAGCAAGGAAAGTGATTCGTATGAAAGTCTTCCTTATTGTACTTTCATAGTTCCTGTATTAAAATAAGCCCATCTCATGATTTACATGTACTTATTTTTATTCCTTGCAAAGTTTTTATGAAGTTGACCTTTCTTTACATTGAAAAAAAAAAAAAGCAAAAAGTGATTAAGTCATTTTCCCAAGCGCATATAGTTAGTGAATGACATAGCTTAATTTATACTCACATTCTTCTGGCTATAAAACTTGTGTATTTTCTACTATTGTGTAGTTTCTGATTTCCTGAAAAAATCAGCCTTAGTTTTATAGGAGAATGATAATCATCTTTCCTATGAATCACTTTATACTAAGATGCCCCAGGCTTCCTAGATTATTTAATAAAAATTTCAAATCTCTCTGCAATAACTTTCAAAGATTGCGGTTAATATTTAAACTATTAGGTGTTTTACTACTTTTGCCAAAATACTACTTCTATCTAACCTTAAGAACGTGTTTTAGTTCTACAATATCTACCTCCTTAGACCTTAGTATAGCCCTCATCTCTACACTGCATGAAAACTAGGAGACATTTTTAACTTTTGAACATTTGCTTTTGAATAAAGAATTTGTGCATTCAAAATTTTTTATGAAAATATATGTTTTTGTTGTTTATCTACAGTTACAAGCTTTGGGAGAAAGTAGTAAGAGATATTAATTCCCTGTATCAGATTATAGAATTACTGAAAAAGCACCCAGTATCAGAATGTGTACTCTGTTTCTTATGCAGAGAACATTTGTGCAAATGAATCACAAGACTTTCATAAAGATTAAAACATTATTTAGAACTTAAAGAACATGTTAAAGGAAGCTTTTTTGATAAATTAAAAAAGAGTAGTCTCAAAAATAGTGTTGAAATAGTCTCTCTGAGTATAATAAAACTTTTTGAAATGAACGTATTTAAGCTTTGAGTCTGTCTTTTATCTTCTGGAAATGTGTTTTGTCAGCTGATTTACAAAAGATATAAATCATGTACAAAAAATATTTTCTACATATGGAAAACAAAGAACATAGTCAACATATTTTATTAAGCACCAGCTAATACTGGAATGACAATGAAAGTCAGCATGTAAGAATGATGAGATAATTATCCCAAGTCACTTAGAATTAATTGTGTCTTTCAGTATTTTGAGTAAGTGAATTGACCAGGTTCCCACGAGAATACTATCTCCACTCTAGAAAGCCCATATTTAAAATGTACGTATACATGTAGACAAATGTGTTACAAAAAGTGGATAGGGAGAGGAGAATAGAAAGAGGAACAATTTACGCTAGAGAAGAAAAAGTCTCTAGGCGCTCTTGTTTAGACTCTCCACCATGCATATGGTGCCTCTCCTCAGAGGCTCCTCCAGTTACTGACCACACAACTGAGCCTCTCTGGGCTGCTCTGAGCTCTTATTTAAACTGTCCATCTCACTGTTGTCTGTACAATGCATACAACCCTTCTACTTTACTGTTTTGAATTTCTAAAGCTTACTGTATTTACATTTATTTTATTGCTAAAATTAGATTTTGTGAAATACTTCGGGAAGTATTACTGTTCACTAAGGGAGGGAATATGTGGTTTATGTATTGAATATCATAATATTATTACCAATCTTATAAAAATATATTCTATGTACTGAGATTAGTTTATTTCCATTGAAGAGAAGACAAAAAAAGGTCCATTTTGAAATATAATGTTAGCTGAAATGTGAAGAAAAAATAGATCTTAAATATGCAGACTGAAATTTATTAGAACTATATACAGTTGGCCCTCAGTATCTGCATCTGTGGATTCAACCAACCACAGATGAAAAATATTTGGAAAAAAATTAAAAATAACAGTACAACAATAAAAATAATACAAAGGTAAAAATATAGTATAAAAACTATTTACATAGTATTTACACTGTATTATGGTATTAGGTCTTTTAAGCAATTTAGAGATGATTTCAAGTGTATGAAAGACTGTGGATAGGTTATATGGAAATATATATAAGATTCTTGAGCATCCATGGATTTTGGTATCTGCAAGGGGTTCTGGAACCAACCCCTACGGATAACAAGAGACAACTAATATATATACACACACACACCCCCACCTCCAACCTCCACACATATACACCCACATATATATTAATATATACAGTTATGTATATATGCATATATATACATATGCATGCCCATTTTTGTTGCCTGCAAAATTTTTTAGAAATGATGTATCTGTAATATCAAATCTGTCTACTGTCACCTATTTTCTTATATCAAAAGTATCCATTGTACTTTCAGGAAAGAATAACTTGAAAGTTACATTTTATTAAAATGTCTTGTGAAAAAAGAAAGGACGAATGGGAATTAGTAGTTACAGTGAGTTATAGTGAGTTAACAGGAAAAGCCTGTTAACATTTTCTTTTAAAAATGTGTCTCAGAAAGCTTTTTAACAAATAGCATTTACAACATGTTAAATATAATAAGGCTCTTGGAAACTGATAGGAATAGGTAATAAAATATGGAACCTAGCAATTCCAAATTGTGTTTAGCAAAGCCAATTGCAACGTTAACCAGATTATGTCATTAATTAGTAAGACACTGTTCTTAGTTCAGTTTTTCAGGCTGATGGCTTCATTGTCATGACCTATAAAGTCAAGGTATGTGATCTTTAGTGCTTAAGCATAACAATTAATGGCTTTTAAGAAATATCAAACTTTTTTCTCCTCCCCCCAAAAAAATTTTTATATCACTTAAGAGTGACATTTATACTCATCAAATTTTTAGATCCTATAATGCATAAGGAAAGATAATCATCTTATTGAAAATAATTCTTGAGGCCCAATGAGTGCAATAGAATAGATCCCTATGTACACAAACACATATACTATTAGGATCACTTGTGTATGACAGGTCTAGGCCTACTGTGACTTTCCAAGGTGAATAACATCTTTATATTTAAAGATGAGTTAGAAGAAAAAGAAGGTAAATGCATTTTAGTTATCTTATGCTCTATCAACTTTGCAAGCCTGAAAATGCATACTTTTCCCAAATGAAGTTTTTATGTAGTTCCATTTCAAATGGAAAGATAGAGTGGACCACACTAGCCTGCAGTTTCATCTTGGCTTTAAATTTTTTTTTTCCTCTGGGCATCAACTCCAAATGATGTAGGTAGGGTGCTGCTGCTGTCTTTCAGGGTTGACATAAACATTATGTTTGTAGTTCTCAAATTGATCTAATGAGAATTTGAGCTTGTAGGTTTTGTTTTCTTTGCCATATTTGCATGCATCCTAATAGTATGAAGCTAACAAATTAAAGAAATTTGTTTTTTGTGTATAAAGTAATTTTAAATGAAAATTAACCGTGACCCTATGACCTTTGTAAATCATAGTGGAAAACACAGTGACAACTGTAATGAATATGCCTGTCTTCATTATAAACATGAGAAACAATGAAAAGAAATTCCAACATTCATCGCTGGGTATTTTCATGAATATAAAGGTTAATAACCTAAGGATTTAAAAATTACTTGGCAAAACTTTAAAAAGTTCAGTGTGTGCATCCGTAATTTTCACAAACGGTTGTTTGATATGCCTTTACTTTTTGAATTACTTTTTTGCCCTAGCTTTATACATTTGGAAGTGGTTTCTGATATTTTGTCTGTTTACAGTTCTTGGTAACTTTTTTAGAGAGTCTTGAAATGCTACTAGACAAGTAGATTGAAGGCTCTTCCAACAACTGAAATTGAGATAGAAATTGCTCTCTAGCTACATTTTTTGGTTATAGCCTAAATTTCTTAACTTGAGTAGACATCCTTCTCATGTTTCAAATTTAGTTTATTTATATTAATAATACATAATTGATATTCTTTAAAAACATTTCACTATGATTGTGCTATTGTTGGAGCAGGGGGTCGGCAAACTTTTTTAGTTAAAAGTCTGAGACTAAAGAATTTCAGGCATGAGAGTCTTAATGGCTTCTGTCACATCCACTGAACTATGGTGTGGCTGTATTTCAATAAAAAGTAATTTACAACAGATGGCAGGTCAGATTTGGCTCATGGGCTATTGTTTGTCAACCCCTGTGTGATAAGCAGAATAGTGACTCCTCCAAAAATGTCTACATCCTAATCCCCAGAACCTATGACTGTGTTGTGTTACAAGTCAGAAGGGATGTTTGTGTGAGTGCATGTCAAAAGGCATATGTGTGTTACATATCAAGAGGAACTTCTGTGTGACTGCCCTTGTCTCTGCTATAGCCCTATATAATTATTATTAGGACATATTATTATATTCCTTTTGGATGTAAAAGAAAAAGACATAGGCTATATGTTGTACCTATATAAAATCTAGTTATTTAATTTATTTATTAAAGTTATTGCCACATTAATATAAAATCTAGTTATTTAATTTATTTATTAAAGCTGTTTGCCACATTAATTAATATTAAATACTTGAACATTTTTAACTCTAGAAGACCCATTTGTTTGCTGAGAGGTACACCAGACTTTATGCAGCCATTACTGGAAATGATGTAATCACATGCAGGTAGGGCACTCTGAGACATATACGTGGAGGCAATGATTTTCTTTGAAGGATACACGTGTAAAAATGTCCTCATGATAGTTCTACTTTTTGCTGCTTCCCATATGACAAGTGGAAAGTAGTCCTCTGGAAATAATGCAGGTTAGTGATATATCTCAGAAATTAGAGAAGCAAGCTGTTATCCTATCTATAAAAATAGTGTCATCTGGTTAATGTAGGCTACTAACTATATAGCAGAAGTGATATTAAATATGTGTCCTCTCCTTGGATTCCAATCAAATAGCTGCCAACTTTCTGTGAATAGCTATGTAACATGGATGGGACTCGTTCTGATAAAAATAGTATTCTGCATTTCTCACTTCAGTGGCCTTCATGTAATTCTGCTTTAGCTAAAGCCATCTTTTTTTCATTCCATCTTAGTTTATCTGGTTTTCAATGTGATGACAATCCTCATAAAATTCATCCAAATTATCTACATTTCCAACTTCCTAACAAGTAAGAGTATAGTATTGTATTCTAAATGTGTCTTTTTAGGCTTTAGGTACACAACAGCTATCCCTTAAAAACTGAACATAAGACCCAGATTTAGCTCCTTCTAAGTATCATTTAAAATACTAAAATATGAAACAGTACTTATCATAACTTTGAGAAAATATTAGAGAAGAACATCCAGGAGATTACTTCCTGTTGAGTTTTATATTGTATTTTTTCACTGCTGCATCTCCTTGTGTGGTGTTTTACTCTTTAAGGCCCTATAGAACTGTTCATATGTTAAAAGACATGACCCTGAAATAGGTCCCTCTCACTGATCAACTATTAGTGACCTGTGATAGATTTGACTGTGGAAAAATTTACATCTACTAATGTCTTGCTTCCCTTAGCAATTCCTGAGATTTTTTGAATGTGTCCTTCTAAAATATCATTAAAATTATGGGGAGGCCAAGGCGGGTGGATCATGAAGTCAGGAGTTCAAGACCAGCCTGGCCAAGATGGTGAAACCCCATCTCTACTAAAAATACAAAAAGAAAAAAACAATAGCCAGGCTCAGTGGCAGGCGCCTGTAATCCCAGCTATTCAGAAGGCTGAAGCAGGAGAATGGCTTGAACTCGGAAGACAGAGGTTGCAGTAAGCCAAGATCACGCCACTGCACTCCAGCCTGGGCTACAGAGTGAGACTCTCTCTCTCAAAATAAATAAATAAATAAATAAATAAATAAAATGCACAAGATATGAATTAGTCTTTTGCAGATCCAGTTATGCAAACTGGAAATATTCTTGAGGAATCTCCAAAATCTATTTGGGTAGTTATATACAATAATAACAATTAATCTTTAGTGGAGAAAGAGAGGATAAACTTAGCAAAATCCAGGTCATTTTAAAGTAATGCCTTGCCATCTAAGATTTAGGAAATTAAAGACAGACAATACAGTGTCAATTGAAGAGTCTTTCTCCACTTCACTCAAGAGACCAATGTCCAACTCACTGAACAATGTGACAGAAAAATTCATTCTGTAACATCTAACTCAGAGCACTGGAAATGTCAAATAGTTACGATGAAGTCACTGCCCTTCATCCTGCCCTTAGCTGCTTTGCCTATTTACTTGCTTTGCCTCCACAGAAAAGAGATTATTTTTGTTTCAAGGAGGCTGTGAAGGTGCAAAAAAGTTCTGAAGTTTCAAGATTAGTAGTTTATTATGGCATATGACCACCAAGCATTCAAACATCTGAGTAAAAATAGAGTAACCACGTTATTTCTTTTTTTAAGCAATTGTATTTGTAATTTACAAATAATAATTGTATTGATCTGTGGGGTACAATGAGAGGTTTTCATATATGTTTACAATATAGGATGCTTAAATCAGGGTAATGAACAAATCCATCACCTCACAAGATTTCAGTAGACGGGAGGAACACACTTTAATGATCTATTGCACAGAACGGTGACTATGATAAATAGTAATGCATTGTATTATTTCAAAATTACTGAGTAGGTTTAAATGTTTTCAGCACGTTATTTCTGCCATGTGTATCATGAGCAATGATTCTCTAAATTTGGTGTGAAAAAAATTACGGAGAGGCAAGATTGTCATTATTAAAATGGAGATTTCTACGTTTAGCCTCAACCTTAACATTCCTATTGCTAATGAATCCACATTTTTAGTATTCATCCCAGTTTATTCTGAAGTAGGTCCAGAGAAAACACTTTGAAAGCATCATTAAGATAGCAAGAGTGTGATTAAAGTAGCATATGCATTGAATGTATTTAAAATTTAAAACACCAAGGAAAATTTATAGAAACTTGGTCATTTGTATTGTGATAATATTATCTTTTCTGCAACCAACTTGTTTCAGATCTCTTCTCAAAGATAATCTTACTGATGAAGCTTTCTTAATAAACAAAAGTACTATCCACTCTATTTCCCTAGTCGTACCTAGTCATACCTCTCTCTCTCTGCCCTTCACTATGGTGAAATACATGAGGCAGGGACTTAGTTTTGCTCATCCTTGTATCACAGTGCCTTGAATGGTTCTTGGAATGTAACAGGTGTTTAGTAAATGAATTCAGAATGGTTGCAGAATGGTTAGACTTGTTGTGATCATCTGCCTGCTATCTCTTCTGACTTCTGCACTTTGTGAGGGTAATATAACATAGTTGAGTATTTCCTTAAAAAGACTTAGAAGAGAGTTTTGAAAGAATAAAATGAATTTCTGGAATCATTGAGAGTGAGGGCTAGAAAAGATGTCCAGATCATCTATTTTATAAATAAGAAAAAAAAAGTCATGCAGTCCAACAAAAGGGAGAACCACCCATTGAAATACATTGGCAAAGCTAGTGATATATTCTACTATTAAGTAAATATATTTATTTGGTTGATATTGGAACAGAGGAGAGAAGTAAAAGAAAATAGTGAAGGCACTCGAGAGTGGTGTGTAGAACATCTACAGCAATTAGAAATTTGGGCAGTGGTGCATTTTTTAAATGCTTAAAAGTGAGTAAGTAGAAACATGTAGAATTCAGCTATGCTGTTTTGAATGGAACCAAGAGTGGCAGTTTTTGTTTGTTTGTTTTGACAAAAATATGTTTGTCAAGAATAGTATTTCCTTTTCAAAAGTGTCCAAATATGTGCAGTATTACCATTTGGTAGATCAATAAATACTATTTATTGATAGTTTGGTAAATTAATCTTCTTTAACCCATCTGTCTTGTTTACCTGAGAATTTTTGTTTTCTTAGTTTACTGCATTTGTTAAATCTACTTCTACAGATTAGTACTTAGCTTCTCTCTTTTCCTCTCACCCTGCCATTACATTTTTTTTATATTGGACTATTTCCCGTTATTGATTTTCTGTGAATTCCTCATAACAGATCTTGTAACAGAGTCCCTTTGAGGAAAGTAAATGAAAATTATAACAAATATTTTACAGGTACTTACTCAGCAAAACCTTGTAGCCAGCTTTCTTTTCTTTAATATTTAGAATCCATTCATCATTGGTTACTTTTTTTTCCATCTCACATTCTTATTGTTTAAGTGACTAGTGTTTTCAGGTACTAAGTTTTTTCTCATTTGTTTGTTCTGCTTATTTTTCTAAACTTCAAATGTTCCAACTATTGACCTTAGCTCACAGTCTCACATATTGGTGACCATACTAGAATAGATGTTTATGGTGTGTATCCCAGAATGTGTAGTGAAACCTAAGATTGAATGATGCATTTTGGAACCTATAATAATGCTCACATGTATGGTGTTTAAATTTCCATAAGCACAAAAAGAAAGAGAAGCATGCAGCAGGATCTAAGAAGTAAGAGGTGAAGAACATGGAGAATAAAACTGAATGTTGACAAAGTCATGGAAAAAGATTAGAAGAAGCATTTCTCATTTTGAAACCTTTTTTGAAGAATAAATCAGTTTCTTTAGGGTGATAAAAAGGAAAGAAGTATCCAAACAATTAAGTTTACATGTTGTTTCTTTTCTATTTTGTTGTTGTTGTTGTTGTTGTGGCCCTACTGTGAACAATCATTGTGAAATATTAAGCCTATAGTCAGTATCTTAGTTTATATAAAGATTTATCCTACATTATACATCATTAAAATCAGCCAATTAGATTTAATGGATCTGTTATCGCAAGTTCCTCAAGCTGCACTTGGTTTCTGTATCCTTGAAATGCATACTCCCATACTCTTCACTGTGATGTTACAAGGATAATTTTTTTTCTATAAGGTTATCTGAGCTCCTTTGAATAAAGCCCTAGGTAAATATAGCATAACTTTATGACAGCATTTTGGCTGTGCTGTGGGTTTATCAGAAAGTCACAAGCTATATGAAAAATTCAGGTAAGACTAGACAGGATCTTATAAGATAGAGAAGAAACCAATTTAATACACCATTCCCTTCCTTCCTTAGAACATCTAGATCTATGCCTGCTGTAGGAACCAGATAATAACCCATTTCGTCTATGAAACTTGTGCTGACTAGCATAGACCATGACGCTCCATTCCCTCATTTGTCCTTTACTCAGTAAACTATGGCTAGTGATATTTATGTAAACATTTTGCTTGGATTGCTATAGGAACATTCCATGTGTATGTTTCTCATCAACTTCTATAGGACTATGACCTTTTTTCAGGAAAGACAGTGTTATTATACTTTAGGAGCATAGTGTAGGGAGATATGAGCATTTCGAAATAAGATTCCACCCCGTCAAAGGGCAGAAGCTGCAGGGAGGTAAGAAGTACCCAGCAGGAGAGGCCCCAACAGGTGTGACTACCAATAGGGCTCAGCAAGGGAGTCTCCTGAGAATCCACGCAAGTGCTGGCGATGTTGTGGGACTTTTTCCTTAGTTAAGCTAAGAGCCGGATTATTATTACATGGTCACAAGAGATTAGGCTTCCAGACACTTTGAAGGGTGAGAAAAAAAATGGAATTTATTGGGAAAAGAGGGGATAAAAATGAAACAGGGACCCTCCGCAAAGCCAGAGTCCTGCTAGCTGGCTTCCTGCCTGGCTGATTGAATTCCAATTTCCACCCCAGGAGAGGAGAGGCCAGGCTCCTCCCCTGCAAATGGTGTGAACCTCCCAAGGCTCACCCAACTGCACATTCCTCACAGTGCTCAGGCCTTGGGGGTTCTGTCAGGGAGCCCTTCCCACCTGGCTGTCTCAGTGAGAAGAGTCAACATAAATCATCAAATAGGGCCAGATTGCTCAGAACTGGCTTTGGACCTTAGCAGGCAGGTGAAAACCTTTTGCCTCCTTTACCTCCCCTCCCTCACCCCTCTACCACCCTGGCCACTGGCAGAGTCATGCCCCACCTCTGCCCAGGCCTTCATCTGGAGAAGGGAAGATGATCTGACATTCAATAAGGTTCTGTGTTTTGATTATTGTTTGTAACAGATCATTTTCAATTGCTAATGACATGATGATCGTGATTTAATGTGACAACCAAAACCTATTATTTAAGAGTGACTCAAAACTTTGGAAGTTTTTTTTTTGTTTGTTTGTTTGTTTCAAATTATGACTAAATTTCCATCCAGAAGCAAGAAAAAGATCATTTTTTACTAAATAAATTTTAAAGGAAGAATGGGAAACAAAACCAAATGCATTTTCTGATTGCTTAAAAAAAATATCCAAGATACCTTGGACATGTGGTCTTTCAGGGAATTTTTAGAATAACTGGGATGCTGCAATATTATAGTCATGTACCAATTAAAATGAATAATATGTAAGGTTTGAGTTAATTTCATGTGTTTTAGAACAGCGATCTTACTATTTATTTCTAGCAAAAATTTTGAATGGACCCATCAAACAGCATTTAGAAAGGCACATCTCCAAAAGAACTTCTCTGGACTTTCAAAGATGTTTCTTTCCCAGATACACTCCAGTGATTAACTATTTGTAGACAACACTGAAGCCTGAGGGCTGGGTCATAGCTTACTGTCTATGAGGGACTGTTTCCACCTGTGGAAGGAAGGCAGTGGCCTGTTTCAGGACTGTATGTTTTGTTGTTGTTGTTGTTGTTTTTGAGACGCAGCCTCGCTCTGTCACCCAGGCTGGAGTGCAGTGACGTCATCTCAGCTCACTGCAAGCTCCGCCTCCCGGGTTCACGTCTTCGCCTGCCTCAGCCTCCTGAGTAGCTGGGATTATAGGCGCCCGCCACTACGCCCGGCTAGTTTTTTGTATTTTTGGTAGAGACGGGGTTTCACCGTGTTAGCCAGGATGGTCTCCATCTCCTGACCTCTTGATCCGCCCGCCGTGGTCTCCCATAGTGCTGGGATTACAGGCGTGAGCCACCGTGCCCGGCCTCAGGACTCTTTTAACTGCCTTGGTCTGTTAATTATTATTATCAATAACTAAGTTGGATGAAGACATAGATAATCATGTTTGGTTTTTTAATCCTGTAATGACACAAAGCTTAAAAATAATACTGGATGTGTGGGATGCCAAAATCAGGATTTTAAAAGCTCAGCAGAGATTGCCATGTATGAGTAATACTTATCTAGCTCAGGAAGAGTCTACCCAAATATCTAATACAATCTTAGTTTGCATTATTAGGAAGATGGCACCTGATTTGGAGAGGCAGTGGTAGTGCTTTGCTGTGCACAGGTCAGACACAAGTGAGTGATTTGCCTAAATACACTTTAAAAGTGTATGCTCCAGGAAATTAGTCATGTTGAGGATGAGAGGACTTCAAACCAGCAGTGTATGTTTAATGGATAAGAGAAGATTTTTCAGGCATATGACAGAATCTGTAGATACATGTATCTAAATATATTAGAACTCTTCAAAACAGAAGTACATTGAATAATACAGTGTGAAAAACCCATGGTGTTATCTTGAAGGTCACGGCAGGTACTCAATTCACAATTATTGAAATAAATTTAAAATCTAGCATTTTCACTTAAAATTTCATTAGACATTATCCTATATAAATATAATATGCTAATTAAGTTGATATTGCAAGTCAACAAACTCAAGAAATGGACACCTCTTGTCTCTAGGAAACATCAACTAGAGGCTGACGAGGAGGTAGTGGTGATGATTATACATGTGCATACTATAGGATATTTCACTGTGATTTCAATATTGTGAATACTATGATCTTAAAGAAAGTAATCTAGCAACTAATGTTTTAGAGACATAAGTATAAAATCAAAATCATCAAAATATAGACTTATGGTATATGAAAGCTTCACTTTTAATTTCCAGGAAAACTAAATAGAAGTTAGAGTGTTTGGAATAAAGATATTGTTTTCATAGAACTTTATAAAATGGGTCACTAAATCTATGAGAAAGGAAATGCAAATTTCTTATAAATAATTGAAAATAAATCATTAAAGTATCTCTTACCACAAGATAAGAAATCTTCCATTCTGTTTCTATTTCACGTAATCCTTCAATCTTTTTATAATATGTACTCAAGATACATGCATTCTTTCTTTGCTTTTTTTTAGGGTACTTTGAATCCTTATTGTGTATTGTGGGATGACGCCAAAACGTAAGTGACAGATGTTTTCCTACATTACTTTGGGCTAAATATTCAAAGTCCATTAAGTTATTTCAACTACCTGCTAGTTAACAGGAATATAAGTCAGTGGGATGTTGCATTCAGAGAAATAAAAAACATTCTCTTTCTGAATCTTCGGTACAGCATGATGAATGTGTTTGTGTGTAATGATGCCATCAGATTGCATCTCAAGATAGGATTGCATTACCTAATGTGTAAGGCACATTGCAATGTGAATTCCATGAGGAATTTTTAAAAGCTCTGATATTTTAGAATTTATAGAGGCTTGAATGCCATCTTTACATCTTGCCCTAGTAATTCAGCTTAGCATTGCAGAATAAAATAGCAAGCTCTATGGTCATTTAGCCAATGTATTACTCACATGACCTTGAATCTATTATCAGAGTAATGCAATATTTATATGGTCCTTCCAAATTGTTTGGTCATAAAAACATTGAGTGACATTTAATTTTTTATTTGTATATTTTTGAATTCAGGCAGAAAAAATAATTGCACTAAATAAGTGTAATTCTTCCATTTTTTTGTTGTTGTTGTTGTTTGTAGAAGTAATCGCAATATAGCTCATCAAAATCACTTTTATTTTATTGATAATCCTATGAGATTTTGATGTCTCAAAGAGCAGAAAAATCTGTAGTTAAGTCTTAGTTAGACTCCTATACTTTAAATACTTAGGTAGGTTACAACTTTTATTTTTTGGTTTGGTTTGATTTTGCATGAGGGGAGATAAATATCAATCAATCCCAAAAGCTAATACCACTCTATATATGCTGTCAGATGAAGCACCATATTGTTGGACTCTATGTATTCTAAGAATGTTCCTGGTGTTCTTCACCCCGATATGATCTACATCTGAGGTTTTGTGATGCTACTTGTTTCTCACCAGAGAGTCTAGAAGAGGAACATTCTTAGAATCTCTAGGAAAAGATCGAACTCTCAGACAATTTTCTCAGTCCTAGGATGCTGACATAGTCTAAATTACAATTAATATTAAACACCCTTTTTGCTATAGGTTCTGATACTCTGGGTATCCTCTACTTCTCGTCCAGCCCAATAGTTAAGTACAGAGAATTCCAAATTGCCCTGGTGATAACATGAGCTGGATAGCCTTACTGATGTCATTATTATTTTTTTTCTTTTTGGAACTTTACAGACAAATCCATGATAGTAAAATTTTTGCAAGCTTTCTCTCTCTACCATTAGCCAGAGAAGAATTTGGTGGTATAATCTAAGGTGTACTTAGTGTGTTACATAGCCAAGGGAAGAATAAAATGCTATAAAAATCTAGTTGAATATTTTCTGCCCAAGAAACATGTGCTATCTTTTTTATTAGTTAATTTTTTTTATTATAATTTAAGTTCTAGGGTACATGTGCACAACGTGCAGGTTTGTTACATATGTATACATGTGCCACTCCTGATTTTAGTTTCCATGTCTCTGTGAATAAGAAGCAACTTTGATGTAGTTTTATTATTATTTTTTTTACTGGGTAAAATCTGTTTCTTTGTTGATCTAAACAGGGGAAAGTGTTAGTTATTTCAAAAGTCCCTTAAGACTATTAAAGGGACACTACAAGAGATAGTCCCTTATTTTGTGCCTCCTGTTGGCTACTTTTCATAGACAGTATAAGGTGTTAAGTTGAATCTATAAAACGATTGGTTTCTGAGGTCAGCATTCACCTGAGGAATCAATCACACCTCCCTAACATCTGCCAATAAGATGACTGTTAGCCATCACGAAGAATGTCTCAGCTTTACAAAATTCAACTTCTAAATTGTCCTTGAAGAAAACTACCCAGGGAGAGGAAATGTGTTTAGTTGTCTTTCAAAGAAGATAATCTCAAGGGATCGGTGTAGTTCATGTTTTCTTGATGTATCCGAAAAGTGATCAAAAACCTTCCCATTGTGACAGAACTCCTTTCCCATCACAGTTTTCGCTAGATTGTTTCATTATTAAAAGTGTTTTTCTGGGTGAGCTTTAAACAATGAAGGCTGAGACAACTTTGTTTCCTTTCTTCATATTTGTTCTTCTATTTTGACTATATTTATATATACACAATAGTTTTATTGATGTAATGATATTGAATTTGAGTATAGGTCCTGTAAATATAGTTAGTAGTGAAGAGAAAGTGCTACTTCTTTTTTACAGAAAAGGGCTGACTTAAATATTTTCAAGATTGCAGTAATAAAGTTCAAATTAGAAGTTGTGCTTTAATTTTGGTTTATCAAGTTGCTGTTATTTTTAATTTTAAAAATTGATTTTTATTTCAAAAGTAATGCACGAGTATTTTTTACTTGTAAAACTTTAAAGTGGAACTGTTAATGTAAAGAGCCCCACTGATCATCACCATCTTGGGCCTCCACATCCACCCAGATCTCTAAGATCATTCCTATTTACATTTTGTTGTTCCTAATTTCATACATCCATTTATATATTGACATATGTATTCATAGACATTCACACTATTTTTAAATAAATGTTTTCATATTGTATGAACACTTGACAATCCCAATTCGAAATTCAACAAATATCTTGGAAAATTTATTTTACACTACCTATATTTCATTCCTTGTATCTGCTGCATTGTATAGGTATATCAAAGTTGATTTACTGTTCTCTATGTCAATGACTACTGGCATGATTTATCATTAATTTTAGTCTATAAACTGTGCTTCTGTGTATCTCATTGTACATCTCTCCCTGAGGATATCTCTGCCCACCTAATCCAAAATGTTGCCCTGTCGTTCTCTTTATATCACCCCATTTTATACTTTCACAGCACGCATTCCTTTTTCTTATTTTTGTTTGGTTACCACCTGTCTTCCTCAATAGAAAATAAGCACCATAAAAGAAATACTTTGTCTTTCTTATTCATCACTACACTGTTGGTACCTACTATACCTGCATGTAGAATACATTCGATAAATATTTATTGGCTACTTTGATAAAATAATGAATGTTTGCATGTTTCCTAAGTACATTTTCTATCTAAGAATTATTCCCATCTCTATTTGATTTTATCAGTTGATAAATATTTCTAGTAATTATTAGACCTAACATTGGAAGTTTGATGGAAGAATGTTTCAGCTTGTTACAGTAGTAAGATCCATTATAAACAATTAATTTTATTTCCAAGGGTAATCTATTACCCAGATTATCTCAGACAAAGGTGTTTTATTTTACTATCATTAGACAAAGCATCTTTAGACAATTTAGAAACATACATTTGTTTTGTTTTGGCTCACTAATTAACAAGATATTGAAAATGCTTCATTGTATGTGACGCATGAAATAAATTCAAAGTAATTTTCTCACTTCAGACATAGACTTATTTTAAATAGGAGAATATTTTTTATTCAATAGATGCAGAAAAGACCTTCGATAATTTCAACACCGCTTCATGCAAAAAACTCTCAATAAACTAAGTATTGATGGAACATATCTCAAAATAATAAGAGCTATTTATGGCAAACCTACAGCCAATATCATACTATATGGGCGAAAGCTAGAAGCATTCCCTTTGAAAACCGGCACAAGACAAGGATGCCCTCTCTCACCACTCCTATTCAACATAGTATTGGAAGTTCTGGAAAGGGCAATCAGGCAAGAGAAAGAAAGAAAGAGTATGTGACTAGGAAGAGAGCTAGTTAAATGTTCTTTTAAAGTGCCTTACAAAGTTATCATTTGAGTGATTGATAATTTGCACATTCTTTGAGCTACTCTAAATTTGGATTTTGAGTATTAGATCATGCGTGGTGACTACATTTCCTGGAAAACCTATACTCCCTCCCTTAAATTAGCCTGTGGTCTTTCTCTATGGATCTTGTAACTAATCCATCTAATAATGTCCAGTCTGTGAAGGACTACGTGTTTTCAGAATGCTTCATCAATCCATTTGTAATTTACTTACCTATCTTGTCGTTGAAAACAAAAGTTTCTAAGGACCAGACTTCCCCATTTTTTCTTCATTTCAAATTGATTTATTGGAGTTAGGAGTAGCAACAGTCACATCTTGACTGAGACTGCCACTGGCTTGTTTTCTCTCAAAGCTAAATAATTGAACAATTTCTCTCCTTTGCTTCCATTATCCTTATTTATTCATAAGCAGAATATCTTTCTCTCCCTTCGTCATTCATCCCGGGAGTCAAAATTTTGTTTACCTCACAGTATAAATCCTAGCAAACATAAAACTAACACTTCAACCTCATCTTCTTATTTCAGGGAAGTTGACATCATTTTCTTTGCTCTGTGGATGATTGATATATCTATACATTAGGAAGACACAATATTATATACCTTAAGAAAAATATGTTCCTCTTAGAAATTTTAAATACTTATACAAAGTGTTACTATTATTGGATAGCCAACCTTTCCCTGCAGGGAATAACCAAATGATAAAGCTCTTTTATACGGCTCTGTTCAAACTGGGATAGAGTTGGACCAAACTAAGATGAACAGAAAATAATTTTCTTACAAGTATGATACAGGAACAGAAAGAACAAGGAAGAGGTCTTGTTGGAGACTTCATTTAAGCATTTAAGAAATAAACCAAGAATAATAACCGTGTAAAACAGCAATACCATGGTCTCATTGTTTGAAAAGAAATGTGGAAACATCCTCTACAGACTCATAATTACCTAACTGAAGCCTTTTTGTGAGCAGCAATGAAAAAAAAAAGTCTGTAAATTAAAAATATTTAACAACGTATAGCCATCATTCCAGTAGAAAACTATTTCTAGAATTTCCTGGTGATTCAATTAACCGTAGATAGGATTTGAAAACTATTTAACTTCAAGAAATTATGTTACCTTTGTAGCAAAGATTGGTCTGTTTACTACATGTTAACATGTAACTGATTACATTATCACAGTCAATACTTTAGAAAGAAATCACAATTGTGTGACAAACGTATGATGTTCAGTCTTCTAAATTAACATTGTTATGTGCAGCCTCTATGTCCAATATATGTTCTCGGTGCCAGCATGTTCCATTTTACTGGATAGTTCCTAAGGTATTGTAGTTGCTCTTTTCTGTAGTTAGAGGGGTAAAACAAAATAACTAATTTTGGCTGACACTTGTAACCTTGCCTCAGTAGGTATATTCGCAGTCAGTATGTTGCAGAACTGCAGAAGGAGATAAGTTAAATTTTTGGAATTTGCATCTAAGATGTTAAAATGCCATAGAACTTTACATTATCCATTCAGGTCCAATCATTAATTATCTAATATTATAAAACTGTTATGCTTTTTGTCCCTTGATTATATTTACACTGAAAAAAATTGAAAATACTAGACCTTTATATTATCAAAATACTAGTCCTTATAAATTAAAGTAAAATTTACTTGATCTCCAAAAAAGAAAATTTATGTTATAATCAAACATAGTAATGCCAAACTTTAGAATGGTTCTTGGTTTTCAGATTTATTGTGGCTAAAATATTTGCTTCTATTTGCAAAGCAACCCTGCTCTTCTAAAAATATTACAAAAAGCAATAGAAAAAATTTAATTTTCTAAAAGCAATAGAAATACAATCAAAGATTTATTAATGTGAAACTAAATGAAGCTTTTACTTTTTGCTTTTCTGTTTACACCATACACTACTTTTTGAAGCTTTTTCATATTCGCAATTGTGTGTTTTCTCATAAAGCCATTATAATTCAGCTTTCTTCAGGTACATTTTTCTTTTTAATTTCTCAAAATTTTAAAAATTTTCTTAGAATGTTTTAAGTTACATCATAGATTTAATGGTTTTAAATCTTAAATGCTTAGTTTCTTAAAGGTATATTATTAAATTTATTAGCACATAAGTGGATTCTTTTTAAACTGATAACGTTTACATAAATGCTTCTAATATTATTAGTAACCCATTATGTCCATTAGCATGAGCTATAAAGTTCAAGAAATGCTGCATCATGCCCTCAACACAAATTCTCTGGGCTAACATTGAGAATCAAATGGCACCATGTGCTTTTTATTGTAATTCTCACCTTGACCGTCTGACATAGGGGTTTGCACACTACAACCTGTGGCACAAATACAGACTGCTGCATGTTTTTGTAAATAAAATTTTATCAGACACAGTCATTCCTATTTGTTTATGTATTCTCTATTTCTTCTTTTGTACTGCAACTGCAAAGTTGAGTCACAACAGAAATCATAATCCCTGCAACTTCTAAAATATTTACTATTTAGTCTTTTATAGACAAAAAAAAAAAAAAAAAAAAAAAAAAAATTGCCAGCCCCTGCCCAAAACCGTGCTTTCCAGCACTTTTTATATCTTGGCATACAGAAAATAGTGATTATACATCATATTGAAGTAAATGAATGAAAATATTTGCAAGCAGGGTCAGGGTAGGATGCCCAAGGCTAGAGAGGATCAATATCTCCAGTAGTTCTGGAAATTCTCTGTCACTTTTTGAAATATAGATTCACCCATAATTTGTCTCATCCTCATCTGTAATACTGAATAATATTATTTCCTGTACTTTTCATCTCATAACCTCTCCTCCATAGTTCTACTTTTTTCCCCTCTCAGTTATCTATTTTAACTTACTTTCAGTTCATTAATTCTGTCTTCAGTTTTGTCTAACCTGTTATTTAATTATCCATAGAGTTTTAAGTTTGGGTAATTGTCATTTTTTATTTCTAGAGTTTCTATTTAATTATTTTTAATCTGCTAGGTTACTTTCTAGGTTTTTATTTTTTGCAGATTTTTGTAATCTGTTGTATTTCTTTTAATGTATTAAACATAGTTATTTTGTCATCTGTAGATGACATGTCTTATATTTGAAAACTTTTGAGATTTGTTTCTGCTCTCTTTTATTTCTTCCAGTTCTCACTCATTGTACTTTATCTCTTAGTGTGCTAGGTTATGTCATGTTAATTGTCCTTAACAAACTATTGGTGAGAATTCTTTGAGGCCAAGCCAAGGATCCAAGTACATTCCTCCAAAAACAATTTGTATTTGCCTCTTAAGGATCCCTTAAGCTAAATAGACTCTAGAGGTTCTCTGAATCACTCAAGTGTTGTGAACCCAGGCTGCAAATCCTGGCTGAATCGTTGTCACATTTTTCCACATATAGTTCAGAATTTATAGCAATTTTCAAATCGGAAATTTGATCTGAAAAAAAATCTCATTGATGGAAATAGGAAATTTAAATCTATATCTCCTCATATATATAGTTCTTGAATAATACCCACATCCCACAGTATACCTGTAGAGAGTGCTGCCCTGAAAAGCTTTGTGTATGTATCTTTTATAATCCTTATATTTTCTGCTTTATTTTGCAGCAATTTGATATCACCCTTTAGACTAAAGTATTTGAGGACTAGAAGTGTGTCGCATTCATTTTTGTAAATTATGCTGTGTTTAGTGAAGAGATTTGCAACTAGTTATCAGTAATGTGTTCATTCATTTGAGAAATGTTTCTTGGGAACCTATTATTTGTTCTGCTGTTTAAGATATCTGGCACATATATCAGTGAATAAACAAAAATAACTTTTTTATGAGACTTAGATGTGGGAGGGGCTGGGGGAAGATAAGGATATAAACATGATAGATATATAAATTATATAATGTGTTAAAGGGTAAGAATTACATGGGTGGATAGATCAATATAAGAATAGGTAATGCCATTTAATTCAATTGACTTATTCATATTCCTTTGACTGACTTACTCCAAGATTCCACCATTTGTTTTTACAATTAATGTTTACTTAGCAAGCATCCAAAATATGTAAAGGATCCAGGATCCATATCTGACCTTCATGAGCCACCTAATTAACTGTTACTTTATTTATTTATGTATTTATTTTGAGGCAGGGTCTCACTCTGCCACCAAGGCTGGAGTGCAGTGGCGCGATCTTGGCTCACTGCAATCTCTGCCTTCCAGATTCAAGTGATTCTCCTGCCTCAGCCTCCTGATTAGCTGAGATTACAGGTACACGCCATGACACCCAGCTGGTTTTTGCATTTTTAGTATAGATGCAATTTCACCATATTGGCCAGTCTGGTCTCAAACGCCTGACCTCAAGTGACCCGCCCACCTGGGCCTCCCAAGGTACTGGTATTATAGGCATGAGCCACTATGCCTGGTTTTAATTAACTGTTACATTTGGTCATTGAGTTCTCTGTCCATTTCAGCTAGCTTTCCTCTAGTGTTTAGTCTATCATCTTTTGTCTGTGTCTGCGTCTCCCTCTGGCCCCACAGTGATTGTTATCCCAACTATCCAGTTAAATTATGTAATGCTTGAGAAGTGGTAGATATAAATTATGAAATGGAAACTAAATATTTTCTGAAAATAAGATAGCTAAGAATTCTGGCCAAAGAGATCCTTATTTATTAAGAAAGGAAGAAAAACCAAGGAGCTATGTGTGTTAAAACAAAACAAAGCAAACTACTAAAGGTGTAGAATCTACTCTCTGATATTAACTTTCTAGCATGGTAATAAAATTCAGAAATGAAAACTCCCTGGCTTTGTTCATAGGTGTTTCTAAATCCAAAATATTGCCAGTGATATCTAGATTACTATTTCCTATAGTCTATTATTTAGCATATGAATAATGACCTGAAAAGACAACAATTTTTAAATAATTAATATTGTTCAAAATTCCTCTCTATAGTTTACTGAAAATCTTATAGGAAATAAGGG
Source organism: Rhinopithecus roxellana (assembly GCF_007565055.1). Lineage (NCBI taxonomy): Eukaryota > Metazoa > Chordata > Mammalia > Primates > Cercopithecidae > Rhinopithecus > Rhinopithecus roxellana. The sequence goes on from NC_044552.1 coordinate 81,101,541, forward strand.
CTTTCAGTTTGTCAGTAAACATTTTCTGTCTATTTAAGGTCATGAAATTGAAAATTTGCTTCAAATTTTTAATTAATAATATGAAATAAGGTATGATAATAAAAATAATTGCAATACATCTCATCACTCTAAGTTCCAGATTACTGAAAACATCATAATGGGCATAACATTGCCTATTGCATGGGGGTGAATGTTAAGAATCAACGAAAAAGTTCTCTAGGCCGGGCGCGGTGGCTCAAGCCTGTAATCCCAGCACTTTGGGAGGCCGAGACGGGCGGATCACGAGGTCAGGAGATCGAGACCATCCTGGCTAACATGGTGAAACCCCGTCTCTACTAAAAAATACAAAAAACTAGCCAGGCGAGGTGGTGGGCGCCTGTAGTCCCAGCTACTCGGGAGGCTGAGCCAGGAGAATGGCGTAAACCCAGGAGGCGGAGCTTGCAGTGAGCTGAGATCCGGCCACTGCACTCCAGCCTGGGCGGCAGAGCGAGACTCCGTCTCAAAAAAAAAAAAAAGAAAGAAAGAAAAGTTATCTAACAATGCTTGGTTCAGTGACTAAAGTGTGGGAAGTGCTCAATAAAGGTTTAGGGTATGCATGAGTTGTCTGGATCATTGAGTGGTTAGTGGAAGAATCTACCAAGGAAGGATAGTTATTCCTATTCTCTTGTTTGAACAATGGGTCTTATGTATCTGGAAAAGTTATTTTTTAAAGGTTATCGTATACTTTGGGAAGGATTTCCAGAGTTGAAAGGAAAAAAAAATACCCTCGGTGAAAATACTGCCAAAAGATGCCAACCAGAAGATTCCTAGGTGTCATAGGAAGCTCTCATCAGTGTCTGTACTGTGTGAAATATACACTTTGCCTCATTCATTTCTCCTTATTCTCAGAAAGTTATTGAAGTAAGTTTTCAAAGTATTTACTTAAACAAAATACTCTAAAAATCAATAATAGCAAAACTTGGAATTCATCCAATATTTCTCACCAATGTAGACTGTTCTCAGGGACCCTGGGATGATTTCAGGAAAACTTTAGATAAGAATTTTAAAATTATGTTATTAATATATTAATGGGTATAGTATTAATAAGAGCAACGCAGAGCTGGCTGGTAAGGATAAGCCCCTGGGTAACCTGTCTTAATTTTCTAATGTCTGTGGTTCTATTTTGAAAAGACACAGGTTTATACTGCTGAGGATTTATATTAGGTAGTTTTAGCACTGTATTTTTCCAGTCGTTTGAATGACTCAGGCTATTTTTTTTTTTTTCTATTTTAGCCTTTATAAACAAAAGACTGGACATTTTCCTTAATATTTAATTTGTTATTTCCTTTTCTTATTTTAAACCCCCAATTTAGAATTTCCCACTTGTACTATAGTTAATTACCATTTTGCAGATTTGGTGTTCCTCAGTAATTAAAGGTACCTAACATTGACTCTTTTAGACTTATTAACAAGCAATCTATTATGGATTTGCAAATATCTCCTAAAATTCTAACATATTTATCTAAATTATTTAAAATATAGATTTGAAGGAACATCAGTAAAGATAAAATAAATCTGAAGAAAATTATTTTAAGGTTTGGTAATAAATATATTGGTTATCAATCCAACCTTGGAGGCCGTTGAGGAAAAGTAATAGAATAAAAATGCATGTGTCGATAATGATTTTGATTGAAAAAAATGAAACCTTCTGTTTAATCATTTTCATTTGATACAATGCACATAAGTATGTATACTTGAGGGTTGTAAATCAAGCAATAATATTTTAAAAGTTACATTTGGAGTCAAATTGAGATCTAATTGCAGCCAAAGATTTGAAAGTTAGTGCCAGATTTTTTATTGGTTTTGTTGGTTGGGTCTTTTGGAGAAGGAGAAGAGGGAAATCGCAGTAGCACTGAAGAAAGATTTCTAAAAAGTGCATTTTTCACCTTTTCACGCCAGGAATTGCTGTGTGTGGATATCTGTGTGCTGAGTCAAAGAGGCTTAGGCTTTTTTTGTTAGAAACGTAATTGTAATAATGTACCATGTAGTCTCAGAATTCTGGCCAACAAGGTACTACTTGCTAAAGTCTATAACCTGTCAGCTTCCTTTCCAGAATTATACACACATATAGATCCTTTATGTCATGTGCATCCATGTGAAGAGACCACCAAACAGGCTTTGTGTGAGCAACATGGCTGTTTATTTCACCTGGGTGCAGGCGGGCTGAGTCCCAAAAGAGAGTCAGCAAAAGGAGATAAGGGTGGGGCTGTTTTATAGGATTTGGGTAGGTAAAGGAAAATTACAGTCAAAGGGGGGTTGTTCTCTGGCGGGCAGGAGGAGGGGTCACAGGGTGCTCAGTGGGGGAGCTTTTTGAGCCAGGATGAGCCAGGAAAAGGAATTTCACAAGATAATATCATCGCTTAAGGCAAGGACCGGCCATTTTCACTTCTTTGGTGGTAGAATGTCATCAGTTAAGGCGAGGCAGGGCATTTGCACTTCTTTTGTGATTCTTCAGTTACTTCAGGCCGTCTGGGCATGTACGTGCAAGTCACAGGGGATGGGATGGCTTGGCTTGGGCTCAGAGGCCTGAAACTTTACACTTTATAACTTGAGCCTACACTAAAATTGGAATTCAGAGCAACAGCCAAGACTGCCCCAGTATCTGCTACCTACAAAAGGAATTGCATTTATTTTCTTTCATTGTTGTGAACTAATCTCAGGACCTGGTAGTTGAGATTTAAAAGGTAAAAAGTTTAACACTACTGTTCTAAATTCATTACCATTCGCCTCTCCTAATCTAGAAACTTATGGAAAATAGAAGAATATCTGATAATCCAAACAGCTTTATCATACTGAACTGATGTTAGTGCTGTGGTCTGAGTGTTTGTGTCACCCCAAAATTCATATGTTGAAACTTAATACCCACTGCAGTAGTATGAGGGAGGGGGGCATCTAAGAGGTGATGAGCTCTTGGTATTCTTGCTCTCACAAAAAAGACCCCAAAGAGCTTGCTTATCATTTCTGACATGTCAAGAAACATGGAAGGTTCTATCTATAAGGAATAAGCACTCACCAAACACTGAATCTGCTAGTCCCTTGATCTTGACTTCCCATCATCCAATAAATTTCTGTTGTTTATAAATTACCTAATGTGAGGTATTTTGTTATAGCAGCCCAAATGAACCATGACAGTTGAAAAGTCAAAAGAAAATTGTTTATGAAAAATGAATAGGTAGAAAGAATTGGAAAATATCTTAGACAACTGGCATGTATTGCAGCTAAAAGAAATACAATACCTTTGTTTAGAAAGGCTTGATTACCCACCAGTCTATGTCACAGGTGAGCAACTATCTTTTTAGTAATTACTGTAATTAAAAGATATTTCATGCCTTAGCTTAATGTATTTCCTGGGTTAATAGATCTTTTCAGCCTGACATGAGTACAGATCACAAGCTGCTAATATGTGTGATCTCCTTCAAAAACTAAAAGGACCAGAAAATGTATTTTCCATAGTTTCAGGCATGCAAAACTGAACAGACTGTCTTAAATGGAATTGGTTTTCTCAGGGAGGTCTCTCCCTTCCATGGATTTCTTTGGATCCTTTCTATATGACCGATTTCACTTTTTCCAATACCTGTATAGTTCTCAGAAGAGAGTAGCTGTGTAATAAATATTTACTGAATTGAAATGGAATGAAATTTTTAAGTTTATGATAAATTTAAATAGGTTTTATCCTTGTTTTTATTGACACATATATTATATAAAAACGTGTCAACTTTTATGGATCAATATACATAAAAAATAAAACACAATTTCTGAGTTGATAGGTAATCTAGTTCAATATATATATAATAAAGCAATCTTATGTGTTTATTTGTTGTTGTTGTTGTGTTTGAGATGGAGTCTCACTCTGTCACCCACGCTGGTGTGCAGTGGTGCAATCTCAGCTCACTGCAACCTCTGCCTCCCCGGTTCAAGCGATTCTCCTGCCTCAGCCTCCCAAGTAGCTGAGATTACAGGCACGTGCCATCATGCCCAGCTAATTTTTTTGCATTCTTAGTGGAGATGGGGTTTCAACATGTTGGCCAGTCCGGTCTCAAACTCCTGACCTCAGGTGATCTTCCGGCCTTGGCCTCCCAAAGTGCTGAGATTACAGGCATGAGCCACCGTGCCTGGCCAATCTTATGTGTTTCTGAAAGTTAAAATGTTCTTGCTCTTTTTTTTTTTCTTTCAAGAGAGAAATAAGTTCATTTGCCACAGAAAATACAAAGTGATTCCATGTTCATGGGAGGAATTCATAATTCAGGTTCTTATTTTCACACTGCCTTTCAACACCTACGCCACCCAGAATAATAATGTGCTAAGCTGCAGTGCCTGCAAAGTATTTCAATAAAATAAGGAAATTATTTTCATAATTACTGCTAAGTTCTTCATTTGTTCTGCTAGATGGTAAATCAGCCATAGTTGGTGAAAGAAGCAATTCTTGTGTGTTGATATTACGGGTTTAGAAAAGAAGGTTTGCAGTTGTCTTGAAATACTAAAGAGTGATAATTTAATTTAAGAAGACAAAGGGTTAATTAGTGGAAGTTCTTTGAAGCTCCACAGAGGAAGTACTATTGCTTTCTAGTATTTGAAATGCTCAGTAAAGTTGTTTACAGATTTCTACTATTATTGGAAGTAGACAGCAGTATTTTCTAATGAATTGTATTGCAGTGTGTCTGCGGGACAGAAACCAGTTCAAACTATAATTAAACTTGTCAAAAATATTAACATGATATATGTATTGAGACCTACTCTGAACATAGGCATAATCATTGACTTTATAAAGAAAGTGTACTATTTCAGATGTTTTCATGATGAATGTCAATTAGGTGCTCATTGATTGTATATTAAAGGAAAATTTTTTGAATGTGTGAGCATTTATATAATTTTTTTCTGAGCTAATCTTTCCCTTACAGGATACCTAGAAATACATGAACACTTCTTAGCCTCTGTTGTTAGAGTTAAGTAAATTATTGATTCACTGATATCTCATTATCAAGTATCACTGGAAAATAAAAGATTGAAACCGTATTGCTGATAAAGGGATTTCCAGTTAAGTGAGCTTATTTCTTTTATAGCCACTTTACAATTCTACTCATTTAATTTATCTTTGTAGGAGGTACTTCACCTCCTGTATTGTGAGCATGGTCCAGGCTGAGATAATGCTCCTGCCCTAGAGCTCTGGTTCTTTCTCTACCAAATAGCAGCGTCTCTCAATCTTGGCACTGCAGGGTGTTAAGCAGCATCCCTGGCTTCCACCCACTGGATGCCAATAACTCTCCTGACCCTCTTGGTTGTGATGACCAAACATGTCTCCAGATATTACCAAATGTTCGTGAGGGTGGGGAGAGGCAAAATCACCCCGGGTGGAGAACACTGATACAGGGGAACCTGTTAAAAATTCAAATTTTTGCCCCCAACTTAGAATAACAACCTCTTGGAGCTATGTAAGTACTGTATGAATTTTTGTTTTTCTATTTCATTTTGTTTTTTAGCAAGGTAAACTTTCCAAATGGTTCTAGCAGACATTAAATTTGAGAATCATTATTCAAGTAGCCTTATCTGCTTTTCATTTTCTTTCTTTTTTTTTTTTTTTTTTTTGAGGCAGAGTCTCACTCTGTCGCCGGGGCTGGAGTGCAGTGGCCGGATCTCAGCTCACTGCAAGCTCCGCCTCCCGGGTTTACGCCATTCTCCTGCCTCAGCCTCCCGAGTAGCTGGGACTACAGGCGCCCGCCACTTCGCCCGGCTAGTTTTTTTGTATTTTTAGTAGAGACGGGGTTTCACCGTGTTAGCCAGGATGGTCTCGATCTCCTGACCTCGTGATCCGCCCGTCTCGGCCTCCCAAAGTGCTGGGATTACAGGCTTGAGCCACCGCGCCCGGCTGCTTTTCATTTTCTAAACTTCTATTATCTTGGTACAAATCAAATAGCTTAACCAAGTGTGTAAACTTAATATTACATGTATTTCAGTTATGTGGGTTATTCAATACCTCATCTCCAAAAAATGCCTGGACTATGAGGTCATCACCTTTAGTATCTCTGGGACCTCATCTGTTGTTGACCCTGTTTGGAAACCTGTCTGCAGTAAATTTGACTGTAATAATGTCCTGTGCATACCAAAATGAGGAGTGATGTCATTGAACAGGCTGTCCTTTGGCTGGAAGTGCACTATGCCCTTGCTTTCCAGTATATGTATTGAATTTTCCCAGACTAATCAAACAAATAACAACCATAGTGGATGAGGACATAGCCATTTACTCATTTACTTTTTCACTCACTCACTCATTTATTCATTTATTATTTGATTCCTTTATGCCTATATTTATGCAACAACCATTCATTGGGTACCCACAATGTTGGTACTGGGGACACAAATAGTGAACAAGAACAAAATATAGAACTTGTAATCTGTAGGGGAAATATTAGATATGTGGCCACAGAGTCAAATAAAGATCATGGTTTTCTTTAGCAAAGGGCTATACCTGAGCTAACCAGTTATGAAACGTTAATTAACAACTTACCTATTCAGCAAAATAAATAGTATCTTGATTGTCTGGAAAAGATCATACAATGCCTAATGGTTGCCCCAGTCACAGTTAATGCTATAGTGGAAATTAGCTTAAAAGTGCTATAAACATATTGCCCATATTCTCGCTATTACAAAGAAGAAACTTTCCTGAAATGTAATTAAATTAATGGTTTAATTTTAGGCATAAAACTATGTTTAAAAATAGCCTTCCAACATGAACAGACACTTCTAAAAAGAAGACATACATGCAGCCAATAATCATATGAAAAAAGGTTCAACACCACTGATCATTAGAGAAATGTAAATCAAAACCACAGTGAGACACCATCTAACATCAGTCAGAATGACTATTACTAAAAAGTCAAGAAATAACAGATCCTAGCGAGGTTGTGGACAAAAAGGAATGCTTATACACTGTTGATGGGAGTGTAAATTAGTTCAGCCATTGTGGAAGACAGTGTGGCAATTCCTCAAAGACCTAAACACAGAAATTCCATTTGATTCAGCAATTCCATTACTGAATATATAACCAAGGTGATATAAATCATTTTATTATAAAGACACATGCTTGAGTTTATTCATTACAGCACTATTCACAATAGCAAAGACATGGAATCAGCCAAAATGCCCATCAATGATAGACTGGATAAAGAAAATGTGATACATATACACCATGGAATACTATGCAGCCATAAAAAAGAATGAGATCATGTCCTTTGCAGGGACATGGATGGAGCTGGAGGCCATTATCCTGAGCAGACTAACACAGGAACAGCAAACCAAATCCCACAGGTTCTCACTTCTAAGTTGGAGCTAAAGGATTAGAACACATGAATACGTAGAAGGAAAAAAACACATCCTGGAGTCTTTTGGAGGTTGGCGGGTGGGAGGAGGGAAAGGATTCAGAAAAACAACAGTAGGTACTAGGCTTAATATCTGAGTGATGTATAGAATACTAGAAACCCCCATGATACAAATTTACGTATTTAACAGACCTAAATTTGTACTCCTGAACTTAAAAGTTAAAAAGTAAATAAATAAAAATTAATCTTCCATATAGTCTATTAATTTTAAATAAAAATCATGTTAAATATTTGGAATATTTTTGACATGATTAAAAAATGTACAAAAATAACTTTTAATTATAAAGCTGGAAAATAATGTTTGAATGAGCCATCTGTTTAAGTTCCTCCAAAGCCTGTTTCTCTATAAGCAGTCTGCAAATGTGGCCCCTCTTCCTGAGTCCTAGATTTCCATTTTTAAAGCTTCATCAGGGATTTCAACAGTTAAATCTTTTCTCTCCAGCTTCTTCAGTCTTGCCCTCCAGAGACTTTTTCACCTTTGTTAGCAAAGATTCTCCAATATCTCTTAAAAACAAATAGCCTCCTTTTAACCTGTTTAAATTTTGTCATCATCTTCACAAGCTTGAGTCATCTGTCCTATTCTCTTTACCCTTCCTCAAGGTCAATGTCTTGCCTAAAGGAGTACCAGAAACATCTAGTGTCCAGATCACTTCCATTGTCTATTTTGGAGAGAAATAGAAACAGTAGACTGACCCCATATTCTTATTAAATTGTTGATTTGAAGTAATATTCTAATTAACTTTCCATGAGTTTATGTCTTTCACCAAATAGACTGTAAATTTCTTAGAAATTGAGACTCAGTTTTATTCATCTTCCAACCCCATCCCCACCCCATTCCAAACTTGTACCTACCTCTGCACACAGAAAGTGATCCAAAAATACTTTGGAGATTTGATTTTTTTGATAATAAGCAACATATGTGTAAAAGATTTTGTGTGCAAGTTACTGACTGGGCACTGAGGACATACATACTAATAAACACAGATCCTTCCCTTAAGAAGTTACAGTTAGTCATGAAAACAGGAAAGTAGAGAGATGGTTACAGTTAATAAGGAAAAAAGTATATAGAAGGCAGAAGCATGGCCGGGCGCGGTGGCTCAAGCCTGTAATCCCACCACTTTGGGAGGCCGAGATGGGCGGATCACGAGGTCAGGAAATCGAGACCATCCTGGCTAACACGGCGAAACCCTGTCTCTACTGAAAATGCAAAAAAATTAGCCGGGCGTGGCGGCGAGCGCTTGTAGTTCCAGCTACTTGGGAGGCTGAGGCAGGAGAATGGCGTCAACTTGGGAGGCGGAGCTTGCAGTGAGTCGAGATTGCGCCACTGCACTCCAGCCTGGGCGACTGAGCAAGACTCTGTCGCAAAAAAAAAAAAAAAAAAAAGAAAAAAAAGAAGAAGGCAGAAGTAATCAGACTAGGGGATCCAGGGAGGTCACTCACAAGAAATGATGCCTGTATTGGTTTGTGAAGACATTGGATGATTAAATGTTAGCGGGGTGGCAGGGGGAGGGAAGGGGGAGAATGTTTTCAAAAAAGAACAAGGAGTTTGTGTACTGGCACAGAGGGTAGTGTTGGAGCACTTACCTTGTTGAGAAAGGAGCCAAGGTTTGGCAGGGAGGGGTGGGTAGCCGAGATTCAAGGGTAGAGCGGTAGACAGCCTAGGTTCAGGAGGAGAGGGAGTAGGAAGCCTAGATTCAGGGGTGGAGGAGTGAACAGCCTAGGTTCAGGGGAGGAGAGGTGGGCATCCTAGTTTCAGTGGACGGAGGAGGATAGCCTTGGTTCAAGAAAGAGTGGGGTGGGTACCCTGGATTCAGAGATAGAGGGGACTGGAAGCCTACATTCAGGGGTACGAGGATGGGCATCCTAGGTTCATGGAGAGAGGAGTGGGCAAAGCAGGCTAAGGGAGAGAGAGGTGGACAGCGTAAGTCCAGGGAATTGAGGTAGGCAGCCTTGGTTCAGCGGGAGAGGGTTGGGCAGCCTAGGGAAAGGGATGCAGTGGGCATTCTAGCTTCAGTGGTAGATGGATGGGCTTTCTAGGTTCCAGAGGAGAGGTAGTGGGCATCTTAGTTTCAGGAGAGTCGTGTAGCCTGGGTTCAGGGAAAGAGAGGAATGCGCAGCCTCAGTTTAGGGAGGAGACAGGCAGCTTAGGTTCAAGGGATAGGATTTGGGCAACCGTTGTTCATAGAGTAGTTGGGCAGCCTAGGTTCAGAGGGCAATGGGTTTGGGCAGCTTAGGTTCGGGGGAGAGGGACGAGAGGCCAAGGTTCAGGGAAAGAGAGGGATAGATAGCATAGGTTCAGGGGGAGATGGGTGGAGAGCCCAGGATCTAGGGAGTGGGATGGGCAGCCTAGGTTCAGGGGGATATAGGATGGGAAACCTAGGTTCAGGGGTGAGTAGGTGATCACCCTAGGTTCAGGGAAAGAGAAGGGGTGACAGCCTAAGTTCAGGGGGATAGGAGTGGGCAGCCCAAGTTCAGCCGTAGAGGAGTGAGCTGTCCCAAGATGCAAAACTCATGAGAACTAGAGATGTAAGAATTGTAAGAACTGTGTTTGCTTTGCTAGGGAGTTTGTACTTTTTCCTAAAAGTTATAGAAAGCTGTGAAAATTATTTAAATCAGAGAAAAGTACAAGGAATTATTTTTTTAAAAAATATGATCTTAAGGTAGTGATGGGAAAATTGAACTAGAGTGATTGACTACAGGCTGGAAACTGTACTGATGCTCTTACAGGAATCTAGGAAGGCAGACAGTTAGCTGTTTGCACAGTGGAGGCAAGGTGAAGAGGGGTGGACAGGTTAGAGAGGTGTCTACTATGACCGGAACCAACAGACTTTGGTGGCCAACTGGACATGAGGCAGAGGGAAGGAGAAAAATTGAGAATGAGTCTCAGGTAGGTCTGGTCAGAGGGTCTGTACAACACCTTCTCCACACAGACTCTATTCTATTCTGGCAGGAAATTTAATTGATGCATTTTGATTGAACTTCCAAATTGATGGCTCTCTTATGCTCTGACTTGTAATTGTTGAAATGATTAAAGATATAGTTTGTTCTTTCCAAAGCTTTTCACTTACCAGTTTCTCCTGTTTTATTGAGAAAGGTGCTTATAGTGATGTTGTATTAGGCCAAACTACTTTCTGATTTGGTACAAACAGTAGACTAACACACAAATGCTAATTAATATTTAGCATTTAGATATCTATATCCAAATTAAATTGGCACCCAGAGGATGAAAGATTTTTTTTTTTTTTTTTTTTTTTTTTTTGAGACGGAGTCTCGCTCTGTCGCCCAGGCTGGAGTGCAGTGTCCGGATCTCAGCTCACTGCAAGCTCCGCCTCCCGGGTTTACGCCATTCTCCTGCCTCAGCCTCCCGAGTAGCTGGGACTACAGGCGCCCGCCACTTCGCCCGGCTAGTTTTTGTATTTTTAGTAGAGACGGGGTTTCACCGTGTTAGCCAGGATGGTCTCGATCTCCTGACCTCGTGATCCGCCCGTCTCGGCCTCCCAAAGTGCTGGGATTACAGGCTTGAGCCACCGCGCCCGGCCAGAGGATGAAAGATTGAATTATTCAACTGCCATTGAAAGCTATATATCATACTATATTTATAATTGTAGTTATCAGAAGTCTGCTTTCATTATTCTACCAAATGTGTTTACTTTCTTATACAGCATTCAAATCTTCATGGTTGGCTGTCTATATAGAACATAATATTAAAGGTTTTAAACTTGAACAACTTATGTAAAATGAAAAAAATTAAAATCTCTAGACAGATAATGTGGTTTAAGGGCCATTTTTGGATAACTTCCCATATGCAAAGATACTACCAATGTCTAGATCAACCATATCTGAGGCAGAATGCTTATTTAGAGCATTATAAAATGAAACTGTTTGCACACTTTTAAGATGGCTTAATAACACAAGTTACATGATAACTTTGACTTAAGCTACATGAAGAGAATAAGATATGGACCTAATAGAAGGCATCAGTGTGACCTTTGTGCTTTAGGACTTTTTCAAGCACAGAACAATTTGAATCCCTCTTGAGTGTGTATTCCTTTGTTCCAATTATTCCAAGTCAGAATTAATTAACCCCGAGTAATTTAATGGTCTTATCATTTTCTGTGGGTTGCTATTTACATATGGCTCCCACAATATCTGCAGGTTATTCTAACATTCAAAAAGCTGGATTAAATGGTAGGAATATGTAGAAGAGCAGATTTACTGACTTGTTTTTGAAATTTCTAATTGTTTTAAAGTAACAGCCACAATGGGAAAACTTGATCATGGCAGGCCTTCAACAGAGGAGAGTTCTAAACCAGATTTTGTAAAGATAGAGGGCTCTGTGTCCACACAGACGGAGAGGAGCATGGGGGGCGGAGGGCAGGGGCATGACTGACAGTGGCTTATATGTTGAGGAAAGCATCAGAAAGTTCTTTAAAGGCACAGCCAACATATATAGTTAGTGAAAAAAATGAAAATGAAGCTGGTAAGGCAGGGAAACCTGGTTAGCAAATGATATTAAAGTCCAGGCTAAAAAGCTGGGATTTAGCAATGTAAGATTGTTCAGTTTATCACATGTTTTAATAGCTTTGTCTGTCTGGAAGAAAGTGCAGTGCTGTGGGATATTTTTACATTTTATTTCATGAGTTCTGGCAATATAAAAGGCATTGATTTCATTCACAAAGTAATCACAAAGTGGTTTTCAGAAATAGGCAAACTGAGATGCGTACTGAAATGTATTGCTTCAATATCACATGATAATACAACATACACACACGCACATGCACGCGCGCACACACACACACACACACTTCTTGCTTGTTTGTACTGTTGTATTGCATATGAAGTTTCTAAAATTCCTTCATGTCCTCAGATTATCACACTGGTTTTAACAATTTTTTGGTTAATATTGTATAGATTCAGAGCAGATATAAATAATGAGCAATAATCTAATGTAAGACCAGAGGCCTAAAATTCCTTCAAAGACAATTAAAAATCAGCACTTTTATTCATTGTTCTATATCAGATGTTTCTGTGGCTTACATTTCATTTTTTTAATACAGATTTCCATTTCTTCCTGGAATTTTGAAGAGAATTCAGTTGAAGTGTTTTAAAATGACAAGGTCTGGAAGTCCCTTCAGTTCATAAATGAATATTTTAGCTTTCCTAATTTTTCACCACTGTTATAGTCAAAGGTTTCAAATTTAATTTACCATTTTTGTATGGTGATGCCTGGGATCAGCTTTTAAAACCAACGCAAGTCTCAAAGCTACGTGAACTTGCTTTAATTGAAGACAATTGTATTCTGTCCAAGAAAGAGGGTTTTTGTTGTGTTTATTTTGTTTTTGCTTATCTTTGTTAAATACCTCATCTTCTATATGCATCTATTATGCCCATCCAGATTTTTTCTGAGATCAAGAAAAGCATTAACAATTATATTAACGATTTGATGCCACTAAAATACTTACAAACAAAAACTTCCCTGAATATTAGCTCCCCCACTATCCCATTTTTAAAAGTATCTAAGCAGTTACCTAGTTAACTTAAAAGTGGATATTTTTCCTGACCCCAAGTCACTATAATCTTGCTTATAGTTTGTGCTTAACTTTTTTCCTTATCAAAATCTGTTCCTGGTTCCTTCTACTGATATGACCCTGTTCTCATAGCTGCTAGTCAGTTTTAAAAGTCACCGATATACCCTGCCCAAATATGGTAGGTCTCAGCTTCGCTGTAGAAGATGGCAATACCTTTCTGACCTCTTTAAGTGCTTCATTTGATCTTGGGGAGCAGTTCAGGCATTCAGAGGTTTTTCTCTTGTATTTCAACCACACTACACACTGCATTTCAAGTGAAATGTGAAGTGAATCTCAAGGTCTCTCAGGAATCCAAATGGAATTTGCATTGAGTCTTTGAAAGAAAGTGAAATCACATTTTCTCTGTGAGTTAGCTATTTGAATTCCTGCTTTATATAAATAGTAGAAGCTGACCCTGATGTCCTCTAACATTAAAGTGAAAGAGGACACTAAGAAAGCGATTTCACTTTAAAAGCTGTAGCTGGTAATGAGAATTAAATACTACATTCTGTTTCATTTTATCTTTGGGAATGTTAAATAATATTTAAAGAAAGGTCATGTTGATGCCACTTATCACATCATGAGATTAGCATATCTGTGATTCAGGTTGAGCTATACATGATAACCAACTTAATAAGAATAATACAAATGTATCTCTGGTTTTAAACATTTCCAATGAATGGCAGTTTTACTAAATGAACAGCTATAAGCCACATGTCTTCACTTAAAAAGAAAGTATTTTTTAAGTATCTGCTACATCTTGGATGAATTAATTAACTTCTGCTGAAAGTACACTGCATTTTTGGTGATCTTTGAGAATTACAACTCCTCTGGTATCATTAAATAAGAAGCATTTTCTGCATACAAATGCAATACATCTAACCAATCATGTCTATGTGCTCGAGACAATTTGTCTTAATAGATTCTACTTTTCTATATAGTAGTAAGAGTAAGTAAATTCCAAAGTCATCTCTAACACTAACATAACCACATGTTTTCCTTAAAAATACATTCTGGAGCTTTTGGATAATAAAATAATGAATATATATTGAATATATATATATGTGTGTGTGTGTGTGTGTGTATACGTGTGTGTATGTGTATGTGTGTATCTATATATGTATAACACACACACACATACACACACATATATATATGGCTGCTGCAGACATTGGAAAAAATCTAGACATACCTAACACTTTGGAAGTGATTCCTAAACTTATTTTAGTAAACAAATATATTCATCATAGCTGGAAAATTAGAGTCTTCCTTCCAGAGACCCAAGGAAAATGGTACAGATTTTTTATGTAAACGTTTATGAGTTATTTTAAATGAAAAGGAAAAGTAAAAACGTAATTATGTTAGTATTAAAACCAGATATTCTGAGGCTCCATTTACACAAGTGGATTTAGATAATTTAGGTAAATATAGGTTATTTTCTTGAATTAACCAGTGAATGATTTCTGACAAACTGCCTCAGCATTACAAATTATTTTCTGATTCTCTATTTTACTCTGTGATATTTCACACACACACACACACGCACGCGCATGCACACACGCACACACACACACAACCAATTAAAATAGTGCAGCTTACCTGAGTTTTTTGTTTTGTTTTGTTTTGTTTTTATTATACTTTAAGTTCTAGGGTACATGTGCATAACGTGCAGGTTTGTTACATATGTATACTTGTGCCATGTTGGTGTGCTGCACCCATCAACTCGTCAGCACCCATCAACTCGTCATTTACATCAGGTATAACTCCCAATGCAATCCCTCCCCCCTCCCCCCTCCCCATGACAGGCCCCGGTGTGTGATGTTCCCCTTCCCAAGTCCAAGTGATCTCATTGTTCAGTTCCCACCTATGAGTGAGAACATGCGGTGTTTGGTTTTCTGTTCTTGCGATAGTTTGCTGAGAATGATGGTTTCCAGCTGCATCCATGTCCCTACAAAGGACACGAACTCATCCTTTTTTATGACTGCATAGTATTCCATGGTGTATATGTGCCACATTTTCTTAATCCAGTCTGTCACAGATGGACATTTGGGTTGATTCCAAGTCTTTGCTATTGTGAATAGTGCCGCAATGAACATACGTGTTCATGTGTCTTTATAGCAGCATGATTTATAATCCTTTGGGTATATACCTTTTACTACCTTGATCATAAACTCCTGGCTTCAAGCCATACTCCCTCCCTGCCTTGGCCTCCCAAAAGTGGTGAAATAACAGGTGTGAGCCATTGCACCTGGCCCTGTTTTACTACTTTGAATATCAGATTCATGACTGAAACAAATCATCTACTTCAAGTGTTATTAATTTGGGACTCTATGAAAACAGAAAAAAAATAGTTTTTTTTAGAATGAATGAAGCCACACTATGAGCTATAAACTCATTATGTATTAACTTGAGATGTCATGGGCTCCCAACTAATGACTACCGTATTCGTCCATTTTCACTCTACTATAAAGAACTACCTGAGACTGGGTAATTTATGAGGAAAAGAGGTTTAATTGACTGACAGTTCTGCAGGCTTGACAGTAAGCATGAATGGGAGACCTCAGGATACTTACAATTATGGCAGAAGGTTAAGGGGCAGTAAGCACCTCCTTCTCATGGAGACAGGAGAGAAAGAGAGTGAAGGGGAAGTGCTACACTTTTAAACCATCAGATCTCATGAGAACTCGCTCACTATCATGAGAACTGCAAGGGAGAAATCCACACCATCATCCAAATACCTCCTACCAGGTCCTTCCTCCAATTCGACATGAGATTTGCACAGGGACACAAACCCAAACCATATCAACTACAAACTGCTTCTGTTCTGATTGAGCCGAAATTTATCTGCTTTCTCTGTGTTCAGATCTCCTAAAACGTACTACATCCTGTGCTGATTTCCTTATATATTTGACAATTATGTGTTTCAGAGACTCCTGCTATGTTACTGTTGGCAGAAAGTTCTTCTCATTTGCTTATGTATGAGTACAAAGTTTCTTTTAAGTGAAACCTCTACCATATTGTCCTAGGGAAGCTTTGGTTCTTTTCAACATATTCTAAAAACACGATGGCCTTTCTTGCTCTTCACTGTGCTGCACTTGCTACTTACTATTAAGTACTTGTTGATTAATTCTACCCAAAATATAAACACTGTGAATACATTTGTGTTTAACAAATTGGGTTCAAGATGAAAACAGACCTCCTTCATTCTCATAGGGCAGAATGAGGTCTTCATCACTACTGTGTAATGCTATGCACTGGGGCAAGACAGTCCAAGAGCTGATTCCATTTAATCATTCCTCACCCAGTATTATGTAACCTGTACCAAGTAAGCCAGGCTTAATGCCATTACTCACAGAGATTTACATATGGAATATGAAGTTTTAAGTCCTTTGTTTCTTTATGTGAATATCTGTGGCTCTTATATAAATATTCCTTAAGAACAAGGTCTGAAAAAGTGGAATAATTCCAAATGTTGAAAATAGTTTTGAATTCTATTTTGCAAGTGTTACCAGGTTTGGACACATCAGTCATTTAGACTTAAACAAATTAACTAATAGTATTTCCTATGAAAAACAACTCCCACTGGTCTCTCTTTAGATATTATTTAACTTTTATTAGATGTGCCCATTTGCAAGGGAATATTTCTGAATGTGTTTCTGTCTTGTTTTAGTGCACAATTCTCTGTAAATCTTTTGGTCTACATCTATAACTTTTAAATATATTTTATATATTAATATTTTCTATTAATCTTCTTACTTTTTGGTTTAGATTATTTTTCCCCTTTACATTCTGTGAAACACTCATATTATTCATTATTCACCTGCAGAGTTGTAACTGGATACAAAATAACTAAAAATTAAAAATCAAAAAATATTTGTTCCAATCCATAAAATGTTCATTAGGAAAACAGTGTCTTCTAAAAAGTTATAAGAGAGACAGAGATAAAAAGAGGAGAGGAGAAAAGCAAAAACTAAGTTCTCTCGTTTTGTAATTAGTAACTGGAGAATTTTTACTCAAGTGTAACAGCTGACCTTCTCCCATATTAAATGCTTTTGGGCTATATGGGTCAATGGGAATACAAGCAGACCTAACCTTGGTCAGACATTGGCTTTGTATTTCAAATAAGATCATACCCTGATACTATTACAATTGCTAGAAGTTTTTCAAAAACAACTTAAAAATTTGTATAATAATTCCAGAAAGGTAATTACTGTTAAATTTTTACCCTTTAAAGCCTTTAAATTCAATTTTGTTCTTAGAAATGGTATAGATTTAATAGAAGGAAGAAAAAAAGGCGAAAGGAAGGAAGGAAAGAAAGAAGGAAGGAAAGAAGGAAGGAAGAAAGGAAGGAAGGGAAGGAAGGAAGGAAGGGAGGGAGGGAGGGAGGGAGGAAGGAAGAAAGGGAGGAAGGAAGGAAGAGGGAGGGAGGGAGGAAGGAAAGGAAAGGAAAGGAGGAAGGAAAGAAGGAAGGAAAGAAAGAAGGAAGGAAGGAAAGGAAAGGAGGAAGGAAGGAAAGAAGGAAGGAAGGAAGGAAGGAAGGAAGGAAGGAAGGAAGGAAAGAAGGAAGGAAAGGAAAGGAGGGAGGGAGGAAAGAAGGAAGGAAGGAAGGGAGGGAGGGAGGGAAGGAGGAAGGAATGGACACTTGGAGCCCATTAATGTGCACTTAGGATCCTGGAATCCATAGGGTAAAGCATTTCCTAAATATTAAAATAAGATTTTATGTCCTACATTTTTCCCAGATTAAGAACACTTAACCTTACCACTCTTTAGTGGCTTCTATGATGTCTAACAACCCCTGCCCACCCCAAGTATATATACCCCAAGTGATATAATGCTTGTATAAAATGCTTCCAGAGTGAAAAACTGCTCAAATGAATAGAATGATTCAGTAAGGGTTAATGCATATATTATGTATGGATTGCTGGTCTTCTAAGCTCTATAATGCAGTGAAATAAAAATTTGCCTAAATTTTATCTTAAAACAGTTTTATCTGTTTGTTTTTACTCAGACACTTATTTTGAGAACTGGAGTACCATTAAGGCTTTAAATGCAAATATTAGATACAGTAAGTATTGTGTGTGTGTGTGTACTGCAGAACAGTGAGCAAAAAAGGAGAATACAAGAAGCTGAGCTGAATTGACACAAAACTCACAAACCCTGGAAACTGCTTAGTTTGTGTTTAGGCTTTTATTTGCCATTTATGTATTTCTTATAAAAATAGACTATGAAAGAAATAAACTTTAAATTGTATTTACTTTTTTATCATATTGTGGAAGAAACATTTTATGATATGTCCCATATATAGGACACTGTTCTAAATATTTGTGTGTGTGTGTGTGACTGTGTGTGTGTATAACATGTAATCTCATAAAGCCCTATAGGATAGTATCATCCCTATTTTACACAATAGGAAATGAAGCACAGAGAGGTATAAAATTTTCCCAATACCACTAAGCTCGTGAGGGTAGAATAGTATTTGAACTCAAACAGTCTATTCTGGCATGAATACTATATTGCCTCCTAATATATTAAGACTCTCCATCTTAAAAACATATAAATACAAAATTTGCATAGTCGCTTTGAAACCTTTGCATCCCAATCATTTTAATTTGCTGTAGTGAACCTAGAAGAGTGATCCCAAGCAGCAGACACCTTTTCTGAAATTTTTATAAATAGTGTTAAATAAGTCAGTATGGTGAGTACCCTAGAATAAACCTGGAAACATATTTCAAATATATGTATTTTTGTACGTTTTAAATGTTTTTAATGTACATCTAAAACTCCTTTTAAGAAAGACCAACTTGTATGTTTAATGTGTTTCAGCTTTTAAGAAGCACCTGTTTGAATACATGGCGTTAGGGATCGGGGTTGCTGGCATTGTGATTGAGGCCACATTTCCTGGGCTAACGGGGAGCAAAGGCATTCATGTCATTCTGAGAACAGGGTGATGTGAATGGATCAGTGAGCAGCAGGGTCACCGAGGTAGAACTGGTGGAGCCCGAGTGAAAAATAGAGCATCAGTAATTTTATACTAATTTGTTGGTAGAAAAGAGTCTACCTGGTGCCACATCTGATTTATGGAACAAACTGGACATGTAATGAGAGTCCAGATATAACCGACCTCTTTGAAAGGAAGTCACAAATTTTTTTTGATATACTTCATGTATATATTCATGAATACATTATCACTATGCAGCGTTTTCATTTTGTTCTGCAACTCATTCTTATGTTTAGATTTATTCTAATTTCTTTGTAAGAATAGACAAACATAGAATCAAAAGTGTAATTTACTTCATTCTTTTACTGCTCCATTCCTGCTGAATATTTTGTTTTGTATATTCCTTCTCATGACAACAATGCCAAAAGGAAAAGTATGTTCGGAATGAACATGTTACCATGGTAATCTCAAAATTGAAGTTTCAAAGTGCTCAAATGTTGCCCTCAAAAAAAGTCACAAATAAAAATCTACTCATTTTTGTAAGGTGGATGGCATAACCCTTGTTGCAGCATGTACATAATGACATTCACCAATCTTGAACTTTAGAGAGAGTCCAAATGTTACTGGTGTACTGAAATTCTGTTTTGTTCAGTTGAAATAAGTGGGTTATAACTATGCAATTGCTACAGTATTTACTGAAATGAAATACTGTACCAATATATAAAGAGAAGCTAATTTTCATCAAGCAAAGTAAACATCAAAAAAACTATTTTATATAGCACTGCTTAGACAACCAAATTAAACAAGTAATTTTTGTAGATTTAATTATATATGTCATAACTAGAGTATGCCAACTTTCTGTCTCAATAATCACATTTTTAAAATATATTGATTAAGGAAAAAAAGAAGTCTCATTTGCCTGTGAAGCCTTGGATATTTATTAATTAAGATAATTTCATGGCTTTAATCCAATTTTTAAAAATCTTTTATCTATCTTAAAGTGGCTTAAAGATTTTAAACAGTCTTTCCTGTGGCTTTTATCTTTAATTTTATCCTGTAGTGAATTGTAAAAGTAATGAACAAGGGCAATTGGATGACTCCTCTTGCATATACACTCAGGAAAGCTCGCTCATCATCGATATATCCAAATTTGTGTAAAATGTATTTATTATATTCATTATTATAATATTATTATATTTATCTTTATAAGGTCACGTATATTAAGGTAGAAACATTTCTGTTTTAAAATTACCAGGCAGTGACAGTAGGAAAACTTGTAGGCAAGCTAATTAACAACTAGGTCCTTCCTATCTTTCAAGGTTGTCACGGATGCTCTCAATATTTAAATTATACATTAATATGCTAGACACTGAATAATCATGTCTTCTGAAGTTGGAATTTTTGTTTGTATCTTAGATTCCATTAAACTTTAGTTTTTAATTTGTTAATGGTTCAGGACAGAGCTTAACTTCTGCTTATTGTGAAATTTTAGTTTAAAATTTTTGTTTTATTAGATTTTTTCACATTCTAATAAAAATGTATAGGCAAATGAAATTATGTAAAGAATATATTGCTCTTTTCTGTAATATAGTAAGGGAAACTGTCACTTCTAACCAATTACTTTTGTGGTAAAAAGCCAAAGAGTAACACTGAAAACACAATATTTGTGTCAGTAAAAATTTTCCTATTTGCTCAATAATTCAATATTTATTATCATATTTCATGGTAATACTTTTCTGGAAGTTTGTTTAAAAATTTATGTTTAAACAATTTATTTGTAGTCTGCTCCAAGGAAGTTTCAAAAACATATGTGTATTCTATTATACTGTTTTGTTATCATCTGTTCATTTTCATCTAAAATATATTTTTCTTGTGATTGGGAGACACCAGATATCACAATCAACATACAAGTTTTATGCCTTTGATAATATTTGAAAAGTGTTTTAACATTGTAGTTGATAGCAAATGACTTAATAATTGATTCTCAAGTAAGTTAAGTGGAAGGTTACTCAATACTAATGGTAGTAGGCAATACAGAATGGATATTTGGTAGATACAACTTGTGCTCCACGAACTCTCAATTGCAAGAAATGTTTCATCATTCATTTTTCTTTAAATCAAATTTCATCTGATTCTGGACCCTAATCCTAGTGAGTTCCCTGGAAATTCCATCTACCATTATTGTACCACCCTTCCCTTTCTCCCACCTTTCGCTCCTGCCCATTGCAGCCTCTAAAAGTTCCAGGGATCTAATGAAGATACTTAAGGACTTCCACTGGTACTGACTTCACTTTGGCTGCCATGGATGAGTAAGCAGTGCTTCTGCTGCTATTTTTGCCCTCCTCCTGGGCATGGAAATTTTTCTCAGAACTTGATCCAGACACACCCATGTACCATGTAGCTATTTCCCTATTTCCTACCCTCTTCTACTGTCAGCGTGAGTTCCTTAGGCCTGCATGGCCCTCTGCCTCCTTCCTTTTGAAAAATCTTTCCAGCTCTCTAGTCCAAGCTCATAGTTTATCTCCTTCTCTTAACTCTCCCCAAACACCCAGCCCCATTTATGCCAGAGCTAGTATTGCTTCTCAAAAAGTTGAGCCTTTTATAAAAGAAAAAACATTTAATATTCCAGATAATCATATGATGCAGTTACTAGTTTTATCCTTGTTTTATGAATGAGGAAATTGAGGGCAGGGCAGATTGAGTAGCGTGCCCAAGGTTACAAAGCTAGTAAGTGACAAAACCCAGATGTGAACACAGCCTAGCACCAGGGAGATCCAGTTACCTTGTTGAATAGGGGGAAACAAATATTAGAAAAACATGCGGTGGCTCCTACCTGTAATCCCAGCACTTTGGGAGGCCAAGACAGGTGGGTCACCTGAGGTCAGGAGTCCGAGACCAGCCTCATCAACATGGTGAAACCTTATCTCTACTAAAAATACAAAAATTAGCCAGGACATGGTGGCTTGTGCCTGTAATCTAAGCTACTCGGGAGGCTGAGGCATAGGAGGCTAAGGCAGAAGAATAGAAGAATTGCTTGAACCTGGGAGGCAGAGGCTGCAATGAGCTGAGATTGTGCCACTGCACTCCAGCCTGGGCAACAGGCTTTTTCTGTGAGACTCCATACAAAAAAAAAAAAAAAAAAAAAAAAAAAAAAAACAAGAAACTTTTGTTGTTGAAGAAATTTTTTTTTTATGTTATTTTACATTTATTACTAGTATTTGGCTAAGGCATGCCTGTCCAGTCCAACCATCCATTTCCAGGCGTATGCTTCTAAAGGAGTATAAGTTGTGTTTAATTAAATGGTGGTATGTGACAGGCCTAGGTTGAAGTTGTACTTCTGACACCTACTACGTTCATTAGGCCTTACTTTTTCTCTCCGTATTAGTACTAAAAATGTGAGAAAATGCATTCGTGTGCCCTCCTCCCTTCCATAAGAAAGTAAATCACCTTTTGAAAAGTATCTGAGTAAGTAAAAGCTTTTGTTCCTCAACCAACTTATTTCAATTACCATCACTGGTCAGATCCATTTATTCACCAGGAGAATTCAGTGAATCCAGCAGTTTGCCAGAGGCTTTAATCATATGCTATACAGTAAAGCCCGAAAAGTCACTTTCCCCAAGGGACTTTTGTGTAAAGAACTGTGCTTCTGGGAAAACATTCATCATGAATTATTTGTTTACACCTGCAGTATTTTGTAATGTAGAAATGACCAATGTGCTATTGGCCATGTAAAAAACAGAGAATGTATGAATAGCTGAAGGCAAATCACAGCAGGATGTAAATGTGCTTAGAGTCTTCTACTAGGGCAGCATCACAGTGTAACTCCTGACTCTGCACATATGCAGCATGAAAACCTACCTAGCAGAAAAAGCAAAATGGAAGAAATTTTGGTCCAGTGCCATTAGCTCACTTGAATATAAATGTGGCCAAATTCTCCAGTCTCTCAAAACTTGCATTACTACATTGAGAATCTTAATGCCACTATTTTATGTAAATATATTTAATAACTATCTTCTAAAAGAAAGTCTAAATAAATCTGTGATGTTCTTTCTAGCCAGCAAAACAATAGCCACTATGACTAATCTTTGTTAAGCTTCTGTAAGAAAATTACATGGCATGCGTAAGTGTGCTTTCTTATTAATTAGCATTTTTTAAATAGAAAAAGATATGTATTTCTACTTATGTATATGTGCAGGAGATTTTTAAAATTGGTTTCCTTAAAACTGATGTTTTTGTTTAGTACAATGAACGTTTAAATAAAGATCACTTTCAAACATGCCATTTTAATATCACATTAGATATACACTAAAATGCATGAAAATCATTTATTTATCAAATATTTATTGAGTGCCTCATATGTGCAAATATTATTCAAGGTACTGGGAGTAAAAGAGTTTTCCTTCTTATATTCCTTCTTTGATCATAGCTTTCTCATTTTAAGAAATCAACCAAGATTGCATGAATTACTAGCAGTTACAAAATACACTGCAAGTTAGTCACATATTTTTAAAAAATCACTGAGTTAAACAGTGGCAGCCAAAGCATTATTCACAATAATAAAGACAAGCAGTCAACCTAGGTGCCCATCAGTGGTGGATTGGATAAAGAAAATGTGGTACATATACACCATGGAATACTACATAGCCATATAAAGAATGAAATCATGTCCCTTGTAGCAACACGGATGCAGCTAGAGGCCACTATCCTAAGTAAATTAACACAGGAAAAGAAAACCAAATACTGCAAGTTGCCACTTATAAGTGGGAGCTAAACATTGGGTATTCAGGGATATAAAGATGGCAACAGTAGACACTTGAGACTACTAGAAGGGAGAGGGAGGGAGGGGGCAAGGGTTGCAAAACCAACTACTGGGGACTATGCTCAGTACCTGGGATCATTCATACCCCAAACCTCAGTATCATGCAATGAATCTAGATAACAAACCTGTACATGTCCCCACCCTCTGAATCTAAAATAAAAATTGAAAAAAAAAAAAAAAAAAAAAAAAAAAAAAGTCAGCCAAAGAAGAACGAACTCTCTTGTATGTCTGAATCATGGGGTAAGTCCTGGGAATCTTAGCTCCAGGTCACAGAAACTATTCAGTCTTTTTCTTTGAGGAGGGACTGTAAAGGCTAAATTTGGCCATGAGACTTATTCAGTTTCATTGCAAATTCCTCATTGCAATTTCCTTCCCCTTTAAGATTGAGTACAGTGAAGTGGCTGTTTACCTAAGCTTTCAGATCAACATGGTACAGGCAAATGTGTGGGATATGGAGTCAAAAGAACTTGAATTTTAATATTAGCTCCATTTGTAAATGGCATGGCAAGCTTCTTGTTTTATTTTTTTTCCAAATCTCATCTCTGAAATAAGGATCAGAATGCCTATACAGTAGATTTTGCAAGATTATAAAGCAAACATCATAGGCAAAATACTTAACTTCTTCCAGCTTGCAATGCAGGAGTGAGAAAGGCATACAGTCAACACCTTATTTTGTGTGTGTGTGTGTGTGTTTCTATGTATGTGTGATGGCAAATTGTGATAAGGACTAGGATGGTTAGGAACAAGGTGCTATAAAAGAGAAGAATGGTGTGGAGATCAATATTTAGTTTGGGGAATTCAGGAAGACATTTTTTAGGAAGTAAAATCAGGTTGAGGCTTGGATGACAGGCTCTTGCCAAATGCTGGAAAACTTTTAGGCAGTCAAGTGTGTAGTGCCCTCAAGAATCAGAAAAGCCAGTGGTATGGTAAAGATAGTCTTGCAATGGGATGTGAAATGTATCGGGCCTCATTTAAAGAGTGATTACTTAATTTATATTCTGAGCTAGGAAACTTTAAGACTGAAAGTGGTAGTGAAGAGGTAATTTTCACCATCATGAAAGAAGAACAGGTATAAACTGGAAGTATTTTGGGCACACAAGGCTGCACCAACACCCTACTAACTGGTCATATCAAAGAGCTTGGATTTTGCTCTGAATGTGATAGGAAGCCACTGAAGGGCATTCAGTAAGGGGTTACAGTATCTGATTTATCTCTTAATAAAACTACCCACTGTAGTGGTCTGTAAGATTCTTAGATTATGTTATTTCTCTTAGTATAAGCAAAATTAAGAATTCCAGTTTGATGACGTTTTAGACAAGGTTGAATTTCTTTTGAAATTACAGCTCATTCATGAAATAAATGGCAAAGGAGGAGAAGTGTCTTTAGTAGTTTAAAAAAGGGATGTAGAACTTCCTTCACTGTTGTCTACTATTTGGGAATGTCCAAAATCAGTTGTCCTGGGGCAATGAGGGGCATAAAATCAATATTATTTGCCCTCCCTATCTCTCCCAGTCCTCCGTTTCCTTTGTCCCTTTGTACTAGGTGTGTGGTTCTACTAGTCCTCATATGACTCAATAAAAGTAAATCGTAAAAATAGCAATGATAAGAAGTAATACTGATTACTAGAAAACATGCCTTCAACTTCACATTCATTGTCTTATTTAATTCTCAAATTGTGAGGTAGGTATCACTAACCCTCTTCTACAAATGAGAAAATTAGCTGTATAGGGGTTAAGGTACTTGTCCAGCTTTACATAACTAGTGAGTGAAAAGTTGAAATTCCTCCAAGATTATCTGATGGCAGAGCCTCTATTCTAGCCCTCGATACTAGACATGGCAGGTCAGTGACTATTCAGAACTCTGTTTTGGTGATGCAACGGAAGCAAAAAGGGGATTATGTTAAATACTATTTGGTGGGTTTAGCGTAGCAAGTCTAGTCTCTAATATCAATAACACATGCAAAAAATGTTATGAGAAATTTCTGTTTTCAGCTGTCATTATTATTATTGAGTATAATTAATAGCCATGATACCTCAAAAATGTAAATGGTCCACTGGTACTATGATTGCCTTCTTTAATTTTTTTTTTTTTTTGAGATGGAGTCTCGCTCTGTTGCCCAGGCTAGAGTACAGTGGCACTACTTGGCTGTCTGCAACCTCCGCCTCCAGGGTTCACGCGATTCTCCTGCCTCAGCCTACCGAGTACCTGGGATTACAGAAGCCTACCACCACGGCCAACTAATTTTTCTATTTTTAGTAGAAACAGGATTTCACCATCTTGGCCAGGCTGGTCTTGAACTCCTGACCTTATAATCCACCCACCTCGGTGTCCCAAAGTGCTGGGATTATAGGCGTGATGCTATTTTTTTTTTTTTTAAATCAGATGAACTATTTTTTTTTTTTGAGGTTGTAGTTTTAACTCTATAGCGTCCATGCTTGCTATAATGAA
Organism: Rhinopithecus roxellana; assembly: GCF_007565055.1. Taxonomy (NCBI): domain Eukaryota; kingdom Metazoa; phylum Chordata; class Mammalia; order Primates; family Cercopithecidae; genus Rhinopithecus; species Rhinopithecus roxellana. Next base: position 81,127,725 of record NC_044552.1, read on the forward strand.
AATTAAAATATTCCATGTGCTGAGTTAAAGATAGAATAAGACCATATTTTGAACATAATATCTCAATAGTAGTAAACAATTTATGATTGCCTAGTCACTCTTCTTTGAAAAAGAAAACCACAATAATTAGGAAACTGCTACAGAAAAACAAAACTTACTATAAAAAATGTTTAAAATTCCCTTGCATATAGGTAAAATGTCATTAATTGTTGTAGAATTTATTTTGATAGAGTATGTAATTGAATCCTTAATATTTCTCCTGAAAGCTGTTTCATCCTTATCTTTTTCCTTTTTCTGATTAAAGTACTAGAAGATAAGAAGTTATTTTAAAAATTAACAATAGTTTAAAAACTTACCTATTCTATAATAGTACAAAGCCCATCAAAAGTAGTGAAGTATAAACAAATAGCACATAATGTTCAGACTGTTGATAGAAACAGGAGTTTGTGAAGAAAGCAGGAAAATTAGCAATCTTCTTAAGGTCGATATTTGTTATCTTCAACTTACATACGGTGAACATATTTAAATCTTGTTCACCTTCTTAATGAGATAGGCATGATTAGACTTGCCACGTGTGGAAATATTCAATCTTAGAAAAATAGAGCGCATCTAGGAAAATCATGAAAGTAAATTTTGTTTTTTCACCATTATTCGGAGTATAAAATGGATTTGGTTTTTGATGATTTTGTTTTTAATAAAATAATACTGTGGTAAAAATAATTTTAGTTTTTATCAACAAATAGGTTATTCCTGACACAGAACCTTAGAATTATATCTCATTGAATCACATTAGAATCATTTAGGGACCTTCCAAATAAACTGGGATTAATATATGTGAAATAGTGTTTGGATACACAGCATGTATTCTGTTCTTTCTGGGAATAATAGCACAGCCGTTCTTAGAAAAACCCACTCGTCTCTCCATATAAAGCTGTTTGTTTTGTGTGGGTTTGTCTTCATCCCTACCTAAAGTAACAGAATATGTGAACAAACCTGAATCGTGGCCAGGTAAATGGTTTGCAGTAGGTACATGTCTTTAGTCTGTGTGATCTATCCACACCTCTTGGCTTTTCATGGAAAAACAAGCCTCCCCTTTTTGTGGCCATGAATAAGACAGTGTGTAGCCCTGTTTGCTGCCTGTCATTATTTTATAACCTTAGGGAACCAGTATTTAGATAAAACTGCCAAGTACGGAAGCCTCATAGAGAAACAGAACAAAAGCGTGTCTTAGGTGACATTGTGGAATTTCTGACTCAAGTCACACCTTAGCTTAGCACTATCACCGTGTTCTTCAGCAGAGTACACTAACATGTTTGTCTACTATTTTAGTCAGTTTGAGTTCAGTTTTCTGGATATAAAACCAAGACAATTTCTTGGATATGAAACCAAGATAGTTTTAATTGATGCAATAAACTATTTATTTTAAATGAAAATATTATTTCACCTTAGACTTGTGAAATGCAGACCAAATAAAACAATTAAATACATGTGAACCATCGGCTTAAAAAACCCTTCTGTGAAAACTTTGAGAGAAAATCTGAAAGAATTACTTTCTGGTTGGGTTGCATATTGGGTATCTGTTGGGATATAGGTCATTTTGAGTTGTGGGATAGTCATTTATAGTTCCACTGATTTGGAATTTTTGTATGGGCAGGAACTGTTTAATCATTTGGTGGCAGGAATCTCCTGATGGCAAATAGGGTCTGTGATATTTAGGGAATAGGCTAAGCTACTGTAATAAATTTCTAAAAAATCAAGTACACAATCAAGGAAGATTTTTTTCTTCTCACTTTACAGTCCATGTGTAGGCAGGCAGTCCAGAGACAGGAGGTAGCTCTGGTCCTTGTGGTTACGTGAGCACGCCCCACCCAATGGCTGGTAGTGCTACTTTGTCATCTTCTACTTGGCTTCCATTTCTGGATCCAAGACAGGTGTTCCACCTGTCACCCTCTGCCAGCCAGCAGAAAAGGGAAAGGAAAATAAGTGGAGAATAAACAGTTTCTTTTAGGAATTATGATTTGGTAATTTTTTATACTGTTTTCATTCACATCCTATTGTCCAAAACTTAGTCAAAATCATATGACTCACCTGGTTGCAGTAAAGACTAGGGAATGTAGTCTCTGGCTAAAACTCTTTAGTGTCTTCATATTATAGAGATGAGAGCACTGAGGACAAGTTAGGTATGCTTCACAAGCACATTTCTCTATATTGCCAGACCATTAATAAAAAACTCTTATACCTGTCTATATAGTTATATCAATGTGTGCGTATATATAGCAGGCCTTTTGTATTCATGCGTTCCACATCTATTGATTCCACCAACCGCAGATCAAAAATTAAACAAAAATAAAAATAAAAAATAAGACAAACTCTAAAAACAATATTGTATGACTATTTACATAATCTTTACATTGCATTAGGTATTATAAATAATCTAGAGATAATTTTTTTTTTAGATGGAGTCTTGCTTCTTTGCTCAGGCTGGAGTGCAGTGGCACAATCTCGGCTCACTGCAGCCTCCACCTCCCAGGTTAAAGTGAGTCTCCTGCCTCAGCCTCCCGAGTAGCTGGGATTACAGGCAAGCGACACTACGCCTGGCTACTTTTTGTATTTTCAGTAGAGATGGGGTTTCACCATCTTGGCCAGGCTGGTCTAGAACTCCTGACATCAGGTGATCTGCTCACCTCAGCCTCCCAAAGTGCTGGGATTACAGGTGCGAGCCACCATGCCCGGCAGAGATAATTTACAGTATACAAGAGGATGTGCACAGGTTATATGCAAATACTATGCTATTTTATATAAGAAACTTGAGCATCTGTGGATTTTGTTGCCCTTGGGTGAGTACTGGAACCAATCCCCTACAGATGCCAAGCAATGACTATACATATGTATATGTACAATGTGTATATATATCACACATATTTATATATATATGTATCATGTATATGTATATGTATGTAGATATGTGTGTATATGTATTATATATATACTCCACACAGAAATACTTTCTTTAATTTTTATGTGTTTTTACAAATTAGTGGACGTTCAAGTTCTAAAAAAACTAAAATAAAGTTATAATTAGTAACCACAGTAGAATGTATAATTGCAATTTCTTGATAATCCTCAGTAAATTAAGTGGGATAAGAAAATTTCATTTCAGTTGATCATAAATATTTATAGAAAATGACTAAATATATTAACATATTACCTACGTTCAGAAATTTATATCATTTGTTACAACATTTCCTGGCATAAAAGTGTGAGAAAAAGGAACTTACATGAATGAGGCAATTACTCAATTATTTTCCTTCTGGGAAGTTATTTATTCAAGGCCTTTTGGTGAGCAGCAAGGGGCATAATTTTTATCTTTATGACCTCCTAATAATGTTTTTCAGTATCAGATAATTGAATGACTATTACTTTAAGTCTGATTTAGACAGATATTAATGATGTCACCTAATCAGCCTGAGTGGCTGAGTTTATACAGCATGGGGGCTGTCTTTCAAATGCATATTAAAACAAAAATTCGCATTACCTAATTTCTTGTGTTCCCAAGAAATTACTAAGGTGTAAGTCCTACAGAGTTTTGGTGCCCAGGACAATGAATGGCCCAAACAATGAGATTCTGGGAGGGCAAAATCAAGTATCCCAATAGCATCTTAATATGGCTTTAGTAATTTTGTTTAAGCCATTACTCGTTGAATACTCACCCTATTCCAGGCATGTCCTAAGGCCTTCACATTTAAGCCTTTCAACCTCCTTTAGATAAGTACTATTATCACCATTTTACAGATAGAAAACCTGAGACTTAGAAAATTGATAGGATGGTTCAAGACAAGACAAAGATTTTTCTTTTCTTTTACTCCAAATTCTTGAAAATTATACAAATCTTTTGAGAAATGTCTGCTCATATCCTTTACCCACTTTTTGATGGGGTTGGTTGTTTGTTTTTTTTTTTTTTTCCTTGTAAATTTGTTTAAGTTCCTTGTAGATTCTGGATATTAGTCCCTTGCCAGATGGATAGATTGCAAAAATTTTCTCCCATTCTATAGTCTGCCTGTTAACGCTGATGATAGTTTCTTTTGCTGTGCAGAAGCTCTTTAGATTAATTAGATTCTGTTTGTCAATTTTGGCTTTTGTTGCCATGGCTTTTGGTGTTTTAGTCATGAAGTCTTTGCCCATGCTTATATCCTGATTGGTACTGCCTAGGTTTTCTTCTAGGGTTTTTATGGTTTTAGGTCTTACGCTTAAGTCTTTAGTCAACCCTGACTTGATTTTTGTGTAAGTTGTAAGGAAGGGGTCCAGTTTCAGTTTTATGCATATGAGTAGCCAGTTTTCCCAACACCATTTATTAAATAGGGAATCCTTTCCCCATTGTTTGTTTTTGTCAGGTTTGTCAAAGATCAGAAATTTATGCAGCCAACAAACATATGAATAAAAGCTCATCATCACTGGTCGTTAATGAAATGCAAGTCAAAACTACAATGAGATACCATCTCATGCCAGTTAGAATGGCGATCATTAAAAAGTCAGGAAACAACAGATGCTGAAGAGGACGTGGAGTAATAGGAACGCTTTTACACTGTTGGTGGGAGTGTAAATTAGTTCAACCATTGTGGAAGATAGTGTGGCGATCCCTCAAGGATCTAGAAGGAGAAATACCATTTGACCCAGCAATCCCATTACTGGGTATATACCCAAAGGATTATAAATCATTCTACTACAAAGACACATGCACACGTATGTTTATTGCAGCACTCTTCACAATAGCAAAAACTTGGAACCAATCCAAATGCCCATCAATGATAGGCTGGACAAAGAAAAGGTGACACATATATACCATGGAATACTATGCAGCCATAAAAAAGGGTAAGTTCATGTCCTTTGCAGGAACATGGATGAAGCTGGAAACCATCATTCTCAGCAAACTAAAACAAGAACAGAAAACCAAACACTGCATGTTCTCACTCATAAGTGGGAGTTGAACAATGAGAACATATGGACACAGGAAGGGGAACATCACACACCAGGGCCTATCTGGGGGGTCGGGGGTTAGGGGAGGGATAGCATTAGGAAAAATACCTAATGTAGATGACAGATTGATGAGTGCAGCAAACCACCATGACACGTGTATACCTATGTAACAAACCTGCATGTTCTGCACATGTATCTCAGAACTTAAAGTATGATAAAAATAAATACATAAATAAATAAAATTGGCAACAAATAAATGTTTGTTAAATTAAAATGGATCATATACAGCCTTTGTGGCAGCCATGGAGATGTGCCACTTAAATTAACACATTTCAAAGAATGCAGTTAGCTGATGGCTTCCCCATTTGGCATCCACTACTATATTTAAGCCATGCTTGTGCTCTCCCAAGATGGTTCCCAGACAAGGATTGAGCATGACTGGGATTTGAGTTAATAAAATAAAATAAAATAAAATAAAATAAAATAAAATAAAATAAAATAAAATAAAACAAATTTTGCTTACATCTAGGTAAAAGTGGGTGTATCAGTCTGGGTTCTAGAGAGAGAGAAAGAGAAAGACAAAAGCATTTTAAGGAATTGGCTTACATGATTATGGAGGCTGGTAAGTCTGAATTTGCAGAGCAGGCTATCAGGCAGGGCATTCAGGTAGAGTCTTGAGTTCAAAATTTGTAGGGGAGACCAGCAGACTGGTACCTCGGATAGGATTTCTATGTTACAGTTTTCAGGCAGAATTCCTTCTTCACCAGGAAACCTCAGCTTTTGTTCTTAAGGCCTTCAGCTGGTTAGATGAGGCCCATCCACATTTTAGAGGGCAAATTGCCTTACTTAAAGTCAACTGCCTATACATGTTAACCACATCTCCAGAACTACTGTTTGACCAAAAAACTGAGCATCATAGCCTAGCCAAGTCAATATATAAAATTAACCCTCTCAGTGGGTTTCCAAACACTGCACCCACACACAACTGTTTTCACCCCTAAACCTTTTTTAATGCAAAAACTCAGAACTAATACTAAAACCGAATTTAGGTTTCTCAACATTTGGATACAGCTATGAGGAGATTGGACATGAAAGTTATTTTTCAAGGCACAGCTGGGATTTCAAGTTGTGTGAAATAAAATTTTCTTTGATAATATACATGTAAGCTAGGAGGGATCAGGAAAAATAAGGATTAGAGAGGCATATTTTCACTGATTACAGTAAAAACTGAAGGCAATTTCTTACTCCAGGTAGTATTAAGAAGGTGGAGTTTCTGAAAGATTTAATATTAACAACTGCTGTGCCTTCTTTAAGGTTAACAGTGCTAGGGTAAGAAGAAAGTATATGATTTTCAGAATAAAACTTTTATTAACAAACCCATTGTCCTTGGGCAGGTGGCTCATTGCCTGAGGCAGAGCTTTGTGAAGGCACATTACGACAGTGAGCATGCAGGGCTTACTAATGTGCCTGGCTGATATGCATGCTTCATTAGTGCCTGCCAAGGGGGACTCAGCACTGCAAGCCTGGTTCTTGGCTGGTGGGCCTCTGTGCAGCCAGCTTCCTAGATGCCCCTTTCTTCCAGCTGAGCCCTGCTGACTTCAGAAGTTAAAGCCCTCAAGATACTTCCTCTACTTCCAACTATTAGTTTTTTTTTTTTTGTCTTATTACAAAAGTAATATATATAACTTGAATAAAAATTAGGAAAAAAAGATAGACAAAAAGTATCTGTACTGCCACAATCCATGTTGATGTGTATTTTTACAATCTTTTAAATTTAGCATAGATGTTAATGTGGATCTGGCTGTGGATACAGATAGAATATAGTTACAAAAACGGTTATGCTTTCTATAGTGCTTTCTGCCCTGCTTTTTTATTATATCATTAATATAGTTGCTTGTCAATAGAAGTTCTACAAGTTTTGTTAGGACTACATTAATTTCTGTTATATTGACATTCTCAACAGTAGTTGAATTAAAATGTATAATCCACTGATAAAGTTTAAGTATGTTATTCCACTAGAATACACATTTCTGAGATTTTTGTGGCTCTCAGGCTATCAGGCATACATTAATATTTCTTTGTCTTTAAGCAGAAGGAACAGAAAAAGATACTCTAATACATTCTAAATCACTATCCTCTAATGAGTAATATCAGAGCCATATTATAGTAAGCCAAATTCTTGGAGGCAATAGGTAATACTTAAGAGTAAATGGGAGTTTAAAATGTAATTATCTCAAGTTCGGAAATATGAGGGATTAATCAAGGACAGTTTGTTTTTAAATTTTTCATTATTTTGAGCTTTAAGGCACCGGGCTCTAAATCCAAGACAAATTTTCAGTGCCCTCTAACTATTGTCTTATATTCCTGTGTCTGAGTATGATATGTTTTATTGAATTAGATTAAAATTAAGTTTTGGAGCTTATTATGCAGTGGTCTCCAAAGAACATATTTTTTCTTCACTACTGCCTTTTTACAGATTGCTGATATCCACAATGTAAAGCTGTAACACATTGTTTATTTCTGGAATGACTATCTTAAAATGTGAAGATAGTTAAATTGCAGAATCCAAGTTTTTCTTCCCTGTTTTTCTGCCTCTCCTACCAATATATGAATTTTCCAAAATCACAAAGATAACAGCATAATTAACACTTTAGACTCAAGTCTTTGTTATATAAGAACTGCTCTACAAATAGTCATGAGCTTCGGGAGTCTAGGTATGGCCCTATTATCAATCAAATTGAGAAAGTAGCCAGTTCCCAGTTTTGTCACTTGGAAAATGAGGTGGCCAAACTAAAGGATTATTAAATACTTCCAAATATAGTATAATTCTGGTGTAGTAGTTCTTCTTGGAGCCCAGAGGCCTCTTCTAACTCATGCATTGATGACTGAGTACCAGTCCTGGTATTTTGTTGTGGTCAGTGTCAAAATGCCAAAAAACAATCCAGTCTAGCAAGTTTAATATATAGTATTAAATAACACAAAACTTGGCCAGTCCCTTGAGCAACTGATATTCCTTTTAGAATCAAGAAGATGCCTACAAGAGATAAAGTCTCAGGCTACCAGAGTAAAAGCCCAGGTACACCTGACAAAATGGATGTCTGTCACCCATCTTCTCTCCTCCTTTACCTCAGTTCTAAATTCAGGTTTCAAGTAAGTATATATGATTGGTGAAGCCTAAATTACATTTAGAGTCTTACTTGCAAGGTCTCTGGGACATATCACATTTTATATTTTCAGTCTCTGTAGCGGAGGGTGTTACACTAGATACAGGTTGGATTTGATGTTAAGGGAGTCAGATCACAGTCCCAGAAGTTCTCAGTATCAGGTTAGTATAAGAAACATATAAAGAAGCTTTATATGCTTTAGAGAAAAAAAAAAAAAAAAAAAAAGCCTCCATGTCATAGTAAGTATATAGACTTACTTTAAATGCATTTACCCTATAAAGTTTTGAAAGTTATTTTTAATAATAAATAACCAAATTTATATTTTATCTATCTATAATAAAATTGCTCTTTAGTAGCAATATTCTAAACTTTTCCTCTTATAATGAAGAGCATATGATAAATATGCCCTAGAAGAATACAACATGAATTAAGCTGTAATTTTCTTCATATTTTATTTCACTCAAAAAGAATTAGAGCTGCTATTATAATGGTGCTTTACATTACAGATTTCTCAAAGTTGACATTTGTTATTAGTATTTTGAGTCCACCAATCTTCCAGTTTTTCGCTGTCATGGAAAACCTCTGATTTACACAGAAGTCAGAAACTATTGACAATTGTAGTTTTTCTGTGTCTAACTGAGCTAAAGTTATTTCAGGGAAAGTATTGATGAATGGCTGATTCTAACATCAGTTCATTAGCATGGAATTTATCAGCCAATGATAAAATGTTAGATGAAGAGAAAGAATTATTCATTCATTCAGCAAATACTTCCTTCTGCCTACTATATGCAAACCACATAGTAGGAGTTTGGAGTACATCAGTAAGCATAACAAAGATTCCCGTTCTCTTGGAGTATATATTCTAATATGGGTAGATATATAATAAAAACCATAATAAATAAGCAGATTATATCATAGAAGGTAATACATGCTTTGAAAAAATAAAAAGTAGAGCGAGGTGATGTGTTAGGAATTGTGGTGGGATATGGTCAGCATAACACTCACTGAGATGGGTGATTTCAGCAAAGACTTTAAGGAGATAAAGTTTTTGTGTGTGTGTGTGATCACATGAAGAAGAGCGTTCCAGGAAGAAGGAAGAACTCTCCATTAAATTGGAGAGTTCCAGGATTGCACAAGGAAGAACAATGAGACCAGTATGGCTGAAGTGCAATGTGCCAGGAAGACTTATCAGGAGTGGAGCATGGAGAGCTCCAAGAGCCATATCACATAAGGCTTTTAGGCTATTACAAAAACTTGAAAATGGGCTCTGAGGAAATGAAAAGTCATTTCAGGGTTTTGAGCAGAGAAATGAGATAAACTTACATTTTAAGAGAATTTCACAATAACTATTATGTTGGCAACAGGTTATTTAGAAGCAGAGAGGCCAGACAGGAGGCTATATCAGTAAGCCAGATAAGAGATGATGCCATCTCTATCAGGATGGTAGCAGTAGGGATGGTGAAAAATGGTCAGATTCCAAAGGTCATTTGAAAAATTCCATTTTGAATGTATGGAAGTGGGGGATTCATGAATAACTTCAAAAACTTTGGCCTGGGCTACTGGCAGAATGGTGTTGCCATTAAGTAAAATGGAAGAAATTACAAATGGATCAGATTTGTGGGGTAGGAATGGGAGTTCTGCATCATTTCTTTGAAGTCTGGAGGTTATGAATTTGTGTACTGCATTGCTTCTTGAAATGTGGTCCCTGAATCAGCAGCATGAGCATCACCTGGGAACTTGTTAGAAATGCATACCCTTAGGTCCCATTCTAAATCTACTCAATCAGGAGCTCTGGCCATGGGGCCCAAAAATCTGTGCTTTCACCAGCCTTCCAGGTGATTCTGGTACACACTCAAGTTTGAGAAACACTGTATATCATCTCCAAGGTGTAAGAACCAGGGACTCCTTTTCCAGAATGGGAACATCATGGGTTTGGAGATAGAAGACTAACTTGGGTCAAGATGGTTCCTCTATCTGAACCTTAATTTTTATGTCTTTAAAGAGTGAATGGTAATGGTACTGATGTCAGTAATTGGCTTGATAAGCCAAATCAAACAATGTATGTTAATAGCCTTATGCAAATTAAGCACCCTCTAAGTACTAGGGAGGGGAGATGGTACCTGGACATGGCAGCCTGGAGACGGGGATAGTGCAGCACAGTTTACCTCTTTTTTTGTGCTAAAATTACCTTGCTTTCAAAAAGAAATAATAATTACATGGAAAATCAGAGTTTTGTTGAAGTTTTGCTAGAGCTTTAAAGCATAGGTACTAAAGATGACTATCACAAAGCAGATTGATGGTACTAAATGTGTGACACAGTAGAAGGAGTGGCTATTTGAATTTAACAATTATTTACCTCACTTGCATGTAAAAAGAAAAGAGAAACATGTATTTTTACTACAAAATAGAACAACTGTTTCGATATGAATTTGTTTATCCAAGTTTATGCAGTTAACTTTTTACAACAGTTTAAATTTTGTTTGCATTCTCTAGGCTTGTCTCTCTTAATTCACAAAGTAGGGATGGCATCTCTGAATTCTATAGAAATCTGCAGATAAATTAAAAATAAAGTTAGAGGCAACCTTTGAGTCATTTCTCCAGGAAAACTGCTAATTCTTTCATTTCGTTGCAAGAAAGGATATTCAAGCTATTTGCTAAGATCAAGTCTATTTTTTTCAGCAAAACATATATATTTTTGGTAAAACATTGCCGAGAGGAGGCATCAAACATATAAAATCAATATGGCAGAACCAAGCTGACTTCAAACATACATACATACATACATACATACATACAACTTGCTCTGTGACTTTGAGCTAGTTACTTCATCTCAGTGTCTATGTGATTCTTCATCTAGAAAATAAGGATAATACTCTATCTATCTATCTATCTATCTATCTATCTATCTATCTATCTATCTATCTATCTATTTATCTATCTATGTTTATACTTTATCTATCTATCTATCTATGTATCTATGTATCTATGTATCTATGTATCTATCTATCTATCTATCTATGTTTGAAGCTAGCTTGATTCGGCCATATTTATTTTCAGACATAAGTATCACCTAATAGCCATGTTGATTTTGATTTTCATTATTATAGGTTTCTAATTCAGGAACTATTATGGTCTACATGTAAAGGGATAAATTTGCACAATATGGATTAACACAACTGAACTGCAAAATTACAAATTAACTACCATTTTGTATTTTTATGCATTCATAGGGAATGAGTGTAATATAGGTGACTAAATATTAGAGTTAGAAAAAGTAAAATAGAGTTTTCCTCATATAAGTACAAATTAAGTCGAATCTCACCTGCCTTACAAGTTCAAGGGCAAGAACTTTTACCTCCTGCCTCTGAAATTTTCTGAAAATATGCTTGCAGATTGTTCAACATTTATTCAGCAAATATATACTGAGATTATGTCCCTGGCATGATTCTAGATTCTGGGACTCTAACAGTGAACTAAATAGGCAAGCATCTTCACTCTCCTATAAATTATGTTCCAGTGGATGGAGATAAATAATAAACAAGATCATTAGAATAGGTAATAAGCTGCATCTGCTATACAATAAATGCTATACAGGAAGATAAAGCAGGAGAGAAACATATCAATAATGGGGTGATAAGAATGAGGCCATTTTATGTACAGCACCTAGGGGAAAAATTACCGAGAAAGTGACATTTGAGAGAGACTTCATGGGAGTAGGGGAGCGAGTCATAGGTGGACAAGAGAGTTATTCAAAGACATACTGCAAAGGCCAAGTTAGAAAACATCTGGCCTTTTACAGGAGGAGTAAGGTGGTCAATATGACCATAGAGGAGTGATAGAAATTTAAGAGATGAGGACAGTAGGATGAAAAACATACAGAGCATTATGGACTTTTGTAAGGACTTAATTACTTGGAGTAAAGTACCAGTGGAAGGTTTTGGAAAGAGGGCTTACATAATTTGGCTTCTTTACAAATATCTCTTCCTTATGTTTTCACTTAATTATTACCTTACCTTAAAATACACTTGTAGGATCAAATTATCCTTCCTATAAACATTAGAGGCATCACTGACCCCAACCATGCAACATTGCAGGACTCTGAATTTTGTTTTTTTGTAGGTGACATTTTTAACTCTGTAATTTTTTAACATATCTTTATATTTTACATAGATTTGTTGTCCAAATGAATGTCTTTTTTCCAAAACACCTGCTCATGTAGCTGAAGATTCTGATCTTTCTGTGTCCCATTGAAAATGCCATTATTTATTTCCCTTTTTATTTATTCTTTATTATCTCATACTTTTTAACACTTCTGTTACATAAATTGATGGGATTTCTGTGTTTCCCATGCCTCTTAATTTTTTCTTTTATAATTTCCACATGTTTATCTTTTTCTGCACTACAGACTGCCTGAGTTAGAATTCTGTAGCGGCCAACTTAATTTGCTCTGTGACTTTGAGCTAGTTATAACTTCAAACTATTCATCTCAGTGTGTATGTGATTCTTCATCTAGAAAACAAGGATAGCATTAATACCTACATTAGAAGAATGTTGTCAGGTTTACATAACTTTATAGAGACTGACACGTTAATGTAAGCTATCTTTCAGATCACCAATTCAGTATTCAGTCATCTTCAGTCTAATAATGAGGAGATCTTTCGAATTTCTAAAAAGTTATGGCAATTATAATTTCAATTTCCAAGGATATTTTCAACTTTTTTACTTATTCTTTCTATATGGCATGCTATTCTTTTTTTCCATATATGCAATATGCTATCAAATATCCAGAGGAAAATCATTAGAACAATGTAAAGTTCTTTTCTTCACCAAATTAATTTTTTTTTCTATTTCCTCTAGAGTCTGCCATTCTATTTCTATTTCCTGGTATTTTTATTTTTGCCATTTTTTTTTTTTCTTTAAATGCCTTAAGGTGCTCAGTTGTCAGTCTATATTTACGGATGAAGAATATAGCTTCTTAACATATGAATGGCTGGCTCTGGGGGAATCTTATGTGTGGTGGAAGTCTTTTTCTCCTGGTAACATCCTTTTGGGTGAGAAGGATCACTGCAGGGTCTACATCACCAGGCAGAGGTGTTGACAGGCAGGCTTCCTCTTAGGGTCCACGGACAAAGGACAGGCAGGCAGATCAGCCAATTGCCAACCTAACATCACTCTTGGACGGTGTTACCTTTCCCTGTTTGTGTAATCCTTTTATATCATTTGCAGAAGTGCAGAGTTCCCTTAGTCTCTATTCCTATTCTTACTTCAGCTCCTAAGCACATACAAAGAGCTCTCCCCAGACAGATCAGCACTTCTCTGGGAGATTTCTCAGGCTTTAACTCAATTGCTTTGTGCACAACTGCTATAGTCGGAATGTTTTTTGTCCTTCATATTCATATGTTGTAATCTCATCCCTCAAGCTGAGAGCATGAGGAGGTGAGGACTTTGGGAGGGTTAAGACCTCATGATTGTGATTAGTGCCTTTATAAAAGAGAAACCACAGAGATCCCTTGCCGCTTCTGCCATGTGAAGCCATGGCTGGAAGGGACGGTCTATGAACCAGGAAGCAGGCCTCCACCAGACATTGAATCTGCTGTCACCTTGATCTTGAACTTCCCAGCCTCCAGAACTCTAAGAAATAAATTTATATTGTTTATAAGCCACTCACACTGTAGTATTTTATTATAGTTGCCCAAACAGACTAAGATAATATCTAAAGAAAAGGGGAGATCTGACTAACCCAATCACCCTTTATTTAATTTATTTAATGAATTTGAAAATTCTGTAATGCTTTTTTAAAAACAACATTGCTTACCTCCCACTTTGAAGGTAATTTGTTCTGTTCCAGTATCTCTTTCAGCCATTTCCATTCATATCCATGTTCTCAAGATTTGAACTTGGCCCTTGGTTCCCATTCTTAAGAATATGTTGTGTGCCATTTCAGTGAATTGAGGAAGCAGTAATGGGATGAAGAATTTTGTGTTTTGTCCACCATTTGGGTCAAAGTCAAATCCATGACTTTTAATTTGTACTTCCTGTGCTTTTTGCCCCAGTTACTGTTTCTGAATATGCACTAAGTGTATTTCTGAATATGGACTAGTTACAAATAAAACCTAACATAGTAATTTATAATATAGGATGGTACATAATATCAAGAAATTCCCTTTTTTCTTGTATTAGAGTTCCCCAGGGAAACAGAACCAATCGGAAATGATAGAAAGATAGATAGATAGATAGATAGATAGATAGATAGATAGATAGATAGATAGATAGATAGACAGACAGATAGACAGACAGACAGACAGACAGACAGACAGACAGACAGACAGATAGATAGATAGATAGATAGATAGATAGATAGATAGATAGATAGATAGATAGATAGATACAAACATACATACATACATACATACATACACACACACACATATATACACAGATAAAGACATATGAGAGGAGATTTATTAGGGGAATTGGTTCACACAATAGTGGATAAGTCTTGCAATAGCCCATTTACAAGCTAGAGAACCAGCAGCGTTGGGAGAGTGGGGAAGCCAGTGGTGTAGTTGTCAGGCCAAAAGTCTATGAACCTGGCAGGCTGCTGTGCAAGTGCCAGAGTTAAAAAGTAGGAGAACCTCAAGTTCTGATATCTGAAGGCAAGAGAAGAGGGATGTTCCATCTTTAGAAGAGAGAATTCACCTTTTCTCTGCCCTTTTGTTCTACCGGGGTGCTCAGATTATTAGATGGTGCCTGCAACATTGGAGAAGGGTGGATCTTCCTTACTCAGTCTACTGATTTAAACGCCAATCTCTTCCAGAAATACCCTCACAGACATACCTAAAAATAACACTTTATCAGCTATCTGAGTATCCCTTAATCTAGTAAAGTTGACACCTAAAATTAACCATCACACTTACCTTCCTTTAGAGTTTGACCTTTCCAACTCTAAGCCGAATGTGCTGGATTGCTCTAGAGGGAACTCTATAACAAGCAATAGAGTTAACTCATTAGCTCCTAAATTGAAGGACTCTTTTTCCCCTCAGTCCAGACTCTCTTCTTCCCTAGTAGAATATGAGACAGAATTGCTTTGCTGGAATTTGGCCCCAGGTATACCTAACGGTATAGGAAATTGAGATTAGGTTGGAAGCTGGAGAGAGAAGAGGAACTTTTGAGAATAGTGTGTGGGAAGCAAAAGTGAGATGTTAGTCTTCCCTGTTTCCACCATGGGGATATGTGTTCAACAAGTCTTCCTATCACACTTCAGAATTTCAGCTAACAATGAAGATTACCATCCAGTTTCCTGGCTAAAATTTTCCTGATTGCAGGACTGCTTGATCCATTCTCAATTCTAAAAATTGTAGCCCTGAAGTGGCGTTAAAACATTCATCATTAAGCCCACCAAAACACATTGTATTTATTATTTCTCTTGTTTAGACTTCCAAGCCCAATTATGTCTTAGTATATTTTAGGCAATCAGTAAGTATTAATTGATTCAATACTAGAGGGAAAAGGATGGCACAGTACTGTGGAATCATTTCCTGCTTAATGTCCTTTCTTTAATCGCCAAATGAAGGTGTGTTGGTCTGGCTGTTTTCTCTAAGTTTGAAATGACAAATTTAGATTCAATTCCAATTTCTATTCAGTAACTGAGTGACTTGGGACATATCATTTGACTTTTCTGTGTCTTACTTTTTTCTAAAAATGAGGATAAAATATAAATCACTTAAAGTATACTCAGTTTGATATACAAAACATAGCTGGATCATGGTGAGTATTCAAATAAAAAATTAACTTTCCCTCCTTGCCTTTTTTGCACTACAAAAATCCAGGTTTATTCCAAAATATACTAACCTCTTATTTAGGTGTGATTCCTCTTTTAAAAAATTTTGGATATTAAGAACAACTTGGGTGCAAGATAGCATTACACAACTGTAAATGTTAAATCTATATTACATGAATATTCCAGTGACCTGGAAATTTGTATGAGGTGGGACCAACAGAGCAAAGTTACAGCCAAGATAATAGTTGTTTTTTGTTTTTCTTTTTTTTCTGGCATGGCATTTGGACATAGATGTCTTTAAAGGTCTCCTTCATACATACCCCACAAAGAGATGCTAAAGCCTTCTCTCTAGAGGGAAAAGAAATGAAATGTTAAGAGTCAGTATGATATGTTCACTCATGGACAGATTCTTCATTTTGTAAAACAATATATATATAGTTATTCTCTTTGCAGTGAGAAATTGTAGATGGGCTGTACCCATTCTGTAAAAGGTGCCAACTGACTGTGAAGTGTCTATATCTATTATCAGTATTTAGGACACATCCTCTTACGTTCACCATCAACTGTCTCCTCATAAGAGAGTATCTAAGATCTATCCCTTTATTTGAAAGTCAAATGTATTTCTGTATCTTTGCCATACAATTTTACTTAAAGACTTAATTCCCCAAAGCCAAAATGACAAAAGCCACAGTTTTGAGTTGTCTATTAAAATGTAAAGCCTCAGTTTAAGTGAAGAATGCTGTTAGGGAATCCTGTGGTCTATGACTTGAAGACAATTATTTATTCTGTAACAGTAATATCAACAACTTAAAATGTTCCTTCTCTGCCTGTAATACATAGTAACTGTAATCATAGACTTTCTACTGAGGTCTTTTTCTGCCATCTGATAAATCATACACTAGATACAAACCCACCCTACTACCAAAAGAAAAGAAAACAACTCCAGGAATCATCGATCCGGGTTTGAAGCCAAGCAATCTATTTTTAGTACTTTCTCAACAAGCCACGCAATGAAAATGTAAATGAAATGGTACTATTTTCTTCTCAGACTCTTTTTCAAAATGTAGGTTTAGCTTTGTTTAAATTGACTATTTTCAGACCATCTTCAAGGAACTTGGTTATTCCAGTTTAGGGACCTTCATATCCCAATTTCACATTAACTATAATTCCCATGTTCCTTATAACTTTGCAATAATTTGCCTGAATAAAAACTTAAGGATCAACTTAGATATATTGAATGTCTTCTCACTTCAGGTTGCAGAATTAGCACTGAGACAATTCGGTCTCATCTAAGTCTTCATGCAACCAATAGACCGATTCGTTTCAAGTTATAAGTCCTTTCCCCATGTGGTGCTCATTTTAGTAACCCTTTTCTTAGGGTAGGTGATTTACTTTTCTGAACTATCTCTAGAATATACATTCCTTATGATACTTACGAACAGTAACCATGTTTTAACCCTCTGTGCTCACTTTCACAGCTTAATGAGGTGGGTACTACTATTATCTTCTTTATACACATACGTTAATTTGAAATGCAGAACCCAAGTAACTTGGCCAAACCACGCAATTAGTGTGTAAAGTAGCAAAAACTTCAGCTCAGGTAACTTTTATTTATTTATTTATTTATTTATTTATTTATTGAGACAGAGTCTCGCTCTGTCGCCCGGGCTGGAATGCAGTGGCCGGATCTCAGCTCACTGCAAGCTCCGCCTCCCGGGTTTACTCTATTCTCCTGCCTCAGCCTGCCGAGTAGCTGGGACTACAGGCGCCGCCACCTCGCCCGGCTAGTTTTTTGTATTTTTTAGTAGAGACGGGGTTTCACCGTGTTAGCCAGGATGGTCTCGATCTCCTGACCTCGTGATCCGCCCGTCTCGGCCTCCCAAAGTGCTGGGATTACAGGCTTGAGCCACCGCGCCCGGCCGCTCAGGTAACTTTTAAATCCTATCTTATGCTCTCTACTCACTAGTAGAAATAAGGAATTCTGGGTGTGTGTATGGAATTAAATTAATGCCTATGGAATGCACTGGAACTTTTTAAAATTGCAGATGATGCACATGAAATAAAAACAGAAAAGTGAAAGATAGAATAAGGAAGTTAAAGAATAGCATCAAAGAAAGAATAGGAATTAAGATGAAGAACAAAATAAGCCCAAGTGAAGAAATTAGTGACAAATAAAGAGAAAAGAGTTCAAAAGAGCTTGAAAAACAAAAAACATAAGAACATTGGAAGAAGAGGGTGTTACACAGAAAAGTCTTAAGAAAACATTGACTTTCTTAAGTCAATGAACTGGGAAGAATATCACAAATTGAAAATATAAAATTAAAAAATTTCATTCTTAAAATTGCTACACATATGCTATTACATTATTGCTTCCAGGGTTACACACACTGTAATCTCAGCATCCCAGTCTTGGTTCTATATGAACAAATATCAAACACCAGTTCAGGTCAGGTGTAAATGATGTAACTTCACTGAACTACAACTGTTGATGACTAATCATTGAGTCTTTACATTGCACAAAACAGAGAAAGAATTGTACTGTATGAATTCTTTTTAGTGCAGAAATGCAGTCCTTTCCTGGAATATCTTTCCTAGACTCTGTTTCATTGCATTTTCCCTTTCCAGTAAATAATCTACAGTAATTGTTTATAACCAACTTTTATAGAATCTAGTTGGTTACCAAAATACTGGAAAATCCCTTGTCTTAGTCCATTCAGGTTGCTATAACAAAATATTATAGACTGGGTAACTTAGAAAAAAACAGAAATTTATTCCTCACAGTTCTGGAGGCTGAGAACTCCAAGATCAAAGAGCCAACAGATTCAGTGTCTAGTGAGGGCTACTTTCCTGATGGTGTCTTCTTGCTCTGTCCTCACATGGTGGAAAGGAAAAATGAGCTCACTTGGGCCTCTTTTAAAAGGGCACTAATCACAATTACGTCTCTACCCTCATGACCTAGTCACCTTTCAAAGGTTCCACCTCCTAAAAATTATCACAGTGGACATTAGGATTTTAACGTATGAATTTTGTGGTTATATAAGTATTCAGACTATAGCAGCTGCGTTTCATTCTTGTCATGTATTGTCTTGGCTATCTTAGCATGCCCAATTCTGAACACATTGTCACCCAAATCATATTTGTGACCTCCCGTGCAATTATCCCCCACTGACACTAGTGTTCTTCTAAGAGAGAAGAGGATGCTGTTTTGAATTGACTAAAGTAGATTCGGAAACCCCTCAACTGGGCTTCCAAATCTACTTTAGTCAATTCAAAATAGAAATTCAGCCCCCCGACTGGGCACCTTTTTCTTCCTCTGTTTCTTTATTTTGGATTATTTAAAGCTTTTTTGTTGTCTTTTTTGACTACACTGGTTTTAGTAGTTATGCATTGTGTTTCTTGGGTTGTTTTCTAAGTATTTACCCATTATTATTAAGTTGTAAACTTGATTTAACAAATTCTAATGTGGATCAGTATCTCAGCTTTTTTCTTGAATGACACAATGATTTCGGCTCTTTAAATCCTGTCATTATGCCTTCCTGGCATATGTAAATGATATATGAAAGATATATCCTTTAGTGGTTCTTCCACCTAGCAAATCCTACCAGAGACGTCTCTCAACATGTTTTTATTTGATGTTCACTATCTAAATGATGTAAGATATAGGGTTTTTTGCTAAGTTTTCTTCAAATTTTAATTACTTTTTATAAGAAAATAAAATCTCCAAATGAAAGTTAAGAACCACTAAAACAGAATAATATTTTTAAAAGAAGACACGAACTTCAAATGTCGGAATATAGCCATTAATTATTTCAGTATTAAAATCTAGTATAAGTTAGCTTGAAATAAGAAGAAAAAAAAAGAATGTTCAGCTCCATACCCTTTCAGTATAAGATATTTAATTAGAAGTCATGCAATTATTGCAGAAGTCAAAGCAAGTCCTGAAAGCTAATATTGGAAATTATCTTTAGCTAAAATGGGATCGAGAAATGACATTGAAAATTCTCGGTATGTCTGACACCAAACAGTATTGAAGAAAGTAACTTAGGTTTGAATACAAGTCCATGGTATGTAATTTCAATGAGTACAGTTTCTATGTGTGTCTCCACAGTTAAAGCACAAGGATTTTCTTTTTCTTTTTTTCTGAGACCTGTCTCAGGTTTTTGGGTTTCACACTACTTCTGGTCATCCACCTTGAATGCCCAATCCTGAAGTGGTTTTAATTGCGTAGAAAATATACAACAATTTAAAGTGGTAAATACTATATACTAAATACTATAAATACTGTATACTATAAAATGAGCTATTTATTTAAATTTTATAACAAGTACATTTTAACTGCCTTCCTTTTTTTTTTTTTTTTTTTTTTTTTTTTTTTAATTCTACCATCATCTACATTAGGTATTTCTCCTAATGCTATCCATCCCCTAGCCCCACAAACCCTGACAGGCCCTTTTTTGAGATGTTCCTCCCTGTGTCCGTGTGCTCTTATTGTTCAACTCCCACTTTTGAGGGAGAACAAGCCGTGTTTGGTTTTCTGTTCCTGGGTTAGTTTGCTGAGAATGATGGTTTCCAGTTTCATCCATGTCCCTGCAAAGGACATGAACTCATCCGTTTTTATGGCTGCATAGTATTCCGTGGTGTATATGTGCCATATTTTCTTTGTCCAGTCTATCATTGATGAGCATTTGGATTGGTTCCAAGCCTTTGCTATTGTGAATAGTGCTGCAATAAACATATGTGTGTATGTGTCTTTAAAGCAGAATTTATAATCCTTTGGGTATATACCCAGCAATGGAATTGCCGGGTCAAATGGTATTACTGGTTCTAGATCTTTGAGGAATCACCACACTGTCCTCCACAATGGTTGAACTAATTTACACTCCCACCAACAGTGTAAAAGCGTTCCTATTTCTCCACGTCCTCTCCAGCATCTGTTGTTTCCTGACTTTTTAATGATCACCATTCTAACTGGCATGAGATGATATCTCATTGCAGGTTTTGATTTGCGTTTATCTTATGACCAGTGATGATGAGCTTTTGTCCATATGTTTGTTGGCCACACAAATACTTTCTTTTGAGAAGTGTCTGTTTGTGTATTTCACCCACTTTTTGATGTGGTTGGTTTTTTTCTTGTAAATGTGTTTAAGTTCCTTGTGGATTCTGGGTATTAGCCCTTTGTCAGATGGATAGATTGCAAAGCTTTTCTCCCATTCTGTAGGTTCCCCGTTCACTCTGATGATATTTTATTTTGCTGTGCAGAAGCTCTTTAGTTTAATTAGATCCCATTTCTCTATTTTGGCTTTTGTTGCCATTGCTTTTGGAGTATTAGTCATAAAGTCTTTCCCCATGCCTGTGTCATGAATGACATTGCCTTTGTTTTCTTCTAGGGTTTTTATGGTTTTAGGTCTTATGTTTAACTCCTTAATTCACCTTGAGTTAATTTTTGTATAAGGTGTAAGGAAGGGGTTCAGTTTCAGTTTTCTGCATATGGCTAGCCAGTTTTCTAGACACCATTTATTAAATAGGGAATCCTTTCCTCATTGCTTGTTTTTGTCAGGTTTGTCAAATACCAGATGGTTGTAGATGTGTGGTGCTATTTCTGAGGGCTCTATTCTGTTCCATTGGTCTATATATCTGTTTTGGTGCCAGTACCATGCTGTTTTGGTACCAGTACCATGCTGTTTTGGTTACTATTGCCTTGTAGTATAATTTGAAGTCAGGTAGTGTGATGCCTCCAGCTTTGTTCTTTTTGCTTAGCTTTGTCTTGGCTATGCAGTCTCTTTTTTGGTTCCATATGAAATTTAAAGTAGTTTTTTTCTAATTCTGTGAAGAAAGTCAACAGTAGCTTGATGGGATAGCATTGAATCTGTAAATTACTTTGGGCAGTATGGCCATTTTCATGACATTGATTCTTTCTATCCATGAGGATGGAATGTTTTTCCATTTATTTATGTCCTCTCTTATTTCCTTGAGAAGTGGTTTGTAGCTCTCCTTGAAAAGGTCCTTCACATCCCTTGTAAGTTGTATTCCTAGGTATTTTACTTTCTTTGTAGCAATCGTGAATGGGAGTTCACTCATGATTTGGCTAAAGAAGTTGAATCCCTGAACAGACCAATAATAAGTTCTGACATTGAGGCAATAATTAATAGCCTAGCAACAAAAAAAAGCCCAGGACCAGACAGATTCACAGCCGAATTCTACTAGAGGTACAAAGAAGAGCTGGAACCATTCCTTCTGAAACTATTCCAAACAATAGAAAAAGAGGGACTCCTCCCTAACTCACTTTATGTGGCCAGCATCATGCTGATACCAAAACCTGGCAGAGACACAACAAGAAAAGAAAATTTCTTTTTTTTTCTAATTATTTTTATTTTAAAGTTTTGGGGGAACAGGTGGTGTTTGGTTGCATGAAAAAGTTCATTCATAGTGATTTCTGAGATTTTGATGCACCCATCACCCAAGCAGTGTACTGTACCCAATATGGGGTCTTTTATCCCTCACCCCCATCCCACCCTTCCCCCACAAGTCTCCAAAGTCCATTATATCATTCTTATGCCTTTACATCTTCATAGTTTAGCTCCCTTTTATAAGTGAGATTGTAAGACGTTTTGTTTTCCATTCCTGAGTTATTTCACTTAGAATAATGTTCTCCAACTCCATCCAGATTGCTGCAAATGCCATTATTTTGCTACTTTTTATGTCTGAGTAGTATTCCATGGTATACATATACCTCATTTTCTTTATCCATTCGTTGGTTGATGGGCATTTTGGCTGGTTCCATACTTTTGCAATTGTGAATTGAAGCACAAGAATTTAAATGGGACTCTGAGAAATAGCCCTCTTGAATATGCTTTAAATAAACACTCTACCTACAAATGATCCACTCCATTCTTCCTCACTTTTTGGTCACCATTTATGCTGTCTACCCTCATCCACCAATTCAATTCTTACCCTTTACTGAGGGTTCAGGGTAAATCCTATTTTCTCCAGAAAGCATTCCCTCAACATTGTAACTTCCTGTATCTTTTAGAGCACTGATTGTTTACACTGGCCACCACATATTACATTGTTGTCTCAGCTAAGTTGTGTATTGTTTTGCCAAATGCACTGTGAAAACATATTTGGTATTGGGGACCATAGCTTTTACTTCCCTGTAATCCCCATAGCACTTCATATCTCATATTGCAGAAATGATTCTTACTACCTTTCTTAGTCCAGTAGTAAAAGTCAGGCAGTTTGAAAAGAGTACAGGATGGTACAAGAAATTGTAAGGATGGTTTCTGCCTCATGAACATAGTAAGGTTCTTTACTACTTCATAAAGTTACTGATTCTTTATGAAGCAGAAACATATATGTGTATATATATATGAACCCTCAATTAGAGAACCTTAGGGGTGTGTGTATGTATACATATGTATGTATATGTATATATATATTATGTGTGTATATATATATACCTAAAATAATTGAAGAATAATTTTAAGATTTTACACAATACATGAATGAAAGGAAATATAGAAATATAAGCTAGATGGCTATGTTTCAAAAGGAATTGAAGAGCAACATCTCCATAGAATACAATAAGTTAAAGAAGGTTGATACATAGGTTTTAATATGCATTTTTTAAAAATATAAGTGTCATTTGTGGTATAAAACAAACTCTGTTTAGCTTTTTTTTATTATTTTCTGGAAATATAATGTATTTTCACATATTTTCTGAGGGGTATAAATTTCAGTATATTGAGCATTCCATTTAAAAGGGACCCTTATATACTCTATAGAAACATGAAGAATCAGCTACCCAAATGGATGTTAAATAATAAAAAGAAGCTTTTAAAATTCCAAATAAGTAGCAGAACTGATTATGCTAAGTAGGGAGTTCGTTGTCCATTGTAGACTTCTTATCTTCTATTTTCTTCTGGAAGCAGCCTAACAGATATAAGTACTATTCAGCAAAAATCGCAACTACTTTATTATTGGTGGAGATTTTGATGCATTACAGCAAGCCTCTTTAAATATAGTGTTTACAGATTTTTACCTGATGACATTGATTTCAATAGAGTCCAATAAGATGTCTTCTATAAGCTAATTTAATGCCAAGAAAAATGTAGTTACCTTTGTAAAAACCATGTTCTCTTAATTCATCAGAATAAATGTACTGTCATATTAAGCAAGGGAAAAAGCTATACATGAATTAACTTCTATGTATGAATTTTCTAAGTACAGACAACATGGCATTTATACTTTTTATTTCATTATTAAGAAAAATTTTGTCTCAGCTCAAAAAAATCCAGCAAGTTAAACACATTAATTATTAGGAATTTGCAGTTTCCTGTGTCTAAATAATACCAAAGGACCAATTTCAACTCTTAACTTGGAAAATTCAGCAACTTGTGTTTTTTGACTTATGGTTATCAAAAACCTGCCTGAAAATAAAAGGTTCATAATATCCCAGAAAAGAGACTATAGGGACTATCAGGAGAACAAGAAAAAATGCCAAGTGTTGAATTTGGAAAAGTCATAACAAGTTAGTCTGTAGCAATAAACAGAAAGTAAAACAGAAAATGTTCCCTCTACAAAAGATTCCCTGTATGATTGAAATGAAATTCAAGGAAATGTACCAAGACATAACTTTGATTTAGCCTTCACCAGGGAAGGTAGAAAATCACAAGAACCAAAATTAAATAACTTGTGATATCTCTTTCCTAGGACACTCTTTACTGAAAAGCAGTAATGTCAGAAATATACCCCTAGTATGAATATATGTATATGTACATATATAAATTTGTGTTTATGTATGTGGGTGTGGACATAGATATGTAGGCATGGCTGTGTGTGTATATACACAAATATATGTATGTAGTTGTCAATAGGATGCAAACTATAGTAGCCATAAAAAAATTTAGAATTTAAGAAATATCATCCTAAATAAAACATTGGTTTATCTCTCTCATATTCTGTATTTAATGCTGGTACCAAAAAATAATTTCTGAGAAGCACAGTTACAATACGTGATGATAAACTCAAAAAAAATGAGGGAATGTATACTTACAACTTTTCTCTATAAATGTAGCACTTAAAATGTAAATAAGCTCTCCTTTATATGTGGAGCAGCCTATGCTAAATGCTACTGATGTTTTATGAAGCAGAAACATACATCCTACTACACTGAAGAGTAATGAGTTTCTTTTATTATATTAGATTCATCATCTACTTCTATATGTCTATATATTTGTTATTATATAAACAAATTCATTTTCTTCTAAAAATCGCCTTCATGTTGTTTATCTTTTGGTTATTCTCAACCTACCATTTTTTTTTTCTTCTTCAAAATGGAGAATTCACATTTTCTTCACTCTTTAAACCTTTTTCTTTTTCTTTTTCTTTTTTTTTTTATTATACTTTAAGTTCTAGGGTACATGTGCATAACGTGCAGGTTTGTTACATATGTATACTTGTGCCATGTTGGTGTGCTGCACCCATCAACTCGTCAGCACCCATCAATTCATTATTTATATCATGTATAACTCCCAATGCAATCCCTCCCCGCTCCCCCCTCCCCATGATACGCCCCAGTGTGTGATGTTCCCCTTCCCGAGTCCAAGTGATCTCATTGTTCAATTCCCACCTATGAGTGAGAACATGCGGTGTTTGGTTTTCAGTTCTTGTGACAGTTTGCTAAGAATGATGGTTTCCAGCTGCATCCATGTCCCTACAAAGGACGCAAACTCATCCGTTTTTATGGCTGCATAGTATTCCATGGTGTATATGTGCCACATTTTCTTAATCCAGTCTGTCACAGATGGACATTTGGGTTGATTCCAAGTCTTTGCTATTGTGAATAGTGCTGCAATAAACACACGTGTGCATGTGTCTTTGTAGTAGAATAATTTATAATCCTTTGGGTATATACCCAGTAGTGGGATGGCTGGGTCATATGGAACATCTAGTTCTAGATCCTTGAGGAATTGCCATACTGTTTTCCATAATGGTTGAACTAGTTTATAATCCCACCAACAGTGTAAAAGTGTTCCTATTTCTCGACGTCCTCTCCAACAACTGTTGTTTCCTGACTTTTTAATGATCGCCGTTCTAACAGGTGTGAGATGGTATCTCACCATGGTTTTGATTTGCATTTCTCTGATGGCGAGTGATGATGAGCATTTTTTCATGTGTCTGTTGGCTGTATGAATGTCTTCTTTTGAGAAATGTCTGTTCATATCCTTTGCCTACTTTTTGATGGGGTTGTTTGTTTTTTTCTTGTATATTTGTTTGAGTTCTTTGTAGATTCTGGATATTAGCCCTTTGTCAGATGAGTAGATTGCAAAAATTTTCTCCCATTCTGTAGGCTGCCTGTTCACTCTGATGGTAGCCTCCTTTGCTGTGCAGAAGCTCTTCAGTTCAATTGGATCCCATTTGTCAATTTTGGCTTTTGCTGCCGTTGCTTTTGGTGTTTTAGACATGAAGTCCTTGCCCATGCCTATGTCCTGAATGGTACTACCTAGATTTTCTTCTAGGGCTTTTATGGTATTAGGTCTAACATTTAAGTCTCTAATCCATCTTGAATTAATCTTTGTATAAGGAGTAAGGAAAGGATCCAGTTTCAGCTTTCTACTTATGGCTAGCCAATTTTCCCAGCACCATTTATTGAATAGGGAATCCTTTCCCCATTTCTTGTTTCTCTCAAGTTTGTCAAAGATCACATGGCTGTAGATGTGTGGTATTATTTCTGAGGACTCTGTTCTGTTCCATTGGTCTATATCTCTGTTTTGGTACCAGTACCATGCTGTTTTGGTTACTGTAGGCTTGTAGTATAGTTTGAAGTCAGCTAGCATGATGCCTCCAGCTTTGTCCTTTTGACTTAGGATTGTCTTGGCAATGCGAGCTCTTTTTTGGTTCCATATGAACTTTAAAGCAGTTTTTTCCAATTCTGTGAAGAAAGTCATTGGTAGCTTGATGGGGATGGCATTGAATCTATAAATAACCTTGGGCAGTATGGCCATTTTCACGATATTGATTCTTCCTATCCATGAGCATGGTATGTTCTTCCATTTGTTTGTGTGCTCTTTGATTTCACTGAGCAGTGGTTTGTAGTTCTCCTTGAAGAGGTCCTTGACATCCCTTGTAAGTTGGATTCCTAGGTATTTTATTCTCTTTGAAGCAATTGTGAATGAAAGTTCATTCATGATTTGTCTCTCTGTTTGTCTGTTACTGGTGTATAAGAATGCTTGTGATTTTTGCACATTAATTTTGTATCCTGAGACTTTGCTGAAGTTGCTTATCAGCTTAAGGAGATTTTGGGCTGAGACAATGGGGTTTTCTAAATATACAATCATGTCATCTGCAAACAGGGACAATTTGACTTCTTCTTTTCCTAACTGAATACTCTTGATTTCTTTCTCTTGCCTGATTGCCCTAGCCAGAAATTCCAACACTATGTTGAATAGGAGTGGTGAGAGAGGGCATCCCTGTCTTATGCCAGTTTTCAAAGGGAATTTTTCCAGTTTTTGCCCATTCAGTATGATATTAGCTGTGGGTTTGTCATAAATAGCTCTTATTATTTTGAGGTATGTTCCATCAATACCGAATTTATTGAGCGTTTTTAGGATGAAGGGCTGTTGAATTTTGTCAAAAGCCTTTTCTGCATCTATTGAGATAATCATGTGGTTCTTGTCTTTGGTTCTGTTTATATGCTGGATTACGTTTATTGATTTGCGAATGTTGAACCAGCCTTGCATCCCAGGGATGAAGCCCACTTGATCATGGTGGACAAGCTTTTGGATGTACTGCTGAATCCGGTTTGCCAGTATTTTATTGAGGATTTTTGCATTGATGTTCATCAGGGATATTGGTCTAAAATTCTCTTTTTTTGTTGTGTCTCTGCCAGGCTTTGGTATCAGGATGATGTTGGCCTCATAAAAAGAGTTAGGGAGGATTCCCTCTTTTTCTATTGATTGGAATAGTTTCAGAAGGAATGGTACCAGCTCCTCCTTGTAGCTCTGGTAGAATTCAGCTGTGAATCCATCTGGTCCTGGACTTTTTTTGGTGGGTAGGCTATTAATTATTGCCTCAATTTCAGAGCCTGCTATTGGTCTATTCAGGGATTCAACTTCTTCCTGGTTTAGTCTTGGGAGAGTGTAAGTGTCCAGGAAATTATCCATTTCTTCTAGATTTTCTAGTTGATTTGCGTAGAGGTGTTTATAGTATTCTCTGATGGTAGTTTGTACTTCTGTGGGGTCGGTGGTGATATCCCCTTCATCATTTTTTATTGTGTCTATTTGATTCTTCTCTCTTTTCTTCTTTATTAGTCTTGCTAGCGGTCTGTCAATTTTGTTGATCTTTTCAAAAAACCAACTCCTGGATTCATTGATTTTTTGGAGGGTTTTTTTGTGTCTCTATCTCCTTCAGTTCTGCTCTGATCTTAGTTATTTCTTGCCTTCTGCTAGCTTTTGAATGTGTTTGCTCTTGCCTCTCTAGTTCTTTTAATTGTGATGTTAGAGTGTCAATTGTAGATCTTTCCAGCTTTCTCTTGTGGTCATTTAGTGCTATAAATTTCCCTCTACACACTGCTTTAAATGTGTCCCAGAGATTCTGGTATGTTGTATCTTTGTTCTCATTGGTTTCAAAGAACATCTTTATTTCTGCTTTCATTTCATTATGTACCCAGTAGTCATTCAGGAGCAGGTTGTTCAGTTTCCATGTAGTTGAGCAGTTTTGATTGAGTTTCTTAGTCCTGAGTTCTAGTTTGATTGCACTGTGGTCTGAGAGACAGTTTGTTATAATTTCTGTTCTTTTACATTTGCTGAGGAGTGCTTTACTTCCAATTATGTGGTCAATTTTGTAATAAGTGTGATGTGGTGCTGAGAAGAATGTATATTCTGTTGATTTGGGGTGGAGAGTTCTATAGATGTCTATTAGGTCCACTTGGTGCAGAGATGAGTTCAATTCCTGGATATCCTTGCTAACTTTCTGTCTCGTTGATCTCTCTAATGTTGACAGTGGAGTGTTGAAGTCTCCCATTATTATTGTATGGGAGTCTAAGTCTCTTTGTAAGTCTCTAAGGACTTGCTTTATGAATCTGGGTGCTCCTGTATTGGGTGCATATATATTTAGGAGCGTTAGCTCTTCCTGTTGAATTGATCCCTTTACCATTATGAATGGCCTTCTTTGTCTCTTTTGATCTTTGATGGTTTAAAGTCTGTTTTATCAGAGACTAGTATTGCAACCCCTGCTTTTTTTTGTTCTCCATTTGCTTGGTAGATCTTCCTCCATCCATTTATTTTGAGCCTATGTGTGTCTCTGCATGTGAGATGGGTCTCCTGAATACAGCAGACTGATGGGTCTTGACTCTTTATCCAGTTTGCCACTCTGTGTCTTTTAATGGAAGCATTTAGTCCATTTACATTTAAGGTTAATATTGTTATGTGTGAACTTGTTCCTGCCATTATAATATTAACTGGTTATTTTGCTCGTTAGTTGATGCAGTTCCTTCCTAGCCTCGATGGTCTTTACATTTTGGCATGTTTTTGCAATGGCTGGTACCGGTTGTTCCTTTCCATGTTTAGTGCTTCCTTCAGGGTCTCTTGTAAGGCAGGCCTGGTGGTGAGAAAATCTCTAAGCATTTGCTTATCTGTAAAGGATTTTCTCCTTCACTTATGAAACTTAGTTTGGCTGGATATGAAATTCTGGGTTGAAAATTCTTTTCTTTAAGAACGTTGAATATTGGCCCCCACTCTTTTCTGGCTTGTAGAGTTTCTGCCGAGAGATCTGCTGTTAGTCTGATGGGCTTCCCTTTGTGGGTAACCCGACCTTTCTCTCTGGCTGCCCTTAAGATTTTTTCCTTCATTTCAACTTTGGTGAATCTGGCAATTATGTGTCTTGGAGTTGCTCTTCTCGAGGAGTATCTTTGTGGCATTCTCTGTATTTCCTGAATTTGAATGTTGGCCTGCCCTACTAGGTTGGGGAAGTTCTCCTGGATGATATCCTGAAGAGTGTTTTCCAACTTGGTTCCATTTTCCCCCTCACTTTCAGGCACCCCAATCAGATGTAGATTTGATCGTTTTACATAATCCCATACTTCTTGCAGGCTTTGTTCATTTCTTTTTCTTCTTTTTTCTTTTAGTTTCTCTTCTCGCTGCATTTCATTCATTTGATCCTCAATCGCTGATACTCTTTCTTCCAGTTGATCGAGTCGGTTACTGAAGCTTGTGCATTTGTCACGTATTTCTCGTGTCATGGTTTTCATCTCTGTCATTTCGTTTATGACCTTCTTTGCGTTAATTAGTCTAGCTGTCAATTCTTCCACTCTTTTTTCAAGATTTTTAATTTCTTTGTGCTGGGTACGTAATTCCTCCTTTAGCTCTGAGAAGTTTGATGGACTGAAGCCTTCTTCTCTCATCTCGTCAAAGTCATTCTCTGACCAGCTTTGATCCGTTGCTGGTGATGGGCTGTGCTCCTTTGCAGGGGGAGATGTGCTCTTATTTTTTGAATTTCCAGCTTTTCTGCCCTGCTTTTTCCTCATCTTTGTGGTTTTATCTGTCTCTGGTCTTTGATGATGGTGACGTACTGATGGGGTTTTGGTATAGGTGTCCTTCCTGTTTGATAGTTTTCCTTCTGACAGTCAGGACCCTCAGCTGTAGGTCTGTTGGAGATTGCTTGAGGACCACTCCAGACCCTGTTTGCCTGGGTATCAGCAGCAGAGGTTGCGGAAGATAGAATATTGCTGAACAGCGAGTGTACCTGTCTGATTCTTACTTTGGAAGCTTCCTCTCAGGGGTGTACTCTACCCTGTGAAGTGTGGGGTGTCAGACTGCCCCTGGTGGGGGCATGTCTCCCAGTTAGGCTACTCAGGCATCAGGGACCCGCTTGAGCAGGCAGTCTGTCCCTTCTCAGATCTCAACCTCCATGTTGGGAGATCCACTGCTCTCTTCAAAGCTGTCAGGCAGAGGCGTTTGTGTCTGCAGAGGTTCTGCTGCTTTTTTGTTGTTGTTTTTTATCTGTGCCCTGTCCCCAGAGGTGGAGTCTACAGAGACAGGCAGGTTTCCTTGAGCTGCTGTGAGCTCCACCCAGTTCGAGCTTCCCAGCGGCTTTGTTTACCTACTTAAGCCTCAGCAATGGTGGGCGCCCCTCCCCCAGCCTCGCTGCTGCCGTTTCGGTTAGATCGCAGACTGCTGTGTTAGCAATGAGGGAGGCTCCATGGGCGTGGGACCCTCCCGGCCAGGTGTGGGATATATTCTCCTGGTGTGCCCGTTTGCTTAAAGCACAGTATTGGGGTGGGAGTTACCTGATTTTCCAGGTGTTGTGTGTCTCAGTTCCCCTGGCTAGGAAAAGGGATTCCCTTCCCCCTTGCACTTCCCAGGTGAGGCGATGCCTCGCCCTGCTTCAGCTCTCACTGGTGGGGCTGCAGCAGCTGACCAGCACCGATTGTCCAGCACTCCCAAGTGAGATGACCCCAGTACCTCAGTTGAAAATGTAGAAATCACCAGTCTTCTGTGTCACTCGCGCTGGGAGTTGGAGACTGGAGCTGTTCCTATTCAGCCATCTTGCTCAGAAGCTCCAACCTTTTTCCTTTGATCATTTTAGTTCCTTTGCTTTGAAACTTCTTTATGTCCTTTAGTAGCCATAGCCATATTTAAAGCCCAGGACTTCCAATAGCAGCTTATTTTGGTGACATTCATATCTAGATAGAAGAGAAAATTTATCTTTCTACTTTGAATAGTGCCCAGATTTTTATGGCACTTTCTGTTTGTATAAACACATTACGTACAATGAATAGATAATATTTTCTACAGGGTCAATGATGTCATTGGGTACAGAACCGATTTCAATCCCTCACTGCTAGTTTCCTCTGTTTTAAAAATGATTATCTTTTTCCAATAGAAAATATCTTTCTACTTCAGTAGAAACCGATTTCAATCCCTCACTGCTAGTTTCCTCTGTTTTAAAAATCATTATCTTTTTCCAATAGAAAATATCTTTCTACTTCTCATCCCACAGATGCAGTGGTGTTTCTTTTTTTTTTTTTTTTTTTTTTTTTTTTGGTAAGATCTTTTTGTGCCTCAAATGTGAAATTAAAATAAATGACCAGTGTGGTTTCTTATAACTCCTGCATTTTGTGAGTTCCAATGTAGAATCTTCATGCAAACGTTTATCCAAAGTCCTTTCCTCTTGTCTCTATGCAGACTTGTTTTACTCTCAAAAAAGTTACCTTTTGCCCAGCTGGTTATATTTGAATACTTTTTCAGTGATTTTATCACTTGCTAAATACCCCCATTAATTCACAAAATGATAAAATAAGCCTATGAACATACATATTCTGTGTTTTTTTGGATCATCTAGATGGACTAGTTGATGCTGTGGCAAATCAAACACACACATACACACACACACACACACACACACACACAAAATAAATAAATAAATAAATCAGTAGCTTAAAAGAGCAGTTTCCAAAACTAGAGAGCTCACTATATTAGTTACTGTAAGAAATAGCCCCTTATCCGGGTGTGGTGGCTCACGCCTGTAATCCCAACACTTTGGAAGGCCAAAGTGGGCAGATCACAAGGTCAGGAGTTCGAGACCAGCCTGGCCAATATGGTGAAACCCCATCTCTAGTAAAAATGCAAAACTAGCCGGGCACGGTAGCAGGCTCCTGTACTCCCAGCTACTCAGGAGGCTGAGGTAGGAGAATCGCTTGAGCCTGGAAAGCAGAGGTTGCAGTGAGCCAAGATCACACCACTACACTCCAACCTGGGCAACAGAGTGAGACTCTGTCTCAAAAAAAAAAAAAAAAAAAAAAAGAAAGAAAGAAAAGAAAAGAAAAGAAATAGCCCTTTAATGTACGATGTCTAAACACAATAGATACCTTTCTCTACCTCATGTTAACAAACAAGTAGGTGAAAAGGTTGGCAGAATGGCCTTCCTCCATGCTGTCAGCAACTCAGTTAATAAACATGTTGGCACCTTTAGTATGTCTTCAGTGGTTGCCTTGGGGTCAGACCCATTCTAGACAACAGGAAGTACAGAATAACATGGAAGAGCGAATGTGGGAGATTTTAATTACCCAGACCTAGAAATGGTACCCATCATTTCCATGGACATTCTCTTGTTCAAAACTGTATCCCACAAAACTATACTTAACTTCAAGAAAGAAGCCTGGAATATATGGCTTACTGTGTTCCCAGGAAGAAGAAAAAAATTGTGGAGACTAGCTGGCAGTCTCTGCCGCATCCACTTTATTCAACAATACTGTTCCAGCATCAGAAAAATGTTGTAGGAAGACACTAGCTACAGGCAGTGTGGTTAACTATTTCAAGATCTTCAGTGTTGCCAAAGTATATTCAACTGCCAATTCCCAGAGCCGTCTTGTGGCTCAGGCATAGCTATGTAATGATTCTGACGTGGTACCATCATTTTATCATAACAGGTTACTGATAAACTTCAGTGGCAGCCAGTGTTCAGGTGTTCACTGTACAAATGTGCCAAAACAAAAGTGAGATTTAAAATAAACCTTAATAAACCTCATGCTCAACATACCCATTTTCAAGTCATTTGATTCTTTCATAAATTATTTCTTGGAAAAGGAAATTGGCTCAATGTCAGGTTCTTCAGTGGTGAAAATGAATTATCAGGTACAATAAATGCTTCTTTATTGGAGATGCTATTTTTTTCTTTCCTGAATTCTAAATTAATGATATTTACAATATTAAGTTTATGAAATGCTAGGTTAATGAATTGTAATGAGAAATAAGAGTATTTCATTGTAAAGCTGCCATTGATACTAAAAAGAACAGCTAAATGAATAAATTCACATCATAATTCAAATAACTAAGAGAAGCAAAGGTTATAAAAGGAAAAAATTTAAATTGAGAAAAATTGCTTTATGCCTGTCAGAAGACTCTAGAGGGAAATATTATTTGACTTTTAAAGGTAACTAGTTCATGACTCTATTCACAGTAATCAGATCCTGGTTTTTGTTTTTACCCTAAACCTCAAAATTTCTATTTAAAAACTGACCAATACTGAGAGAATTTACTCAAAATGAGATGGCTAGGTTGAGTGTCAGTTCATGAGTTGTTCAACTCTATTTTCATGCCCTTTCACCTTACCACCTCCCTAGACCAGGTACCCAGTTGCACCTAATAGACTGGAGCTTTCCCAAAGTAGCACTTTACCGGGGCTGCCCTTTTAGCTGGTCCAGTGCTGCTCACCTCTACTCACCCAGTTTCCTCTCCTGCTGTCAACGTTCATCTAGCCTGGCAGCAGTCCCACAAGGACTTGTCCCCTCAGGCACTCAAATGCCAATAAATGCCTGTGTGACTCACTGATATTCAGACTCGTTGGTTCTTTAGTACCCTGTTAGTACAAACAGTAACTGCTGATACAGGAATTTCAGGCATTCTGCACTCAGTGAGAGATGTTATTGTGGGTGTATCGTCATTGTTTCTCAAAGACACGCATCTGTTGGATAAAGTTGCATTTCATGTGAGGAGTGGTTTATGTTTATTCTTACATTATAAACTATATATAGAAATATGCAGAAAAGGAGATACACTAGCAACCATTTTTTACTGTTATGTGGCATTCACTCCTCCAAGTACTTTATGTATTACCTAATGAATCCTCCCAAAACCTGTTTATGGATTTTCGCCTTTGACAAATGGAGAGATAGGTTTTTAAAGTTATGTAAGTTGTACAAGCTTATCCAACCAGTAAGTGGGAAATACACTTGGAACACAGATCTGTCTGTTGTCTTAACCACAACTACTGTATCCTGACTAAAATACATATTTTTGCTTCAACTCTCAATATAAAGAGAATAAGTAAGAATATTTTTCTATTTTGAAGGTAATTTGGAAGTCACCTTATCTAAAGCAATTATTTTAATAAGACCTATAGAAATTAAATGCTTTTACTTCAAGGTAGCCTAACTGCTGAACAGCATAGCACAAACTAGAACTAGAGTCTGTATTCTTGCCTTCCACTTCCTACACTGTAGCCTAGATAATTCGCTGAATTTGCCATTTAGAGAAAAATATCTCTTTCAAAACTTGTCATTTCAGCATCTTAGCATCTTAGATGCAAGCATAACATGTTGGAAAACTTGGAAAAATTATAAGATTAATAGCAATATACTAATTGACAATATTACATTGGTGAATTATACTTTGAATTCAAAAGTCTCTAACAACTGATATATAAGATTAAATATGACAGCTCTTGGGAATTGTCGCTGGACTCAGCTTTTCAAGAAGAGCACAGGAAAGAACAAACAAAGAAAAAATTGCAATCTTACTTGATCAGATCTAAGATTAGAATATGTACATACTCCCATATGAAGAGACCTACTGAGAGGAACTGTCAGCAGAGAACCCCCCACAGACATGAGGAGACATTCACATCGTGAAACAAAATTGCTGTTCATCTGCCTTTGTTGTCATGAGCCAGGGAAGTAACCAGCCTTACGCCAGCTCAAGACTAATCAGCGGATTGCCCGTGTATTAAGAGGAAGCAGCTGACATACTATCAGTATGGTATGTGCTTTGAGCAATCTGTTTCATCCTCAGCGATAGGCTTGTGTGGCCCTGACCTTATAACCAAAAGCATGAATTTTCAAGACAGCTGGTCAGGGTGTGGGATGTATTCTGCAGCTGTTAGGGCCAAGGTACAAGCCCATATAGGAAAGACCTCATGCTTTCAACTTAATTACCTTCAAACCTTAACCAACTAAACTAAGTGGCCATGCATGAAGCCCTTCCTATGCAAATACACTCATATACAACTGTAGACAAAAGACAGACTTACTTCTATTATGCAAATCACAGGGGACCATTGTAGGTCCCCAGACCAATTTTTGAGACTATTCTAAATTAACCTCCAAAAAGAAAATGAAGGAACAGATCGGTTTAGCACTTGAAATCTTCCTGTGGAACATACTCTAATTAAAGATATTATATTTTTAAAAAGTGCCAAATTTAAGATCAAAGCATAATGTTAGCGAATTCCAATTTCCCCCATCATTTTCTTAATGATTGTTCATCTTAGGGTTTATGATTCTAAACTCATCAATACTAATTTCAGCTCTTCTTACAGCTAAGATATACTCCATCCTGAGCCATGTCTGTGACCCTTTGAGACAATATATGTGACTGAGTTAGGATTTAGCTTCTAGACCCAACCCTGCTTC
Organism: Rhinopithecus roxellana; assembly: GCF_007565055.1. NCBI lineage: Eukaryota > Metazoa > Chordata > Mammalia > Primates > Cercopithecidae > Rhinopithecus > Rhinopithecus roxellana. The sequence continues at coordinate 81,163,828 of NC_044552.1, forward strand.
TTACTAGCTACATATGGGGAAATCTCAGCTGCCCTGTGCTTTTTTCTTTCTTTCTTTCTTTCTTTTTTTTTTTCTTATCTTAAAATGGAGCACTTGAACTTGGTCATAACTAAAATATACCAATTTCTAAATTTCTTAATTTCAGAAATTCCACAGCCTGTTTTCCCCCATGACATCAGTTAACAAAGTTCCTCCCAGACTATTCATCCAAAGTAGAAACTTAGGTCTTTATGATGATCTTCAAGGTTCCACATGGACTGCCTACTTCCCACTTCCCCTTTCTACTTGGCTTCCTGCTGCTCTCCAGGTCACTCTGACCTCTTCACATTTCCTCATACCCACTAGGTACCCTCCAAAACAGCCTTTGCACCGACTGGAATGTTTTCTCTCTAGATAACTGTATGGCTTACTTTCTCATTTCTGTTAACTACTCAAGGATCACCTTCTCAGTGAGGCATTCTTTGGTCACCCTTGTGAAATATCCCTGCCCCAAACTGACTTCCTGTCTTCTTTCTTTCACCTTATTTTTTTCTCCTTAGCATTCACTATCCAAATATTGTATATTTCACTTATTTGTCCTGCTTATTACTCTTCCCCTTCCCCCTTGAAAGCACCATTAGGGGAGGGATTTGTGTCTATTTTGTTTATTGCTATACCTAAAACAGTGCCTGGAACCAAGTAGGTTATTACTAAATGATTGTTGAGTGAGTAAATGAATGAATAAGTTAAATGAATTACTCTTAACCCTATCTAGGAATTCCTGTTCATATCTTTCTCTTTTTTTATTTTTGTTTTTTGTGAGTACATAGTAGATTTGTATATTTATGGGGTACACAAAATATTATGATATAGGCATACCATGTGTAATAATCACGTTAGGGTAAATGGGATATCCATCACCTCAAACATTTATCTTTTGTGTTACAAATGATTCAACTATATTTTAGTTATTTTTAAGTGTGTGATTAAATTATTATTGACAATAGTCATCCTGTTTTGCAATTACATACTAGATCTTATTCATTCTATCCAATATATTTTTGTACCCATTAACCACCCCACTTCCTCCTGGTGCCCACCACCACCTTTCCCAGCTTCTGGTAATCATCATTCTACTCTCTACCTTCATGAGTTCAATTGTTTTAATTTTTAGCTTCCACAAATAAATGAGAATAGGTGAAGTTTGTCTTTCTGTGCCTAGCTTATTTCACTTAACAAAATGACTTATGGTTTCATACATGTCATTGTAAATAACAGGATCTTATTCCTTTTATGATCAAATAGTACTTTATTGAGTATATGTGCTATATTTTCTTTATCCATTCAACTGGTGACAGACACGTTCTTCTCAAATCTTGGCTATTATGAATAGTGCTACAATAAACATGGGAGTGCAAATAACTCTTTGAGGTACACTGCTTTCCTTTCTTTGGGGTATATACCCAGGAGTGGAATTGCTGGATCATATGGTACCTCTTCCAAACTCTTCTCCATAGTGGTTATACTAATATACACTCCCACCAAGAGTGGATAAAGGTTCCCTTTTCTCCACATCCTAGCCAGCATTTGTTATTACCTGTCTGTCTTTTGGATAAGAGATATTTTATGTGGGGTGAGATGGTATCTCATTGTAGTTTTGATTTGCATTTCTCTGATGATCAATGATATTGAGCACCTTTTCATGTACCAGTTTGCCATTTGTGCGTCTTATTTTGAGAAATATCTATTTAGGTGTTTTGCTCATTTTTAATTGAATTCATAGATTTTTTTTTTCCTTTAGAGTTGGTTGAGCTCTTTACATATTCTGGTTATTGATCTCTTGTCAGATGGATAGTTTGAAAATATTTTCTCTCATTCTGTGGGTTGTCTCTTCACTTTAATAGTTGTTTACATTGCTGTTCCGCTTTTTAACTTGATGTAATCTCATTTGTACATGTTTGCTTTGGCTGCTTGTTCTTGTAGAGTATTACTCAAGAAATCTTTGCCCAAAATGTCATGAGAGATTTTCCCCAAAGTTTTTCTGTAGTAGTTTCAGTTTGAAGTCTTAGATATAAGTCGTTAATTCATTTTGATTTGATATTTTTATATGCCAAGAGACAAGGGTCTAGTTTCATTCTTCTGCATATGGATATCCAGCTTTCTTAGCACCATTTATTGAAGAGATTGTTTTTTTCTGCCGTGTATATTCTTGGCATCTTTGTGGTAAATTAGTTCACTATAGTTGTATGGATTTTTTTCTGGGTTCTCTATTCTACTCCATTGGTCTCTGTGTCTGTTTTAATACCAGTACCATGCTTTTTTGGTTACTACAGCTTTGTAGTGTAATTTGAAGTCAGGTAATGTGATTCTTCCAATTTTGTTCATTTTGCTCAGGACAGCTTTGGCTATTCTTGGTCTTTTGTGGATCCATATACATTTTGGGATTGTTTTTCTATTTCTGTGAAGAATATCATTGGTATTTTGAAAGAGATTGCACTGAATTTGTAGATTGCTTTGGGTAATATGGATATTTTAACAATATTGATTCTTCCAATCCATGAACATGAAATACCTTTCATTTTTGTGTGTGTCCTCCTAAATTTCTTTCATCAATGATTTATAGTTTTTATTGTCAAAATGATTCACTTCTTTGGTTAATTCCTAAGTATTTAATTTTATTTGTAGCTATTGTATAGATTAATTTTAGCTATTGTAAATGAAATTACTTTTTAAATTAATTTTTCAGATTGTTTGCTGTTGGCATATAGAAATGCTACTGATCATTGTATGCTGATTTTATATCCTGAAACTGAATCCTGAATCCTGAATTTGTTTATTAGTTTTAATAGTTTTTTTTGTGGAGTATTTACTTTTTCCCAAATATAAGATCGTATCATCTGCAAACAAGGATAATTTGACTTTTTCCTTTCCAATTTAGATGCCCTTTATTTATTTCTCTTGTTCGATTACTCTAGCTAGAATGTGCAGTATCATGTTAAATAACTGTGGAAAAAGTGGACATCCTTGACATATTCCAGATCATAGAAGGAAGGCTTTTGGCTTTTCCCCATTCAGTATGATCCTATGCATGGGTCTGTTTTAAATGGGTTTTATTATGTTGAGGTATGTTCCTTCTATACCTAGTTATTTTAGTGTTTTTATTATGAGGGGCTGTTGAATATTATCAGATGGTTTTCCAGCATCAATTGAAATGATCATATTATTTTTATCCTTGATTCTGTTGATATAATGTATCATACTGATTGATTTGCTTATGTTGAACCATCCTTACATCCCCAGAAAAAATCCCACTTGGCCATAATGAATGATCTTTTTAATGTGTTGTTGAATTCAATTTGCTAGTATTTTGTTGAGGATTTTTGCATCAATGTTAATCAGGAACATTGGTCTGTAGTTTGTTTGTTTGTGTGTTTTTTTCTTTCTTTCTTTCTTCCTTCCTTACTTTTTTTTTTTGGATATGTCATCTCTGTCTGGTTTTTGCTCTCAGGGTATTCTGGCCTCATAGAATGAGTTTGAAATTATCCTCACATCCTATATCGTTTGGAATAGTTTGAGTAGGATTAGTATTAGTGTTACGGGATCCTTTGGGTGTCACTTCATTAGCCAGAAACCTCTGTGGCCAGTGGCACCTTTGCCTGAGTTTTCCTTGGGCCCACTGGGCCCACTCAGCCTGACAAGCATACTTGGCTTGCACTTCTGGCCTGGATTCCAGGCCTGCCAAGCATGTAGAGCGGCAAGGAGTGTGTGAGCAAGTAAGCATGGGGTCTGGTTACTGTGTATAGCCAGGCATGCTGGCTGTGGCAGGGTGGGCAGCTCCAGGCATTGGTATGGGTCCCGGCTCCCAGCAGGGCTGCAACTGGACAAGGTGTCCCACAACAGCTTCCATGGCTGGTACTGGGGAATGTGGTGGCACCTGGAAACTTGGAGATGCCAGGAACTGCAGAGCCCCCAAAGGGGTGTCACAGCCCTGGCTTAAGAAATTCCTAGGTCTGGAATACCTGAAGGGTTGCCGCTCTTCTCTCTTCTCTCCTTCTTGTTGTCTGCATTGTGGTAAGGAAGGGGCGTGTTTCAGCTCCTTTTGTGTTACAGCTCTCTCAACCCCACCATTCAGTGGATCCCAAGTTATTGTCCCATGTCCGGGAAGAATGAGATATGTGGAGATGTAGAGGATAAGCAAGATGAAGAGTAGCTTTATTGAGTGATAGAACAGCTCAGAGGAGACCTGCAGTGGGTAGCTCCTCTCTGCAGCCAGGGTATCCCAATGAGTGTTCAGCTGTCAGCAGAGAGGAGACCCTGGAGTCGGTAGCTCTTCTCTGCAGCTGGTCATCCTTACATCTGCTCAGCTCTCAGCAGAGGAGACTGTGGAGTGGGTAGCTACAGCTATTCATCCTGACCTGTCTTCATGTCTGGCTGAGTCTGGGGTTTTTATGCACTTCAGAAGGGAGGAAGTGTGTGCTTATTAGTTCATGGGCAGCCATGGGTGGACCTGGGAAAAGCACCATAAGTTCCCACTCTAGTCCACGGGAGTACCAGCCTGGCCTCCATGCTTCAGGCCTTCCCCAGCTTGAAGGTAGGACTTCACCAGGGACCCTCCCTTTTCTGCCCAAAAGCCTGTTTGCCTCCTACCAATTTTTATGGTGCCCAGGCTGTTAGTGCTAAGGGTCACCTGCAGGTCAGTGCCAAGCTACCCTCAGCCCTCCCCTCAGCTTTACTCCCATGCTCATCAGCACCCAAAGTCTGGAGAGGTCTAAGCTGGCAGGAGGCTGGCATGTCAGTGCTGCCCTGAGCATGAGTACACCTGGCCACATTGTGACAGTGCCTCGGCTTGGCTTCAACTTTGTTCAAAGACTGGAGTGGGCACTGGGAGTGGGGAGAATCCAGACAGAGGGAACAGTCTCTTCTGAGCCTAAGAAGGCAGAGGGCCTTCCTGGGCCTCTAAGAGTGCAGAGATGCCTGGGTCCACAGCCATGGCTGGGTGGCTACAGCTGCATCTCAGAGGGTGGGGCTCCTGCCTGCTCCCAGCCCCCAAGAGCACAGGGATGCCCAGGTCTGTAGCCTCAACTGGGCGGCCATAGACACACCTGGGGAACATGAGGCTTTCACCCTGACAACTCAGAAGGAGGCAAGACTTCCACCTGTTCCCAGCTACCACTAGCTCCTTGGAGTGCATGGCCCTGGCCATGCCTCCCACACTGCAGCCAGGGTCATGGCAGTGGCCACTCTAGATGGGCTGCCACTGCCATCATTAATTCTTTAAGTGTTTGGTGGAATTCAGTAGTGAAGCTGTCAAGTTCTGGGCTTTTTATTGCTGGAAGACTTTAAAATGGCTTCAATCTTATTCTTTTTTGTTTTTGTTTTTGGTCTTTTCAAGTTTTGGACCTCTTCCTTCATGGTTTAATATTGGTAAATTGTATATGTCTAGGAATATGTCCATTTCTTGTAGGTTTGCCAATTCATTAATATATAGTTGCCCACAGTAGCCTGTAGTGATCCTTTGAATTTCTGCATATCAGTGGTAATATCTCCTTTATCATTTCTGATGCTATTTATTAGGGTATTTTCTCCTTTGTTCTTAGTCTGGCAAAAGGCTTCTTTATCTTTTATAAAAAATGCCTTTGTTGAATTTATCTTTTGTATTGTTTTCTTTCTACCAATTTTATTGATTTCAACTCTGATCTTTATTATTTCTTTTCTTCTAGTAATTTTGGATTTGGTTTTCTCTAGCTTTTCTAATTCTTTAAGATGCATCATTAGTGCATTAGCCATAAGTGCATACCTTTTGAGTTATGCACTTATAGCTGCAAACTTCCCTCTTAGTACTGATATCACTGTATCCCATAGGTTTTGGTATGTTTTGCTTCCATTATCATTTGTTTCAAGATGTATTTCAGTTTCCTTCTTAAATTTGTTATTACACACTGGTCATTCAGGAACATATTGTTTAATTTCTTTGTTCTTGTATAGTTTCCAACATTCCTCTTGTTATTTATTTCTAGTTTCATTCCATTGTGATCAGAGAAGACACTTCATATGATTTAATTTTTTGATGTTCCAACACTAGTTTTGTAACCTAACACATGGTCTGTCCTTGGGAATAAACTACATGCAGAGAAGAAGACTGTGTACTCTGCAGCTGTTGGTTGAAGTGTTCTGTTAATATCTATTAGGTCCATTTGGTCTATAGTGAAGCTGAGTCTGGTGTTTCTTTGTTGATTTTTTTGACTGGATGATGTGTCCAATGCTGAAAATTGGGTATTGAAGTCTTCAGCTATTATTGTACTGGGGTCTATCTCTTACTTTAGCTCTAATAATATTTGTTTTATATATATGGTGATCCAGTGTTCAGCACATATATATGTTCAATTGATATATCTTCCAATTGAGTTGTCCCCTTTATTACTATATAATGACCTTCTTTGTCTTATTTTATGACTTTCATCTTGAAATCTATTTGTTTGATATAACTACTCCTTCTCTTTTTCAGTTTCCATTGGGATGTAACATCTTTTTCCATCCCTTTATTTTCAGTCTATTTGTGTCTTTATAGGTGAAGTGTGTCTCTTGTAGGCAAAAGATCATTGGGTCTTGTTTTTTATTCATTCAGCCACTCTATGTCCTTTAATTGGACAGTTTAGTCTATTTACATTCAATGTTATTGATAAGTAAGAACTTACTCCTGCTATTTGTTATTTGTTTTCTGGTTGTTTTGTGGTCTTTTCTTCCTTCTTTTCTTCCTTTTAATAAATGTGATTTTTCTGATGGTATTTTTAAATTTCTTACTTTTTATTTTTTGTATATCCATTGTATGTTTTTTAATTTGAGGTTACCATAAGGCTTGCAATAATGTCTTATAACCCATTACTTTAAACGGATGACAACACTGATTGCATAGACATACAGACTAACAACAAATAGAACACTAATAAAAACTCTACATTTTAACTTCATGTCCCTGCTTTTTAACTTTTTATTGTTTCCATTTGTATCATACTGTACTATGTCTTGAAAAATTGTGGTTATTATTTTTGATTGGTTTGTCTTCTAATCTGTCCACTTAAGATAAGACTAATTTACACATTGTAGTTATTGTGTCATAAGATTCTGTGTTGTTCTATGTATTTACTATTACCAGTGAATTTTGTATCTTCAGATGATTTCTTCCTATTAATCAATGTCCTTTTCTTTTATATTAAAAAACTCCCTTTAGCGTGTCTTGTAGGACAGGTCTGGTGTAAATGAAATCCATAAGCTTTTGTTTGTCTAGGAAAGTCTTTATTTCTTCTTCATATTTGAAAGATATTTTTACCGGATATGCTATTATAGGTTAAAAGTTTTGTTTCCTTTAGCACCTTAAATACGTCATGCCACTTTCTCTTGGAATGTAAGGTTTCATTGAAAAGTCTGCTGCCAAACATATTGGAGCTTCATTGTATGTTATCTGTTTCTTTTCTCTTGCTATTTTTAGGATCCTTTCTTTATCCTTGGCTTTTGGGAGTTTAATTATTGTCTCAAGATAGCCTAGGTATCTTGAGACAATCTAGATTATTAACTAGATTGAGGAAAATCTGTGTGATGTTCTATAACCTTCTTGTAGTTAAATATTGATATTTTTCGCTAGGATTGGGAAGTTACTCTGTTATTATCCCTTTGAATAAACTTTCTACACCATCTCTTTACCTCCCCTTTAAGGAAAATAACTCTTAAATTTGCTCTTTTGGGTGATTTTCTAGATCTTTTAGGCATGCCTCATTCTTTTCTATTAGTTTTCCTTTTATTTCCTCTGACCGTGTATTTTCAAATAGCCTGTCTTCAAGCTCACTAATTCTTTCTTCTGCTTGATCAGTTTTCCCATTAGTAGACTCTGATGCATTCTTTAGTATGTCAGTTGCATTTTCAACTCAGAATTTCTGCTTGATTCTTTTTAATTATTTCAATCTCTTTGTTAAATATATCTGACGTGCTCCTGAATTCCTTCTCTGTGTTATCTTGAATTTCCAAGTTCCTCAAAACAGCTATTTTGAATTATCTGACTGAAAGGTCACGTATCTCTGTCTCTCCAGGATTGGTCCCTGGTGCCATATTTGCTTCATTTAGTGTGGGCATGCTTTACTGGATGGTCTTGATGCTTGTGGATGTTTGTCAGTGTCTGGGCATTTGAAAAGTGAGGTATTGATTGTAGACTTCACAGTCTTGGCTTGTTTCTGCCTATCCTTCTTTGGAGGGGTTTCCAGATATTTGAAGGGACTTAGATGCTATGACCTAAGTCTGGGTCACTGCAGCCTTATCTGCATTAGAGGGCACCCCACACAGAGCAATGTTGGGGCTCTTGCAGACCAACTTGGTGGTCTTGGGTAGCATCAGAGAGAATTTCCTGGGTTATTCTCCTCCCCTTACTTTCACCCAAACAGAGTCTCTCTCTCTCTCTCTCTCTCTCTCTCTCTCTCTCTCTCTCTCTCTCTCTCTGTCTTTCTCTCTGTCTCTCTCTGTGTGTGTGTGTGTATGTGTGTGTGTGTTTAAGATCCCTGGAGGTGAGGGAAGGGTGACACAAGCACCTCTGTGGCCACAACCACTGGGACTTCTCTGGGTTAGACCTGAAGCGAGAACAGCACTGTCTCGCCCAATACCCACTGTAACCACTACCTAAATACTGCCTATGTTCACACAAGGCTGTAGGACTCTACAGTCATCAAGTGGTGGAGCCAGTCAGGTTTGTATCTTTCCTTTCAGGGAAACAAGTTCCCCAGATCCCAGGTGGGTCCAGAGATGCCATCTAGGAGCCAGGGCCACGAGTCAGGAAACTTAGAAATCTACCTGATACTCTATTCTACTGTAGCTGAGATTCCACCCAAACCAAAAGACAAAGTCCTTTCCATTCTTCCCTCTTCTTTTTCACAGGTAGAAAAGTCTTTCCCCATAACCACCACTGTCACAGGCCCACAGAAAGGGCCTCTAGTCTACTGTCAGTGTTCACTTAAGTCCCAAGGGCTCCTCAGTCAGCTTGTGGTGTATGCTTCCAGGCCTGGGACTCATCTTTCAGGTCAGTGGGCTACATCCTAGCCCAGAGCAGGTCCATAAATTCCATTCAAGAATCAAGGCCTGGAATTGGGGACCCCCAAGAACGCACTTGGTGCTCTGCCCAATTGTGGCTGAGATGGTAGCTAAGCTGCAAGACTAATTTCCCTTCACTTTTACCTCTTCTTTCCTTAAACAAAAGGAGGCTCTCCTTGTAGCCACTATAGCTGGGAATATGCTAGATTACACTTGAAGGCAGCATGTCTCACCCATGGCCCATAGCGTGTACTACCTGGCTATCGCTGCTGATTATTCAGGACCCAAGGGCTCTTTGTCAGCAGGTGATGAATCCTGTCAGGACTGAGTCCTTCCCTTCAAAGAAGTAGATTACCTTCTGGGCACAGGGTATGTTTAGAAATGTCCTCTGGGAGCTAGGGCCAGGAATGGGGGGCCTCACAATTCTGCCCACTGACCAATCCTACTGTGGCTGAGCTAGCATCCAACTTGCAAGACAAAGTCCACATTATGCTTTCTTCTCATCTTCTGAAACTGAAGGAAGAAGTCTCTTTTGGAGCTGCAAGCTACACTGCCTAGGTTTAGGGAAGGGTTGGTGCAAGTACTTCCTTAGTAACCCCAGCTGGTGTCTCACTAGGTTGCATGCCCCACCAAGTCCACTGGCTCCAAGCCCAGCACACCGCCAGGACTGGCCTAGGGGTTGCAGTCCTGTGACCTAGACTAAACTTTCAAGTTGATTTAGAACTCCAGAGCCCTTTATCACAGAGTGTTGAGGCTTGCCAGAACTCAAGTTCTGACTCCTGAGATGGATGATTCCCCTCTGGCCAGTGCTAATCTCAAGGCTCCTTCTGTGGGCATCAGTTGAGTTCTGCCTGGTGATGCTTTCCACTATGTCAGAGTTCCATTGCAAAGTCCCACAATCACTGTGCTCCACCATCCCCAAGCATACAGATTCTCTGAACCACATGGTTGCTGCTGGGGAAAGGGGGAGAGTTGGCATCAGTCATTCAAATCTATCTTTTCTACCCTCTTCAGTGCCTTTTTCAGTGATTTGAAGTTAAAACCAGGCACTGTGATCACTCACCTAATTTTTGGTTCTTATGAAGGACTTGTTTGTGTAGATGTCTGTTAAACTCAGTGCTCCTGCAGACAGGACAATCAGTGGAAGCTTCTATTTGGCCATTTTGCTCTGTCCTGTGATCAGCAGTCCTTTCCACATATTTCTGATACTGTAAATGGTTTTGCTATTTGTTTATATTATCCAAAAAGACCCGACCAAAGCTCACAAGTTGATATGATTTGGCTGTGTCCCCATCCAAATCTCATCTTTAATTTTAGTTCCTATAATCCCCATGTGCCATGGGAGGGACCAAGGGGGAGGTAATTTAATCCTGAGGGTGTTTATTCTCATGCTGTTCTCACGATAGTGAGTTCTCATGAGATCTGATGGTTTTATAAGGAGCTTTTTCACCTTTTGCTTGGCACTTACCCTTGATGCTGTCATGTGAAGAAGGCCATATTTGCTTCCCCTTCTGCCATGAGTGTAAGTTTGCTGAGGTCTCCCCAGCCAGCTGAACTTTGAGTCAATTAAACCTCTTTCCTTTATAAATTACCCAGTCTTAATATGTCTTTATGTCAGCATGAGAACAGACTAATATACAAGTACATTTTATTTTCTTTTGGGGTGAAGCAAGAATAGTCTTATTTCTTTCAAGCCCTACATCTAATTTTTATGTTTCAAAAATTTATGCATTATTCCATAATTATTTCCTCAAATGGAAATTATCTTGTGGAAGTCATTGCTTCTAGTAGTTTTCACACATCCAGAGAGAAATCTTGAAAATGTAGTGTTTAAATTCAGGTCCCAATGTGACTCTTCTTAATGCAAATTGAGTACAAATTTATTAGAAATCATTAGTGGGATAAATGTTTTCCTATTATGTAAATCTATGTCTTTAATCTGAAATGTAGAAAGCAAATTGCTTTCCAGAATATTTAATCTGTGATTCTGTAATTAGGTGAGCAGGTGGTTAATTACAGGTGCTGTTAGTGACTTGTCCTTCATCACAAGAACACAAATAGCTAATTCTAAGTGTCCCAAGTCAGTCATAAGGGCAGTTGTGTTGGCTACACAATTTTTAAATCCACATGTGTTAAGTGCCTAAATACATAAGTAGAACTGGGTATATGCTGTTGTTTTATAAATATCAAAGTTGACCCGTCACAAAGGATGCACATTTAAGAAAATTTTTAGTAACAATTTTCATTGATTTTATCTACTACTTTACAACAGTCTTTGGTTGAATGTCCAAAAAGCAGATGAAAGAAAATGTATTTATGTATATTTTTATACTATACTGTAATAGTATGTGAAATGTCTAAATAAATTGTAAAAGAGGTTATTTATATCTCTATGACTAAATTGAGGATCCTGGAACTGCGTTGATGTACTCAGTTTATGATCTCACTTATTTTCTAATAACTATTTAAGTCATAGTGTTAAGGAAATGATTACAAGACATGTGCAAGTGCTAAGCTTAGAGTCATACCCAGTAACATGTAGCTATAGAAGTGAATTTCACATGAAGTGTCCTCTCAGATATTACAAAGACTATGTTTAAAATGTAGGAAACCTATGAAACCCTGCATGCAAAACAGTTGGATTTTCAATTTTAAGTTACGTTAAAAGGTAAGAAAAGTTTATAGAGAACATAGTGTTTGGGCGAAGATTAACCCATGGCAGAAAAAAAAGAGAACTATAAAGTTGTTCTTAAAGACTCCTGAAGCCCCCACACCACCCTTCTTCCTGCTTCTAAACACATACCTTTGAGATCCAGGGAGTTGTATTGTTGTCTCTTTTTCAAGCTTGATAATGTCAATGACTTTTAAAGATATACAAGCTAATGGAATAACAAAGGATAAAAGAGGTTTGAGGAAAACCTGAGAAACGTTGTACAGTAATAGGCTAAAAATAAATGGAGAGTAATAAGGGGTTGACATTTTGACCTCCAAAATGCTATAAGTCCCTTTCGCAGAAATAGGTAGTTCTTTTTCAACAAGGTATGAGAGCATAGCCTTGGTCCTAAAGAAAAGTTCATCAAGCTTAATATTGTGGCCATATAAAAATGTGGGAAATTTCAAATGGGATCCATCAGGTAAAGATCATTTATCTGTGAAACCTCTTCCCCCTAAAAAAGTTTTATATTAAAATTTGGTAAGAGCCTAATTACCTTAGAAACATAACAGTAAAAGTGGACGTTACATAATTTTAATACAACAAAATGAGTTGTAATCATGCAATAATGAACCTGACTCTTGAAACCACACTTTGAAATTGATATTTTGTGACTTTATAGTCAATTTCTATATATGCCCTTCCTCTGCCCACAATTTCATGCTTATATATTGTCTCCATCACAGATCAATGTCAGTGTTTTAGGAGGGATCCTAGTTCCCATGTGATGATGAGAGATTTGCTTTGATACTCAATAATTGCAGTAGGAGACATAATTTGCCTGGCTTTTGACTCTTAAATCTATCTTCACTTTCAATACCAGAATATTTTATCATTTGGTTGTTTCCCAGCTCCTCATTAGATAGAGTGTAGATTTCTCAGCAGAATTTATGAAGCCCTCCATGATCCAGCCTCATCTTGCATCATTTTCTCTTTCCCTTCTGTACCTCTGCCTTGTCATTACAGTAGTCAGCCATTTGCAATTTTCCTAACACACCACACTGATTTGCACCTTCCTCTTTTTGATTCCATCTGCCTAGAATAATTTTCTTCATATATTTCCTTCTTTGCCTGGCAAATTCAGATCACATTTCTAGTCCCTCCCAGAGCACCCTTTACCTACCACATAGCACGCGGTAATGAGCTTGTGTTAGTGACAGTCCCTCTGCTAACGTATAGGTCTAATGGTCAAAGATTTTCCCCTTCAACTTGATTTCCCCAGTCTTCACACAATGCCTACCCCATAGTAGATGCTGATTGTCTATTGAGTTGCACAGTATACCTTAGTCTGCACAATATATTTATTTATCCGTTCACCCATCTATATATTCATTCATTGATTTATTCATTCAAGCAACAGTTTTTAATTTCACATTGTTTACCAAGGCCCTTGCTACTTGCTAAGATAGCATATTCTTACAAGTGAAAACTAATTAGCTTAAAAGTTTTAAAATTCTCTGGCTTTGACAGTTTAAAAGTGATAAACTGAACAAAGAACACTGAAAATGCGTTTTGCCCACATCTGATTATTTAAGTAGCAATGAAACACTTAATAGGTTTTACAAGTATTCTAAAATTCAGGACCTGATTTATTAAGTTGGATTTGGGAGCTAATTCTCATACAGCTAATAACCTAAGGTGACAAATTGCCTTATATGGAGAGAGATATCCAATATATCTAATAAGAAGACAGAAAGGAATAAACTGAATATTTCATGCCGCGACAATGTTTGCTCTTCCCAGCCACATCGCCCCAAATACTACCTTCATTCTCCATTAACTTCAAGACAAGATAAAGATCTACATCTACATTTTGGTATATGCCACCAAAAAGGTTTTCTGTGCTTGTTTTCATCTGCCAAACTTAAAAAACAATCCACAGTGTTTTGTTTGCTTCCAAGAAAAGAAAAGAAATTTCAGGAAAATACAAAATTCAACATTATGCCGTCATGTACCACAGGGAATACCTTTTGTTCTTTATCAAGATACTTTGCGAACTGTAGATTATTACAAAGTTTAACCCAGTAGTATTTTTAAAGGATTACTAGATGCAGGAATGAATTGAATCATCATAGAATAGGGAATTAAGAGCAGTCACTTATTACCATCAATCCCAATCAGTCAATCTACTGCTGTCATCTAATGTTGGAGCTGTTTCTAAAGCAGATGCTGAGTTCAGGTTACCTCTACCATTTGAAAAATTTTTGTAGGCCAGCATATTTCCAAAAAATACACAAAATCAGCTGCTTCCTAGAAAAAGAAGATAGTAGTTTGACAAAATGGAGAAATATTTTTTCTTCATTTAGAAGCTTCAAAAGAGAGAAATAATGTAATAGTAAGCATTTGAGTACTAATATATTTTTTAAAAGGCGAACAAAAAATAGCCATTTTCACTGATATGGCAATATGACTGTGTCTATATTTGTTCTTATCTTTCTTATATATATTTAATGAAAGTTTTAAAACAAACACAAAAATAATTATAATTAGAAGACTAATTTAGTTTTACATATGCTCATTAATTTCATTTAAAAATATTTCATTGAGAATCTAGTCTCAATTAATTAAACCCATAATATGATAATTGTCTTTTACATAAATTATAAACTTTTTTTTCAATAAAATGTCACTATTCCACATGTTGGCCGTGTAATGATTAAAAAATGAACATGGTTCCTGCCCTCAAGTTAATGAGCAAGGTAATGGCAGAAAATGGTTATATTATGTGAAGCAAACAGAGCAAGATAGTATGATAAAGAATGACTGCGTCAGCAGAGAGTCTCAGAGGCCCTATGTTAGACAGCATGGTTAGGAAAACTGCTGTGAGGAGGTAATATTTTAGTTGATATCTGAATGATGAGAAGGAGCCCTGTGAAAAGATGGGACAGGAAAGCTTACTGATGAGGACATAGCAAGACAATGGCCCTGAGGCAGGAAACAGCTTAATGTGGCAAAGAATGAAACAAAGATTTACCTTGCTAGGTATATTTGATAAGAAAAGAGAGTTCATCTGGGGTCAGTTCACATGGGGTCTTTAGGCCATAGTAAAGAGTAGGGATATGTTCAGAAAGCAATGAGAAGTCATATGGACCCATTAGCCAAGAGAACAACATGATGGTTGATTTGTTTGATTTTTTGCACAGTCTCTCGGGTTCCATGTATACGATGGATTGCAAAGAGACAAGAATGAAAACAGAAAGTCCAATGTTATTAGGAAAATAAAAGGCTGACTTTCAACTTTTGCTAAAGCTACACCAGCTAATTGTCAATTTTATTACTGAATGTTAAAGATGAAAATGACCTTAGAAGTTCTATTTTTCTTTGGTTTACAGATGAAGAAACTAAACCTCAGGGTGTTAGGTAATACAGCTCAGTACTTGATCAAGCTCATTCGTAGCAATATTTGTTACCACTCTTAGTAAAACTAGACTTCCAGCAGGCCTGAGCTTGCAGGTCAGAGAAGACACTATGTTTCCCTAAGCCACTGAAGAAGTGGCACAGCAGAGTGGTGAAGACATCCATGCTGGATGCAAACATCTTGATTTTCATACCCTTCACAACTTACTGGCTGTGCAACTGTGTGGAGATTACTTAACCTCATTGGGCCTCAGTTTCCCCATCTGTAAGTAGAGATAATAATGTCTACTTTATAGGGTTGATGTGAGAATTACATGAGTTAAAATTCATAAAGGACTAAGAACAGTACCAGGTAATTACTGTAAAATAGTTATTTAAAAAATAAAACAATAGGACACTGATACAGAAATATTGCGAGCTTCAGGTGCCAAGAACCTGGGGACATAGGTATTTGAGGAGCTTCTGTACCTAGTGGAGCACTTGTGAGGGCATGTTCAGTAGTGGAAAAGATGAAGGTTGTACATTGCCTAAAGAAATTACTTGATGGTGACATTTCCAAGAGCATCTATTATTTGGCTTCTTAACCTAGAGCCATTTTTCTTCCTTTTCATTTTTCTTGTAGACCTCACAACAAAAGCTCAAATATCACATACATTCTATCCCAGACTTCATTTCTGGCTTTGGTTCTGTGATTCTAGAAAAGGCCTATGGGGAACATGTATGTGGGGCAAAGGGGGAGGAGGGATAAGTTTCTAATAAATGATAGGTTGGTACAAATTTAATTGCATTTTTTTGCCATTGAAAGTAATACCTCTCTGAAAAAAAAAAAAAAAAGAAATACTCCTGAGACAATTCCCTTTCCCCTCCATGATTTTGGATATTTTGATATGAGAAATTGATGGTTAGAATGGTGGCAACCAACTTATGACAGTAAAAGAAGTCTAAATGTATTATAGAGTATAATAACAGTATGTAGAATTACTAGAGTTCTGCCATCATTGAGCTGCTGAATTATCCAGGTGCAGAACTGCTTACATCAAGAGCTCTTTTTAAGTGCGATTTTAACATAAATTCCTCTGGTCTAGGTTTCTTGGACTGGTATTTTGTTACTTGCTGTAGGATCATCCTCTCTGCTATCATTCATTTTTCAACAAATATGAATTAGATCTATCTTATGCCAGATCTCCTGCTTAGTCTTATGATACAAGTAAAAGATATATAAACCCTGGTAGCATTTATGATTTTCTTATTCATTGTTTACTTCTATGATTTCTCCCTACCATATTGTAAATAATTTAGTTAGAAATTTTTTTTTTATTTATTTTCCCCCTCACACCTACACAACACCTGCTGAAGTTCTTTGGGTACCAAATAAACTTGATTAATGTTTGTTAAATTGTGTCAAATAGCATTGGATAATTGCATCTTTCTTTCCCCATCTCTCATAGCTATGACTCCATATAACCTAAGATGATTACACTTAGATTGAAAAACACATATTACATTAAGTATTAATTTACTCACCCTCAGCTAAAGTTCAGCCAAAAGAAAAGGAAATACAAAATGAGGCTTAAGCAGTCTCAGAATCAATGTAAATGAATGTATTACTCTAATTGAAAGACATTCTGGCTAAGAATTACACTTCAATCAAATGAAATGTGGCTTTACAAAAATAGAAAATAAAAAAATAAACTTTATTTCAAATTTACATTATTGATAAACTTTTATTATTAATACTACTCATTACAGGATATTGGGGGAGGATGCCCTCATTTCATAAGTCTTTCAACATTATTACTAAAGTACTGTGACAGCTGTCTCTGAACCCTGCTTGAAATATTATTTTTTTCATCTGCCTCCACTCAGCTGTTTCTCTTCTACTTCAAAGTGATCATAAGAGCACTTTCCAGAGGGAACTGGTCTTCTTGCAACTCCAAAGTGAAGAATACAGTAATGCAGGCTATAATATCATTTGATTATCACAATTTTTCAATCTTATTGAGGATCTGAATAAGTCAGAATCAAGCTCCTTATTCTATATTTTATTATACCATTATTCATCTTCTCTTATTTCCTCTAGCATCCAACTCCCCTGTCCCCGCCACCTCTATACCATACCTCATGAAATTATTCTCATATTTCATCAGGTGCAGAACACTGAGAAACTGTGGCTTTAGTCTAATGTCTGAAGTTTCTAAATGTCCTTTGGCTTCTTACATTGAGTCTGAAGTGTAGACACTCATAACTTACTAGGCCTCAGCTCCTTCTAATATATTTCCTTTAGTTGTCCCTGAAATTCTTTTCACATTCCTCCTAATCTACTTTTATGTTTCACCTCCTAAAAAATGCCTTTCATTATTAAGTAGAATTTATGTGTTCCAAATTAAAATAAATGGCTTTCTCTTACATTCCATTCACATTTTAACTGTGGTCATACTCTTATGTATAAACTATAATTTATTTTTAAAATTTTTCTTATCTTATTTCTTGCCTCAAGTATTAACAGAATTGATTATATTTATTAATTATAGATTGATTTTAAAAATCAATAAAATATCTATTATCTGTCAGGTACCTGAAATGCAAATATGAATGTCAATGAACTGAACCCTGGCTCAGTGAGTTCTTCTAGTTGGAAAGAGAAATAAGCCAAGCAGACAAACCAGGTCTAGCTGTTTGTCAGACATGTAGTAAATATTTTATAAATGTTTAAAAAGGAAGTGAAGGAGTGAAAAAGCTCTAATGATTATATGCATTTGTTCATGGAGTCCCAATGATTTTATCTATATTTGTTTTCTTAATGATCTCATCCAGTCTCATGGTTACAAATACTGTGTATAAACTGATGACTCTCCAATTAGTATCTATACCATCATCTGCTCCTCTGAATTTCCCTGGACACCTGATTCCCACACGGACAACTCTTGAATAGCGTATATGCTTTATAAATTTAGCATTCCAAACCCAAATTCAGGAACCTATAATGCACACATTCTTTCCTAACTCGGTAAAAGATGACGCTATCCTTCCAGCTGATCACAGGCCAAAATGTTTTCTTTCACACCCCATGTCAAATGCTTTAGAAAATACTATCAACTCCACCTTCAAGATGTATCCAAAATTTAATCTCTTCTTATTACTTTCACTGCTATTATCATGACCCAAGCACTCATGATCAATTGTCTAAACCCTAGATTACTGACATAGGATTCTAATTGTTCTAAGAGGTCTTCCTGATTCAACACTTGCCATATAGACTATTCATAACATATCGACCAGAGTGATCTGCTGAGGTAGAAATTAAACCATGTCATTTTCTGTATTCAACACCTTTCCATGTCCTCCCATCTCATGCAGAGAAAAACTTACATTCCTTACAATGGATTACAAGGTCCTTCTTGATATCTCTCCTCCTGCCTTTCATCTCTGCCCTCATGTGCTACCTACCCTTTTTCACTCACTCCACTCAAGCCATACATGTCTCTTGGATGTTCCTCTGATATGGTAGGCACTCTCTCATCTCAGGACCTTCACACTTGCTCATATCTAATCATGACATTCACTTATCAGTGCCACAAACTGCATTCCTAACCTACATCAAGACTTTGCTCAAATGTTATCTTTCAGTGCTGGCCTCCCTAACCATTGCATTTAATGCAATCTTTCCTTTATGTTAATTATTATCATCTAGCATAGCTATTTGTATTTTTCTATTATTTCTTTTCAGGTTTTTTATTTCCCCAGCTAGAATGTAAGTTCCAAAGCAATAATTTTTACCTGTTGGTTTATTTGCTTTTTCTTCCAACGCTAAATTTGTAGTATCTAGAATGTTTACAGGCATATAATGAGCTTTCAATAAATATTTGTTGAATGGATAAATTAACTGAATATATCTCTTCTAGAGAGAGTCAAGAATAGTTTTATATAGGCAGTTACCTCTGAACTTAGTTTCATGAAAGAGGCCAAGGGATGTGAGAAAGCCAAGAGACTTGAGAAAACTCAAAGACCTGGAGGCAATGTTCTGAGAGGCTTGTGGCCCATTAGCTCAATATGCCAACTCAACACTCAGACTCATGTCAAATCTTAGTTTTACCAGTTACTAGTATGGTAACTGATATCACGCAAGTTAGTTTATCTTTCTAAAACTTATTTTTCTTAGTTGTAAAATGGGAATAGTAATACTACCTATCTCATAGGGATTTATCAACAAATTCTCATAAGATAATACATAGAATGGTTATAATAAAGCCTAATATGTAGTCTGCACTCAACTATTAGTATCTATCATTTCTTTTTTTTTTTTTTTTTTTTTTTTTTTTTTTTTTTTTTTTTGAGACGGAGTCTCGCTCTGTCACCCAAGCTGGAGTGCACTGGCCAGATCTCAGCTCACTGCAAGCTCCGCCTCCTGGGTTCACGCCATTCTCCTGCCTCAGCCTCCCGAGTAGCTGGGACTACAGGCGCCCGCCACCTCGCCCGGCTAGTTTTTTGTATTTTTTAGTAGAGACGGGGTTTCACCGTGTTAGCCAGGATAGTCTCGATCTCCTGACCTTGTGATCCGCCCGCCTCGGCCTCCCAAAGTGCTGGGATTACAGGCTTGAGCCACCGCGCCCGGCCATATCATTTCTTTTATAATTATTATTACTAAATTAAATAATAAGAATAGTTTAACAGCATTGTTTAGGCAGCTCATAAGACAGTCAGTGGCTGCTAAAGCTTCCTCAACTGCAACTGCTGAAATTGGTTGGAATGGAGAATTCTTAGGGATGAATAACACAAGATGAGAGAACAAAGATTTATCAAAAAAAAAAAAAAAAAAAAAAAAAAAAAAAACCATAGAAAGGATCTTATAGGCTTAGCTAATGGTTTTAGACTTCATTCTGTAAAGTAGTGGTTTCTAAATTTCAGCGTGCATCAGAATTGCCTAGGAGGCTTGTTATAACACTAATTACTGGGCTTCCCTTTTAAGTTTCTGATTCAGTAGGTCTAACAAGTTCCAGCTATATCCATTATCTATGGTTGCCTAGCTAATCATCCCAAAACGTACTGACTTAAAATAATGAACAGTTATCTCACAGTTGTTGTGGGTCAAGAATCCAGCTGCAAATTGCAATCAAGGTGTCAGCTAGGGAGATAGTCTCATTTGAAGGTTTGACCGGAGGAGGATTTACTTTCAAATCACTCATGAGGTTATTGACATGGTTCAGTTACTCACAGTTATTGAGCTGAGAGCCTCAGTTATTTACTGGCTGTTAGCTGAAGATTTCCTCAAGTCTTCATCAGGTAGCTTCTCAAGAGAGCAACTCACAACATGGCAGCTGGCATCAATCAGAGTGAGCAAGCAAGAGAGTCAGAGATAGCCCCCAAAGTAAAACCCACAGAAATGTGGTAGCTTAATCTTGGAAGTCACGTCCTATTATATCTGTCACATTCTATTTGGCAGAAGTAAGTCAATAAATCCAGACCACACTCAGTGCGAAGGGGTTCAATAAGGTGTAAATACCAGAAATCAGGAACAACTGATGGCCAAAGTGGTGGTTGTGGTGCTGGCTTGGGGACTATAATCTGAGAATTATATGCTATAAAAAATTTTAAGCAACTATGTAACATGGATGGTTCTAACATGGACTGCTACTGAAAATCAAGGTGAGAATAGTTAAGAAGCTCTTTCATAATGACTTTTATGTTTAGATAATTCAATTGTTGTATGTTTACAAAATTAATACTCTTTTTAATCAATATTTTAAACAAGTATACCTTCAATTTTGTATATAAACAGAACTGTGTGGAGCTAAATTCCATTAAGGGTTTCAGTATGATATTGTCCCTTTGTTTACAATTAAGCATGCATTTAGACAGAGAGAAGCGCAGCCTAGAGTAACAAGAAATATATTTTAGACTTCACCACTAACTACATTTCATTCTGTAGGCAACTGGTGGTTCTAAATACGTAAGTACAAACATTCAAACGCCTCTCTCTCTTTCTCTCTGTCTAAAAGCTTAGACCACCTAGCAAGTTAATAATATGATCAAGGACATAATAGCTTAAAGTTGCCAGGAGAATCAACATAAAAAATAAAGCAACATTTTATTAAATGAGTGAAAATAATTTTAATTTAAAGGTAGAAGTAAATGATTTTAAAAGTGAGGGAAACTGTTTAAAATAGACTCAGACATTATTTTCATGGAATTATTATCTTTTTTTGCATGGGAGTACATGGTGCTTTAATTATATTTCTCAAAAGCTTGCCAGTCCAGTTGAGACTCTAAGCTGTCGTCTTAGCAGAGAGGCAGCCTGCTTGACCCCATCACGGTTCCCACACAGACTGTGGGAGCTGGGGACATCTAGTTTCAACAGCCGGTTTCATATTCTTTGCCACAGCAGCGGGAAGCAGCTTAGCCTTTCCAGCTGTGAGGATTCTGTTCCCTTGGCCTGCTTATTTGTCTGAGTCAATTCACTTGCCTCAACCTGCTCTTACCTCCTGGTTATTGATTTTGGCTGACATTTAGTTCAACATGTTATCAATTCTCTTAATCATCTCAAAGAGAGAGAAGGAAGCAGAGATGCCCTAACCACTACCTATCACATCAGCCCAAGACAGCTTCAGGTCATCCATTCCCCAGACAGAAGCTCAAGTTGAAATGTGTGTTTTCCTTACTACTACTTTAGCCACAACACCACCAATGGAAATGTTAGTTCAGACATCCAAAAGTATATAAAATAGCTGATTCTTTACTTTAATTGGGCAGCTTTTTTCTACTTCTATTACAACCAGGTACCCCTCTTCCTATACAACCATGGGACAAATGATTTGCTCTGCAAATTACAAATGGACATAATTTTGAAAAGGTTAAATGCTACTCAGAAAACCTTCAAGTAAAGCCATTCAAATTATATGAAAAAAAAAATAAGGCAGAGAAAAGCTATATTTTCAGTTTGGTCTTGCAAATGCTAATCAGTTCGGATAGGAGATCATAGATATAATAAATTGCTTGGAAGTGACCCTAAAGCCCAGGTGAAATAGGATGGGCAGGTAGGTGCCAGTCACCAAGATTTTCTGGGGATAGATTAAGAAGCTGGTTGAATTGTAAATACTGTACAACCCTTTCAAGGTAGAATCCCTAGGTTTTGCAGTAACTACATTAAAAGTAATTAAGCAACCTATACTTCATACAGAAGTATCTTGCATTCATTCTATGAGAGAAACCCACTGATCCTTTGTATAATTATCTTTTTAAAATTTGCATGTTGCATTCAGAGTAGGTCCTTCAGGTATTGCATTATTTGAACTATTTCTAGTTTCAACCATGATTTTCTTTTAAGTTTTATGTTAGTATTTTTGTAAGTGCCTGAGATGAGGCTGCTCCTCCTTAAAAATTCCCTGCCCCTCTTAATTAGCATTTGCAAAATGTTCCCTCTAGTGAGATCTTTGAAGGTGAGGTATTGTCTAATTCAGCTTTGTATCTCCAGTATTTTTTCCCAAGGTGAAAGGAGTCACCCTTCTCTTCCTCTGTTCGCATAACTGCTTTTTTGATCATATCTACTTGTCCACATGTGTATTTGTCATTGCAAACTAAGCTGAGGACTGCCTGTGGGTAGGACCTGGCTCCCATTTATCTTTTTTTTTTTTTTTTTTTTTTTATTTTAAGTTCTAGGGTACATGTGCATAACGTGCAGGTTTGTTACATATGTAAACTTATGCCATGTTGGTGTGCTGCACCCATCAACTCGTCAGCACCCATCAATTCATCATTTATATCATGTATAACTCCCCAATGCACTCCCTCCCTCCTCCCCCCTCCCCATAATAGGCCCCAGTGCATGATGTTCCCCTTCCCGAGTCCAAGTGATCTCATTGTTCAGTTCCCACCTATAAGTGAGAACATGCGGTGTTTGGTTTTCTCTTCTTTTGATAGTTTGCTAAGAATGATGGTTTCCAGCTGCATCCATGTCCCTACAAAGGACGCAAACTCATCCTTTTATCTTTTTTCCGCCTACACCTAGCACAGTGCTGGCACATGGCAGGCACTGAATATATTTGCTGAATGAAGGGAGAGGGGAAAACCAAAAGAAAAACAGGACAAATCAAACAATATTACTACTCTTTTTTGTCAAGTTAGAAAAAAAAAGCTTACATTTTAATTTAATGATTAAAAACATGTAGAATCAGTGGCAAGCAGATGTAATCACATATCCAGACATTGAAGTGATTTCATGAAGAATTTGAATAAATGAATGTATTACTTTGTAACTTGCAAACTTCAGGTTAGCATATGATTCATCTCTGAGCAGGATCTTGATATTAAAGGTAAGAAGGCAAGCATTAGCACCAGACTAGAAGCCCATGTAGGTATGTTTACTGTCAGTAGAGATAAGCACTCATAAGAGTCCACCAGGCAAGGGACAATTAAGATATGTATTCTATGAGATAGGGACTAATTGAGCACTTCTTGTGGGCCAGTTAGAAGACTGTGAGATGAATGAGACAGGGTCCCTGAACTCTGGAAACCTCAATTTAAGGGGGAGGCATAGCAGTTACACGATTATAATTAGATAATTTTCCATTGTCTGTTTTCTCTATTAGTTTCAAAGCTCTTTAAGGGCTGGAGTTTTCTATTCTTGGTAGCTAGCACAGTGCCTGGCACATATTAAACATCTCACAGATCCTAATGGGAAGAACAAATCATTCCATACCTAATGGAGAGTGGACATTCTCCTCTTTCTATGCCCCTTCCCTCCTCCCGCAGACCTTTATTTTGCCTGGACGCTTCACACAGTCTCCTTACTCCTTACTCCACATCTCGCCAGCCAGCATTCTTTCACACTGCCACTAGGAGGACCTTTGCAAAACTAAACCTGATCCCGTTTAAAATCCTTAATCTCATCCTCAACAATAAACAGTGGTTTTTCATTTTGACAGCACAGATCATTTTGAAAATCTATTAAAATGCTTTGAACATTCTCCCCCACTTAAAATGCATCTACAACGCAAGACTTGGTGCCCAGTTTCTAGGTATTTATGATCAGCTCGATAGAGGTGCAAGTACCCTAAATTAGGAATCTCAGGATAAAATCCAAAATATGTAGGACACAAGATATCTGTCATTTCTGTGTCTTCCTTGGGAACTACCTTCTCCCACAGCAGCCATCCTCCCCAACCTCACTTTACACCCCAGCGAAGTAATTGTTTGGTTTACTTCCACAAACACACCATGCTCTTTTGGATGCCATGTATCGTCCTGGAGTTGATTTTTTCATTTTGCAACCTCAAGTCCTTATCTAATTGGTGAATCTTAATCAGCCTTCAAAAACAAGCTCACATTCTGCCTCCTCCAGGAAACCTCTCAACTAACACACCCTAATTAAAGTCATCCCTTATTTATTTGGGTTATTTCTGGTTCTTTTGCATACTCTAGGGTTGCTTATATTACTGTTTTTATAGTTTACTCACCTGTCTCTTCTCTAAATTCTAGTAATATTACTAATAATAATGGTTAGTATTTAATGAGATTTTACAAATGTAGTAGACACTGTTCTAACTGTTTTATATGTATAAGGTAATTTAAATCTCACAAATACTCTATGAAGGTATTGTTTTTATCTTTATTTTATAGATGGAGAAACTGAGGCACAAGAGACTAAATTTTAATTCTCTGAGTTAAGAACTTTACCTGAGCCAGGCACGGTGGCTCAAGCCTGTAATCCCAGCACTTTGGGAGGCTGAGATGGGTGGATCACGAGGTCAGGAGATCAAGACCATCCTGGCTAACACAGTGAAACCCCGTCTCCACTAAAAAATACAAAAAACTAGCCGGGCGAGGTGGCAGGCGCCTGTAGTCCCAGCTACTCTGGAGGCTGAGGCAGGAGAATGGCGTAAACCCGGGAGGCGGAGCTTGCAGTGAGCTGAGATTGGGCGACAGAGCAAGACTCTGTCTCAAAAAAAAAAAAAAAAAAAAAAAGAACTTTACCTGAAAACATACTTGTTAAAATGAATGGAATTGAAATGCAGTATTATAATAGAAATACTAACAAATTATTGAAACAATACTTATAATAGATACCATTTACTGAGCACTGACTTCTCTTACCATTGTACTCAGAATTTTACAGTATATTATCACTAAGATTCACAACATTTCGGCAAGGCAGGCGTTACTTCCCACCATTAAGAATGAGGGAAGCAGACCTTCTATTTAATTTTTTGATACCAGGGAAGTTCTATGCAATCTCAATACAGAAGAGGGAAGACTACTTAGAAGAGCTGATCTGTGAGTGAGTATGGCAAAAACCAGAGTTTCATCAGGTTTGTAGCTCGAAGAAAGCACGCAGTGCGATAGAGGTATGTCATCTAGGGAAGACCACATGGCCTTTTAGAAGGATCCCCACATGAATAGAACCTTGGTTGGTCACATTCTCTCACTCTGAGCTTTGTACATTAACGAGTTTGAATATTAGTGCTTTTGAGAATCATCAGTCTCTAGAAGATTGATTCAATTTAAATAAATTAACAAGAAACCAATGTATAAAATGTAGAATGATACTTTATAAATTCATAATATATTCACTGATAGGTACATTTGCTCCTTGTTGTCAAAACTATATAAAAAGTTACATCATAATTAAAAGATGGCTAGGAACACACAGAATTGGAGCTGTAGGGGTTAATGAGACTTAATTTTCCAACAAATATTGAGTGCATCCATCCGCCACGCACTGTTGTAGGCACTGAGGAAATCAACAATGAAAGGGAAAAAACAAGGTCCTATTCTCACAAATATTAAATACCAGGATTGTATCATTAGGTCTGGTAGCTGTATCCTTCCATCTTCATTATAGAAACAACTTAATTATATGCTAATTGTGATTACAAGGCACTCTCTTTTGAGCAGTACAATGGGGTCTCAGTCAATGTTTTCTCCCTAGCTTTCTCTTTTCTATCAGTGCTCCATCACTGATCTTTTTTTAATCTGCTAAAGATTTAAGAAAAATTTTTGGTGATGTTCAAGTTAACAATTAGATTATACAAATCTTAATCTGATGACATTTTGTTCCTTTAAGAATATTTTGTACATCTTTGTTCTGCTGTATGTTTATTTAGAGTTTGACTGTCACAGAGCAGGAGGCCGTACTTCTCTCTTCCCAAGTTCTTGGGCATTTATTGCTCATCCCATGCATCACTTATAGAGAGCAGCTAGGGTAGAAGTATGTATGCTTCTCTGTTTGCAAATTGCATAGATAATTGTGTTTGTAGCCTATAGTATAGAGAGAAGTGGTCCAAAAATGAAGCTTGAAGCCTAACCAGAAGGATTTTGAGAACCACTATAAAGAATATGAACTTTATTCTGCATTATATATGGTAGAAAGTCCTTGAAGGCTTTAGAACAAGAAATGACATAATTAGATATGTGTATTAAAAGGAACAAATTTCAGGGCAAAAACTCAGATATACATGAAAAAAACTGTCTCTTCCTGAAGCTAATCCTAATTTCTATTTCATGCCTCCATTCCTCTAATTTATACAGTGTATATAGTCTCAGTTGATTTAGAATTTTTCAGTGCTTTGTCCTGGATTTTCTCACCAAACATCTAAATTTAAAGATTTGGGTTTTTCCATTTTTGTTTTGGTTTCTTTCTCACGCCAATTCTAAATAATGTCTTTCAGGGTAAGAGAATAATACTTTCCCCATATATATTTGGGGGTGTAAGAGCAGAAAGGCCATGTGCTACATTCCTGAAAAGAGTCCAGAAAAATAACCAGACCCCAGAGTTCTCCTGTTCTCCAGCAAGGTGCAGAAGCTGTACCACAGAAATAGCTGGTTAGCCTGTATTAGAGCTCAATAGAAGGCCTAAGCCAACATCACAGAGCCCTTAGTTGCTAGTGTAAGGGGCAGGGGGACTTGCTTTGGGGTGGTTCATGTTTTTAGGCAGCCTCAATGAGTTTCCTACAGCAATGGAATTTTTTCCTATGTGCCCAGGAACAAATAAATCTCTAAAAGGAAGTTTTATTTAGAGTGACCTTGTATTGCAGAATGAGAAACAATGGATGATCTCCTCATACTGGGAGATTATTTAAGTCTCTGGAATTTCAATGCAGAACAGAGACTCTTATTAGAAATTAAGTTTTGGAAAAGAAATTTACACATTGTTCTTACCTAACTATGTAACCTGAAATTCTGAGCTGGTGCATAGTTTAGAATCTAATAAATTATAAGAGCCGATGCCTACCAAGGAAAGTTACTTAATCAATAGAAAGGTACAGTATATTACCAAGTAGGCGAGAACAGAGAGAATGCTGGGTTCAATTTCATCAGCCAAAAAGCAGTTTGGAGATAATGTGACTCTAGCTACCTGAATAATTAAATGTGGAATTAAAAGCAGAATTCTAGCATGGGAAAACAAAATCTATCAAAAAGCAACAAATAAAGTTAATTAACTAGTTAATGTAAGGGCATACTAATTACCTGAATATTTACTAAGTACCCAAGTATGACATTGATGGAGAACTAAATGTTGCTTTAAAGGAAAAAGATTCTCCAATAAACTAATGTTTTCTAAAACTAGTCTCCATTAAACACCCCACATAATTTGCAGTAGCATTTATCCCCACCAGTCCAACCAGATCTTCTTATTATGGCTTATAGTGGATATAAGCCATAATTTTAAATTAATTCAAATTAACTTAAAATTTAATTTTAATGTAAATCAATTGCAAACTAAAATTCAGTTTTTGCAAGATGTGATTTCATAGTTTCTGTAAGAAATGTTGTAGAATTACTTATATCGTACCACATTGTTGACAGAATATCATTTTGTCCCTTTTAATTTTTGGTTGGAAAAATCAGCATGTAATTCAGTCTGCAGTTCTAAGAATTGATGTAAAGTTAAATTACAAACACAATTTTTAAATAAAAATAAATATATCATAAATTTTTTTACTAACATCTCAATTTAACTTATTTTTATTTTTTTATTCTTGCTTTATAATATTTACCATAAAAATTTGGTGTGTTTTAAAGGGATTTACCTTCACTTTCAGTTACTTTTTCCAATAATGTAATGAATATCTGCTGTTCTAAATAAAGCAGGTGGAAGTTTATGTAGGGAAAAAAGATAGTTCCTCTATAGCCATTCTGCCTGGGAAACAGATATACCTTAAAAAGAGAGTAAATGATTGAAGAGAGAGAAACTATATCACATTGACAGATGGATTGGAAAACAAATGCCCACTTGTTATAAATTCTGATTATGCAATTTTACAACTGACTACTGAAAATGTAGTTTATTTTGAAATATGTAGCCCACATCTAGCAAGTATATAGGTCTTCACAGTATGCATGCTCTGCTCAGTATAACTTCATATTAGAGTTTACTTATCTATTTTTTTGCCAATTTTCTTACTTATTTTAAATTTGTCTGACAGTGCTGCAAGCTATTTCAGAACACTTTAGTTACAATGAGTAACCAATGTGTTAATGATATAAATTAAATAATATTTAATGATATAAATTAAACTAATTATAAATTATAATTAAATTATATGATTATCATAATTAAATTATCATATAATTATAAATTATCATTTAATTATCAATTAAATGATATAAATTAAATAAAATAAATACCATAGGTATTGAGAATCTTACAAAAAGTACAGATTGAATCTGTTGAAGATAATAGTTTTGACCTTAAATGTAAACAAGATCTTCTGAGGAAAAACTAAAGAATAATATTCTATAACTATTGGTTCCCAATTTAAGTGCTCGGGAATATTCAACCATTTCTAATGTTTTAATGCCCATGGACTTTTTTCCTGGCAACTGTGGCCCGATAGAAGATAGTTTATAGCTTGACCTTGAATTAGACTATCGAGCTTGACCTTGAATTAGACTAAATAGTCTCTATTTAGTCTTAACAGCCTTGAGTTCCTTGGCTAGCTAAGTGCAGAAAAATAGAGTCAGCTAGAAGGCTCTCTGGAGCACTCTTGGAACCTAACAATTCTACCAGGAAAGTTAGATTGAGAAAACCATTCAGGCTTTAGGAAGCACTGGTAGTTCTAAGTACAATTAATGAAGGGAAATTGACCCTAAGGAGAAGTTTTGGATAGATTTTCTTTACTCCTGCTCTCAAGGGACCCCTGAATGCTAAAATGTCATGAACACTTTACTAGCATTTTAGACTGAATTGATTTGAGACACTCAGAAGTAATTTTCCAAATTTTTATGATAAGGCCAAGTCTGAGACTTTTTTTCCTTGAACCATTTCAGTTCAAGCATATGTTGAAAATAAAGCATTTGCTTAAAAGCCTAGATCTAGACTGTTTGAATGATGTGGATTCTCAACAGCATACTCCTTGCTTTCATAGGAAGTATTCTTTTTCTTTATGGCACACAACTAGTATTTCATCGCTTTCAAAAGCCTTCTTGGCCCTTGCTATTTCTCCGGCATTCACTCTATTATTTTCAGCCTTCTTTCTAGAATAGGCCTATCTGTCCCTTTTTGTTTTTCACAGCAGCACTATATATTCTGTCACCCACAGATGCTTTGTTAAACTCCTATCACAGTCAAGGAATTAAGGTAGAATACAAATATACAGAACCACCACATTTCCCCAGAAAAGAAAACATGAGGTCTATAGAAGTGTTAAAACATGTAAATAATTCACTCTGATATATAGAAAAAGTGTTCTCTGCCATCAAAGTGCACAGGTAAAGTTGTATGGTATTGGAGAAGAAGAAGATACGACTTCTAGTTGTAAAGGAATCATAGTAAGTCTTTGTTGATGAGATGGCGTTGGAGCAAGAGCTTGAAAGGTAAGTAGAGATGGGGAATTCAGATACAGAATTAGAGCATGTTAGTAGCACATAGTTCAATTTTGCTTGAAGGTAGATGAACTCAAGGTAGAGAGTTCATGTAAGGTGACAGAAAAAGTGTTATCAATTAGTGCTGTCTAACTGAAATATAATGTAAGCTACATACATAATTTGCAATCTTCTAGTAGCCATAATAAAATTAAAAAAGAAGGTATTTTAAAATTTAGTAATTGTAACTCTAATAATATATTCATTCTAAAAAATATTTTATTTAACCCAATATATGTAAAATATTAACATTTTCACATGTAATCCGTTTAAAATGTATTAGGAAGATACTTACATTCTCTTTTTCATAATGTCTTTGAATTCCAGTGTGTATTTTGCACTTACAGCACACCTCAATTTAGACTAGCTGCTTTTCGAATGCTCAATAGCCACATGTGGCTAATGACTTCCATGTTAGCCAGCATAGTTGTTGAACTTATATGGATTTTAGTTGATAAGAACAAGAAAAGAAGAAAATGAAAAAAATTAGAAGATGTATATGTGATATGATCTGAGTTGAGAAAAACGTGCCACCAAAAATGGCCTGGCCAACTTCCATGCCCTTGTTCGTGATAGCTATTCTGATTGCCAATCAGGTATCCAGAGCTCCTACCCATAATTCATTTGCTATGGGGTAAGGTAGCTCAAACTTCTAGTTCTACAAAGATGCATGTGATTTATCTTAGTCTCTTCCCTTAGGCATAATTGTTGATTCTGTTATGATCCATACAATTAGAGGAGACATTTTCTGGGATGTATAAGAAAGAAACCCCCTCTCCCTATTGAGAAAACAACCTGAGGTGACTCAGCCTCATTCCCTGTCTTCCCCTAGATGTGAACAAAGGAATTTTAGGCAGTCATCTTGCAACTACTTAGCATAAAGAAAGAATAGAGTCAAAATAAAGCCCTTTATTACTCCCATAAACTACAGAATCTAACTAACCTTATATCCTGTGGAAGATGTTGCTACCCAATATCAACTTTTTTCTTCCTCAGTAATGCAGCTTGATGTTTGATTCTACATTGTCACACAAAATAAGTACCTCATTTCCCAACCTCCTTTGCAGTAAGGTATGGCCATGTTACTACTTCTAGCCAGTGACATGCAGAGGAATTATTACATATGTCTTCCTGGAAGTATGGTAACTCAGGACTAGTGCAATAGCAGCTTTCTTGACCATGGTGTGACTCTGCAGTTGGCGTTTGTCTTTTGAGGATAGTGGAGCAGTAAGATTGGAGCCTGTGTTCTTAATAAGATCATGGGAGATATCATATGAGCTTTGACCACTTATCCACCACATTTCTTTTATACGAGAGGAATAAATATCTATTTGTCTACAACCACTGTAGAAACTGTATACTTTGGTCTTTTATATTATAGAAAAACCAAACCTAATTATGTCTACTTCTGGTGGTATAGCAGTGACTAATATGGACGAGATCCCTGCTATCAGGAGACATCTTTCCTAGTAGAGGGAAAGAGCGATAACAAAGAAATAAACAAGCAAAAGAGAGACTTCTTGTTAGTGACAGAAGCAATAAGAGGGGCTACTTTGTGCAGTCAGGGGAGGCCTTTTTGAGAAGCAGACATTAGAGACATGGCCTGAGGACAACAAGGAGCCTATCACAGGAAGATTTGATCCAGGCACTCTGGGCTGAGAGAGCAGACAGAGCAAAATGGCTGAAATAGAAAGAAAGAATACTGGTATGTCTGGAATACACTGAGTGACAAAGGGTGGTAAATAGACAAGAGCTATAGGCAGGGCCTAGATCAGTCAGGGCACTTTAGGCCAGGAGAGTTTTGTGGGTTTTTTTGCTTTGGTTTTGGTTTTGAGATGAAGTCTCACTCTGTCGCCCAGGCTAGAGTACAGTGGCATGATGTCAGATCACTACAACCTCTGCCTTCCAGGTTCAAGTGATTCTCCTGCCTCAACCTCCCAAGTAGCTGGGAGTATGGTCATGTGCCACCACGTCTGGCTAATTTTTGTATTTTTAGCAGAGATGGGGTTTCACCATGTTGGCCAGGCTGGTCTCGAACTCCTGACCTCAAGTAATCCACCCACCTCAGCCTCCCAAAGTCCTGGGATTACAGGTGTGAGCCACCGCACCCAGCCAAGCCAGGAGAGTTATTTAAATTCTTCTCTAGAGAACTTTGAAGCCACTGACTTTCTTTTTTAAACAAAAGACTAAGTGATCCGATTTGTGTATTCATTTTTATTTACTTCTGAATTTATATCTTTGTGTATCACTCAGTGGATAAGACAGGTGTAAGAAAATTATTTCCAGCAGTCTAAATGAGAAAGAGTGGTAACTTGGAGTAAGATGAGAGTGATGGAGATGAAGATGGATATGTGCGTTTTTACACAATTAAAGCATTGGGTAAATGGGAAGGATATTATAATAGTCGATTAACCTTGTAGCATTGATTTTTTTTAAATCTTATTATAAGTCATTGCCACTCTTTGTCTTTGTCCAGCAGAAAGCAGGACCTAGAGGGAATGGAAGAATGATGGATAAATAGTGACAGGTGGATAAAAAAGGTCAGAGAATATGATTGTGTGAGAAAACTCAGGAAACCTAAAACACAGTCTGAGGATGCTAAGCAAATGACACAATGATGGGAGCACCCCAAAGGGTTTTATGACTGGGTAGGAAAAGGACAAAGCAGAAAGTAATGGAGAACATGCAAGAATGGGAATTTGTTCACCTCAAAATCTTATCCAAACTCTTCATATAGAAAATACTTTAGCTAATAGGATGAAGGTTTGAAGAAAGGGATCTTCCATCACTTGCTGTAAAGTAGTAAAACCCTCATTGTTTTAAAGGAAATTACTCATGTACTTTTATTTTTTTCTTTTTTTAAGATAATTTTTAAAAAATAATTTCAACTTTCATTTTAGATTCAGGGATACTTGTGCAGGCTTGTTACCTGGGGATATTACATGCTGCCGTGGTTTGGAGAATAATTGATCCTGTCTCCCAGGTACTAAGCATAGTACCCAATAGTTGGTTTTTCAACACTTGCATCCCTCTCTTCCTCTTGCCTCTAGTAGTTCCCATTGTCTATTATTGCCATTTATGTTCCTGAGTACCCAATGTTTAGTTCCCACTTATGAGTGAAAACCTGCAGTATTTGGTTCCCTGTTCCTGCATGAATTTGCTTGGGATAATGGCCTTCAGCTGCATTCATATTGCTACAAAGACCATGATTTCATTTCTTTTTGTGGCAGCATAGTATTCCATGGTGTATACATATGACATTTTTAATACAATCCACTGTTGATGGGACCTGAGTTGATTCCATGTCTTTGTTATTGTAAAGAGTGTTGTGAGGCACATCTGAGTTCATGTGTCTTTTTGGTAGAACAATTTATTTTCCTTTGGGTATTACTCCACAGTGGGATTACTGGGTCAAATGGTTGTTCTGTTGTAAGTTCTCAGAGAAATCTGAAAACTGCTTTCCATAGTAATTGAACTAATTTACATTCCCACCACAGTGTACAAGCATTCTCTTTTCTCCATACCCTCACCAACATCTGTTGTTTTTTGACTTTTTAATAATGGCTATCCTGACTGATGTCAGATGATATCTCATTGTGATTTTGATTTGCAACTCTGTTGATAAGTGACGTGGAGAATTTCTCACTTTGTTAACCACTTTCATGTCTTCTTTTGAAAAGTGTCTATTCATGTCTTTTGCCCATTTCTTAAAGTACTTGTTTTTTGCTTGTTGAATTAAGATCCTTATAGATTCTCTTGTAAATTTATTTGAGTTCTTTGTAGGTTCTGGATATTAGCCCTTTGTCAGATGAGTAGATTGCAAAACTTTTCTCCCATTCTGTAGGTTGCCTGTTCACTCTGATGGTAGTTTTTTTTTTTTGCTGTGCAGAAGCCCTTTAGTTTAATTAGATGCCATTTGTCAATTTTGGCTTTTGCTGCCGTTGCTTTTGGTGTTTTAGACATGAAGTCCTTGCCCATGCCTATGTCCTGAATGGTACTACCTACACAAGAAAAAAACAAACAACCCCATCAAAAAGTGGGCAAAGGATATGAACAGACATTTCTCAAAAGAAGACATTCATACAGCCAACAGACACATGAAAAAATGCTCATCATCACTGGCCATCAGAGAAATGCAAATCAAAACCACAATGAGATACCATCTCACACCAGTTAGAATGGCAATCATTAAAAAGTCAGGCAACAACAGGTGCTGGAGAGGATGTGGAGAAATAGGAACACTTTTACACTGTTGGTGGGATTGTAAACTAGTTCAACCATTATGGAAAACAGTACGGTTATTCCTCAAGGATCTAGAACTAGATGTACCATATGACTCAGCCATCCCATTACTGGGTATATACCCAAAGGATTATAAATCATGCTGCTATAAAGACACATGCACACGTATGTTTATTGCGGCACTATTCACGATAGCAAAGACTTGGAATTAACCCAAATGTCCATCCATGACAGACTGGATTAAGAAAATGTGGCACATATACACCATGGAATACTATGCAGCCATAAAAAAGGATGAGTTTGTGTCCTTTGTAGGGACATGGATGCAGCTGGAAACCATCATTCTTAGCAAACTATCACAAGAACAGAAAACCAAACACCGCATGTTCTCACTCATAGGTGGGAACTGAACAATGAAATCACTTGGACTCGGGAAGGGGAACATCACACACCGGGGCCTATCATGGGGAGGGGGGAGGGGGGAGGGATTGCATTGGGAGTTATACCTGATGTAAATGACGAGTTGATGGGTGCTGACAAGTTGATGGGTGCAGCACACCAACATGGCACAAGTATACATATGTAACAAACCTGCACGTTATGCACATGTACCCTAGAACTTAAAGTATAATAATAATAATAATAATTTTTAAAAAATATCCTTATAGATTCTCAATGTTAGACCTTTGTCACATGCATAGTTTGTGAGTATTTTTTTTCCATTCTGTAGGTTGTCTGTTTACACTGTTGATAGTTTCTATTGCTGTGCAGAAGCTCTTTAATTTAATTAGAACTCATTTGTCAGTTTTTGGGGGGTTTTTGTTGCAATCATTTTTGAGGACTTTGTCATAAATTCTTTTCCAAGGCTGATGTCCAGAATTAACTCAATATGGATTAAACACTTAAATGTAAGAGCTCAAACTATAAGAATTCTAGAAGAATTTAGGTCTTACATGTAAGTGTTTAACCCATCTTGCGTCGATTTTTGTATATGGTGAAAGGTACTGATCCAGTTTCATTCTTCTGCATATGGCTAGCCAGTCATCCCAACACTATCTATTGAATAGGGAGTCCTTTTCTCATTGCTTATTTTTGTCAACTTTGTTGAAAATCAGATGGCCGTAGGTGTGCAGCTTTATTTCTGGGTTCTCTATTTTGTTCCATTGGTATATGTGTCTGCTTCTGTACAAGTGCCATGCTGTTGTGGTTACTGTAGCCTTATAGTAGTATGAAGTTAGGTAATGTTATGCCTCCGGCTTTGTTCTTTTTCCTTAGGATTGCTTTGGGTATTCAGGCTCTTCTTTGGTTCCATATGACTTTTTAAATATTTTTTCTAGTTCTTTGAAAAACTATATTGGTAGCTTCATAGGAATAACATTGAATTTGTAGATTGCTTTAAGCAGTATGGCCATTATAATGATATTGACTCTGCCAATTCATGAGCAAGGAATGTTTTTTCCGTTTGTGTCAGCTGTGATTTCTTTCAGCAGTGTTTTGTGCTTCTCCTTGTAGAGATCTTTCAGCTCCTTGGCTAGATATATTCCTAGGTATTTTATTTTGCAGCTATTGTAAATGGGATTGTATTCTTGATTTGGTTCTTAACATGGCAATACAAGTCATTGTTGTATAGAAATGCCACTGATTTTGGTACATCGATTTTGTATCTAGAAACTTTACTGAAGTTGTTTATCAGTTCATCATCAATAAGAAGAGAGTTGACTTCTTCTTTTCTATTTGGATGCCTTTTATATCTTTCTTCTCCCTGATTTATCTTACAAGGACTTCCAGCACTATGTTGTATAAGAGTGGTGAGAATGGGCATCCTTATCTTGTTCCATTTATCAAGAAGGATGCTTCCACATTCTGCACATTCGGTATGATGTTAGCTGCAAGTTTATCATGTGTTGCTGTTATTATTTTGAGGTATGTTCCTTCGATGGCTAGTTTCTTCAGAGCTTTGATCATAAAGGGATGTTAGATTTTATCAAGAGCTGTTTCCATGTCTATTGAGATGATCATATAGTTCTTGTTTTTAATTGTTTATGTGATGAATCTCATGTATCGATTTGCATATGTTAAGCCAACCTTGCATCCCAGGAATGAAGCTTACTTGATCATGATGCATTAACTTTTTTACGTGCTTCTGAATTCAGTTTGCTAGTAATTTGGGGATTTGTGTGTGTGTGTGTGTCCATGTTCTATCACTAGTAGTGGCCTGCTATGTCGTGTCTTTGCCAGTTTTGGTGTTAAGGTGATGCTGGCTTTGTAGAATGATTTATGGAGGAGTCCCTCCTCGATTTTTTGGAATAATTTTAGTAGAATTGTTACCAGCTCTTCTTTGAACATTGGTAGAATTCAATGGTGAATCCATCTGGTCTGCAGCTTTTCCATCAGGTTAGTAAGTTCATTATTACTGATTTAATTTCAGAACTCAATATTGATCTGCTCAGGGTTTCAATTTCTTCCCAGTTCAATCTAGGGGCATTGTATGTGTCTGGAAGTGTATCTATTCCCTCTAGATTTTCTAGTTTGTCTGCATATACGTATATATAATAGTCTTTCAGGATTTTCTGTATTTCTGTGGGATTGGTTGTATTGTCAGGTTTGTCATTTCTGATTTTGCTTATTTGGATGTTCTCTCCTTCTTTCTAACTTAGCTAGTAATCTATAGATCTTGTTTATCCTCTCAAAGAACCATTTTTGGTTTTGTTGATTCATTGTATAGATTTTTGGGTCCCAATTTTGTTCAGTCCTGCTCTGATTTCCATTATTTCTTTTCTTCTGGGTTTGGGGTTTTTTCTTGTTTTTCTAGTTCTTCTGGCTGTAACATTAGATTACTCATTTGAAATCTTTTTAACTTCTTGAGATAGGTGTTTGGTGCTGCAAACTTTGCTCTTAATACTGCTTTTGCTTCATCCCAAATATTTTGGTGTATTATGTCTGTTTTTCTTTATTTCAAAGATTTTTTGTTTATTTCTGCCTTAAGTTTGTTGTTTACCCAAAAGTCATTCAGGACTAAGTTGTTTAATTTCCATATAATAGTGTGCTTTTGAAATAACTTCTTGGTATTGATTTTCATTTTTATTCCACCATGGTCTGAGAGTGTGGTTGATATGATTTAAATTTATTTATTTATTTATTGAAACTTGCCTTATGGCCAAGCATGTGGTCAATCTTGGAGTATGGTCCATGTGCAGGTAAGAAAAATGTATATTCTGTGGTTCATGGGTGGAGTATTCCATAGATATCTATTAGGTCCAATTGGTCAAGTGTCAAAGTTTAGTCCAGAATTTCTTTGTTAATTTTCCTCCTCAATGATCTGTCTAATGCTGTCAGTGGGATGTTGAAGTACCCTACTGTTTTTATATAGCTGTCTTTTCATAGGTCTAGAAGTACTTGTTTTATGAATCTGGGTGCTCCAATGTGGGATGCATATATACTTGGAATAGTTAAACTTCTGTTGAACTGAACCCTTTATCATGGTGTAATGCCCATATTTGTCCTTTTTTACTTTGGTTGATTTAAAGTCTTTTTTATCTGATATAATAGTAGTGACCTCTGCTTCTTCTTTGTGTTCAATTTTGCCTGATAGATATTTCTGCAACCCTTTACTTTGAGCTTATGAATGTCATTACATTACAGGTATGATGGGTCTCTTGAACGAAGTAGACAAATGGGTCTTAGTTGTTTTGTCTGTTTGTTTTATTTTTTAATCCAGCTTGCCACTCTGTGCCTTTTATGTGGGACAATTAGACTATTTATAGTCAAAGTTAAATTGACATGTGAGGTCTCAATCCTATCATGAACTTGTTAGCTGGTTGCTTTGTGTTTTCTATTGCTTTATAGGGGCTATGAGTTATGTATTTAAATGTATTTTTGTGGTAGCAGGTATCATTCTTTCATTTCCCTGTTTAGAACTCCCTTAAGGATTTATCATATGGTTGGTCTGACAGTAATGAATTCCCTTAGCACTTGCTTGCCTCAAAAAAATTTGTTTCTCCCTTACTTAGGAAGCTTAGTTTGGCAGGATATGAAATTCTTAGTTGGAATTTCTTTTATTTAAGAATACTGAAAATAGGCCCTTAGTCTCTATTGGTTTATAAGGTTTCTTCCGAGAAGTCTAGAGCCTAATGAGGTTTCCTTTGTATGTGATATGACCTTTTCTCTAAATGCCTTTAAGATTTTTTCTTTATTGTTGATCTTAGATAGTCTGGTGACTATATCCTTTGGTGATGTCTGTCTTACATAGTATCTCATGGGTGTTCTCTGAATTTGTTGTAATTGGATGTCTACCTCTTAAGCAAGATTAAGGAAATTTTCTTAAATTATTATCTCAAGTATGTATTCCAGGTTGTTTTCTTTTTCTCTGTCTCTCTCAAAAATGCCAGTAATTTGTATGTTTGTTCACTTTACATAATCCAATATTTCTCAAAGAAATTTATTTTTTAAATTCAAAGAAGTTCATTTAAAAAAATTATTTTCTCATTTTTATCTGACTGGGTTAGTTTGAAAGACTGGTCTTCAAGCTCTGAAATTATTTCTTCTGCTTGGCCCAGTCCATTAATAAAGCTTTCATTTGTATTTTGAAAAATTTTAAGTGAGTTTTTGTATTCTAAAAGCTCTGATAGATTTCTTTTTAAGATGTGTATCCCTTCTCCATTTCCTAAATTGCTTGAAAAGTTTATTTATGTTGATTTTCGACCTTGTCTTGGATCTCATTGAGCTTCCTTACAATCCTTGCTTTGAAATTTTAATCTGTCATTTGAATTTTCATTTTGGTTAGGGACCATTGCTGGAGGGCTCATGTGGTCCTTTGGTGGTGTCACTACATTCACGTTTTTTCATGGTGCCAGAATTCTTGAACTTGTTCCTTCTCACCTGGAGATGCTGACACTTTTAGCTTTTGTCATCTTTTTCATGTGGGTAGCACTTTTTTTTTCTAGATAATATTATTGTTTGTTTCTTCTTTCCCTTTCATTCCTTCCTTAGGGGGTGTGGCTGTAGGGAATGCTGGGTAAGGTTTTTTGGCTTGGCTTCTGTAGTCCTATGTACTTCTGTCAACAGGTTTTATATTGGACTGTACAGTTTGACCTACAAGCCAGTAGGTGACACTTACGGGTAAGAGCTGTCTGTGGCCGTTATGACTAGGCATACATACTTGATCCTTGCTTACTTGAAGAAGCTCTCTGTTCCCTAAGGCAATGGGCTGATTCATGAAGTACACAGTGGTCTGAGTTCTCTCCTCAGCCCCTGAGTGCAGGAGCCAGATGGGCAGGGCCAAACTGGGCATGTCCACCCACAGTTTCCCCAATGGCAGGCACAAGCACCAATACTGAGGGAATATCCAGTGGATGGCTATTAAGCATCCAGAGGGGTGGCAAGGCATGGAGCTGGGAAATCTCCTTGGCCCTGAGTTTTCTGTATGGAAATGGGAGCAGCCTAAACTCCTAATTCAGAAAGCAGCTGCTCCAGATGCCTAGAGATCTGCCTGGGTGTGGAGTAGAGCAGTACCTTCTACATTAGGATCTCTGCACATGAAAGGTGGGGTGGCTCAGGTTATCAGTTTGGGCAAGCAGGTGCTTTGAATGCCTGGAGATCTGCCTGGGCATGGAGTAGAAAGGGCCTTCTTGCAACACAATCTATACAAAGGAAGTGTGAGGCAGTTTAGGCTGCTGATGCAGGTGAATGGGTAATCAAAATGCCTAGAGAATCTGTCTAGGTGTGGAGTGAAGAGGTCTTCACTGTACCACAACCTGTGTCTAGGAAAGGTGGGGCAGCTCAGGCTGCTGAACCAGGAGAATTATTGCTCCGAATGCCTGGAGATCTGCCTAGGCATGGAGTAGAGAGAGCCCTGCTCCACCGTTATCTCAGGAGAGCAGGCTAGAGCAGCCAACAATGATACACGTAGACCAGTTCCAAGTTGCCAAGCTGACCCTGGCTGCAAGTCTCAGTCCAGGAGAAACTGCAGTTGTAGCAGCTCTCCTTCTCCCCCAGGCCTGCAATGGAGAGAGCATAATTGGAACACCTACTGCTGAGGTGCTTTCCACAGTTCTGACTGTGGAGGCCCCTACGCCACTCCAGAGTAGGTACTTCTATTTCTGGCCAAAGCCTAAAATGCCTGTGCGACCAGGCTGCTGGATCACCACAGAATGGCTGGTTTTGTATGTTCCTGGTTTAAAAATGGCATCCTGCTCCTCTTACTCCTGGTTCTGGGAAAATTCCAGCAGCTTTTCCTGGTGTCTTTCCCTCACAGAGTACCCAGTCCTGCTCTGCGAGTCAATTCCAGAGCTTGGGAGAAAAGAAAATGTACTCCCTCAGCCTACTGGGTTGCTCAGATCCCCAGTAGAAAAGTAAGTCACAGAGAGCTCTCCGTCTGTCTCACATACTGGGACTTCATTCACTTTTATCAACTGGATGCTGTCACAGGGGCTGTTTGCCTGCATCCTCCTCCTGAGATGTGGGGTTTCCTTTATGATTCTGGTGGATTTCAATTTTCCTTATTAAAATACAGCTCATAGAGTTTCTCTTTATGCACTATCTTACTATTTCTAAGGTCTGAGGCATGCCTTTAATCACTATCTTGAAATAAAAAGTGTTAATGTTTTAATCATGATCTATATCCATCACATTTACTTTTCCTC
Source organism: Rhinopithecus roxellana (assembly GCF_007565055.1). Lineage (NCBI taxonomy): Eukaryota > Metazoa > Chordata > Mammalia > Primates > Cercopithecidae > Rhinopithecus > Rhinopithecus roxellana. The sequence goes on from NC_044552.1 coordinate 81,204,685, forward strand.
ATAATATTCTTATTTTTTAAAAAAATCTACATTTATTCTAGTCAGACGGGTTGAATTCATACTCATTTTTTGTTTAAATTTCATTTTTAAAACCTATAAATGCACTATATATGCATTATAAAAACATCTGAGTTGGTAAAGCATGTAGAATTGGAAATATTTTTAATTCTGTTACCTAGAAGCTAAATTATCTTTGAATTTTGTGGAGGCTTTTATGCATTAATATTTTTTAAATGGTTTTTGCTTCTTGCATATACATTATCAAATAAACATAAACATAAATAACGTCCAGATTCTTCTTTTCACCTTCTGCCTAGAATGTTGTCTTCTTAAGCTTTGTTTCATCAATGATTACCATCTACAAAAACATTTTAAACTATTTGGAAACTGCTTTTATGTAGCCATAAATATATTCTCCTTTCTTTGAAAGTTCATAGTACTATATTTGCACTTCTTTTTTACTTATTTCATTTTTTTACTTATTTCATTCATTTTACTAAATGTAGTCAACTAGAATTTTATAATCAACTAGACTAATAATTTCTTGGGTTTGGGGATAATCTTACTTAGCATTGTTTCCAATAATACCTAAAGAAGGTACTCAATAAACAAGTAAATTGTATGAAATTCAGTAGTTCCAATGAGAGGACCTTTATGACAGTTGTTCATTGCAAAAATTGGCTCACCAGATTTCCCAACCTCAGAACTTTTGACTTGGAAATATGGCCAAAATATCATTCATTTGGCAACAAAGACTGAAAATGGAAGGATGCACAGGCACGCAGATGCACCCATGAGACAGGAGAGGGTCTTATGGAGTCATGTATAAAACTGGGTTATGAATGGTGCAAAAATCACAAGTAAACATAAACTATGGCATAGAGAAAAATTGCAGAGTAGAGTATGAAGAAACCAGTTAGTAATGGAAAGATAATCACAGAGTTACATAACCAAAATCTCACAAATCACCACTAACTTACTCATGTAACCAAACACCACTTGTTCCCCAAAAACCTATGGAAGTAAAAAACTAAAATAAAATAAAAATAAAACAACACAGCAACAACAACAACAACAACAACAACAAAAACAGAAGGCTAATTAACATATCCTAAGCTAAGATGCTGCTTCTGAGGAACCTAGAGCCTCACTGGATTCTGAATCACTGACCTCTGAGTTGTCATTCAGTGATAGTCTCAATTTTTCATTGTTTGTTCTGTTCTTCCCACTTGGCCTGAGACTCTTATCTTGGCTGAGAATTATTTTTTCCCTTATTTTTTTCATTATTGCCATTATTTCTGCATTACTTGAGGCAAACTGAGTGAGTCCCATTCCCTTAAAATTGAAAACACCTACCATAGAAATAAATCGGATAGAACAATTGGTAAGCTGGTAAATGTTCACAATAGACTCTCAAAAGGAAAAAGGCCCTAATTTGTAGCATTTGTCAACTTCCATGGTGTAAATATTCCTACCATGGCTGATGTCAGGCTATCATCATAACATTGCTGAACAGTAAAAAACCTGGGAAGAGATATATGCACAGTCGATTCTTGTGAGCCTTTATGAACAGACTCCAGTATACCACTGGATGGAATATTAAAACCAAGCATGTCAATCTTGTTTTTTTAATCTTTCCTCATAAAATTCAATAACTACTTTCTGAGTTATTAATTTTAAAATATGGCACTACCGTCATATGGTTGTTACCCTTTACCCACATCCTGCTATTCTATGCCAACTAAGCAATGTATAGGACAGTTTAACTCCCTCTTATATTTTAAAGGATACACATTATTTAATTTTTATATATTTTTTCTAACTATATGCACTCTACTTTTCACCATAGTTTTGGTTAATTTTGAAATTACTTAGTGTGTTTTGAATTGTCATGTTATAAGAGCTGCTTTACTTCCTTTCAGATTGAAAGCCTTCAAATGAAATGGCAAAACCTATAAGTACTTCAGTGACTTAAAATTGCCCTGTACTATACAAAGTGATTTGAAATTTTTGTGGTACTTTCCCTTTTGTTATAAGTGCCTCTCTTTATAAGTAATGAGGACTGTAAACTTCCAAAGTAGAAATAATTTAAAATTATTGGAGTGCTTCAGGTTTTTAGGAGACCTTCATTCTTTCAAATTGGAATTCCAATTTCTGAAGTGCTCCAGTAACTTTAAATAGCTAAATGTTCTAGACTGAAGATTCTGGTACAGAGCTCCTTACCAAAGTACTTATAAAGCATTAAAAATCCTTGAACTAATTCTCAGAACACATGGCCAGACTATTGATTTCATTTTTTTGAATCTGCAATGAAGAACAAACTTAAATGATGTAAAAAATAAAAGTAAATCCATATTTTAACCTTAAATTACAAATTACACCTTTCAAATTTAACTTCTTTAAGATATACAAGTTGATATCAGATTTTCCAAAACACTACAGGCTTGAAAAGATTTGAATGTAAATTAATTTCATAGACGTGAACAAACTCATTTTTATGGAAGAAAACACTCCAGTATCCTACTCTGAGTTTCAGGGACATGAACAATGTAAATAAATTAGTGTGCCCTTAATCTTCCTTGTACTATAATTATTATTATGGAAAGTTAACTAATACAGTAGTTTCATTCAAGCTGAAATAAAACAGAGTTCACAAAAGCTCAAGTATGGTAACTTAAGAACATGCTATGATATGTAAACAAATGAGAGGGTAAAAAATTTTTAACTTTCATAACTCAAATAACAATTAAGGCTGGTGGCCATGACATTTTATGTTTGTCTATCCAATAAAGAAATGGATACATCAATTTTATGGCACCCTCATCTGCTCGTAGCTCTAGCAAGTCATGATTGAAATCACTGACTCTTTATAGGCCCATCCATTACAACAAACAAACAAAAAGTGTCCCCATCAGCTGGCTTCTAATGTAATTCCCATCATTTAGTACACAGGTGCCATAGGAATCAGACAAATGTGTGTGATAGTTTGCCTTTTCTCAAATGACTTGAGAAAACATGTAAGTGTAGTTTATCTTCCCTCCAACACTAATAAAAATCAAGCCACCACCATAATGGCTGCCAACATCAAAGAAATAAGAGACAAAAAATAACTTAAAAGAAAAAGACCTAGGCAGAATATATCACTAATATGTACATGTAGCTTAGTTGTACATGAAGTTTTATAATTTTCTGTGACATACAATTTGTCATCCTAAAACATGTATAAAATCCCAAATCAGAATTATTTTTATTTTTACAATTATAAACTAGCTTGGCGTTATTGTCCTACTGGAGAAATTGGACTTTTTAAAGATATTTTGTTTTATTAGTGTTTTCAAAAGAGCAGGAGGCACATGGATCTGTGAAAAAAAATAAAAGATACTTTCATATGAGCCCAAAAGGAAACCTCCTAAGGGAAAGGAAAATAAGGTAAATAAAAATGCTCTGAAAAAATATCCTTGGGGCATAGCAATATCCTTTATGGGGCAGATTTGTTAGTGGAAAATAATATGCCATAAAACTTACTTGATGATTACTTGAGCTTCATTTTTTAAACGTCTGATTTAAAGATTTGAATCATTTTCTTCATATGCAATAGAGTGAAGGGATATTCTATGACAGTGATTGCTTTAAATTAAGCACAAGAGGCCATCCATGCATTAGACACACATAGAATTAGACTTCTCAGAGTTCACATCTTTAATTCATTATATTTTTAATATTACATAAATTCTTCTATAATTTCTAAACTAGGATTAGCCTTCAAATTGCTTCTCTACAAGAAAATATCTTACATTTGTAGGAACAAGGGAAATAAGTATAACTTCAGGTGTTTTGAGTTTAATGAAAATTCAAAAACCTATACTAGTACTGTACCTATATCCTACCTCATCCAGCTCTCATGTTGAAAAAAATGCAGGTGACCTAGCTGAAACAGAGAAGACTACAGCATAAAAACTCTTCTTGTAAATTTACAAAGTCTTATTTACTGATCTATTGATTAACAATTTTGGCCTTCACTTCTTTAGCCATGAGGCTGCTAAGAGAATATTTAAACCCTCCCACATCTTTCATGAAAGAAAAACGACTGTGTAACTGAAACAGCAGATTAGAGCAGAGCCAGGAACATTTTCAGCACAGAACAGAACATGGCGTATTGGTACAAGTACCAGAGTAGTAACTGTTTCTTAGAATTTCTGTTTTCATTTTATCTACCACTATTCACACTCTATGCCCTCTGAAGAATGAAATGAACTTTTTAAAGGACTACATTCATTCTTATCACTTCTTTTATAAGGAATATACATTGATCTTATTTCAGCAGATTCTATTTAGGTCTTGATTCATGTAATTGAAGGAAATAAAATATGTGTATGTACCTTATCTTTCAAAGGCAGGACATACTTATCATTGACTTTTAAGTTGCAAAGAATACATGATGACTTCTGTATGTTCTGAGAAGCAATTAGCATACTGTGAATTCCCAAACGTTAAATGACAGCTTTACACAAGAATCTGGCATCTAATGCATTTTGAATTTATATTTCCAATAAAAAATCTGTATATTAAGTCTTTTTTTTTAGTAGTATATGTAAGTCAAGATACACCAAATGGATCAAAGTGATCAATCTGCGTAAAACAAAGAAAATCAGAGCTTCAAATTTGAAAACACACAGGGCATACGTGTGTGCATTTGTGGGAGTAGTGCTGGTAACCAATTAGCTTTGTTGGATTTGTTCTGACATGTAGAATCGAGTAAAGCCAGCTCAGACGGGGAAAAGAAACTGAGCATTCTCATTTGGGCATTCAAGTAATTTTCAATTATGCCACCAAATGAAATAGCAAAAAAAAAAATTGTCAATTGGCCTGAAATCCTTTACTGAATAAATTAAACTTTGTATGTTATCTTTGTCCGTGGCCACAAATAAGCTAAAAGGCATGGTGCTTCTTATTTTAAGAGTAATAGATCTAAATGCATTTTATTTGTATTTTTCATAAAGGCAACATTAGAAGGCAGCATTTACTTTCTTGCCACTCAGAAATGTATAATTCATTGCAAGGATGGAACATACGCTTACTTCAGTAAAACCTCCCCTCCCCACCCAGCATCATTTATTCTCTTCCAAGTATAGAACAAGAATACAAGTAATGCAGAAGCAGCAAATCTGTCTTCTGATTATTACACCCCCAGCACCTGAAAAAAGAAAAAATAGAAGAAAATAAGAGAAGCCTGACACATAATAAAATCTCAGTCACTATTTTTAATACATGTTTGAAGAAACCTGTATTAAACAGAATCAACTAAAATCTCCAAGTTATTGTATTAACCTTGAACCAAAAATCTTCTTCTTCAAATCTGCCTTTCAGATGTATACCAGCACCAACCTGAATTTCAGTCTGTAAAGTGTGTAAAACCAGAGGTCAATGCTCAATGTGAGTCTGAATTTGTGTGTATATGTGTGTGTGTGCATACATTTTTTTTTTTTTAATACAGAAGTACTATTACCAGTGCTTGGGCCACTAATCCTCTGTATACTCATAGCAAGTTTTGTTGTTTTTGTTGTTGTTGTTGTTGTTGTTGTTTTGACAAAGCATGAAGCTGAGTTGATTCTTCAATATATAGGTTCAGCTATTACACGACAATAATTAGAATGGTAAACATAACATTTGAAACGTGACTGTTTTCTTTCTGATACCCCCTCATGTTTTTCTGAAATTATAAGAACTCAAAAACAATACTCACTTCATTATACTATTTATATTGCTGCATGTTTACAATATGTGTATGTTTGTGTACATGGGAGTGAATGAAAGAGTAAGACTAAGAGAATGACATGATTTTTGCCTTTAAAAACCTTTTTGATGAATTAATTTGAATAATAATTTTAAAATGTGAAAAATAACATATTTCCCTATAATATTGGATCTAAAGCCTTCAGGGCCAGAGATAAGAATTTTGCCAGATATGAGGTTTAGGATGATAACAACTGCTATTGTTTGTATGAGACTTTCTGATGATGCACTAAAATTACAATAGAACATCTGTATAATGATGGTATCTGGCAGTACTACTAGACAATAATCTGTATTACAGGTCTCTGCTGAATGATGTTTTCATCTTCAAAGTGAAATTATGTGACTTCTGTGATATTTAAATTCAGGCAGAAATATACCATCAATAATAATTTCATGTAGCAGTATTCATATTGTGGCTTATCATCCCCTTTGAAGTTGTTACCCAGTGGGTTTTGTTTCTTGGAGTTTAGCCAACTTAAAAGCAGAATGGAAATCAATTACTTCTGTTTCAACACAAATCAGGGGATGTTTTCTAGGTAGATGTTCTGCATGTAGCGGCTTTCAAGAACTCACCCATCTATGAAGCTTCCCCAGCTTTTGACAGAGCTGGCTCTTGAAAGGAGATTGGAGGCACAGTGGATGTAAAAGGGAAAAGCAGCTAGAGATACCATAGGAGCCAGGCATTGGCTGGTCACCAAGTTCTGCTTGCCCAGATAGTTCTAAAATCAGCAAAGATGGAGAAGAACCTGGAGGCTGTCAAGTCCCTTTAATTTGGGGTCATTCTGAAAATAAATCATTCTGGGACTTGTCCAAGTGATGACTAAACAGTTGGTAAAATATCAATACTAGTTCATTGCAGAAATCGTGTTGAGATAAGATTTATTTTGTAAAAGGATATTTTTTCTTAAATTTCTATTATCAGGTAACTGTTAGGTGATTAATAGTGCCTTGTTTTAGATATTATTGGAGAATGGAATGAGGCCCAGATTCATAAAGTTAATCATTCCAATAAAACTAAAAGGTTATTTTTTGTTTGTTTTTTGCTTTTACCCTGATAGGAAAAGGACTATTCTCCATAAAATGCCTTTTTTTTTTTTTTTTTTTTTTCTGGGAGTTATTATCCAAGACATTTTCATTATGTCTCCATCCTGGAATTTCCCTTTTTTTTTTTTTTTTAATTTATTTATTTTTTGAGATGGAGTTTCGCTCTTTGTTGCCCGGGCTGGAGTGCAATGGCGCCATCTCCACTCACTACAACCTCTGCCTCCTGGGTTCAAGAGATTCTCCTGCCTCAGCCTCCCAGGTAGCTAGGATTACAGGCACCCTCCACCACTCCCAGTTGTATTTTTAGTAGAGACAGGGTTTCACCATGTTGGTCAGGCTGGTTGCGAACTCCTGACCTCAGGCGATCCACCCACCTTTGTCTCCCAAAGTGCTGAGATTAAAGGCGTGAGCCACTGCGCCTGACCCTGGAATCTCTTTTTACTAGCTTTATGTTTCATGACTTTTCACAACAGTTATATTTTTTTGGTACAATTGCATGTTCAAAGCCTTCATATCAAAGATGAAAAACATGGAACTCATTTAAAAATATCTATGTGTCTGGGCTTAATAATTTTTTAAAATTCATTGTATTATAGCAGACACATTTGTTTGGAATGTGCACTCTGGCGAAATCCTTTGTCTCCTTATATCTTTTTCTAATTTAATGTCTTCGCATATATCTCTTTGGATGGCACAAATACTGAAATTTAATTATAAGTGCCTTTTTATATGTATCTGCAGTAAAATAAAGTGTCTGCAGTAAAATAAAATAAAAATAATATCACAAATGCTCTTTAGTGTTTTACAGTAAAAGATAGATTTTTAAACTTAATTAAACAGGAAGTATTTCTGTGTTCTTTCTCCACACAGTCACTCTGTGAAATGATAACCAATGAGTTTAACATCATTTCTGCTGGAACACTATGTGTACTTTCCAAACACTTAGAAATGAAAACAAAACTGAAGTTCCACAATCTGGGGATAACATATGAATGTCAGAAACTGTTAAGTTAGTTAATAACAGCATATTTTCTGTGGTGGAGTCAAAACAGGAACTTGAATGTTCACCAGTATTTGTTCCAGTATTTCTAGGTCAATTCCTTTGGGAACTATTCACCTAAGGCTCATTATCAGTTCAATTATATTTTGATGTTTGCGTTTATAACCAGCACTTTCAATGCTGAAAATTTTTACTTTTGTCCACATTGGTGCTGTTTCATATTAAAGATTTTGAATCAGTGATGAAAGATACCTCGATTTACTATTGACTCGGCATGAGAAGATGGGTAAACATTTTTTATTATTGTTTGTTAAAAATGTTTTGGAATTATTAATGTGACTATGATTGGAGTCATACTCATTAACATTCACTTTTATTTCTGTGGAAACGAATTCTGTCTGGTAAAAATGCCATCTAGTTCAATATGATTCTCCTTAGGGAGTCTCTCAGAATTATAAATAGGCACATCTCTTATAATGTAAGCCAATTTCTGCTAAAATGAGTCAGCAGTTGACCTTAGATTGCTCATCAATAAAATTTTGTCTCTTTGCTTTGTGAAGTACACAGAGAATATTGAATTTTATTTACTAATATCATCTAACCTTGTTTAAGAATAGAAAGGTCCTTTGCAGAATGTAACCATAGTAATGTTGTATACCATTATGCCCAGCATAACATTGTGGTCAATGATGGACTGCATATACAATGGTGGCCTTGTAATATTATAATAGAGCTGAAAAATCTGAATCTCTTAGTTGCACTGGAGCCATCATAACATCCTAGTGCAAGGCAGTATGTGTTTATAGGGATGCTGGTGGAAATAAACATACTGTGTTGCCTTTCATATAAAGTAGAGCACATACAATTAGGTACAGTACATAATATTTCATACTGAAAATAAATGACTATGCTACTGGCCTATGTATACTATACTGTTTATCGTTATTTTAGAGTGTGCTCCTACTATTAAAAAAGAAGTTAACTATAAAGTAGCCTCGGGAAGTCACTTCAGGAGATATCCAGAAGAGGATATTGTATAGGAGATGCCAGCTGTAAGCGTGTTATTGTCCTTAAAGACCTTCTAGTGAGACAACCTTTGGAGGTGGAAGACAGTGATATTGATGATACCGACTCTGTGTAGGCTTAGGGTAATGTTTGTGTTTTTATCTTAGTTTTTTAACAACAACAACAACAAAACACTTAAATAAGTAAATAAATACATAGAGAAAAGCTTACAGAATAAAGATATAAAGAAAAAATATTTCTGTGCAGCTATATGTCTGTGTTTTAAGTTATGTCTCAATACAAAAGAGTCAAAAAGTTAAAAAATATTTAAAAGTTTATAAAGTAAAAAAGTTGCAGTATAAACTAAGATTAATTTATTATTGAAGAAAGAAGAAAGAAAATTATTGTTTATAAATTTAGTGTAACCTAAGTGTACAATGTTTATATAAAATCTACAGTGGTATAGAATAGTGTTCTAGGCCTTCACATTCAATCACCACTTATTCACTGACTCACCCAAAAGAGCAATTTCCAGTCCTGCAATCTCCCTTCATGGTGACTGCTCAATATATGTGTACTAACTTTATCTTTCATACCATATTTTTACTATTTTTTTCTATGTTTAGATACACAAATACTTATAATTGTGTTACAATTGCCTACATCATTCAGTACAGTAACATGTTGCACAAGTCTGTAGCCTGAAAATAAGCTGTACCATATAGGTGTGCAGTAGGCTATGTACCACCTAGGTTTGTGTTAGTACACTCTATGAGGTTTGTGCTACAAAATTGCCTAATGATATAATTCTCAGAATGTATCTTCCTCATTACATTAAGTACACATGACTGTATTTGTATGGTATTGTTGAGTTTACAAAATGCTTTCATATACTAAATCCTATCTGATCTTCTCAAGTGTTACTTCCTATTGGAGCTAAAATACCAGCCTCCAAATATTATGATTCGAGATTACACATGTAGTTATAATAAATCTAGACTAAAACTCATTGCTTTGCACTCCTAGTTCAATGTTTTCTTCCATAACAGCTTGCTGCTTCCACTTGTAATCAATATCAACAACTTCAAATGCAAATAATGTGAGCCTTTTTAAATACAAAAGGATTTATTATATATTATATATTATATATATAGCATATATATAATTTTCATTATTTTCATGGATTTTAGATAAAAGCTACAGCCCCATAAACCATTTAACTAGAAATAAATCCTTTTGTATTTTCATTAATAATAATGAAAATTATATATTTTCAAGGATTTTTGATAAAATATTTATTTTGGCAAATACACCAATACAGTAGTTTCATTGGTTCTTTAATTAGCATTAATATTAAGAAAATAAAATTATTCACTTCTGATATAGTGAAGTCAAGAAGTGATTCAAATATGTTACTTTTACATGATTAAAATTATTTATACCTATGGTTGCATAATAAATATGTCTTAACAAGTTATCTGAAATAATTATTTTGTGTTTATTATAGAATATAAATCTAATGGAGAAAGCTTTGGGGATTACAAAGTTTGGAAAGAGAAGTGCATTTGAAATACATTTTATTCCACTCAACAGTTATTTGTTGAGTGCGTACTATGTGCTGTCAGTTTTCTATGTGCTGAAAATACAGCTGCAAATAAGCAAGACAGAGCCTTGACTGAGACAAAGAAATTTAGATTAAGTAGAAGGAGTGGGGGAGACCATGAAACAAGTAAAAAGTAATCATAATACATCAAGATGATTGGATAGTATAGGATTTGAGGGTTGGAAAGCAAGGTGCAAACACTTCTGAGACAACCGTAAGTGACTGTTTATCTAATTTTAGAGTAGGCAATTAAAAACTAGATTGAGGGGAGTGAAGGAAGGGCAACTTGGAAGGCAAGGTCCTGTTGATCTAATAATCCTTAGCCTTAATCTTTCCCTTTGTGAATATCTGTGTATTAGTCAGGTTTCTCTAGAGGGATGGAACTAATATGATGGAAGTATATATAAAGAGGAGTTGATTAAGGAGTATTGCCTCATACAGTCACAAGGTGAGGTCCCCAAATAGGCTGTCTGCAGGCTGAGGAGCAAGGAAGTCAGTTGGAGTCCCGAAACCTCAAAGGTAAGAAAGCCAACAGTGCAACCTTCAGTTTGGGGTTGAAGGTCCAAGAGTCCCAAAGCTCAAGAACTTGGAGTCCGATGTTACAGGGCAGGAAGTGGATGCACGGGAGAAAGATGTAGGCTGGGAGACTAAACCAGTCTCGTCTTTCCCCATTTTTCTGCCTGCTTTTATTCTGGCCACACTGGCAGCTGATTAGATGTTGTCCCTCCGGATTTTGGGTGGGTCTGCCTCTCCCAGTCCAGTGACTCAAATGTTAATCTCCTTTGGCAACACTCTCACAGACACACCCAGAAATAATATTTTGCATCCTTCAATCCAATCAAGTTGACACTCAGTATTAACCATCACATTTTGTATATGAGCTTTTTCTTATCTATAATAATATAAAATGGTAAAATGGTTCTAAACTTTGTCTTCTAATAGTTTGTAATTCTTATCTCAAAGTAGACCAAACTGGGTTATCAGTTTTTGTGTGTATAGTATTGATTTCTTCTTGTGAGATCTTGCTTATCTGTTAAGCATTATAAAACTTATCTGTGTTTTTATTCATTAAACATATATTTTTGAGGGTCTGTTATATTCTGCATTAACGTAAGTGGAAGGAATACAACAGTGAACAAGACATATTTCCAGCCTGCTTAGAGCTTTTATCTACATATATTTATCACTATTTTTCACTGCTGATTACAACATTTTGCTACAAATTCAGTTAGTGTTGAGGGGAAACATAAACTTAGCCAAGTTATTATTTTCTTAGGAGTTTTATATATAGGGGAAATCAAGTTGATGGTCGTTCTTTTTCTTACTTTTCAATATCATGGGTCCTAAACTGTCAAGTTACCTTTATCTATATTCCTCTTTGCTTTTAAATCAAGGTTTGAGATACTTGTATAGAGGATCATCTGCCAGTTTTTCTTCAGGACTGCCTGCTCCTATCTTTCTCATTCATCCTTTCCTCTCTCACGGTCAATTTCCCTCTCCAGATGTAGTCATGTCTTCCTCTGACTCAACATTCCATCTTCTGCCAGCTCCTGTCTACTTCTTAGAGAGTACACAGGTGTGATATGAAGCAATGTGATGGCTAGATTGCAGGTACTTGTCAGCAAGAAAATAATAACTAAAACAAAAACTGTTCTGTGCTTTTTTTTTTTTTGAGTCTGTTCTCATTTGTTGTCTTGATGACAAAGAATTTGATGCAGGGAAATAATATCTGTTAGTGGGTGTGGATGTGCTTCGGCATCTGTACTTTTATTCAGGCCTTTCTTCCCACCTCAGTCTCATAGAAAATGAGGAAGGCAGCGGCACAAGCTAAAGACATTAAAATTCTGAGAACTAAGAGAAGTAGACAATTTCATCTGTCCTGACACTATAACACCATATTAAATAACACATTGAAGAGGTAGCATCATGCGGTAAAAAGAACATTGAGTTAGTAATTAGAACACCTGGGTTCTATCACTAACTAGCTGTATCACCTTTGGAAAACAACTTAACCCTTTGAATCTCAATTTTTTTTTTTTTTTTTTTTTTTTTTTACCTAGAAGGTAAAATAATAGCCTGCTTTAAGTATATCATAGGATTTTTCTGTAAACTAAGGGCAGGAAATATTATGTGAACTATAAGGCACAGCACAAATAAAGATGACATTATTTCAGGACTTGAATCATGAAAACCCAGGTCAAATCTGGTAGAAAAACAAATTAAAGCCAGGGCAAAAAGTTGAAGCTCTAGTTTATTCTGCTCTTTGGCTTTAATGTTTTCCAGCTACCATTTTATCCATCATCTGTCTTCTTCATCTACTATATTCATTTTCGTTTTCATAAAGTTTTCCTCTCCCTTTCTCATTCTTCTCATCTTTCTCTTTAAATCCTTAAACTAGTGAGTTCCATTTCAGAATTTTCCTCTCTTATTTCACTATTTACCTCCGGTGTAGCCATAAATTTCTAAAACAAAATAAACTTAAATTAATTTTAATTTTTTAAAACATATGTCATATGATAGATGGTGAAGGAAATCTTACCCAAAATAAAAAAGCAGTAAAATATAGCATCTCAGATAGACTGGATCTGAGAGTGTGTGGGGTTTCACTTAACTGTGCCTTGTACAGCAGGTAGTATAGTGTTCTTTTCCCCTCAGGGACTTGTACATATTGGGTAATAGTGATACTGGCCAGGTTTATACAATTGCTGAGACAGCCTTCATCTTTGGAGCTGGATGCTGTGATTAGATGCTCTTCAGATTTTCCAGAAAATCAGCAGAATTTCTTAATACTTCACTGGTTCCTTCTTGATAAGAGCATAGTTTGGCAGCTTAAGATAAAAGGGTAAATTAGTAGTGAGTTCCATTCTCTGTTGCCAAAATCAGTTTTGATTGTGTGAGAATGGGCTAGGAAGTGAGATGTATTGGCTTTTAGACCTGGTTTCACCATTTATATTATGAGTCATGTGATGGTTATCAAATCGCTGTAACCTCTAGTAAGGTTAACTTCTTAATCTTACTTAACAAGGAATTTTGATGCTCAAAACATATATAAACAAATGTATTATTATTAGAGCCTATAGAGCTTAAAATTTAAGAGTGGAGCCCCTAGGACTACTCTGCCTAGGTTTGAAACCAACTGTAAACTTATTGGCTGTGTGACCTTAGGTACTTAGCATCTCTTGCCACAGTACAGCTAAAAGTAGTAAGAGTCCAGGATTATGAGACTTTCATGTGCTATTTCATATAAAGTGCTGAGAACAGTCCCTGGTATATAGCATGCATTCAGTAAATGTTAGCTGCTAATATTTTGTATTTATCATATGGACATATGGCTAGAGATGGGTGTGTGTTTGTAAAGAAGTTTGAGTCAGCAGATACTTTGGTCTTACTGTTTGTGTGTGGTGGTGGAAGTGGAGAGAAAGACACCCAAATATCCTAGGAATTTAAGGACAAGCTACTCCACTTGTGTCCACCTGTCACTGAATCCATGTTGGAAATATCAGATTTGAACTCCTTCAATATTCAGAGTTTCATTAATGGAAATATTTCAAAATTGTACAAATTGCAGATGGCTACTCTTAGAAGTTTAAGAAACTACGTGATCTGGGCTCAGGGGCTCATGCCTGTAATCCCAGCACTTTGGGAGGCCAAGGTGGGAGGATCACTTAAGCCCAGGAATTCAAGACCAGGCCTGGCAACATAGTGGACCACATTTCTACAAACAATAAAAATAAATAATAACAAATAAATTTGCTCTAGTCCCAGCTACTTGGGAGGCTGAGGTGGGAGGATCGCTTGAGCCCAGGAGTTGGCGGCTGCAGTAATCATGATTGCACACTGCACTTTAGCCTCAATGACAGAGTAAGATCCTGTCTCAAAAAAAAAAAAAGAGAGAGACACTGGAGTAATCTTTATAGAGTATTGAAGCAATTGAAATCCCTGAATTTACCACTATTCTCTGGCTTTTCTTCTTACAATTTCTTTTTATATCCTGTGAGCAAGGACAGGTTTTCATTTATTGCTTTTACATTTGGAGAAACCAATACACAAAGTTTTTTTGTTTTTTTTTTTGTTTGTTTGTCTGTTTGTTTGTTTTGTTTTGATTTTTAACTCAAGGCCAAACTGAACAAAGTCCTGGTGAAATCATAGTCTCTCTCTTTCTGTCTCTCTGGCCTATGCCGTGTTTCTCAATATCAGTTTAAATCAATTCCTTTTTTTATACTACACGAAAGCATAAATTTGCCATAACAAGGCCTTATTTATCTTTTCAGAGTTTGGAGTTTAGGAAACAACTATTGATTTCACAGAAAAAAATGAATAGTCTACTGATAAAAGTTGTATACTGCCGAAAAAATCTCAAATTACTTTTGAAAAGAACTTTGCATTCATCTTATGATGTTTATAATGTAATGCATGGGTACCTAAAGTCATAAATTTTTACATAACAAAAATGTCCTTTTTTGCCAATTTCATATGAATTAGCATCCTAATGAGAGTTTTCCATGTAATAATAGATCCGTCATGTTGGTCTTCATAAAATGGTAAATAGGCTGGCCTTTCTGTATTAGCTGGCTTGGGCTGCCATAACAAAGTACCAGGGTTTGCATGGCTTAAACAACAGGAATTTATTTTTTCACACTTCCGCAGGCTGTGAGTTCAACATCCAGGTGTCAGCAAGTTTTGTTTCATCTAAGTCCTCTCTTTTGCTATCAGATGGCCATCTTCTTACTTTATCTTTACATAGCCTTTTCTCTGCAATTGCATCCCAAGTGTCTATCCTTTTTCCTATAAGGACACCAGCCCATATTGGATTAGGGTCCCACCCAAGTTGTAACTTAACTTTTAATTCTAGCTACCTCATTTTAACGTAATCACCTCTATTAAAAACCTTATCTCCAAAATACAACTACATTTTAAGATTCTAGAGGTTGGGACTTCAATATATGAATTTTAGGAGAACATGATTCAGTCTGTAACACTTACATAATGAGAGAGCAGAGCAAGTAAGGTCTCTATTGTTCATTTGTTTTGCTTTTATTTCAAGAGGTAATTCCTTGATTTATCACAAAAGGTGATTTGTCATCTAATGAAGGCAGTATGATGTAGTAGAAGGAGCACAGGCATTAGGGTCAGACATATCAGAATTTGAGTGCATTATTGCAGGCAAGTTATTTTACCTCTCAGAGCCCTAATATTTCATCTTAAAAATGGAGATAATACCATCCTGCTCATTTGCTCTGAGAATTAGAAGTAATTTCACTTTGCACTTTGCCAACTATATCAATATGTATATGTGTGGGTGTCTATGTCTCTTATTATATTATTAATATTAATATCACACTTAGTTTCCATCAAGGGCAAGACAAAAGGCTTTTTAAAAATCTGCTAGTATATTTTAGTCAAAATTGAACTTTCACTGGTCAGCTTACTAGTCCTTGTTTTCATATTTAATAGTGTTTTTGTTTGCTAGTTTATTTACCATTTTCTCAAGAACAAAAATATTTTAACATTTTAATTTTTCAAATGTAGGTATTTTATATATGGTAAGTGTTTATAATATTGCATATACATGTGTATTATAGTAACAGGATTTATGTTGGGGCCTAAATATTTAAAACAAAGTGTTCTTCATAATTACTATTGTGAAGACTTTTTTTTACATTGTTGAATTTTTAAATTACCTACTTAATTGAAATCCCCTGATAAAATATTCACTCATTTTTGGATTTCAAAATAAGAAAATGGATACAAACACATATATCCATGAGCATAATAATTAATGGAAAGGACATAAATACAGTATATTAGATGTTTACAATTTACATTGCCACAGATTTCCACTCACCTGTTTAAAATGTGGGACTCTTGGATCCCTGCTGTCATGTATTTCTTGTTGTACAATTGAGGTTTAGATAATGTTTGGAGTCAGATGTAAATTAAACCTTCATATTATAAATATTATCAAGTGTAGGTACTTTACTGAGGTAGGTATAATATCAAGCAAAGGTAAGAGGTTAAGCAATTTAAAGGCTGGAAGAAAAGAAGACAAAGGAGGATTCATGAAGTAGTTTGCAAAATATTTAGTTTTATGTGCATGGTGCTTTTCCTCCCTTTGTGCCTATCCACTTAATTCCATTCCTTAATTCCCCTCTCTTACTTAATTCAAAACTTACCTCCTTTGGCTTCCTAATACCTTTATTCCTCTCTGATCATTCCTTTATCTTTTCATACTATTTGATTTCTTTGTATTTATATGAATAATTTCAAGTTACTCAGGGTAAAAATAATATTTTCCACTTGGGCTTCTGAACCTCTTAATAGTGATATATACTGTAGGTATTTGGCTTATTAATTCATTACCATCTGATATAATACAAATTATTCATTTGTTTTTGTCAGTTTTCCATACTAAAATGTAAGTTCTGTGAGAGCAGGACTTTGTTGGTCTTATTCATAATTGTATCACAGAATCTAGAGTAGTGCCTAAGAAAAACTAGGCCCTCAAGACAAGCACCTGAAATGAGCCAGGTGCTGTGCAGGGTGCTGGTAATAAAGAGATGAATGAGACTGATAAAGCCCCTACTCTCAAGATTTTATATTACAGTGTAGAAAAATAGGAATATAAACACTATGCTATTAGTTAGAATAACGGGTATGAAGAAAAAGCAGGGTGAAAAGATGGAGAGTGGGATGATAAGGTGATGTTTTGGATAAGGCGATGGGGCAGGCGTCTGAGAAATGGTATTTGAGCAGATACCTGAATAAAGTGAGTATCTGAGAATTGGAGAGGTCAAGTCATTATGACAAAGGTAGCAGCACCTGCAAAGGTTGTAAGGCAGGAATAAATTCAGAATGTTTAACAGAAAGAAAGCAAATAAGGGAACACAAGGAAACAGTGGTAAGAGACAAGTCTGGAGTGATTAACAGGGGCCAAATCATGTAGGGCCATACAGTCATCTGGAGAGATTAGATTTTATTTTGACTGTACTAAGAATCCACTGAATTAATTAATAAATGAATAAGTGGGCCAACGATGCCTAAATATAGTGTGATTCCAGTAAATATACAAAATATACTGGAAATTAATTAATTGATATAATATCATTTTCTACATCCTAATCACACCATCTATCAAAATCCAAAAGAAATCTGACCATTTAATATGAATCAAGCTCAAGTGCCGGGCTCATTGGAGCAAATGATGAGACATGCAGAGCAACTGAGCGTGTGGTTCTGTCAAAGCAGGCAAGGACTGCCAGTGGAGGCGAAGCAGAAATACACCAACTGATGATGGGCTTTGGAACAGCTATGGGTGTGGCAGTAAATATCTCTAGAGTGGATAGACTTACTCTGAAAACTTTATTTCCCTCACTTTTCTTTTTCATTGCTCAGCACATCTCTGCTAACACTTCCTTGGGGGCTACATTACTATTCTGGAGGAAAAGCTTTTCAATAGACCAACTGCATTCCAAGTATTTTAACTGAGAAGGAGTACTTACTGAGGTTAACCATGCAGGCTCTAGAAGCAGACTGTTTTTGAAGTCAGCTGGATGACCCTGAGCAAGTTAAATTATCATTGCCAGCTTCCACATTGATAGATAGGGTTAG
This sequence comes from Rhinopithecus roxellana, assembly GCF_007565055.1. Classification (NCBI taxonomy): domain Eukaryota; kingdom Metazoa; phylum Chordata; class Mammalia; order Primates; family Cercopithecidae; genus Rhinopithecus; species Rhinopithecus roxellana. Next base: position 81,222,741 of record NC_044552.1, read on the forward strand.
TAATAATAATCTGCATAATACTATTATGAAAATTAAATGAGATAACTCATTTAAAGCACTAGAGCTCCTGGTGTGTGATCGTTGTTCTTATAACTAAGAAAAAATATAATTTTCCTGGCATTCAGCTTTATTATGATTACTTCTACAAGTTTCTAAAAGTTAAGTTGGGATTAACCACTTTCTGAGAAAGGAAAGTATCATTCTATTCTCACTTTAGTGGTTCAGGACAAAGTTTTATTGCAATAGAAGCCATAAATGTATCCAGAAACAGTAACATATAGCTTGGAGGTAATGTGGAATTATAGAAAGATCTTGAGGTTTGAACCCAGAAGCTCAGCTACCTGCTTTATGGATGATCATTTAGAGATTATTTGAGGTCTCTGTTCTTTATGACCTTGGATTCAAACTGAGAGTGATAATAATGACTCTCTTGCAAGGTTTTTCTAGAATTAAAAGTGATTATGTACATAAATATCCCTTGAAACCTTCATAGCCCTGTTCAAATGTTAGTTAGTTGTTATTAAAGTTTTTGAGCCATTCAATGTTGATCAAAAAAAAAAAAAAAAGGTTTAAGATGGAAAGGCACATCATTCCGGCATTTGCTTTCTGAAGTAGAAGTAAAGTATCATTTCTCTATTAAGATTGCTAGAGCATGATGTCTTTGGTTTTCTGGTGTGTGTATGTTGTTGTTATTTTTTACCAGAAATAAAGTTTTAACAACAGCAACAGTAAAAACAGAGAGAACTCTATTGGGTCTGATATTCTCATGTTCAAAATGTTGTTTTCTAACATGAAGTTTAAAGAAAATGAGAGAGAAAACCTGAAGGGTGACAGGGCTACCTGCATTTCATAAAAGCAACCATTTTGGTAGGGATAACTTGAAAAAACATTCTAGATACCATATCCTTGACATCAATTTGGCAAGCATATAGCAGAGATGTGGCAGAGAGAACATTAAGGCTAAATTTATAACATTAATCTGTTGTCATCAGTATACAAATAAAATTAAACCCACATTGACAGATAAAATTAGTAAAGGGAGATGTGTGTCTTAGAAAGGAGCAAAGGCCTGAGAACATAAACTTCCATGACACCTGAGAAAAACTGGTGAGTGTCAAAGTCAGGGACCCCAACTGGGCATTCTTTACATTGCAATTTTTATTTGACTGAAGGTTCTGACCAAAGATATAATGTTTCTGTTCAAACCGAGAATCTAAGCATCTATAGAAAAGCAAGTGACTGTTATACCCTGATGGAAACAGCTGTGAGATCTATGAGGCCTCTGCAAGCCTTCTCAGCTGCATCTCCTTGGAGTCCCACATGGCTTTCACAAGTGACATTCTATGACTGCACCACAGACCAAAACAAACCAGAAATCTACAAGCAGGGAGCTTTTGGAAAACTGGAGGAAGCCAACCCCTACATCCCCAAAGTGGAATTTTTAAAAGCAGGGAGAAATAAAAGAAAAGGAAAATATGTTTTTTTAAGCTGACACTGCTAGAACCATTATTTATGCCGTGTCAGAAGAAGCATTTAGAGTCCATCTTTCTCTCATTATTAATTTGTTAAAGAAATGCAAAAATAAATGTATTTATTAATGACCTAAGATGACAAAAATGCTTCACAGAGCCTGTGACTTTATAGCTTTAACATAGAAATCACATTCTCGTTGTATCTTTCCTCCTGTGAACTCGCCCCATAAATCACCCTTTACTTTCTCTAGTTCTTTAGATACTTCCATTCGGATTTTTCTCCCTCTGAAGAAACAACAACACACCGTGATTATTTCTCTTTATGTTAAAATACTTCCCTTGTTACTCTTGAGTTAACACCTCATTTTTTGAAATGCTTTATTGGAAAGTCTTTTCCACAGGATGGTCTACACTTATTGCCTCCCCCTTCTCCCCACCTTTCCTGGATGTGACTTCCTCCTCTGGCTACTTAAGGTTTCTGGTTCCCAGGACCTTGTCTTGGCTGTTTCTTCCTGAACTTCTTTCTGTTACATTTGGCCCTTTTGACTACCTATCTTTCTTAAAATTCTCTACTGATTACTTCCAACTTCTTTTTATTTTATCTCTCCTTATTCTTATTTTCTCTCTGACCCCTCCATCCTTCTAATTTTCTCTGCTTGCTTTGATGGTTTTGTTTCCTAACTCCTAAAAGTGCACATGTTCTAGAGTTCTGGGTTTTGCCTCATTCTCTTCTATATACTTACATTTTATTGATTCAAAATATCAAAAGTGTATATTTTTATCTTCCTTATATGCCTGTGCTCTTAATGTCAGCACTGTCAGCATCACCACTCTCTTGTCCATTCCAGGATTATAACCACATGGGTCTCAATGACATTAGGTCCATCCTAAATTTTATCTCTCCTTCCATGACATTTCTTTTATAAAAGAATTTTCATTTGAACCCGGCTTCTTCCCTGAATGGACTATTTCAACTACCTCCAGGATATTCCTACCCCTCTCTAATCCGACCTGTCATTTCGTAAAGCTTTACATATCTTCTGTTGTCTATCCTTGCCATTTAAAATGATACATATAAGTTTTCCAGAAATATGGCATCACCATCACTACTCAGACATCTTATCCAGGAAAAACTGAGCTCTTCTGTATAGCTCTTTGTATTGTAAGTGATGTTCAAATTGTGCCATAGGACACCATTCCTACATGCCAACTTGCTTGCCAGTGTGATATGCAGTCCTTCCTCAATGTTCTACAGAACCGGAAGTTGAAGTCAGGCTTATCTTGAAGATATATTGTTTTTTCTCATTCACAAATGTTTAATGACGCTATGTTTTGGTCACAAATACTCTAATGTTGATAGGCAAATTGTCTCATAAAAATGATGTTTTAGATTTCCATTTGCCTTTTCAATATTAAGGACAATTCTGAGATTAAACTTATATTTAACTGAGAAGTTATGTATGGTCTCTAGGAAAGGTTACTAAAACCTCTATGCTCTTCTGTATGCTGAAGTGGATCCTGACTGTCTTTTCTCTTACATTTAGGGCATTGACACTTAACCACTTGCATTATTCCATTATAAATTCTACATTTCAATCTGTACTACCCACTCAACTTGAAAGAGACAGAGAGAGAATGAGAGAGAGAGAGAGAGAGAGAGAGAGAGAGAGAGAGAGAGTCTTCCTCTGCTTGTCTCAAAATTGTCCTATAAGCCACAACTTGCACCTGCAATATTAATAGACTTTTCACAGGTAGACTTGAACATATTCTTCCATATACTTAAATAACACAGTGAAGTGTCCTAGTTGAGATTTCAAGTAATATTTAGAACTAAGTCAGTCTCCAACAGATATGTGAAGGTTGGCTCTGTAGGTAGCTGAATTTTTGTGAATACCATTTCTTATAACTACTGCATAAAGAAATGCTGGGTATAAGAACAGAGGGCATTTGAGAAATCAGATACTTCATTGGCAGCTACCAGAAATAAGTGCCTACTGGCTTCAACTTCCCTGGTTGAAAAAATAATAAATTCCACAGAAGCCTGAGGAGTTGCCAGAAGAAAGGCTTCCTGGCTGAGCATGCAGGATGTGATCAAATGCTTTAGCAGAAAGTTGAAGTTACATGACCTTCAACAGTAATAGCCAAGTAATAAATTAGTCTCCCCAGCTGCTAGTTCATAATCATAACAGTAAATATTATGTGAAAATTAAAACCATGACAGATAGTAATCATGGTAACATAGCATAGTGATCACAGCCGTTAAAGGATAGAGTACTGAGGTCTGAGAGAAACTCAGTTAAGAATACAGATATTTGATTTGAAAAAACAAACAAAAAAGCTACTTTTGAAATTAGCACAGCATAATGCATAGAGGTTGTGAAAACAGTTTTAAGTCATACCTTAATCCTGGAAAGTATACATCAGATCATTACTGTAATTTTATTATCATTATCAGTGAGTAGGCTTTTAGCAACTACACCTTGTATAACCCATCCATCAGGAAAACAGGCATTGCCAGGATTGAGTGGCGACCTTGGTTTTAGGGGCAAATAATAAGAGAGCCTTTTCTCTTGTTCTTCTTTCCTTTATTCCTTCTTTTTATTATTCTCTCCATTCTTTTTTTTTTTTTCTCTCACCTGTATTTAATTATACTAAGGCTTCAGATATGCTATGAGTTATTGGAGTTGGTAAGATATCGTTGTTTCTTAAAAGCTCCCAATATTGTACCATCATCCACAAGACAAAGGCCAGTCTTGAAAATGTGACCCTAGAGATTCTTTAATAATTGGTCCCTGCCCTTTTATCCAGCCACAATACTTCCTGCCTTCTGCCTCCACATTATTCTCTGTAACATCTACTTACTCTCATGTATCCTTACATCTTTCTTCTAAACTAACAAATAGGCATAATCCACACAAACTAAGCCTCATTTGCCCAAGACCAGGACATTCTTTCGAATCTCATGATTTAATTGATTTCAGTTGGCCACTAAAATTTCGTCTATGAGTAAGTCTAGTGATCCTTCTGCTCTTATGTACAGAAGCCAAGAGGTCTGCTATTAGATTTGTATATACTTGTGTCTTATTTCACTTCAAATTTTTCATTTGCAAGTGTTCTCAGTCATCCTTAAGATAATTAACAGCTCTGATAAGAGAAACAAAGCTAGCATTTATGTTTTTAACAATCCCAAAGCTGTTCCATGAACACGTTTAGTTTTTAACAACTGGTATTTACCAACTGACTGACTGACCAGTGATGCACTAAGAATAAGCACTAACCTTTCTTCTGGATACATTAACTTAAAGTTTCAAAGCCTCTCTGAGACTTGGCATGGCTTTCAAGCCTAAATGTTTTGTGTAAAATATAAAAACCCCAAAGCCGTCAAAATGTTTTTATCTTTCCATGAAGCAAAGTGTTTCCTTTGGACAGTTTTTTTATTGATACTTAAATCACATTTATTTTCTTTTTCCTGTAACACTAATAAAAATGATTATGTTCCCAAATATTAAAAAGCCCAAAGTATTTAAAGACATGAATAACCATAAAACATTGAACCAAATATGTACTAATATAGTACTTGAATGTCTTGAGTTGTTTTTTGCTTTTGAGTTTGGTATTTTAAGGATAGTGATTAAGAGTCAGTCTCAAAAATCACTGATTTGGCTCAGTGGTTAAGGCATTAGACTTAAGATCCAGTGAGGTACTGCCTGTGTGGGTTTAAACCCTGCTACTGGTATTTTAGTTTTCATCCCTCCACTCCTTCCAATACCATCATTTGAAAAATATATGAAGGCTGGGTTCATAAAATTAACTTGCCCTGCTCAGTTGCTGTGTTCATAGTCTTATTTTTTACAAAGCATTTTATCTAGAAATTAGAAGACTCATCTCCTATTGCCACCATTAATTGTTGGGTTCTTTTTTTATTTGGCAAGTCTTTTAATCTCTCTGACCCCCAGTTTCCAAGACTGTAAAATTAGGCAACTGTTGTAAATTGTTGCCAATTTATTTTACAACCCCAGTATGAATGGACAATGTTAAGTGGCACTTAAAAGTAGATAGTAGGTTGTGTGTACTTTATAGGATTTTCAATTTCTGAAAATCATCCTGTGCCTGTTAACACATTCCTAATGTAACCTTCAGCAAAATGTAGTATAATAAAGGCTGGATTTATTTTATATTAAGTTAAAATCTTTCCTGTAATATGCTCATACACTTTTTCCGTTAAAAGTAAATGCTAAATAATTTGTAAAATGTTTAACATATTTTAAACCCAGCCAGGAAAAGGTTTCATTAAAACAGAATTGTGTAGCTGAAACTGAATACTGCTTAACACTCCTACTATCAAAATATTGACTTAAAAAGCTAATGTCCATGCAATATAAGGACATTTTATTTAACTCAAGTCATCTGAGATCCTCATTGTGGCAGCATTTTTCTCTCCTCTAAGAAGATGTCAGGAGAGTTTCAAAGCTACTCTAAAGAAAGATAATCGGCCGGACGCGGTGGCTCAAGCCTGTAATCCCAGCACTTTGGGAGGCCGAGATGGGCGGATCACGAGGTCAGGAGATCGAGACCATCCTGGCTAACACGGTGAAACCCCGTCTCTACTAAAAAATACAAAAAACTAGCCGGGCGAGGTGGCGGGCGCCTGTAGTCTCAGCTACTGGGGAGGCTGAGGCAGGAGAATGGCGTAAACCCGGGAGGCGGAGCTTGCAGTGAGCTGAGATCCGGCCACTGCACTCCAGCCTGGGTGACAGAGTGAGACTCTGTCTCAAAAAAAAAAAAGAAAGATAATCATCATGCTCAATTATACTGCCCTATGAAATGAAGACTGAAACTGCCATCAATATTCTGTCCTTTCTGTAGAATAAAATACCTTTTTTTTCATTTTTAGCTGAGAAGATAGCCTCATGGTTAAAACAAACAACAAACAAATCAAAAAAATTACCTTACCCAGTTTCTTAGTCGATTTTCTATGCCTATAACAGAATACCACAGACTGGGTAATTTATAAACAAAAGATGTTTATTTGCCTCATGGTTCTGGAGGCTGGGAAATTCAAGAAAATGGCACTGGTCTCTGGCAGTGGGAAACATAGGAGGCAGAAGCTACTGTGCAAGAGAGGGCAAACTCTTGGACCAAACATATCTTTTTATCAGGATATGTTTTACTCCCATGATAATTCACTTCCACAATAATAGCATTAATTTCTTCATGAGGGCAGAACCCTCATGACGGAATCATGTAATTTTTTACATTATTTTTAAAAGACGAGGTCACACCTTGTCACCCAAGCTGGAGTACAGTGGTGTCATCATAGCTCATTGCTGCCTCAAATTTCTGGGCTCAAATGATCATCATGCCTCAGCCTCTCGAGTACCTGGGACTACAGGCATGAATCACCACACCCAGCTAAATGTTTTCTTTTTTTTTACGTTGTATTAGTCAGGGTTCTCTAGAGGGACAGAACTAATTGAATACATATATATATATATATACATATGAGTTTGTTAAGTATTAACTCTTACTATCATGAGGTCCCACAATAGTCCATCTGCAGGCTGAGGAGCAAGGAGAGCCCGTCTGAGTTCCAAAATTGAAGAACTTGGAGTCTGATGTTTGAGGGCAGCAAGCATCCAGCATGGGAGAAAGATGCAGGCTGGGAGGCTAGGCCAGTCTCTCTTTTCACATTTTTCTACCTGCTTATATTCTAGCTGCACTGGCAACTGATTAGATTGTGCCCACCCAGATTAACAGTGGGCCTCCCTTTCCCTGCCCACTGACTTACATGTTAATCTCCTTTGGCAATGCCCTCACATACACATCCAGGATCAATACTTTGTATTCTTCAATTCAATCAAGTTGCCCCTCAGTATTAACCATCACAAGTCCACCCCTTGTCAAATTGAACTCATGCTCATCTCCTGAGATTATATATAATCTTCAAATAAAGAGAATAATAAGGTCATAATTATGCCTAACGTGATACAACTATCCTTTGTACAACCAGAAACGCACCAATCCCCAACCCAAATATTATTACCTAACGTTAACAATACTTACATGCTGATGTGAAGTCAATAAATCTTATGTCACATGATAAAAGAGAAAGAAATAAAATGAAGATATTTTCTTAGTACAAGTGTATACATGCACAAACATGTTATTAACAAAATAAGGAAAAAGTACTCATGACAGTTACAGTCCTCCTTTCTGCAGCTGGTCATGTGGTCATAGCTGGTATTAATGACTACCTTCTACTACCCATTCTGTATTTCCTTTGCTTTCACCAAGCACCTCAGCAGGTCATGATTTTTTTTTCCTTGTGGAGTGACCCAAACTTCCTTTCTTGAAGGGTCTGGGTCATTTGTAGTCCTGCCGGGATTGGGCTTTTGTAGTTTTCCATTTTGTAGTTGACCACATTTGTAGTTTACCATTTGTAGTTAACCACAGGGCATGTTAATACTAACAGACACCCTAAAGGATCTCCTGTATTCCATGCATACTCTTCCTGACTTCCACTGTGGAGTAGTAGACTGATTTCATCTTGATAGTCTAGGTCATTCACACCAGCCAACACTGTAACTCCCTTCTAAGCCGGTTGACTTAAAGGTAGGAGGAGCCCAAAGTCTTAACTTCCAGTCTAATGGAGTTGCTGTTGTGTCTCCTGGGGGCAGTGTTCCTCCCTCTGGAACTAAGACCTCTAGGCCAGCAGAATGTAATGTCGCAGGAATAGGAAGCAAAAAATTGCTAGTGGATCACTAGGAGTGATGGTGAGTGGTGCCACTTCCACTTCCACCCCTTGATTCTGGACCCCACTCACAATGGGCAGCCTTTTGGGTCACTTGATAAATGTGCCCGAGTGACAAACCCAAATGAACAATGTGTTGCCTCCCAAATCCAAATAGGCCCACTAGGCACTGTGCCTCTTTCTTGGTTGTAGGAGGGGCCAAATGCAGCAACTTATCCTTCACCTTAGAAGGAATATCTCAACAGACCTGACACCACTGGACCCCTAGAAATTTTACTGAGGTAGAAGGTCCCTGAATTGTAGTGAATCCTGGCTATGAGAGAAACAGTACCATATATTGGATGCTAATTCACAGCATACACAGCCTTCTGGAGAACTTTTCCCCAGCCCTGCAAAGTATTGTCACGTAGTTGGCATTGCAATTGTGGACTTCAAAAGGCCATTCCTCCTTTTTTTTTTTTTTTTTTTTTAGACGGAGTCTCACTCTGTTGCCCAGGCTGGAGTGCAGTGGCCGGATCTCAGCTCACTGCAAGCTCCGCCTTCCAGGTTCACGCCATTCTCCTCCCAAGTAGCTGGGACTACAGGCACCCGCCACCTCGCTCGGCTAGTTTTTTGTATTTTTTTAGTAGAGACGGGGTTTCACCGTGTTAGCCAGGATGGTCTCGATCTCCTGAACTCGTGATCCACCCGTCTCGGCCTCCCAAAGTGCTGGGATTACCATTCCTCCTTTCTCTCTATCCAGCTGCTTCAGGATGATAGGGAACATGGTAAGGCCAGCGAATTCCATGAGTGTGAGCCTACTGCCTCATGTTTTTAGCCATAAAGTGAGTGCCTTGGTCAGAGGCAATGCTGTGTGGAATACCATGACAGTGGATAAGGCATTCTGTGAGTCCACAGATGGTAGTCTTGGCAGAAGCACTGCATGCAGAATAGACAAACCCAGTGAGGACCAATCTCTGCCCTTTCCATGATGGAAGAGGTCCAATATAATCAACCTGCCACCAGGTAGCTGGCTGATCACCCCAAGGAATGGTGCTATATCGAGTACTTGGTGTTGGTCTCTGCTGCTGGCAAATTGGGCACTCAGCAGTAGTCATAGCCAGGTCAGTCTTGGTGAGTGGAAGTCCATGTTGTTGAGCCCATGCATAACCTCCATTCCTGCCACCATGGCCACTTTGTTCATGGGCGCATTGGGCAATGACAGGGGTGGCTGGGGAAAGAGGCTGAGTGATGTCCACAGAATGGGTCATCCTATCTACTTGATTATTAAAATCCTCCTCTGCTGAGGTCACCCAGTGGTGAGCACTCACATAAGATATGAATGTCTTCACATTTTTTGACCACTCAGGGAAGACCATCCACATAACTCTTCCACAAATTTCTTTGTCATCAGTGTTCCAATCATGCTTCTTCCAAGTCTCTGACCATCCAGCCAAACCATTGACCACTACTGGGGGAACCAGCCCCCAATATTTCAACATAGATTCTTTCTATTTTGCCTAAGTGTCGGCCTGTCTGAGAAATAAAGAGAAAGAGTACAAAGAGAGAAATTTTACAGCTGGGCCTCCGGGGATGCCATCACATATTGGTAGGTCCGTGATGGCGACCCCAAGCCACAAAACCAGCAAGTTCTTATTTGAGATTATAGAAGGGAAGGGGACTGTATGAATAGGGAGTAGGTCACAAGGATCACATGCTTCAAAGAGCAATAAAAGATCACAAGTCAAGGGCAAAATTAGAATTACTGATGAGGGTCTGTGTCCCGCTGTGCATGCATTGTCTTGATAAACATCTTAACAGGAAACAGGATTCGAGAGCAGACAACTGGTCTGACTAGAATTCACCAGGCTGGAATTTCCCAATCCTAGGGTACTGCAGGAGACCAGGGCATATTTCAGTCCTTATATCAACCGCATAAGACAGACACTCCCAGAGTGGCCATTCGTAGACCTACCCCCAGGAATGCATTCCTTCCCCAGGGCTATCAATTATTAATATTCCTTGCTGGGAAAAGAATTCAGAATATTTATCCTACTCGCACACCCAGCTATATGATTTCTGAGAGAAGAAAAATACAGCTCTATTCTGTCTGACCCCACAGTCAGTCAGACCTTGTGGTTATCTCTTTTGTTCCCTGAAAATCGCTGTTATTCTGTTCTTTTTCAGGGTGCACTAATTTCATATTATTTAAATACACATGTTTTACAAACAATTTGTACAGTTAACGCAATCATCACAGGGTCCTGAGGTGACCTACATCCTCAGCTTATGAAAATGTTGGGATTAAGATATTAAAGTAAAGACAGGCATAAGAAATCATAAGAGTATTGATTGGGAAAGTGATAAATGTCCATGAAATCTTCACAATTTATGTTCAAAGATTGCAGTAAAGACAGGTATAAGAAATTATACAAGTATTAATTTTGGGAACTGATAAATGTCCATTAAATCTTCACAATTTATGTTATTCTGCCACGGCTTCTGCCGGTCTCTCCATTCTGGGTCCCTGACTTCCCTCAACAGGCTACAGCCCATGAATCAGTATATAATTGCACATCTGGCTATTTCTCCTTCCATGCAAAGTACACAACCAGGTATACTGCTCGAAGTTCTGCCCACTGGGAAGATTTCCCTTCACTGGTGTCCTTCAGAGATGTCCTAGAAAGGGGCTGTCATGTCGTAGCTGCCCACTTTCGGGTGATGCCTGCATATCGTGCAGAACCATCCGTGAAGCAGGCCCTAGTCTTGTCTTCCTCTGTCAACTGATCATAGGGAACTCCCCATGAGGCCATCAGTGCAGGCTGGGATAGAGAAGGCAGGGTGGCAGGAGGGGAGACCATGGCCATTTGAGAAACTTCTTCATGTTACTTACTTGTACCTTCAGGACCTGCTCAAGCCCAGTCAGATATATACAACTTCCATTTGATGACAGAATGATGCTGTACATAACCCACTTTATGGCTCGATGGATTAGAAAGCATCCAGTTCATGATAGACAGTTCAATTTGCATGGTAACTTGATGACCCATGGTCAAACATTCAGTTTCCTCCAAAGCGCAGTAACAGGCCAAGAGTTCTGTCTCAAAAGAAGATTAGTTTTCTGAGGAGATGGCAGGGACTTGCTCCAAAATCCTAGAGGCCTCCACTGTGATTCACCTATGGCGGCCTGCCAAAGACTCCAAACAGCATCCCTATCTGCCACTGACATCTCAAGCACCATTTGATCTGCTGGCTCATATGACTCAAGTGGCAGAGGAGTTTGCACAGCAGCCTGGACCTGTTGCAGAGTCTTCTTCTATTCTGGACCCCACTCAAAACTGGCAGCCTTTCAGGTCACTTGATAAATGTGCCAGAGTAACACACCCAAATAAGGAATATGTTGTCTCCAAAATCCAAATAGACCCACTAGGTATTGTGCCTCTTTCTTGGTTGTAGGAGGGGCCAAATGCAGCAACTTATCCTTCACCTTAAAAGGAATATCTCAACAGACCCCACACCACTGGGCTCCTAGAATTTTTACTGAGGTAGAAGGTCCCTGAATTTTAGTCATATTTGTTTCCCATCCTCTGGCATGCAAATGTCTCACCAATAAGTCCAGTGTGTTTGCTACTTCTTGCTCACTGGATCCAGTCAGCATAAAGTCATCAATGTAATGGACCAGTGTGATATCTCGTGGAAGCGAAAAGCAATTGCGGTCTCTCCGAATAGATTATGACCCAAAGCTGGAGAGTTGATACACCCCTGAGGTAGGAGAGTAAAGGTGTGTTGCTGGCCTTGCCAGCTGAAGGCAAATTGCTTCTGGTGGGTCTTATGGACAGAAATAGAGAAATAGACATTTACCAAGTCAGTGGCTACATACCAGGTACCAGAAGATGTTCTTTGGTTCTCCACATATGGTCAAAGCTATTATGTATACAGTCACTAAACTTCTTGCCTCTCACGAGCAGAGAATCAGTATAAATCAAATGTATTTATTTTGCATAACTCTCTAAACAGTTCATACCAAGGATTATTAGTCTTCTCCATACTATTAGAGGAAGAGTCCTTAGCATTTTGAGGCCTAATCATATTAAGCAGCCGACTCCAAAAACCCCAAAACCAATGAAAGAACTCCCTTCTTAATATTCTGTTCCTCTAGAACCACTCCTGGTACCAAAATCTGTATTAGTCAGGGTTCTCTAGAGGGACAGAACTACTGGAATAATACATATTCATATATATCATATATATCTACATATTCATATATATCATGTATATCATATATACCATATATTCATATATATATCATATATACCATATATTCATGTATCTGTCATATAGGTCATATATACTCATATTTATTTATATATATCTAAAGAGGAGTTGATTAAATATTAACTCACATGATCACAAGGTCCCGCAATAGGTCGTCTGCAGACTGAGGAGCAAGGAGAGCCAGTTTGAGTTCCAAAACTGATGTTCAAGGACAGGAAGCATCCAGCATGGGAGAAAGATGTAGACCTGGAGGCTGGGCTAGTCTCTCTTTTCACATTTTTCTGCCTGCTTATATTCTAGCCACACTGGCAACTGATTAGACTCACCCAGATTAACAGTGGGTCTGTCTTTCCCCACCTACTGACTCAAATGTTAATCTCCTTTGGCAACACCCTCACAGACATATCCAGGATCAATACTTTGTATTCTTCAAGTCAATCAAGTTGACACTCAATGTTAACCATCACATACATTTTAATTTTTTGTAGAGATGGGGTCATACTGGGTTGCCCAGGGTGGTATAAAACTCCCAGGCTCGAGTGATCCTCCTGCCTTGCTTTCCCAAAGTATTGGGAATGCAGACATAAGCCATCACACCCAGCCAATGACCTAATCATTTCTTAAAGGTCCCATCTCTCAACACTGTTACAATGGCAAATAAATTTCAGCATGCATTTTGGAGGGGACATTCAAACCATAGCACCCAGCCACCCTGCCATTTTAATCTGCCTAGTCAATGAAATATAAGCAGAAGTTATGTATGTGACTTTCAGGACATACTCTTAAGGAAAGGAGAAAGTTCTCTTTCTTTTATTTTTCCCCGCTTGCTAGAATGAAGGTGGGCAATCTATAGCTGGGTCAGCCATCTTGGGGCCTGAATTGGAGGTCATGCATGATAGAGCCAATAAAAGAAAGGGAATCTATACCCCTGATGCAGTGGAATATCATACAAGCTATGGGTCACCTTTCTTCAGATTGTAGATGAAAGACAATATGATTTGGGCTTTTCTGCCAAACTTAATCCCTTAATCCTATATATCTTTAAGCTATTTTTTTTTTTTTTTTTTTGCATCTAGTGCCAAGTAAGACCTAAAACAGTTACCTGTATTATAATATTTCATGTGTTGCAAGAACACTATCAGGTAGAAAAATATCATAAAAAATGTAACAACTGAGCTGAAAGAGGCCAACTCAAGCAAGTAGAAGCTCTGGACCTTCCCTGTCACTATTTCCTTATCTTCCTCTGGTTTATATTATATAAGATATTTATTAGTTTATATTATCATCTGCTTCTCACTCAAATGTATGGCCAGGGACTTTTACAGCTATATTCCCAGGGACTAAAACTTGGCTTGGGATATTATTTGTTGAACATATGAATAGACGACTCCATACCCATCTCCAAACCACAAAACTATACTGCTATCCACTGTTTCATCTTTCATAACCAATTCTGTATGGATTACAACCACATGTGTTTTACGTAGTCTAGCATTTTTTTATTATAAAATAAATATTCGGATATTACATAATTCAGAAAAATGTATAAAGAAGAGAGATAAGCTCAAGTGTATACTTTATTATTTGATTTAGTGAACTTAGTTTTACTCTCAAACTTATAAGAAGTTTAATATTTTCTGACTTCCATAAATTCTGATGTAAGAACATAATTAATTTTCAGTATTAGCATAATGAATTTGTAGGAAATCAAATAAGGTTACTGTAACCTCACTGAATAGTACAGCATTTGAAAAGATATCAAAACTCATTTTTGTTGCTTATTTGCCTGTGAAACGTGTTTTATGATGGCCTTTTCTAATATTGCCCTCTAATTAGCTTTCCTGAATTTGTGAAAACATAAATCACACAGAACTACATTTTAAAAAATTAAAGTGGATGCACAAGTTCATTTAGCCCGAAATGGGAGAAACACAAGACTGTTTATTTAAGAGTAATTCAGACCACACTATTGAGTTCCCATTTTATGTGGAGCACTGAATGTTTTTAAAGATGACCCAACAAAAGAGCTAATTTACACAATTTTCAAAAACATTTTAAGGTTAAAGATGGTTATTCATTGTATCTTTTCCATAAAAGTTTTATTTTAAAAGAAACAAAAAAGGATCCCCAGTAAAAACTGAAACATGACCTTTTCTTTTTTCTTTTCTTTTTTTTTTTTTTTGAGACGGAATCTCGCTCTGTCACCCAGGCTGGAGTGCAGTGGCACGATCTCCACTCACTGCAAGCTCCGCCTCCCAGGTTCAAGCCATTCTCCTGCCTCAGCCTCCCGTGTAGCTGGGACTACAGGCGCCCGCCACCGCGCCCGGCTAGTTTTTGTATTTTTTTAGTAGAGACAGGGTTTCACCGTGTTAGCCAGGATGGTCTCGATCTCCTGACCTCGTGATCCACCAGTCTCGGCCTCCCAAAGTGCTGGGATTACAGGCCTGAGCCACCGCACCCGGCCATGACCTTTTCTTTTATTCCTCCAGACATTCATCAAATTGCACTGCTTGATTATCTTGTTCTTTCCTTGATTTGGTAGCCAGAATATTGGAAATATTTAATTGGCCAGTTATTCCTATTTAAATCCCATTGCAGACAATGAAACTACTGGTTTGGTAAGAAAACTTAATGTGTTAGAAAAGAGGAATGGGTAGTGTTTGATTAAGGGTCTTTGCATGTAACCTTTATCAGCAAGTCAGAACCAGCTTTTTATCTTGCTTATTGTAGAACTTTCTCGATCTGTGGACCTGTGACATCTCTTTTCAGCAGTAGAAAGGTGATAGGAGGTAACAGACATTATTTTAGTTTAAAGTGTGTAAAGAGGAGTGAGAGGAAAAAACTATTATCTTTTGTAACAAAGCTGATGCATAGCTTGACAAGTGTTCCTGTAATATGATCACATAATATTTCAGTTTAGCCTGCAAATCTAATGAGATACATTAGTGCAGCTATACATGAACTTGTATTCATTTTATAAAAGACATCACTTTATTTTGTGAAGACTGTGAATACTTAGCACAAAATTAAAGTTCATGCATATGAACAAATTCAAGTATTTGTTCCTATCTCACTCTTCCCACTTGACTTCAGAAATCTTTCAAATGAACATAATTGTCTTCCCTATAAATTCTAGGAATGAGAACATTCAACAAATAGGAGAATTAGTTTGCACTTCACTCTCACATTATATTTAGCTTATGGGTAACCTACCTATTTCTCTGGTTCCAAAGGTGCTTAGTTCCAAAAATCACAAATTTAAACAAAAACTGGTATGTGCATTGCTTCAGTAAACCTTGACTGGCAATCATGAAATACTTTTGCATGATTCAGGATTATTCCTGTATTTTAACTTTAGAAATCAATATTGGCTATACATTGGCTTTTGGGTAAGGAAATTATCAACAGAGAACATTCTGTGGCTATACAGTATAGTCCCATGGGTTTCCTGACATTTTGAAAACTATTTTTCCATATTTATCACAGGCTTTATTTAGATTCCATCTCTAGCAAAAGTACAGGCAGTACAACATGCGTTTTGCTTGATACACTCCTGGCTCCTTCCTCCTACTTCTACTTTTTCATATCTATTTTTGTTTAATATTATTTTTATCTTTTATTGTACATGTTCAAATGCCACCTTAAATCTTTCTGTAACTAGAAGGGTAAAGCTAGATTAGATAGATGGATCAATAAACAGATTGATAGAGAGAATATGATACAACATTTACCATTTTACTATATTCCAAGTTTGTACCTCCTTTGCTCAATGAACATTCATTTACAACCCAATATGTTCAAAGCTATATATTGTGGCTCCAAATAGAATAATATGGTCTCTGATGTTAAGGACCTAAAAATTGAGTAGGGGAGAAAGTGACCTCAATAACTAACCACTGTACAATATGCTATTTATAAATGACATATAAAAATAGCTATCAGAACACAAGCAGCCCTGGGCATCTCTGGGTGTAAAATATTAAGGAAAGTTTTATAGAGAAGAAGGTATTTGACCTGAACTGGGGAAGAATATCCCATGCAGGAGTAGAGGAGAGGAACGAACAGCGTTAGCAAAGGCACACGGTGATGGACAAGAATATGCATGAGGAATTTGAAAACTCTTTAGTTCCCTTTTTCTTACAATTGTCAGTTGGAAGTGGTGTCAGCTCGGTGTGATGTTGCACTGAGGCATCAGCTTAGTAATAAATAACTGTATGAGGTATCTGACATGGGTTTTCAGAAGCCCTTGAGTATTGCAGTCAGTGCTGCTTGACCCACTGTAGAGTTAAAGCATCCTCTGTCTCTGCTGATTCAGATCTATTTTATTTTCCTAGCAGGCAAAACAGACTGCAAAAAATTTGGGGGACAGGTACTATATTCAAGAGCTATGTTTTATTAAAGGAAGAAATTTCTGGCAAAGATCAACCATGAAAGTGACTAAAACAACAACCAGACTGGTGATATTAACTGTAAAGACTTGATCCCCCAAATCTACTTAGGTTTTAAAATTAAGGTGAGCAGAGTCCTGTTGGACTGTGGATAAATGACTTTGAAGCATGCTGGGTGTCAGGAGGGAATAAGAAGCTCTCTAGCCCTAAAAGAGATCCCCCACAATTGCCCGTGTCTCAATTTCTATCAGGTTGGTGCAAACGTAATTGTGGTTTTACTATTAAAAGTGATGGCAAAACTCACAATTACGTTTGCACCAACCTAATTTTAAAAAGCTCAAATTCTTAAAAGAAAATACATCTTCCTAAAATATACTTTTTAAATTACAAATTGAAAAAGTAGGGAAACCTGGCAGACACTACCTTAGCAAAGATCGGAGTTAACATCATCTAGTGAGGAACAAGACCTACGCATAGCATATACTTCCTGATATGATGTGCCAAGAAAGGCAAAACATCACTCCTGTGATACCCCTGTCAAAAATGTGTAACCTCTGTCTCTTCGTCTACTCTTGCGAAAACACATGCAGACCTAAATTGAGGGACATTCTACAAAATAAGTGGTAAATACTCTTCAAAATTGTAAAGGTCATGAAAGAAAAAGACTGAGAGCTGTTCCAGATTGGACATTGAGGAGATAACATGGCAATGCAGTACAGAACCCTGTAGTAGATGCAGTGTCACAAAAAGGACATGAGAGATACAATTGGATTTTGAAGGTTTAAAGATTAATTAATAGTATGTGCTAATTTTAACTTTATAACATTAATTGTACTAAGGTTATGTCAAATTAACCTAGAAGAAGAGCTAAGTGAAGGGGATATCTGTGTACTAGTTTTACATTTTATGTCTAAAGTTATTTCAAAATAAAATGTTAAAAAGAAAATATATGTTCTAATTCCCATTTTCTCTTCTTCTTAGTTTTAGCTTTAAAAAAGGAAGAAAAGATGACAAAATGAACAGAAATGTGTGTGTGTACGTGTGTGTGTACGTGTGTGTGTATAGATAGATATAGATAGATATATCTCTATAGATAATTCAGTCCTTTTATGAAATATCCATTGCTTTCAAAAGTGAAGTGTTTTCAGGAAAATATTAGCTAAATTCAACCTTTTTTGTTTGAATAAAGAGTTATACGACATATAAGAGATCCAATGTAGCCTATCCCACAATTCTCATTAGAGACATTTCAAAGACTTCAGGGACAGGTTTAAAAAAAAAAAAAATCCGAAATCTGTTAGTTGTGGCTTTGTCCATTCTCTCATAATAATGTTCTTACAGCCGACTCAAAGGTCTCCTCCTGTCGTTAAAACCAAATTTCTCTGGCTTGTTAGAGAAGGAGAAGGGTGGGTGGTTGTCTTCCACACAATGAAATAAATTTCTTAGGTCCTAATAATCCTTGAACTGGATGTTGCTAACTCCTTTAATTCTTTGCCACAGTTGACATAGATTGTTAGTATAAATTCAGATCTCCTGTCTACCTTGACTACTTTCTAGGACACAAACTTGGTTTTTCATCTTCCATTGGGTTAGGCTATTATAATCTAAATAAGTGTATATTCTAACAGCATATTTTTTGGCTGCTACTAAATACTGGCTTTATTTTAAATAGTATAATGGTTTTGGTGGCAGAGTATCATTTTCACCTTCCCAAAATCCTTGTAATTGCCTGGCAATAGGTAGGCATTTTATGTATTAAGTGGATGGATGGATGAAAAGCCATAGGCTAAAGAATTTACTTGATTGAAAGACCCTAATAGGTCTAAACAAACTACTTTCCATCTCTGAAGACTATTGCTTGGGGCCACTTGCATTTGAATACCTAGAATTAGTGAGAAAATTTACCTAAGACTGATTTAGGATCAAGGTTTCTATCAAAAAGCTAAGTAATGTAATTTGAAGGGCTTTTAACACCTTGTTAAGGGAAAAGTTACCTACAGGGCCTGGTTGGGGTTATCAGAAGCCACTCCTGTTGCCATGGGCCCAGAAGAAAGGAAAAACAGATGTAAGTAAGGCTAAACTAAACACTGAGCAACACCCACAGGTAAAACTAGGAGTGTAAAAAACTCTCGAACCACAGAATCCACTGTGAGCGACCTGAGGACAGAGAGAACCCTGAGCTATCTCCAGAGCAAAGCCATTCCAAGAACACATAAAAAGAAACCCCATGGGTTCAGTTCCACAGAAACAGAAAAATAGCCTGGAGAGCTCTGGAAAATCCCCCAAGGCAGAAAGAATCGGCTTGGACAGAATAACTAGAAAGAAGTTGACCATTTGTTGTAGAGTAATAGTGATTAGCTTTCAGGGACATAGGGTCCCAGTGGTGTTGCTGTTTATTTTAAATGGTAGTCTTCAGTGGAATGATGAAATAATCTGTCAATCTGGATAAAGAGAGGAACTGCATGCCTTCAAATTTGGAGATGAAGAGGGCACAGAGCTGCCCACACAACTCCCACTCCTGAATGCTGTCCTACCTGCAACCTGTCTTGTTCAGAAACCGGGAAGGGGCTTATTGAGGAAAAAGGGAAGACACTTAGGAGGCTTGATTCTTATTGTTGAAACAATAGGAGTATATAAATCATCATGTTTCCTTTCAGCCACTCTGGATCAAGTCCAGCTAAATGAATGTGAGAAAAGGGACCTTCAGTTTCTTTGTGTCCTGAGTGGGTGGTGCAGATGCCTTACCCAAAAGAGTCTTAAATAAAGATGACTCTGGAGACAAGAGAGTGTGGTTAACAGTCGGTCATTTGGAGGCCAAGCTGAGGTCCTGGCAGTAGTCACCAAGAAACAGAGAGTTCTTATCAGTACTTGTACTGAAGGAAATGTCTAAGATACTGCCTTTTTTTTTTTTTTTTTTTTTTTAAACGGAGTCTCGCTCTGTCGCCCAGGCTGGAGTGCTGTGGCCGGATCTCAGCTCACTGCAAGCTCCGCCTTCCGGGTTCACGCTATTCTCCTGCCTCAGCCTCCTGAGTAGCTGGGACTACAGGCGCCGCCACCTCGCCCGGCTAGTTTTTTGTAGTTTTTAGTAGAGACGGGGTTTCACCATGTTAGCCAGGATGGTCTCGATCTCCTGACCTCGTGATCCGCCCGTCTCGGCCTCCCAAAGTGCTGGGATTGATACTGCCCTTTTTACCCTAAGTCTCTGAGATAAATCTGTATAATGATTGCAAATAAAACTTGTATGGGATAAAAAAGATTTTTGTGATGTGGTAGGCAACAGAATAAAACTGGCAAAACCTTGCCTTGAGCATCTGCTTTTCTGCCCCTTATTTCTGAGTGTTGCAGTCATAAATTATCTATAGTTCAGTAACGTGGCTGGTAAGGAAGGCTGCGTGATACAGCAAGAATGCAGTGCTCTGCTCAAGGTGGCCTGGCTGCAAGGAAAGGAAGCAGGGTGTCGCCCAGCCCCATGGACTGCAGCACATCTCAACTCTAGTCAGGCAGGGACTTAGATTTACCTGAAAGATGCCATGGGAGATTAATAATTTGATGTCAAGCATGTTCTCTCCTTTGTGCTATAGGATGATTGAAAATCCTGATTTGCTTCTCTTCATAACCCCTTTGGCTGTCAGATTGAAGAGCCTTCTGTCCTTGAGTCCTCCCTGATGTAGATCTGAGAGTGAGATGTGAACTGGACAGAATTAAGAGTAATGAAGCTATAGCATTTTCCTCCACCTTTTTAGATAGAGAGGTGTTCAGTTTTTTAAAAAACGAAATGGGTATGATATAGGTGATGTGGAGCTCACCTCAGAATAGCTCACTCTTAAATAAGGATGCAAGGCTCTCATGTCTGGGAGGTCTTGAGATATACTTCTTTTTGCATATAATATTAACATCTTCTGGTGAACATGTAAAAGACTTATCTCCAGCTGACAAAAAAAAAAAAAAAAAAAAAAATCAAAACCTTTCAAGCCTTACATTGAAAAAAAAATAAAAAGAAGTTATTCTTATATTAATATGAAACCTTTCCTCCAAAGTGGTCTATAAGTATGTAAAGTTGAATATGTTGAACCCATTAATGTCAGAACTGATTTTGGTACCAAAAGGAGCTACTCGCATTTTAAATAACAGTCCAATCTTAGACTCCATTAGTAAATTTTTTCCATCTATAATGTTCCATTCACATCATAATTTTATATAAATTGTAGCCCTTGGCAGATTCTGTCCAGTGTGGATATATAAACAGGAATCACTTCAGTCTATACTTTGACACTGTGGGAAGAGGCAGAAGAGGAGAAGGTGCATAATTGTGAACAATAGTCTTTTCTATATTGTCATGTAAGATATGAAAGAAAATCTAATTATCAGGAGTACTAATAGGATAAGTTACTTTAAGGACATCTGCATTAACGGCCTAAGAGAAATCTCACCGAACTACTGTAATATACCCAGCAGACTGAAAAAGCAAGTTCTTCTTGTTCCTGTTCTTTGTGCTTGACTTTCTATAGAGAATCTGTACGTTTTTATAGGAGGCTTTGTTCTGCAAGTGTGGTAGCAAAAGGAGCCTAATTAGGTAAAGATACCTTAGGAAGAGAATGAAAGTTGTAGTCGGTAGAGAAAATTGAAGCCAATGAGAATTTATGGGGTCACACACAATGGATTTTCTGTACAACTATTGAGTTCTTAAATATTTTCTCAAAACTGCATTTATTTCATGGAATATCACCACTTTCACTTGGACCTGCCATATATTTCTGTCAGTATTTCTCTCATGTGTAAAAAGGTACAGAAGCCACCTTAGGAATATAAAACTACTGCTCCACAATGTAGTTACTGTACTTCCCTTCCCAGAACTGTTCTTTAAATCTGAGTCTGTCCCTTGCAGTGATCACAGTTAAACTCTAGGACATTGAAAATACATAGGATAGCTTAAATTAGTAAAATTTGAACATAGGTAATTTGTTCCTTTATCTTGAAATTGCAAAGACGAAAATTGTGCTGTTAGTAAAGTAAAATTTACGTGCTACGCTGAGAATAAACAATCTTTGTACCAGTCTTTCTCAACGTTTCTTCACTAGGAAAAGTTTGGAATTTCTAGGGTTTTCAATGCATCGTAGGTAGTTGGCTACAAAAATTGGTTGTTTATATCCTAGAGCATTGTATTGATACCTGATTCTTTTTGGAGAACTTGGAGTATTCTTCTCCAGATGAACTTTATATCAGTAACAGACACCTTATGACAACCATTCTTCATAAAACCAATCAACTAAATATGGTAGACATTTCTGTGCTTTAACTTAAAAATATACACACACATATATGTGTGTGTGTGTATATATACATATATATGTGCATATATATGTGTGTCTATATACATGTGTATATATTCTTGGCTGTGGATAAGAGAAAAATAGAGCTGAAGGACACAAGGAACACAACTAGAGTTTGCAACTTTGCTAAATCTTTGCTAAAAGATTATGTAACTCACAGGTAAATGTGCATGGTGTCCTTGGTTTTATGACTGAATCAGCAAGCAAAATTTAAAGTAGTGGTTGAACTACTTCAATATCTATGTGGATTATTAATGCTCACAACTTAAAGAAAACTTGAGCTATGCATTCGTATCACCAAGGAATCAGTGTCAAAATTCCCTTATATTCAACATCCTTTACC
Organism: Rhinopithecus roxellana; assembly: GCF_007565055.1. Taxonomy (NCBI): domain Eukaryota; kingdom Metazoa; phylum Chordata; class Mammalia; order Primates; family Cercopithecidae; genus Rhinopithecus; species Rhinopithecus roxellana. The sequence goes on from NC_044552.1 coordinate 81,245,279, forward strand.
TTAAATAATAATATAAACTATATTTTGCTCTATGTGTAATGTACGTTATAGTAATGGGTCTGCAGTAGTCAGAAATGAGTTATAAAGACAGGAGAAGCAGGCTGGGTTTTATATTAGTGATGCTATATTAATTATGACAGAGAAGGCTTTTCCATTATAAGCCTCATTTTTAAGGTGCTTGAAGCTTTCACACAGGAATTTTTCTCATCCAAGTTTTTTTTTCTTCTTCTTCTTCTTCTTTTGCCTAGTAATGAAAATAAGGATATTGGTTTTTAATGTTTTGGAGAGATTTTATCTGGGAGTAAAAGTTTTTTCTGTCCATTAGACAACTTTTTTAGGTACTTTGCTTTCTGAAATCTCAAAACAAATAGCTTTTTAATGACCTTCAAATTTGTCTCCAATGAAGACATTTAGTACCTTTGGTGTATTAGGCAAAGCTTGATTTGCAAATAATTAAATTACAAGCATTATCCAATACTTCTTCTTCAAATTGTTCTGTCTCTAAATAGCAGTTAGCTACTGTACTTTGCAAATAAAAAGAACTTGCAATTACTTGGTCAGTTACTAAAAATTAGCCACTCCTGGATTGTGACTGTATGCGTACAGTTTCTGTGCATACCAAAAAAAGAAATGAGAGCTGAAAGCTAGTTTTTGGACTCTGACGTGTTACATTAGAATATAAGAGAACTTTCCACCAAAGAGAGAGCAGTAGCAGGCTGAAACTGTGGCCTGTTTGATCTACTGTTATTTAAAATCTCACTAAGATAGAATCACCTCATTCTCTGAGCTCAACAGATTGAGATCCACTCAGGAGACACACAGTTGAGATCCAAAACAGGAAAGGCCTTCACTGCTCATTAAAATGTTAATTACGCCATTGAGGGTTCAGTGCTGCCCTTCAAGAAATTTCAAACCGCTTCCCTTATTAACATATTAAGAAGTAATAGTTCAAAGGAATAACAGCATGATAGGAAGATAGAGAGTATGTATTTGTTTAAATACATGGCAATGTGTATTTCTCAAGCTTTTTGAGAAATGGAATTATGCATTCTTCCCCTTTATCACTAAATCACTATCCACACCCCAACAATTTCTGATTGGGTTATAGATTTCAGATTTCTTAATTGGGGCTGTTAGTGGACAAGCTGTGTATTTGTCTACATGCCACACTTGAGCAAAGGGACTATGTTTATCTTCTAATCTATGCAATCCCAGTGCCTTGTACTGTCCCTAGCACAAAAGAGGCACTAAAACATTTATATAAATTTTCAAATGTATGAGGTTGAAGCAGAATTTCCTATTCTTTAAATTGTGACAGTCAGTATTTTAGGGTGTCTAAATCAGCATCATAAAAGCCTTAATTTTATCTACCCATACGTTCATAAAAGAATATTGCCCTTTCAGATCTTTTATTGGAATTTAAATATCAACTTGCACTGTATTTAAGAAATGCTATACTACAAAATTCATTTAAAGACACTCCTTCCTCTTTGTTATCGTTTCTGCATGTGCTATTATTGAGGAAGTATGCACAGACTTCTATTACTTTTCCACTGCTACTCTCTGATGTAGTTGCCATGTAGCTAAAACAGTAAGTAACCTGGCAAATGACTGTCTGGCCAGGTGGGCGATACAGGGTGTTCTGGAACCTTGGGACAGTGCTTCCTTTGTGAACTCTTGTCAACTGAAGCAGCTACTCTTCCTTCATTTACCTAACATCTTATTGTTTTATAGGCAGTGTGTAATTCATGGCCTCTTACAACAGAGGTTCATCTTCAGATTTCCCCAAAGCCAGACGTTTATAGAAATTACTGGTTTTGTGGAATTTCATATATGGTTCTTTTTGACTATACTTCTCATTGCACTTATTTTAAATACTCATAATTTACAAAGAAGGTGTTCTGAGTGGAAGGTTTCCATTGATAATTTCTTGGCAATGGTAGTGTTTAGAAGATAGGAAGATTATTTTCTTTGCATTTCATGCCAGAATATATGAATTCTTCACTTTGGTAGCACATAATTTTTCTTTTCATATTTTACTGGCCACCCATGACTTAAAAACAATATGTGGTTTAGCTGATCCCAAAAGATTTGGTTATCCAGAGTTCCATTTGAACTTCTTAAAGTCTTAACAGTAAGAAAAAAAGAAATTCATGGTAAAAATCAATTCATTACATTTCCTTATTTCTTCATGTAGTACATTAATTATTTTATTTCTCTTAAATTTGAGTCTTCTAAATGTGGACTCAGGTATTCTCTCAAACCTGGAAATGTTATGGTGCCAATGTAAGAGGGATAATCCTTGATGGATAATCTGATTCATGTCACTTAACCTCTCTGACATGGCTTTCTTGTCAAAAATAGTTGTACAGGTGATCATCATGATAATATGTTGCATTTATACAGAACTTTCAATTTGTAGAGAAAATATTTTTATCTGTATTAATAATGTCTTGCCCATACAACCACTAAATAAATGTTTGTCCAGGATATTCATTATCTTGACTTTTATCAACATGATATTCCTATAAAGTGGATAGAGCATGCAACTGGCTAGTTTTATAAATGAGCACACTGGATCCCAGGTTAGGCTGGTGATGTGTGGTTGTGTAGAAGCCAAGTTTCTTATTATCACACTTGGGATTTAAAAGTAAAATTCAATTTAAATATTATAAGCAAAACAAAGATATTTATTTCATAGATAATATAGATCATGTAAAAAGATGGGAAAATGGCAAGATTTTTGAAACTGATCACAAGTAAGTCTAAAGTAATTTCAATTAGAAGAAAAAAACAATGAAAAGGAAATATTATCTAAGATTTGCTGAAGCCATTATTTCAAATTTTGATTTGGTGAATGTACTTATTTCTATTATTGAGTAGGTACAAAACATTTGCAACTGGCTTTTATTGAATGAGCTTTTTCACTTTGAACACTGCAATGCTGAAATATTGATTTTTAAAAAAGGATTCAATAGTTTCATATGAGTGATATTGGAATTGTTGCAAAATTAATGTTAGTTTAATATATATATGATTATGAACCACTTAGTTTAAGGTGAACAAATTATTTTCCTAGTTTACATTTTAATTGAATCTAGTTTGTCTTATGGAGATCACTTTATTTCATTTCAAAGTGCTTGCATATAGTAATATTTCGTGCAGCCACTCCACCCATCTCTATTTCCTCTCTACAACTAATGTCTGAGTTCCCAAATTACACGTAGTACACTAAGGAAGCTAACAAAGAAACATTCCTCTAATACTCAGGACTCCCATTTTCAAAATTGTAAGACTATCATTTGACTCAAATTGTTGTTTAAACTATATAAATGTCCAATGAACCCTTATTTTTGCATTTTGTATGTAGGCAATGATGAATCATAATTCTGAAGTATGATTAACTCAAGAGTTAAAATTTCTGTTTCTTGAAACTAATGACTCTGATATCTAAATCACATATTTCTGCCCCCATCCCAGAACTAATGAAGCAGAATTTTTGGTGAATTAAGCTTAACCCTTAATTGATGTCTCAACAGTTATTTTTGAGCACTGTCCTTCCATTTTGGGGTAGCATTGCAGGCATGTGCTCAGATTTTTAACTTAGAAAGCAAGCTAACTGATGATCCCGTGCCAAAAGCATGACTCAGTCAGGTATAGCCAAGCCACATCATAATTATAATTTCAAAAGTAATGAAAGGAAAAAAGTGTAAAATACAAATAGCTGCCTGTGTTAGTTTGGTATTATTTTACATAATTTTTGTGAATCTCTCTCTTTTTTTTTTTTTTTTTTGACAGAGTCTCACTTTGTCACCCAAGGACTGGTGTGCAGTGGCGTGACCTCAGCTCACTGCACCCTCGACCTCCCAGATTCAAGAGATCTTCCTACATTAACCTCAATAATAGCTGGGAGTACAGGCAGGCACCACCATGCCCGGCTAATTTTTGTATTTTTAGTAGAGTCAGGATTTCACCATGTTGCCCAGCTGGTCTCAAGCTCCTTGCCTCAAGTAACCTGTCTACTGCAGCCTCCAAAAGTGTGTTAAGATTACAGGTGTGAGCCATTGCGCTTTTTTTTTTTTTTTTTTTTTTTTGAATTGCAAAAGAATTTTTTTTTCAGATTGCAGAAGTAATATAGTTACACTGTAAATGTGGAAAAGTATAAAAACATAACAGCAAACAATAATACCTACAATTTATTACACTGAGATAATTACTCAATTTTTTTCAATATATATTTCATGTTTTTCCCATGTGTATTTTTTTAAATGTATCATATTTGTAATTAATCATTTTTAAAAGATTTGTGAAGTAAAAGCCATTAGAGTCAGAAAGTGAGCGAGTTGATATATAAACTGGTGAGATCTTGAATGCACTATGTTATAAATTTTACAATGGTCTGGTCGCATCTCTGGAATGGTTTTTTGTCCAGATCACTTGAAAACTAGTGTGGAAAGTAACATATGTTTAAATGTGCTCTATTTTAGTTCAATAATTCTGCTTTATTAAGGTTATGCATCTCAACTGTTGCAAATTATATTAGGCGAAAAATTGGTTCCTCGCCCAGATAAACAGTTTTTTTTTTTTTTTTTGAGGAAAAAATACACAAACAGAATGAATTATTTTATGGCTTTTAGATTAACAAATGATCAATGTTCAAGGCATTTTAAAGTCTTTTGAAAAGAAATGAGAGAAAAAATAATTTAGGATCTTCCCCTACCTATACCCAAGAACAACCTTGGAAATCTTTCTTAATCTAGTTACGTACAGAACTAAAATGTATTTTGTTGTTTTATTAAACACGTCACATATAATTCATCCAAGAACTAATGTATATAGCAGTACTCCTCTTCAGTTTTATTCAAATTTCCATTTCTATTCCCTCAAATTGTCTCCTTTTAAAAAATGTCTGCCATTTTTTAATGGTTGAAACAAATGTTTTGAAATTTTCTGAGAAAAAAAGACTTAAAATGACATAAATTAAACTTTATTCTTGAATTTTCTTCCATCTTATAGAGAGCAATCGTGCTTTTCTCCTTGGAATTTCAATAGAATATACTTTCTGTCTCTCCTTCCTTTTAATATTAACACTGTCATCATTATTCTGAATCAAATTATGAGATTATTTTCTCATCTTCACTACATCCTATCATGATCTCTGTCTTCCTGAACTGTTTCGATCTGCACTGTAACCTGTTGGGATATTGATTCCCACCTCAAAGTAAAAGCATACTTGACAAAAATATAATTTTCTGTGCTATCTGACTTGCATGCAGTCTTTTGACTTTTGTTGATAAACTCTTTGATATCACAAGCTTTCTTTTTTTAACTTATAGCAATCTAATTTATATCTGACCCCTCCTCTAAAATTATTCTTTCTAAGGCTCTTAATGGCTCAATGGCCTCCTCCATGCCCACCGTGACCATTTCAAGCTTCATATTTTTATTTTCTTATTTGACCTTTGATCAATCATGTTTTAGTGAAATTCTCTCCACTTATTTTCTGTGAGATACTAATTCTCAGTATTCTTTCACTATTTCTGAATACTCTTCCTGTATGTTCCTAACTTTGGTTGTGCTCTCTCACTGTGTCTAGCCCTCACTGAGAGAACAGGGTAAGGGGAATCTGCTTTGGAGTCGTACAGACTGGAGTTCAATTCCTGGCACAACCCTTTACCAGGTGGATGTCCTTAGGAAAGTCACAACCTCTGGGCTCCATTTATTTCTTTTAAACATAAAATAGCACCAACAAAGGTAGGCAGTCCAGGACTTGCATGGCTGTATTACAGAAATTGAGATATCAAGGCAACTTTTGACTCTAGGCTATTTCATCTGTAAGGTCCTCATGATCCTGGATGGATCCAGAACCTTAATTTATCTCCATTTTCCTATAGAGGAAATAACAATAATATTTACCTTGGTATTTACTGTAAGAAATTTTTTAAAGTGTTATTCACTATAACACCAAACACTGACTAGACCCTGAATAAATATTAGCTATTTTCACGAGTGTGATGATGATTTGCCTGTTGACTAATTAATGATGGCAGGTAGCATATTTTAACCTTTAATTATTAATAAATCATGCTGTAAAGATACTTATACATATTTATAACCCAGTAGACTGGCTCCCTTAATGTTATTTCTTACCATACTCCTTTCTACTCTCACTATTTCCAATTTAAAACAAAAACAAAAAAAAAGTTACTGGCAATAACACTGGTATGACTATTCTTGTAAATAATGTTCCTGACCTCAAGAGTGACATATTCTTGGTTTTAATGTGTATTTTATGACACAACAGCAGTGACACTATACCTGTGAGATAATTTCCAGTGAAGTTCTCAAACTCTGAAAAAATGGCCAAGTAGAAATCTAATATGTCCACACAATAACCTAGCACAGCACCTGCATCATATTTAATGATGAATAAATATTTGTTGAATAAATGAATGAATGAATGATGTAGGAAACTCCAACTATATCAGATCAAAATTTTACCAGGTATTCATTCAACCAGTATTTATTAAGCACCTACTATGTGTCAAGCACTGTGTTAGAATCAGGTAATACCAAAGTGAATATAACAATATACCTGTCCTCATGATGTGTACATTCTAGTGAGCAGAGATGGGCAAAAAACACATAGAAAAGTATATAATACATCAACTGTGATAAGTGCAATGGGCAACAACAGATCAGAGTAAGGGCAAAGGGCACTTGGAAAGTGCATGTATTGTGTATCAGCTATTTTATAACAAGTCACCTCAAATTTTAGTGGCTTAAAACAACAACCACTATTATTTGATTTAAATGTTATGGCATAGCTATTGGGTTGAGCTCAGTCGGTTAGTTTCATCTGGTATAATTAAAGAGGCTGCTATCTGGAAGTTTAACTTGGGGCTGGATGATCGCATATGACCTCACTAACGTGTCTGCTGACTGTTGCCAGTCTCTCATCCTCAGTAGGGCTAGCCTGAGCTACCTCACATAATAGCAGCACTTCAAGATGAGAAGAGTGGACACTGTTAAGACCTCTTGAGACTTAGGCTAACAAGTCACACATCATTTCCACTGCCTTCTTTTGATTGATTCAAGTCACCATACATATATCCAGATTCAGAGGAGGAGGTAATAGACTCCACCTCTTGATGGGAAGAGTTAAATGTTATTTATAGCCGTTTTTAACCTACTACGAATGGGAAGTTACTGATGGATAGTCAGTGATAGCATCTTTGATAGGATGACATAAAAGCAGAAGCCTACATAATGTGAAGAAACAAGTAATGTGAATATTTTTGAAGAGTGCATTCTGAGCCAAGGGAATAGCTAGCACAAAATGCCAAGGTAGGCCAATAAGGAGCTCAGAGCAGTTGGAAGTGATTGGCAAATATACGTATGTTAGGAGATGAATGTGGGAAGCCAATGAGAGACCAGATAGTATAATTCCTTGTAGACCATTATAAGGACCCTTATAAGTAGACCTTTGTCTTTTACTCTGAGTGAGATCAGAAAAAACCATTGATAATTTTCAAAGGAGTGACACAATTTTTAGTGGAGTTTACATATTTGTCAACAGGATCTCTGAATTTTTTATTGAAGTCAAACTTGAGGGTGAGTGGCAGGAAACCCAATGAAGAGATTATCCCAGGCGAGAGATGATGGTGGCTTGAAATAGAAGGATAGAACTGACAACACTTTCTAATTAGGCAGAAAACACATTATTAGATTGTGTATAGTCATCTGTCAGCTTCTCTAAGAAGCTAACTACATTTTGTTTATGTGTCTTCTACTTCATCTGGTATTTGAAAAGCACTCACTAAATACATATTGACTGGTTAGTAAAGTTTCAAGCCTCACTGTTGAATTGAACATAATCACCACAGGATGCTGAAATCTTACAGAGTTCATCATTAAATGATGTTTGAAGACTGAAGCAAGTAGAAGACCCTATTAAGAGCTATTGATATTCTTCAGATTACATGTCTGCTATATGCTAAAGGACAGTAAATGAATTACAACAAAAATAATCTGTTTTGATCAAACTCAGTATTAAAAGTCATCCATTAAAAGGTAAAAGATCATTACATGGGCCTGGTGCGGTGGCTCATGCCTGCAGTCCCAGCACTTTGGTAGGCCAAGGCGGGCGGATCACCTGAGGTCAGGAGTTTGATACCAGGGTGGCCAACATAATGAAACTCCGTCTCTACCAAATTAATCCCAGCTATTCAGAAGGCTGAGGCAGGAGAATTGCTTGAACCCAGGTGGCAGAGGTTGCAGTGAGTTGAGATCGTGCCACTGCATTTCAGCCTGGGCAACAGAGCAAAACTCTGTCTCAAAGGAAAAAAAAATCATTACATGAACTGAACATTTGTTATTAAGACTACTAAGTGAAAAACAGTGTCAGGGATTCAAAGTTCACATAATTCTCAAAAGCACTAGTATTCTAATATGGCATGTAGAGTGTTAATTTTATAAATGAAAGAAAGCAAGGTGAATGTATCAACTAATATTATGGGGTTGAATGGAAAGCATTAACAGGTATAGAGGAGCATGGGGGAAGATCTATATTTAGAGAATTCCTGGAACTAGTTAATTTTTAGATAACAAATTAGAACACCGGTGTTATGGTATGAAGGAACTGCTATTAACTCAAGGCTCAGCATAGTGGATGACAACTGTCCTTTCTGGTGATGAGAAAGTGCCTGCTCCTAAATCTCATCCAAGTGAATGAGGTGCATATATATGCTTTATGTTGGTGTTACTCTTTTTATCATAAAATATGTGTTTACTATATTAGATCTTTACATCTTCTTATAATTTCATAGGATATGTTCAGTACATTCTGTTTTTAAACAGATTACAATAGAAGTTTAGCATTAAAAATTCACCTGGAAATGAAAAGCCTAGCTTTGCTTCTCACTCTGTGACTTAAAACAAGTTTCTAAATTAACTACGCTTCACTTTCTTTATCTATAAAACTAAGTGTTTGGAAAAGATCAGTGGTTCTCAACCCTGACTGCACACTAAAATCATCTGAAGGGCATTTTAAAAAGTAATATCCCAAGCCCTATCATAGGGTTTAATTTTCAATGCTCTTCAGGTAATTTTAATGTACATTAAGTGTTGAAAACCAATGGGCTAGATGATCAATAAGGTTACTGCTAGTAAATCTTTCTAATTTTATGATTCATCATATTTTGACATAGTAACAGTTGCTGGAAGAACAGTGTTCTCAATATTTGCAATGTCCTTTAAAGTAGAAATTAACTTCAAAGAGTGTTCCTGCTCAAAAATGAGAATATTTTCACATCTAAACTAAAAATCCTTCTATATTATGAGAATAATTTATACCAAAAGCCATATATACATCATTTGGGTATGGCATATGCACCAAAAGTCATATAAATTTACCTAAATTTTAGAAATTAACTATTATTATGATTTGGAAAGCAATGACTTTCTGTCAGTACACATACAATGTGAGGGTAGTGTCGTTAGAAATTCTGTGTAAGCTTTAAAAAAACGTTGCTATAGCTATTTTGATTTTGAATAAATGTACTCCTAATATCCCAAGAGTTAATAAAATTCCTAAAGTGTATAACTTATTCATAATAAATAATTTACATACTGATTTACTATGAAGAGAATAAACAGTTTTATAGAAGATTGAAGTGTAATATCTAGTTTTATTGGTATTTGGAAAGATCAAAAGTATGACTTCTTGAAACAGTTTTAAAATGTGTCCCTATGAATTTTTGCTGTCAGTCTTTTTACTAAATAGCTTTTCATTGGAGTAAGCGGATAACTTTTTCCCTTTAATTTTAAAGGCCAGAAAATATAAACACATGTTTTAAAACTTCATGAAACCAAAAACTCAACCAAATACTCAGATCCAAAAAGAAACCATGTAGACTCCTAGGAAATTGGGGAAAGCCATCAAGTAAATATTAAGCTAGAAAATAATAGATTTTAGTGTCTTATATTTTCACATAATTCTGTTTTGGGATATGTACTTTGAATATTTGGGACAGAAAGGCTCCTTCTGTTAGCCAGGCTAATTCAGTAGTAATAGGGAGAAGAAAAAGAGGTACAGATGACAGCTAATAGCTAACATGGGTGAATGGAGGTGTAGACAACAAAGAATGTGCTGGTTGCGTGGAATTTCTGCAAACATACTTACATTTGAAAACCATTTGGGAAAAAATGTGACTTAATGCCCAGATAAGACACTATGAAAAGTAAATACGTGATTTTTGGTATGATGTATATGCCTGCATCATCATTCTGTGTTTGCTTCTGATAACATCAGTTATTCTTATATCTTTTAATTTTCATGTATATTTTACTGTTTTTGTTTACCCTATTGATAATAAACTAGACTCCATAATTAAGAATAAGGCACAGATTTACATTTGTTATAGCATGCAAAACTATGATTTTGGAAGAATAATGTGACTGCTGGAATAGTTCACATGTTCAGAAATCTTGCTCTGTGCAGAATGGAGAGGTGTTTTGCTTCACATTTGCTCTGCCACTTATCAGTTTGCTTTACAAGGACTCCCTGAAATCAATCAGACATGTGTACCATGCTTTCAAATAATTTTTTACAGTAGGAATAAGCCATGAAAAGTTTGAAAATACAGACAACACGCACTATAGAGTTTGTAATAATAGTTATATGTATGCTAGTGAGTTAAAAAAACAAACTCATGAGTTTTATTTGATTTAAAAATACCAAGAGTTTTAGTGAAACAATATAAATTTTATCATCAGAATGATATCACACATCTTACTTATATCTTGGGAGTGATGAAATGCAGAACTTGGTTGTTACGTATCCCCCCCTCACCTCTCAAGATTTTCTCTCCTACTTACCTGCTCCAAATTCTGCTCTTCTCCTAGCAGATGCAGTATTGTGTTTTATATATCTTTTTTTAAATTTGCGAAAGCACATTAAGCTGTACTCACTCACTCAGACGCTATTGTACGTTAGTTTAATCAGATGAAGTCAATGAAGGGAATATAGTTCTAAAGAATGATAAGGACAGAGGTGATGTAGCCTCAAGAAAGTGTGTATGAAAAGGGCCCCAGTGAGAGTAGAAGCATTTCATGATTGGAGTGAGTGAAGGACTGAAACATGAACACCAGCATTACTTACTTCCCAGTTTTGCCTGGGGCTGGGCCAGGTCAGCAATGCAATCATTGTACAAAGTAAAGTAAATGGAATCACATTTCTAAACATGTCATATAAAATTTACATGATCTTCAGAATCTAGCAACATGATATTGAATATAGACTTCATATGTAGCAGTCAAAGTTTGGTGATGCTAACATCATCTTGAGTAATGAAGTCTAATTACATAGATATAAGTATATAACTTGTCTCCTAAGAGGTTTTATTTACAGAAAGATTTTTCTTGTTAAGATATTGAATTGATTTATTAGGCATAGCTGCATAATTGAAAAGTGTAAGTACTGGACTCCACTTGAAAGCATAGATACTGCATTAAAGTAAAGCTGCCATCCAGTATGAATAATGCTGGTGTTATGTTTTAAAACATGTCAGATTTTCTTAAGTGTATCTTTCTTCTTTAAACTTTGATCAGCTGAGATAAATGCTTTTCATTTGGCCTTAACTGTTTGTCACAAGAAGATAAGAGATAGACAGCTAATGAAGTAAATTGATGTGCTGCTACAGTTAGGGAGAATTAGAGTCTAATACTGTTGGAGTTGATAGTATAACTGTTTCTTTAAAAAATTGGCATGGTTGCATGACATTATGAGAAAGAAAATAGACCTAACACATTCAAAAATGGCCAATACTTAGAAGTATTGGGGTAAAGTTAGGTATAATTTTTATCTAATGCTCTTCAAGTACAGTGCATTTTTTTCTTCAAAGAAGTTATAATTAAGAGTATATTGAGTCAAATATTAATGATATCAAATAATGAATATTAAAAATATATTGCTGGTAGGTACCAAAAAAGGATAGTGTGAATTATATTCTGTAGCTCAACTTGGAAGTTCAACTGTCAGAGAGAAACTTGTCTCATTGAAATCTCTCTGAAATAGACTGCATGCATATTTAACCCAATAGCTTCAGGCATTCGGAGATGGAGGAAGCAAAATCAAAAGCACCATATCAAAATTAACGTCAAGCCATGTGTTTTTCTCTTAAAGTTTTGAAGTAATTTTTAACACAGATAGTAACTTGGTTTGAAATTTAAACACACAAACGTACAGGTTTGCTAGCTGGAGAATTTCCATGCCTGGGGGAGGGGAGGTGACAATTGGTGCATTCAGTACAGAACACGTGTAATGATAATAAAGTTGATTGGTTGAGCTCTATAGCATTTTTTTTTCTTTTTCTCTCTTCCTGTAGTGTAGTTCAGCTGAGGGTGGAAGGGTTCTCCCCCATCCCTCCCACCACGAAGAAGACGTAGGTTGATACCATTTTTATTGTTCTTGGGTGAGAAATAAACCATATGCTTTAGCCTTTTAAATGGCTACACCAAAGAGAAAATTGAACCAGGCTCTCTTCCCCACTCCTACTGGACTTTGGGGTGGGGTTATTCCTCTAAATGTTTTAGTGGACTTCGGGTTAGCTTAATGCTTCTGCCCCAGGGCAAAGAAGCAGTTGAGGGAAAGAAATGTCAAGGACGTCAGAGGCAAGCTGGACTGAGTGAAGTGTGGAGTAGGAAGCTTATGTCTGAAACCCACCCCTCCCCTGGATACCAGGCAAAGGCAATGAGAGTCAGAACCAGCTGATGCCGCTGCTGCTGCTTCCCGTTTCCAGGGTGAAATTTTCACAGCAGCTCTTCTAAAAGGAGGAAAAAATCCCTAACCAGCAGCGGAGAAGATCCTATCACCCAATCCAAGCTATGTAACCTTTTAGTCAGGCTTTTCAAAGAAATCCGCATTTTAAAAGCCAGCATTTATGGTCCAAAATATGGGACGGGAATCAGAGCTGGTAGGAAAATATGAAAAGCCTCTTTACACCCTGAGTATTTGAAACGATCCGATGAGCATAGGAAGTGGCTGCCAACGCTCTGGCGGCTGCTCGTGCTGCCGCGGCTGCCGCTGCTGTTCCTCGCAGAGGGCTGGACAGAGCTAGTCCCGGTTTCAGCACCTCCGGCGCTGGACAGCTCTTTGCACGCCGCACCGCTGCCTGCTTGCTTTTTCCCACTCTCGCTTTGCATTACTGGAGATGCATCTAAATTGCATCCTGTTCAACAACAAGTAGAATTTTTTTCCTGTACAGGAATTACAGTAGACGACTCTCTCAATTAAACTGCATTTTCTTCTTTACGGATTTGGCTATCAGGCGTATTTATCCCGATTTCCTCCCCCTTCACTCCCCTTTGCAGGAACGAGTCTTTGGGAACGTGGTCCACCCAGGGATGTAAAACTGTGCTTACCGATGCATCCCATACGAAATGCTTATGTGATCGTCTCTCTACCTTCGCCATTTTGGCTCAGCAACCTAGAGAAATAGTAAGTAACAAAGAGAAAACACGGCTTTAATGCAAAGGCAGGGACATTGTGGCTAGTGTTTCTCCAGGGAACTGCATTTTAAATGGGGAAATGAAAAATGTTGCAGGGTGGCAAAATTGGGTTCGTCTCCTCCTTAGCTACAGTAGCTTGGTGGAATGAATTCTAGTTGGTATTCTATAACTAAATTCTACTCAATTTTATGTCTTCTAACTTGAAATTTCTGCAGTGTAGTTTTAAGGATGTAGTCCAATCATATTACTAATATGCTGCAAACTTTCAAATAAAAATGATCGTCAACTTAACCTTTATTTTGAAGCTGGAAAGATGTTCTGGGGAATTTGTGAAGGTATTGTTAGTAGTAGAATGAAGACCCCAGACACTATAGTGAAACACATTGCATATCTGCATTGGATATTTTCAGTACAGGTTTTCTGGAAGTGTCCTTGGATGTAAATATAAATAAAGAAATATATATGTTAATCAAATGAAGTTTCTATGAAAGCATGGCTGTCAGGAACTGTAAAATTATTCCTTAATAGTATATGGTTTTTCAAAAATACTTTCTGAAAGAGACAGTTGTACATAACTGTCTGAAAGAAAAATAATATTCTCATCAATTATATTTTGAGGAAATATAACTCAGAATGAATAATGAACAATTATTATTCAGGCAAATGTGACATTCTGCTTGCATTTGGCCTAAATAAGCATCACTCTTCTTACTAATTTTGATGATAAAAACTAATACAATCTGATGTGCATATTTGAGGTTTTAGAACACGCTTAAAGTGTATTCCTTCAAACTCCCAATGTTAACAATATGAAAACCAACAAATTTAATTAATTAATGTCATGTAAGTGTCCAAGGAAAGAAACCTTCCAGATCAGTGAATGCATGTAATCTTTATATATGTTTTAAAAGATAGAAAGCTTATTTTTCAAGGTCATGTATTTAGGGACTGATACTGGCATTGTAATAATTATCTCCACATATTTTGTCCATTAAAAAAAGTCACAAAATATACTTAAAGGTTTTAAATTTGATGTTTTATTTTCTCCTATATCCTCAGAGGCCAAGCAAGTACAATTAAATGTGAGAATACTTGACTTAGAATAAAGTTGTCAAAAAGTGAGAAAGTTTGAAAAATCTTCAGTATCTATATACAGATATAGGTATCATAATGAGTTGTAAATGGTAGGATCAAGATAAATTTTACCAAGAATCATATTGTGAATTGACTAACCTGCAGTTAGTTAAAGAAAAATGAGTGATGCTTCAAATTTTAGCTAGAGAAAATTTAACATGTGAATGTTGACCAAGTTGTGGTTTTAGGTCTTGATTTTCAAAAGTTGTAAGGATGTAATATTCCATAATCCACTATTTAAAACTCTAAGGACTTTATTACTTCACAGTGGGAGAGGGAGGAAGCTGGAATTAGTATTTTTAGAGGTTGAAATATGAGAACAGAGTGGATTCATGGGTAACTATCTGGTAACTATAACAACTATATAGGCTATTTTTGAGTGATAGGTTAGCTTTGCTGAGTCTAGAAGTTATTTTAATTCATTAAAAACCAATTTGTTTCTTTTTTATTTTGTTTAATTCACAGATCATGGAATCCTCTGGCACACCTTCAGTTACCCTAATAGTAGGCAGTGGTCTTTCTTGCTTGGCCTTGATTACCCTAGCAGTTGTCTATGCAGCATTATGGAGGTAAGTAATCAACTGATAGACTTGAAATGGAATGCTTAGTTGTTCATAGTTAAATCAAGGCATGTGATAATTATTATATGTCTCCTGTCTTCTTAATTCACTGAAAGCAGTATTTTTACAACTGAGTTATAATTGATGTGATTGAGCTATAATAAATGAATTGTATTTACCTAATTTTCCTATATATTTGCCTGAGTTGAGAAAATAAACAGTACACACGTAAACTTTTATTCTGATTTCAAATGTTAGTAGCCTTCAACAAGTTGCTTACCCCAAACATAGTACTCTTATACCACAAGTTCAATCTATATGTGGTTTCTATTTATCCCAATCGCTATGGAGACTGAGTCTAACTGGTACAGTCAAATTAATTTATCTGTTATAAAAATATAATCTCAAGTTCTCAAGTTTTAAACACATGCTTTCAGTATGCCCCAGACAACTAGTGAACTCTTCTATAATATTAAAGCACTAACATAATACCACCATATTCCAGAAAATGCCTGTTGGTTGAGTGTGTCCAAGATGTCAGACTTTGACAAATTGATTAAAAGAAGTCATAAAAATACACAAAGAGAAGTTATTGAAAAATTTTGTTCTACAATAGTTGAAATCGAACCTACTTGATATATGAAAGACTAGTATTTTTAAAGACTTGTTTTTGATTGTGTTACTAAGAATTAGACCTGTGAAGTTTATTGTCTACTCACATATTGATAAAATACATAGCCATATGGCCAAAGTACTGGATTTTTCTAATGGATTTTTAAATTTTTAAATGTTAAACATGTTTGTATCCATTTTTATTATTGAAAAATAATCTAAATATTTTAACTATATTAGTATATAGAAAATTGCCTGATATTTTCTGAATGTTGTAATATTAGAATTGCAAAAGTAGATGGTTCTGCCTCAGAAATCTTAATCTTTATTCATTTAAGATAAAAAACATGGCCGGGCGTGGTGGCTCAAGCCTGTAATCCCAGCACTTTGGGAGGCCGAGACGGGCAGATCACAAGGTCAGGAGATCGAGACCATCCTGGCTAACATGGTGAAACCCCGTCTCTACTAAAAAATACAAAAAACTAGCCGGGCGAGGTGGCAAGCACCTGTAGTCCCAGCTACTCGGGAGACTGAGGCAGGAGAATGGTGTAAACCCGGAAGGCGGAGCTTGCAGTGAGCTGAGATCAGGCCACTGCATTCCAGCCTGGGTGACAGAGCGAGACTCTGTCTCCAAAAAAAAAAAAAAAATTAGATAAAAAGCATTCAGTTGAAAAATGAATTACAATTTTATTTAAAAAGACCATTTTACTTCACTCTTTTAAGAAAATGTATTGTTCTTCATTATAATTTTTACTCTTTTGAGAGAAATAATTAATTGTCACAGATACTTAAATTGTCAAAGTTATGAAGAGTTTTTATGCTTCATGCAAAAGTAAAAAATATGTATATCTTGACCCTTTAGCACTGGTACATGATGGAAATCCTTCCTTCCTGTGAAGGAATTATCTAGTAGTGAAACACTGACAAAGTGGGACAATCTGATAAAATATGTCCTGCTCCAGGAAATGAAAGAAATGCTTAGTTTAAGCATGACATTGTAGGCAGCAGAATCTTGGGTTCAGGGCTCACTCAAGCAGACATTGTCTCGGTAATGCAAAAGTAAGATGGATAAACATTGAAAAGCAGACAACTTCCTCTACCACAATTGTTTAAATACAGTTGTTTAAACATGAGGCAGCATTTAAAGACTAGGAATTAGGTAATCACAATAGCAACATAATGCATGCTCACTGAACTATTTAGAACTAAATTCCATTTATCAGCATTTAGGTTTCAGGCAGCAATTCCACCTTTTATTTACCCCTCAATACATATCACTAATACTAGCATATACATTTTCAGGATAGGTGATGTGTATATTTAATCAAGGAAGCATACAATTAATTAGTCAATAATAAAGTTTTCTTTAATGCAGAAAGTTCAGGAAAGTCACTACTACAATATTTTTTCTAAGAATTATCAAAACAATTCAAAGGATCTATTAAAACTTGAGATGGACTTGAGAATTATAGAAGAGAGTACCAAGAAACAACACAAATCTAAATCCCTAAGAGTTAGTGGTCATCATCAACTCATTCTATGCAAATGGAAGAATTGAAATAATATTAGTAGTTTAAAAGAAGTGACAAGACTCCATGAATTATTAAGTGAATCTTGATAACATCATGAATTAAATGCAGTTTATAAACACCTATAGCAACACCAATAGAAACTTTGAGAACTGAATTTTAAAACCCCACACAATTGTGAAGTATTATCCTTGCTTACTAGAAGGATGCCATTAAACATGTAGGGTATATATTGTGTACTGTATAATATTACTGTATGCTATTAAGCATGCTAGGTTCCTACCACCTTTTATTCTAAGTAAAAAGTTTAGAAATTTTGATTTCTAAAGAGTTGTGACATGTACAAGCATCTCAAGTATTTTATACATAATAGGCTGTTTATAAATTTGTTGGTGTTCCATGTAGTTCATCAGAAATGTTCACCAAAAATTTAATACATTAGGTTATATTCTCTTCACCTATAGATAAGTTTGGCAGAATTACATTTCTACATGAAAAACTAATGAAGCATGTCCTTGTCATCACTGTATTAACATAAAGCATTCTTAAATTTTGTTTAAAAAAATCTAATATGGTAAAGAAATATGTGAAAATTGAGACATTTCATAGCAATTATGAAGGCAGCAGTAAGACTCAGTTTTGATAAAAATAGAAACATATAACAACTTCAGACTAGTCAGTTTTGGATATTTCATTATCATATTTCTGTCTATTTACAAAACAAAAAGTTTCACTGAAACCCTTTTCATAATGTCTGTGTGTTTGTGCTTTCATGGAAGCCATTAACATCAAAGAGAGGGTTAATTTTATGAAGCCCCTTAACTTTTTATATAATATTCCCCAGCCACCAAAAAGAGACTACTTAATAGTTAATGATGTCTTCAGCATCTCAGTGTGTGGTTTATTCTATTGTTTGCGCTGATGATACAGGAACAAGGTTCAGTAACCCCGAGGCCATTTTGTGTTGAGATTTGATCTAAGTTGGTCCCATTTGAGTTTGTTTTGTGACTGAAGGGAATTTCTTTTTGTATTACAAAAACTCCTTTGTGTATTTTATTGTTATTCTTACTCTTGTGTTCTTTTTGGAAATGTGTGATGAAATGTGAGGATTCTACCTTAATAGTCCTCAAAGACAGGAAAGACAGACAGACAGACAGACAGACAGAGAAGTTTGATAGATTTTTACCTTCCAGAGTGCCTCCAGATCATTGGCACTCCTGTCTAATACTGCATAGAAAAGCTCATGCCTGCTGTAGAATGTGATTCCATGTTATAATAGAAATTGAACAGGCCTAAACACACAGCAAATACAACAGTGTCTTTTTGTTACTGTCAGTCAGTGATTTACCACTGAATACAGTGAAGCAAAATAGCTGTTACTCTTTCAGGGTAAACAGCTGGTAGAACATTTGATTCTGAGCAGTTTTCTCTATGGCTTATATTCTTGGTGCACTTAACAACGATATAACAGACTGTATATAAACACTTCTTCATGAGGGTAAAATATGGCATATGTCAAGTGATTTTCCAGCCTGAGAGTGAATTATCATTTGTGAATTGGATTCATTTTTAGAAATAAAGATTCATTTTTTGAACAATTACTTAGGAAAAATATAAAGAGTAACAGCCTAATTACATTAAAATGCTTGAGTGGATAAAAGTGTTCACAGTTTCATGAAAGTAATGGTATCCTTCTAGTAAATAACAATAATACTTCACAATTTGTGTGATTTTTTTCTTTTTGGTTCTCAAAGTTTCTATTGGTTGATTCATATGATAATGCTAAACGTATATACACACACATATATAAACATGTATATAAAGGTATTATACTAATTCACATATTTCCAAGAAGTTTTATATGTTTAGTTAAAAAAAAAAAAAAGTGTACCATGACAACAGATGGGCAACTTAGGCTCTATCAGAAATGCTATATTGTCCCACCAATGTATAAGAAAAAAAAATCCTGAAGGACTCTTGCACATGCCATGCCACTATAAAATTGGGTCTCTAAAAGTGACTATTTATTTTAGGAACTATTTTTATATTTTTTATTTTTGTAAATATTCCTGTGCTACAGTACTTATTGTTCCAGATGAATGCCATCAACTTGCACAACATAGAATTCTTCATCTTTCTGTTGGATTTTAAAATTGGACAACTTTTCTCTCTCTGGCTAGGTACATACGATCTGAGAGGTCCATAATACTAATTAACTTCTGCCTGTCTATCATCTCATCCAATATCCTCATACTGGTTGGACAGACTCAGACACATAATAAGGTATGACTGGTGATTATTCTGATTCTTTTTGTGTGTTTATGTTTTGGCATATAGTTGGTTATTGATAATCTAAACATTCATTCTAAAATGGAGAACTTCTGACAAAATTATATTTTAAAGCAAAATTTGTTTATTGGTTTCTGAATAAAAACATTGCCTACTCCAGTTCAGAAGTGTATACCCTTGGATTAATTTCCTGTGGGTTGAGAGGTTGTTCATAAGAGTAAAAATGTATGTTTATTAAACATTATATCAAAGCTCTGTGAGTTCAAAACCTTGGGACATCAAAAGCACATATTTCGATTCATTAGTCTAATGGTAGTAAGATCTAATTGTGATAGCATAGAAGGCTTGTATTTTGGTCTAATTTATTAACATATTGATTCCTAAAAGGTAACTATGAATTGCTTACAAGTGTAACATCTCTCTTGAAAATCCACCTGAAAAATATCCATAGGTAATAATTGAAGAAAGTGTTAGATGAAAGCTACTTTAGATTTTATGCCTTTCAAAAGTTTTGGTTAACCTAAAAGTCTTTTGATACTTAGCAGAATGTAAAAGTATGTTTTCTGTTTATATGAATGAACCAATTTATATGAGTTCAATGACCATGTTTTTTTCCCAGAAATGATTGTCTTTACTATTCTGAAATGCATTTTAAGAAACCCATAATAGCAATTTGAAGTTAACTCACCCCTGCCTCAAAGGGATTCTGTTAAACACCACTTTGATAACTTATTTGTCCATCAATCACATGCCTTCAGGCCTGTTATTTTTCAGCTTTTTAATTTTCCGATACTAAAGGGAATAATTAAAATTTTTCCCATAAGCCATCATTTTAAAATAATCATGTGCACTTCAGTAGGTTTTTTTCATGTATTATATATTCATAGGACATGTATTAACGTCAAGGATAATGGATAGTCTGTTTATTTTGCTAACCTACGTTCCTAAGACTGGTGATTCCCACTAAAAGAGTCCAAATTCTAGGTCTGGGTAGGACCTAGGAGGCTGCGTTAAGTGATTCTGATGAATGTTTCTTCTTGGCCCACATTGCCCTAGGTCAGGGGAAGGGCCCAAAGAGTAGGCCACAAATCCCAAAGGAGAAATCAAAAACGACAACCCCATCAAGGACCCTGTAGAAATAAAGATAACTTTCATGTCTTTGAGTGTTTAATTTTCCTCCATTTATTTCCTGTATCTTTTCTTCTTAAAGAAAGAACCTGAAAGAAAGTAAAGACTATTAAAATATAGTTCAGGTCCATGTTATAAACATTTAATACAAAATTTAAAAGGAAATACATAGTAAAGAAAAAAGAGAGAGAGAGAATGACTAAAGGTGAGAGGGATGCCAATCAGAATTGGGAGAGAAGAAGGCACAAAATAACCAACAGAATGAAAAATTAGGGTAAACATGAATGTAAGTGAAAAGAAAAAGGGAAACAAAAAGACAATCATAGGAAGGAAGTAGAGATAAAGGGGATGAGACGGACTGTAAACCTTAAAGAATTATTAAATTACTCATGTCATTCTTTCCTCTTTGGTTGTTCACTTGGGCTAGGCCTCAGATCTCTTAGAAATGTTCACACACTGGTTAATACCTATTCCCAATTTTTTAACTGCTTGCCCTTCAACCTTCACCCAGAAAAAGAGAGCTTTCCTCTGAAATAGGAATTGTTTATTGGGATCAGGAACCAGAAAAAGTCAAGCTAGAGCCAGCTTGAGCTCAGAGTTTAAGTTTCTTTCACCAAACATTCTTCCTTTTCTGTTGTTTTTTACCCTCCAAACACTCTTGACTTATACCTCTCCTTAGACTATGAAAAACTGCATGATCCACAGTACAAAATATGCTTTTAAAACTGTTTCATGCTGTTTGGTAAAGTTTTTACAAGTTCTGAGCCAAATGGTACTACAGACATTTCTACAAGTTGTACTCCACATCATGGTGGTTATGGTCTAAATCACTGATGTACAATAGAAGTGCAATGCAAGACACAAATACAAGCCACATATGTAATTTAAATTATATTAGTAGCCAAATTAAAAAAATAAAACCTGACGAAATTAATTTTAATATATAATGTTTACCTCAGTATATCTACAATATTACCATTTTAAGACATAATGTAAAATTATTAATGCAACATTTTACAATCTTTTTTAAGTCTTCAGAATCTGGAGTATGTTTTATACTGATGATACATCTTAGTTTGAACTAACTGCATTTCAAATGTTCAATAGCTACATGCAGCTAGTGTCTACCATGTTGTGTAGGTCTAAATGTCAGGTATATTCAGAAACTAAAATTATCTCAAAAAACTACATTCTGTCTGCCCAGTTTGAACTTCATAGGTTTTCAATGTCCTCTTTTTTTTTGTAATAATGTCTTTTGAGATCTCCAAATATTATGAATATCAAAGACAAGATAAATTTGGTTTACTTTTCATTTCTTATTTTGAGGAAGGGCTGGTATTGACTTACTACCAAAATAAGAGTTTGATGTCGTTTCTCCCCCAAGTAATTAACTATAGAATAGCTTCTGTGTAGTTTTGCAACCAAAGTGGTTTTGTTTCAGATTGACTAATGCTAATTTTTGCTGCTATAGTTATTGATGCATTTGGGGAGGAGTGGTTAGTTAAGTGGTAGTATTGATGAAGAAAATAAGAGATTATTAGTTTGTTCTTATGCTATATTAATTTTGCTTTACTAGCTCTGAGTAGATGTTCTTACAATCCTAGGACAATTCACATTAGAGTGATTAGAAGAGAAAATTACAAAATTCTGGAATTTTATTCTTAGTCACTCAAAACAATATCACATTTTCTAGGGGAAATAATCTGGTTTTTTATTAGTTGAATTAGATTGACTCTATTTGTATTTATATATGAGAATTTGGTATGTGAAAGACTACATCTGTTTGTATTTGAGATTAATGGTGTCTCAAAAAAATAGAAAAATACAAAGCGTGTTGTCTGTATAAACTTATGTGCATAAACTACAAATAAATTTTTTTGAAACTGTAAAATATTGTTCGATGACTAAAGTATTTGATTTTGGCTTTGTATAGGATCCCTTTGCTTCTGTGGGCATTTTTTCATTGATCAGATTTGTATCTTTGACTTCCCTGATAAGTTTTAATTGATGCTTTCGTATTCCCATCTTAGAAAGTGTAAACATCTGAGAGAGCTTCTTGATGTAGAAATTATTTGATACTGCTTCAGTGAGTTGTCATGGCTAGTTTGTATGAAAGCTGGTATCTGATGTCGATGTACAGAATAGTTCTGAAGTGTCATATGAGGGTGTTTCTCTGAATTGCTTATTGAAATATAATTGACCTGATTATCTTGCTACTGAATATCTCTGCTTCCTTTTGAATTGAGATATAAACAAGCTGAAATAATTCATTGCATAAAATAAATGTATTCAAATGTTTTAAATGTATATTCAATTGCTGGCAACAAAGTAAGGAACCAAGTGCATTTTATTATATCTTTTCTTAAAATGCAGTTGTAAAATGAAATTATAACCCACTTCATTATATTTTGAGTTTTCCCATAAAGTGATATTTCCCTTTTATCTCTTTGTGCATTTAAACTTTCAACCAGGATGTCTTTGTATTGCTCAAATGTTATTCATTTGTAAAGAGTTTTCTTTACACCTTTAAGTGTTTTTGTTGAGCTGAGTAGACTATTTTTGGTACTACTGTTTTGCAGAAAGCAAAGATTATTTTGAAAACGTAAATTCAGAGAATAGTTTTTCTTGATGACAAAAGCATATATTGCTTTTGCTTCAAAGGACTTTAAGGATTTAAAGTATTTATCATATTGAAGATTTCATAGCACTCTTTTTAACTGATAGAAGACAAATTTGGCAAAACTCTTGGTTTTTTGGTTAGATAAGGATAACCACCCAAGAACTTCAAAGAGCTGGGAGATAGCTTCTGTCTCTCAGAACCTCACTACCAGGTTATTATTATAACCTTCTTTTATTAAAGCAAGTCTAAGTCCAAATTTTATCACACATTTAGATATTTATTAGATAATCCCTCATTAGCAAATCAGGAAAAAAACCTATTCCGTAAGCTCAATGAGGGCCTAGGTCTTTTGATCTTTTAGATACTTTCACCCACCCTGTATGTAATATTCACTGAGGTGGAACTGACGTGGACATAGCAACAATCTAGGAGCAGGATTCTGTGCCCTTTAGTCAGTGTCGTTCAGTCCTCCTAATCCAATGTCCGGACACAGAATGATGATTGTGGATAAAATTGTGGGCCCCATCGCTAAAAGATATGGGATATAGGCCTCAGTGGAATCTTATGTACAGTTCATTTAAGAGTAAGGGGTGTTTAACTGTTTTAGCCAATACACATATCTTCAATTCCTTTACTTTCACCAAAGGGAATCCATTAATACATTCATTATAGTGATTAACCAGACACTCGTTCACCAATAAAGACTAATCTTTTGTATTTAGTTTGATAATGAGTAAAGTGTTGTCTTGTGGCTAGATACACCTCAGTAAGAAAGACCTGTAGTTGCCGTGTATGGGCCTTCCAAATATAAAGCCAACTGACCAACTAGTCTGGGCATTCTTGGACTCCTCCTAGAATTACAGGTTAAACTAACTGGCACATATATGGTATCATACTGGAAATACCAAAATATTATAAAATAAATTGCAAATATTATAACAAACATACAAAGGTTAATATTTTGAGAAACACTAGTCAATTGTGAGAGAACAAAGAGATATTAGCTTGAGTCTTAATTGACCTAGGAGTAAAGCGAAAGTCCTCATTGATAGATAAAGGGAAGTTTCTAAATTATTTGGGGTGGTCAAACATATTCTTAGCATTATTTGGGAGAAAATTATCTCATAGTTCTTTATGTATGGAGATTGTATTACATAATGGGCTGTGTCTTTTAATTCAGACTTGTAAAAGATACAAAAATTCTCCATCTCAAAGCACTTTTAAAAGTCCCATTCTCTATTATGTTTTCTTCTACTTCATCTTGTGGTTATTTACCTTTTATAAAGATGTTTTGTTTTTGTTCTGTAGTTTGAATAGAGAGAATTAGTAAACATGGGTCAAACTAGTAGGTTATAGTTACTCTAATGGAAGATGATTTTGTTTTGTCATCATTGTGTTTTTTAAAAAATAAAACCTTGAATTTGAATACCTTACCTTGGGTCAAGCACTCTCTAATTTACCTATTTGTCCCATCACTGTCTTTTGCCAATAGTCCCAGCTTCTTCACACATTTATGTATATGCCTGACCTCTAAATATCTGTGTGTTTTCAACTTCTGAGAAAAAATATTTAATACGTATTTATAGCTATCCATTCAGTTCTGCCTGATACCCTTCGAAGCAGACTGCCCCCTGCTCTAGAGATTCAGTGTTCTACATGCTTCTTTGGGAGATACCAGTCTCAGACGGGGATGGTTAAGAGAAGGCATTGTAAACCAGGTAGACTTCAGTATCCTAAATCTACCAGTTCTCCTAGTTGTGTGATTTTTTTTTTTTTTTTTTTTTTTTGCAATTTTCTTTTTTTTATTTCCATAGGTTTGGGGAGAATAGGTAGTATTTGGTTACATGAGTAAGTTCTTTAATGGTGATTTGTGAGATTTTGGTGCACCCATCACCTGAGCAGTATACACTGAACCCAATTTGTAGTCTTTTAGCTTTCACCCACTTCCCACTCTTTCCCCCCAGTCCTCAAAGTCCATTGTATCATTCTCATGCCTTTGCATCCTCATAGCTTAGCTCCCACTTATGAGTGAAAACATACGATGTTTGGTTTTCCATTCCTGAGTTACTTCACTTAGAATAGTAGTCTCCAGTTCCATTCAAGTTGCTGCAAATGCCATTAATTCGTTCCTTCCTATGGCTGAGTAGTATTCCATCATATATACCACAATTTCTTTATCCACTCATTGATCAATGGACATTTGGGCTGGTTCCATACTTTTGCAATTGTGAATTGTGCTGCTATAAACACAAATGTCCAGATATCTTTTGCATACTATGACTTCTTTTCCTCTGGGTAGATACCCAGTAGTGGAATTGCTGGATCAAATGGTGGTTCTACCTTTGGTTCTTTTTTTTTTTTTTTTTTTTTTTTTTTTTTTTTTTTTTTTTTTATGGATAACATCAATTTATTCATGACAGAATAAATCTTTTAAATCTGATAAAAATTACAAGGTTATAAAGTATATTAAGTTCCTCTAACAGATGACTTAACTTCTACACTTTCTGACATTTTCCACAATAACATTTTATTTTATTTTATTTATTTATTTTTTTTTATTATACTTTAAGTTCTAGGGTACATGTGCATAACGTGCAGGTTTGTTACATATGTATACTTATGCCATGTTGGTGTGCTGCACCCATCAACTCGTCAGCACCCATCAATTCATCATTTATATCATGTATAACTCGCCAATGCAATCCCTCCCTCTTCCCCCTCCCCCCTCCCCATGATAGGCCCCAGTGCGTGATGTTCCCCTTCCCGAGTCCAAGTGATCTCATTGTTCAGTTCCCACCTATGAGTGAGAACATGCGGTGTTTGGTTTTCTCTTCTTGTGATAGTTTGCTAAGAATGATGGTTTCCAGCTGCATCCATGTCCCTACAAAGGACGCAAACTCATCCTTTTTTATGGCTGCATAGTATTCCATGGTGTATATGTGCCACATTTTCTTAATCCAGTCTGTCACAGATGGACATTTGGGTTGATTACAAGTCTTTGCTATTGTGAATAGTGCCGCAATAAACATACGTGTACATGTGTCTTTGTAGTAGAATAATTTATAATCCTTTGGGTATATACCCAGTAGTGGGATGGCTGGGTCATATGGTACATCTAGTTCTAGATCCTTGAGGAATTGCCATACTGTTTTCCATAATGGTTGAACTAGTTTACAATCCCACCAACAGTGTAAAAGTGTTCCTATTTCTCCACATCCTCTCCAACACCTGTTGTTTCCTGACTTCTTAATGATTGCCATTCTAACTGGTGTGAGATGGTATCTCATTGTGGTTTTGATTTGCATTTCTCTGATGGCCAGTGATGATGAGCATTTTTTCATGTGTCTGTTGGCTGTATGAATATCTTCTTTTGAGAAATGTCTGTTCATATCCTTTCCCCACTTTTTGATGGGGTTGTTTGTTTTTTTCTCGTATATTTGTTTGAGTTCTTTGTAGATTCTGGATATTAGCCCTTTGTCAGATGAATAGGTTGCAAAAATTTTCTCCCATTCTGTAGGTTGCCTTTTTTTTTTTTTTTTTTTTTTGAGACGGAGTCTGGCTCTGTAGCCCAGGCTGGAGTGCGGTGGCCGGATCTCAGCTCACTGCAAGCTCCGCCTCCCGGGTTTATGCCATTCTCCTGCCTCAGCCTCCCGAGTAGCTGGGACTACAGGCGCCCGCCACCTCTCCCGGCCAGTTTTTTGTATTCTTTAGTAGAGACGGGGTTTCACCGTATTAGCCAGGGTGGTCTCGATCTCCTGACCTTGTGATCCGCCCGTCTCGGCCTCCCAAAGTGCTGGGATTACAGGCTTGAGCCACCGCGCCCGGCCAGTTGTGTGATCTTAAGCATGACACACTGCATCTCTAGACCTAAGCTTGTTATCAAGGTTACATGAATTAGTACATATGAAGCACTTAACCCAGAGGCTGGTATCAGCACTTAACCCAGATGGTGGTACTGTTTAAGTGTACGGACCACTTAAACAGTAGCTATAATTATGCCAAAGATAATTATGACACCTAGATACACATCTGATTCTGTCCTTCTCTTCTTACCTTCATATTTCCTCATGTCTAATTTCCTGCTCACCACTAAATTCACCATTTCTGTCTCCACCCCAGTCTTTTGCATTCAAAGGCAAAATTGAATGCCTTTTCTGTAGTCTCTAACTCAATTACATAGGCTAGAACTCTGAAAGTTACCCTTGATGACTCCTTCTCTCTCATGGAGTAAATCTAATAAATCATCCACCTATGACAGTTTAACCCTCAAATATTTATCAGATCTAGTTTCTTGTCTCTATCAGGTATTGGTCATACTGCTTACAGTATTATCAGCCCCATTATCTATCCTTGGGACAAACATTCGAATGTGACCACTCGATTTCCCTATGTAACATTTACTGTTGTCTCATTTCCTACAGAAGTAATTTTCAAATTGTGCTCAGACACAAGCAGTGAAACATATTTTGTTTATCTGTGAAGATTTTTTCATTCACTGCTTTTCTTGTAATAATATATTGGAACTCAGGAATAAATCATACAAGAGAAAAACTTCTGGAGCTTGTAAAACCTGAGAAAAAGAAGATCTTAAAAATGACCCGTGCTGACCTCTCCATACTGTTTCTATTTTACTGACTTTTGTTATACCAGCATCACCAAACTTCTACTAGTTCATCCAAATTAATCTATTTTTTGTTGTTGTTTCATGCTATACTTCATCCTGGGGCACTGCTCCTCCACCCCAACCCCACCTGACTTCCTAACTGTCTTTATTTGTCTAAAGCTCATTCTCTGACACTCTGATCAGTTTTCCCATTAGAGAAAACCCTCCTTAGGCACACCTGCTCTGGGTTCCAGGATTTCCAGTGCATACCTATTATCTTGCATTATATTACCTGCTTCTAATCAAACTATATACTTCTTAGGGCAGGACTAGGTTATACTCATTCTTAAATCTCTTGCAAGCATATAGTCTATGTATAGTAAGTAAATAATATTATTAAATGAATGAAATAAATTTGAATATATTTGTGCTTATATCTATGAATCTAATAGCTGTCGTTAGTCTTACAAAAAGCAGAGTCCCCCACTCTAGACAAGATCTCAGCTAATAGTGATAGATTATTTTTCTAGGGCCTGTTTTAGCTCTAAGTGATTGATGGCATGCTTTAAATATGATCTGGCCCCTGGATTTTAGTTAAGGAGATGCTGAAAACTAGTAATTGTTCATCTTTTTTCTTCATAAGAATATAATGTTCATAGCCTTAAAAAGAAATGTGCTTAGTTATAATTCTTCTCACTGGAGACATATCCTGCCAATAGTGTCCCAAGTGTAAGTCTATTATGTCTCAAATGAATGTGTGATTTTAATGGTCGAGGGTAACACCTATTTAGATTCATTAAAATCTAATTTGTTGACTTGCTATGATGTTTGTAAAATGATTTGAATGTAATAAGCTTATGTGTGATTCACTTGGTTTCATTTTGAACTATCTTACTAACTTAGAGTTCTTCTGGATTCCTGAAAACCTTCATCAAACCAAGAAACATAATGGTTGGCTAGCTTCTTGATTTCCCTGGGCTCCCAGCAATAAAACATGATTTCCCAAAACAGATTCCCAATGAAGTGAGAGACAGTGAGATAGCAGAGACTCTGTTGTCCTACTGTAACCTCCTCATCCCTCAATTATTCATTTCCAGTTTTGTGTGGTAAAAGCCAGAGACCACATTACTGTAAACAGGGCAAAGATCAATATGAAGAATGGGCTCAGGGCAAGCAAAGAAGATGAACGTGGAATTATTTGACAATAGAATTACTGAAATGATTGAGATGTCAAGAGTTCAATGACCTTGAGGGACCAGGAAGCAGTTTGGACATTCAGTGAGTATTCTTAGCTTCAGCTTCAAAGCTGATCAAAACTGAAGAGTGAGCATGCACTCAACAAGGGAGAAGCAGAACATGAGTCTCAGCCTAGTGTGCAGGTGATTGCTTTGACAATGTCAGGCCTACTCTCATTAATTTTTGTTCATTTATGCTGAGGGAGTTGTACAAAAGCCAGACAATGCAAAGAAACCCCATGACTTGATTAATTCTACTCTCCAACCCCACCACCCCTGCATTAGGCTTGGCCTTCATGATTTCTCACTTTGACTACTATAACATTCTTCTAACTTTCCTCTGCAACTAAAGCCTTTCCATTAGCCCATCCTCCATATCACTGTGAGAAATATCTTAAATTTAAAGAAAAAACAAACACCTGATTGCATAATTCCCCTGCTGCAAACTGTATGATGGATCTGTAGGGCTTATGAGATTAACTCCATGTTCTGCATATCACATGCATTCAGAGCTGCCTGAAGTACCTAAGTTGACTTTGTGGGAAATCAAAACTGCACTCTTTCAGGGAAGATGCGGATGAGTTATAAAATCATCCTCTACCCCCAGGCTAATATAGCCTCTAGCAAGCCTTCTGGCTTGGCAACAAGAGCTAGATTTCAGCATCCCCTTTCTGTTCCCTGCTAGGGACCCTCTCTGTGTGCATTCCACCTTTCTTATAGCTATGGGAGTTCCTCTTGCTTCTGTGCTTTTGCACTTGCTTTTTACTCTGTCTGATAAACTCCTGCCACACTTCAGAGTGGACTTATGCAAACCATCTTAGCTCCTACAACACTCCTTTCTGCTATCATAGCATGTGATACATACCTCAACTGTTAGCACCCATCACCTTATTCTATAAGTGATTAATTCCTGATCAACCCTGCCCACTGTATTGTGATTCTCAAGGATGGTATGTCTGTCTTTTTACTGGATTTAAAGACCATTAACACTAGTACTTGTTTTATACATGGCATGAAATTAATAAATGTTGAATGAATGAATGAAGTTTTGACTATACCTATTGAATGAGGGATAATATAATAGGAGTATAGCCGCTTCATCTTTGGGGGCCCCATTTGGAATAATTGCAATAGAGGTCAATTTTTTTCATTGTTGTTGTATTGTTGTCATTTTATGATGATATAAGGGAGTTGAAGAAAATACTAAAGACTTACAGAATATTTTTGAGACCATCTTTTGATGAGAGATGGTTGAGTTAAATCAGATCTTATCTTTATGCAGAGATATCCAAAAGAGAATTTGAGAAATTGAGTGTCCTTCCAAGAGTCTCAAAGAAAGCTTGAAGAATATCTGCTTTTCTCCCCTGAAATCAAACCAGTAGAGAAATTACAAATGTCTCCCTATGTATTATTTTTCACCCTTCCCCTTCTTGGGACATAATATGAACTGGTCAGAAGTTTGGCTAATGTCAATAGAGGAATGATGTTGGAGTATAGCTGATAATGTTTATGAGAATTCTTAATACACTGTAAAATACTGAAGTACCACATAAACATCACAGAAAGTGAATTACTTTAATTTACAGATATTCTCACAAAAAAATGAAAAGCTGTTGAGATAAGATTATAATAGAATTTTCAATGGCCCATGATATGAACTTTGAGACTGTGCCTCTCAGGGTGAGTATGAGGTGAAGAGAGTAGAATTTAAGTTATCACTAAAGATCTTTTGACCAAAGTAAAATTTGTCTCAGTATGACACTGGAATGGTGTGAAGAGTGTAGCAGATAACTCCTTTGACAAATGCTTCCATAATGTATTTCAGAGGCTAGCAAACTTTTGGTGTAAAGGGCCATATAGTAAATACTTTAGGCTTTGTAGGACATATGCTATCTGTTGAATCTATTCAGTTCTGCTGTTGTTGCTAGAAAACAGTTATAGAAATAAAGCAATGGGTGTGGCTGGATTTGGCCTGGGACCTAGTCTTAGGCAATTTTGAGCTTTCTAGAAGTATCTTGTGTGCACACCAACAGAAGAACTGCAATGTAAGGTGAGGCCAGCCTATTTCTGGGCTGATGCTTTATGTAAAAATAACCTCCAATTCTGATGTGTCTACCCAAGGGTTAGCCTGTGTAGCCTGCAGAACTGGAACAGAGGACCTTGGCACTTTCTGAAAAGGCTTCTGCCAAGATGAAAAGGAGTGCAAAACACTTTGAATTTCTTCTTCTTCTTCCTTTGTCGCCCAGGCAGTGGTACGATCTCAGCTCATTGAAACCTCCTCCTCCCGGGTTCAAGCAATTGTCCTGCCTTAGCCTCCTGAGTAACTGGGATTACAGGTGTGCACCACCACACCCAGCTAATTATTGTATTTTTAGCAGAGACGGGGTTTCGCCATGTTGGTCAGGCTGGTCTTGAACTCCTGACCTCGTGATCTACCCACCTTGGTGTCCCAAAGTGCTGGGATTACAGGCATGAGCCAGTGCGACCGACCGATTTTCTTCTTTGGAGCACTCTGGAACTTATCACAGAATGCCTTCACTTATGATGCCAATTGGTTACCAGTGTATAACATTATGGAAAAAACCAGGAATCAGATCACTCTCAACCAAGCTGGACATTTTATAAACTCAAGAAGTTGAAAGTAGCTAACAAATACCCAGTGCATGAGACAACAAAGCTGGCTGTCTTTGTAGAAGAAAACTTCTTAATATACAGCAGTATTTGTTAAAGCCCTTATTAGAGAAACTCTTTCATCTGACAGTCTTGGGCAGAGAAGTAACATCTGAAGCAGAAAATAGAGATGGCAGAGTTAAGCTAATTCCCAACTAAATTCATGCATAGGCAGAGTTCTCTTTTTACCTCTCTGCCTCTATCCTATCTCACCCTACCCTAAAATTTGGATTGTTATTATGTATATCAAATCATAAGCACTGCTATAGCAAATCTTGGAACTAAAGACCAAACACTAATGCCTATAATAAAAAAAAAAGCAGATTAAAGTCCATTTTTTACTTTTGTGATAGCTAGTCAGTTAATTTTAAATCTTAAGCCTTGAAGAAAGAACTAGGCATATGATGGAATTGAGTCTAGGTCTTGACTATGAAATTTAAGATGTATGAAATTCAAAGTAAGTAAATTAAAATATTTATAGTTATCTTAGGCTGCTAGTGGATCAAATCAAAGATTAAGACTTCAATTGTAATGTAAAGAAGAAATTACTAGCTTTAACAGTAGACATATAAACAGAAGAATTTTAATTCGTTAATATTTGTGATGAGGGCCTGTATAAGTGTTCTTTGTTAAACTATAGTACACATAGTTTTAGTATATCTCTATAGATGTGTCTTTGGTAGATGATACATCAGTGTATACATGCAATTAGGACTACAGAAGGTTTTGAATGAATCTTATTTGTATCTATTTTATTGCCAATTAAATTCTATCTGTAATTTAAGTGATTTTTCCTAATGAATAGAAACGTGTATTGCTTTTACAAAATACAAATTAGTTCTGCTTTTTTCATTTACTTATTTTTGTTTATTTTCTTTGTATTAGAACTGAAACCATCTATTTCTCTGTTTAGAAATTTCTGTTATATATTTTCAAAATCTCCAAAATAAAGCTAAAAGGTGAATTCTGTATAGCCTAAGAACAGCATCCTTTATTACAACGAAAAGGACAATCTGTCCTGATTATCTCTTGCTATGTAACAAATTACCTCAAAGCTTAGTAGCTCAAAACATATTTATAATCCTCACCACTTCTATGAGTCAGGAATTTAGGAGAGATGTAGCTGGACAGTTCTGGCTCAGGGTCTCTCATGAAAGTGCAATGAAGATGTGTCAGAGCCACAGGAACCCAAGGTTTGCTTGGAGCTGGAAGGATCTGCTGTAAACTGACCCATGTTCCAGGTGTGATGGAAACTTCACTTACTCCAACTGAAGTACTTTAAACTCGACTACTTCCTGGGCATGCACCACTTATCAAGTTACTTAACCATTCTTCACTCACCAGCCTAGTGATCTTTTACAGTTATAAATCATATCATGCCACATGTCTGTTTAAAACCCTTCAGTGAATATAAGTGAAGCTTCTATTATTACACTTGGAATGAAATCCAAACCACATAATATGGCCCACAAGCCTCAACATGACATGGGCCTATGTACTTCTTTCACCTCACTGCCTCATATTCATTACTCTCTTCTCTCTGTATATTTCCGTCACAGTGGCCACCCATTAGAAATGTTGTAGGGGTCAATAAACCCTTAGTCAGGTGACCATTCTTCTGGTTTGTACCTGTTGCCCTGGTGCAATTAGTAGCAAGGCCACTTTCAAAAGCATCTCATCAATTATATGCTTTTCCTAGCATCCAGCTCTTTTCTCTGCCTCCTAGCTTTTTCATATTCCTCCCTTGTTAGTCTTCTTCCAATCTTGGGCTAGCCTAGTTAACTTACATTAACTTACATATGTTCTGCAGATAAAATATCGTCTTAGAGGAGCTTTCCCTAAAATCCTACTCCTCTAAAATGAGCACTATTATGGTTTTGCCACTAATCTGTCTAGGAATCGTTTTCTTTGTTGTTGTTTTGTTTTGTTTTGTTTTTTCACAGCCGTTACTTTACTTTGTAATCGTATTTTAATTAATATCCAGAAGAGAAAGAACATTATCTGTTTGATTTAAACTGTATAACCAGTGTTGAATACAGTGCCTGGCACATAGCAGACACTCATTAAATATTTTTAAATGAATGAAGGAAATATCTAAGCCTCAGATGTTTTTAAATCTAGAAGCAAGGAGGAGATGTTATAAGAATCAAGTAAGATTGCACCAAGGACAGTATCTGGCACACAATATACTTTTTTCTTACTAAAATATAGTTAACAAAAAATTTCATATATTTCAGACATACAAGATAGTGTTTTGATATAAGTATACTCTAATGATTCCCACAGTCAAGTTACTTAACATATCCATTACCTGACATAGGTACCCTTTTTGTTTATTGTTTTCAGGACACTTCAGATTTACTCCCTTAGCAAATTTCAAATATGTAATACATTGTTATCAACTAAGTTACTGTGCTGTACATTAGATCTCAAGAACTTATTGGTGTCATAACTGGAAGTTTGTACCCTTTCTAATTGAAGTTAAATGTATATACAGTGAAATGCAGAGTACATAATGTGATGAGGCTTGACCAATATATACTTAAGTAACCAATACCTGATCAAGATATGGAACATTGTCATCACCCTAGAAAGTTCTCTCTTGTGTCCTGCCAGTCAATCCCCATCCCCTCGTAGGCAAGCATTGTTCTGATTCCAGTCATCGTGAATTCATTTTATTTGTTTCAGGATTTTATTCAAATGAAATCATACCATGAGTACTTTTTCTTCTGACCTCTTTTGCTCAATATATTTTCTTTGAGAAGCAACTATATTGTTGTATATATTAGTAATTAATTATTTTATATTGCTGAGTATTATCTATTCTATGAATATATCATGATTTGTTTATCCATTTTCCAATTGATAGACATGTTAATTGTTTTTAGCTTTCTGTTACTATGAATAAAATTGCTTTAAAATTTTTGTAAAAATATTTGTATGGACATGTATTTTCATTTCTTCTGGGTAAGAAGCTAGGAGTAAAATTATTGAGTATAAAGGCAGGTTAGAGTATTTTTAACTCAAAAGAAAAAATACAAACTGCTGAATGGTTTTCCAAAATGATCATACCACTTTGTACTCTTACCAGTAATCTGTGATAGTTCCAGTGTTACCTATTCTTGACAACATTTTAATTTACATTTCTCTAATAACTAATAAGATTTAGCACATTTTCATGTCCTTATAGGCCATTTTACATCCTGTATTGTGAAGTGTCTGTTCAAGTCATTTCTCTCTTTTTTATTTAGATTGTATACAAATCCTTTGTCATTTATAATTTTTCCGATAGCTAGCATTTACACTGCATTAACAGCATCTTCTGCTGAGTAGAAATTTTTAATTTTGTGAAGTTCAGTATATCATTTAAAAAAATAGTTTATGTTTATGACTCCACTATAAAAGATCTTCTTTACTCTTCTAGGTCATAAAAATGTTTTTCTGTATTATCTTGTCTATATTCTAAGCCTTCCCTTGTCATCTTAGCTTTTATGTAGATCTATGTTTCAAACAAAATTAATTTTTGTGTGTTATGTGAGGTAGGTCTTGGGGTTCATTATATTCTACATGTATATCCAATTGTTCTGGTAGGTACCATTTGTTCAAAAGATTTCCTTTTCCCATTAAATTGCTTTGGTAACTTTGCAAAATCAGTTGACTGTATGTGTGGATCTGTTTCTGGATTTCTACGTTGTTTCTGTGATCTATCTTTCCTTATGTCAGTGCCATAATCTTTACTACTATAGCTTTGTACTAAGTCTGGAAATCAAAGAGCTTGAGTTCTCTAACTTCATTCTCCCTTTCCAATATTATTTTGCTTAATCTAGGTATTTTATCTATATTTGTGTAATCTAGGTTCTTTGGGTATTCAAACACATTTTAAAATCAATTTGTCAATTTCCACAAAAAAGTGTGTTGCAATTTTCTTAGCATTGCATTGATTGACTCTTCAGGTTAATTTAGCTAGGAACCAATATATTCTTTTGATAACTATTATTAATCATCTAATGGCAATGGGTATGAATTGGCTTCCTGAGATAGAATCATTAAGTTGTTGTGACCAGTTAGATGAGGATGCTGAGAAAGAAAGAATGTCACAAATTGCAACGATTTTGGGCTCTTATATAATGCTCATTATTAAACTAAAGAAGAGTTGAGAAATTAGGAGTTCATGGAGAGAACTATGCACTGCTCTAGGGCAAATATTCTGCTCCAAGCAGTTATTTCCTTGATCTTGTCTTTCAATTCTCTGTCTTTTGGATATTTTATGTGATTGCTTCCTAAATGTGTTTTCTAAAGCAGAGTATTTTCCTTCCAAAATACTATATATTTTCAGTATATCGTAGGATACAATTATAGATTGATTTATTTTCTTTGAATTTCTTCAGCTTGTTCATTATCAGCTGAGGGCAAAAATATTTCTAAGGTGAAAAACTCATGAGCCATTTTTTTTCTTTAGGCAAATAGAAGGGCATGCCATTTTGACTAAGCACAAATAGAATATTTGTAGAAGGTTAAGAAATGAGCAGCAATGTTCCTTTCCAGGCAATCGGAGGCTAGTGACACACTTTTTACATGGAAGCAGAATATTTCTGAAATTAAAAAAGTAATTTAAAAAGAGCACAAGGACCAGAATGTATGTCAAGCAAGTACCCTTTAACTTCATTTACAGTGAATGAGAGCAAGTTTTAAAAGTCTTTAGTGAAGATTCTGTATAGAAACCATTTGTGTTTAAATTTCACTGATTAGGTTTTAAAAAGTAGGTGATATTCTGTATTTGGCCCCTTTTAAACTGCTTAGGGTCAAAATATCTAAAAACAGTTGCCCTTTTGCCTATTAATTCAAACATAAGTGCTATTATTCAAAAGGTAAAATAAGGCATTTACTCATGTGTTATTAATATAGCCTGGTCCTTTTTACTAACAGTAATCACATGAGTATGCCTATTATTTTTTTCTCAAATACTAGAAAGGATTCTGTTATGTATAATTTGTGTTTTATTCTTAGAGAACTTTTTCGTTTATCCCTGTGAGGCTGTTTCAGTGATATGAAAACATGAGTATGTAGCATAACTATCTTTATGTTTTTTCTTTTATTTTTTATACTGTCAAGAAAAAATGATACATTTTCTTTATTCATTAAATCTCAAAAATATAAATCTTCCAATTATGTTTGGATACATCTTATTGATTATCTTTCCTTATTCAATTAGAACTGATTTTTTAAAAATGCCTTTGTATTTCATGCTGCAACCATCACAGCCCTCTTCATTTGGCTGTATTAGTTAATTGGTTGTACATAAAAAGAAAATGATGTTTGAGGTAAACAAAATCCTGTTTACCTGTTTCCACTGCTAGAAAGTGATGATAAACTCAATTAAGAACAATTGGAAAAAAAAAATACCTTACACAGATGGGGAAAAAGATAATTATTTTGTATTTTGTCTTCTGATCATCTTCAAGATTTAGTTGGTTGGTCTGCATTAGTGTCTCAAAGGGAGATAGTATGAATTTTGTCAGAGAAGTGTGTTTTCAGTGCAGATTCTCCCCTGGAGACCCATTTGTAATTTCTTTTGGTGATAATAGAGCTTAGCTATGTACATCAAGGGAAAACTAGATTCTTTAGGGTATCATGCAGGGTAGCTCATCACAGTATCCTCAGTGCTTGTTGGCAGACCTATTTGTAGAAACATGGTTGTTATTCTACAGTGGAGATTGTTGGAGTGTGTTTATGCAGCTTTCCCAGTCTCATGTCCATCTATGAAGAGGATCCTTGTTAAGCTTCCAGAGCCCATTTGTCAGGAAAGAAGGGAGAATTTGAATGAAATCTCTGCAGCTAGCAATATAAAGAAGAATATCTTTAAACTCCATTTTTCAGAAATGAAATTGTATTCACCGAGAAGGATGAAAAAAAAGACAACTCTTTGTATCAGTAGGGATAATTATAAGAAAAACAAAAGAATTTCTAGAGATTAGAGGAAAACTAGCAAGTTACAGAATTGAAAATGATGAAGAGGAGCAGATTTTTATGCCTGTAAAATCTCATTTGGCCATGATTATTTGTGCTTTGTTTTTGAAACTTGGAAAGGACACGAATAATGTGTAATGTTGGTGTCATTTCCATAGAATACTGACAGAGACTTGTCAACATAAGAAATATCTGCATAATGAATTCACATGTATATAGAAGTGAAGAACTGTTGGGAATTGTACTGATTATAAAAACATTAGATGCAGTTAATGCATTCAGCAAAGGGAAAAACTGCAAATTCGTTAAAGAAATAAGTTACCTTTATGTATTTAAAATGTTGAGGCTTAGAACCATTTTTCTAATGACAAAATGGTATATAGTTCAGAGCTCCAAAGTAGGAATTATTCAATTCTTATAATGAAATGTTACAAACATTTTTAAAAGAGTAGCTTATAATGGGAAATACATTTGAGAAATGAAGTGCATAATATGGAAAAGTATACTAGGACAATAGTGGTTCCCAACTAGGGTAAAAGAAACAGGACATTTAGAAAAATCATCTGGAGAGTTTTCAGTTCACCTTCCCCACGCCCTCTCCAAATTCTGTTATACCTTCAGGAGTTGAATGGATAGATTAAAAATGCTCCACAGGCGATTCTGATAGACATCTCGTTAGTTAAGAACCCCTGCCACTGGAGCCTGCAACAAAAAATAGAAAGCTGGATAAGAAATAGAAGACTGAAGTTCACCTGTCAGTACTTCTCCTGTGTTTGTCTATTCCATGTAATCTTCTACTTACCTCAGTTGTACTGCATGTCAAATAAGGATAAGAATATACCACAGCAAAGTTATAAAGATTAATATTAAACACTTTGACCTTCCTGGAGAAAAGCACATGATATTAAGAGAAAGGAATCCAGCAAAGCCAAAAATATCGTATCATTTCAAATTTGCTTAATAAGAAAATGAGTCAGTACAGTGTAAATTAATGCAAGTTCTCAGCTCCAAGCAGATGAGATTCAGCAAAAGCTGGGCCTACAAGAAGAATAATTTTAAGTAACATGGAGCTTAAAAGTCTTCAATAATTAACTTTGTTGCTGCCAATTCTGTCAGCCTTCCAACAACATTTCTTTAATATTTTCTCCTGTGTTGATGTTCAAGAACACATAGTTAGTTTTAACCTTAAAATTTCTAAAACGAACATGTTTGTAGTTTTTCTCTTTATTCTCTATTCACAGTAAGATCTTAGAGTTTAATTCAGCAAATATGTAAAATATTAATGATATTAATGGACTCAGCTATAAAGACATTGGATATATCAGAGATTAATAAAATAATAGTAATTGAATTATTTAAGCTGGATAAGCTTTCCTTATAGGTTATAATAAGCATAACTACAGAATTACAATTAACAACAGGAGAAAAGTTAGCCAAAAATTTTTAAAGAAAATTTTGTTTAACACAAATTCATGTAATCAAAAACCATTCTTATGTAGGGATACCTTGTATAAAGTCTGTTTTAATACACAAAGTTGTGTGTGTGTGCACAGGTGATGTGATTTGTGCTCAGTTACAGATTTTTCATTTTAGTAATTCTCCATTTTATGATGGAATCGAAGATTTGAAGGAGGAACATATTAACAGTCAACTTTCTATTCAAAATTAGTTTATTATGTCATTTTAATGCATAGTAGACCAGATTGGATGAGAACAGCTTTTGGGTAAAATATATTGTCTATGATTTTACATGGTAAACCTATATACTTTCATACATTTCACTAGGTTTTAGGATCCTAACTTCCAGAAGTCAATAATTCAGACACAAATAAGTAATAGACTCCCCTGCTGTAAGTGTATTTACATTTCTTCAAGCAGTGTGAGGGAACTGGCATTCCTCATTGGAAGCAGAAATAAGCATTAAATTTGTTTTAATATTAGGACTTCCTTCTAGACCCTATTTCAGAGACAACTTGGCATAGCAAAAATGGTTCTTGTCTCAAATCCTAATTCTGTCACCAGTCAAAAGATGACTTGGGCAAGTCTTCTAGCCTGTCTCTATACCAGTTTTCTTAAGAGTGAATGAAATTATGTGTGTATATGTTTGGTGTCTGGGGTGGAGTATGAAAAGAGTTGGACTCTGCTAGGAAAGGTTAAATAAAAACCATCTTTAGTTCCTGTAGAGCTCTACGATTACAGGATTCTTACCTAGGGAGAATCCTATAATTATTATTTATATTCTAATTTCCTTAAGTCCTGGGATTAAAATATGGACATTAGCATTTGCCATTGTATTTTTCACAATTTATTGATGATACATTAATATACTAAAGATAAGAATTGTTTTGTTTATTATACATCTAAACTAGTCTAAATTGTATTTAGGAACATTATCTCTCTGCAAATGGACCAAATCTGCCCTCAGTTTTTTACACAAAGATCCTTCCTAATGGCAATTCTCAGTAAATACAATGAAGAACAAAATTATGTCTAAAATCATAGCAGTTCATTTGCTTTCCGATGTTTTTATCATCACCTCCACATTTTTTTACAACAGGCTTTTGTATTTGAATAATTATATGCAGTTACACTATTGAATAGAAAATTGTCACACACAAAAATACAAGGAAAATGGTAGCACCAAGGCTAATCTATAGCCGCGGCCTTTCTTAATAAGCGTTGCTGGGAAACTTTTCAGAACCCTGCAGGGAAAGGCATGTTTTTGTAAGAAAAAGGTCTCAAGCTGTTAGAACTGATAGAATTTCAGAAATGCCATAAGTTCAGCTTGCAAGAGATTTGTAGGTTTTATAAGCAGAATGAAGAAACTTCTTTAAGATACTTCTTTAGAATCTAAGTTTATGTAGAATGAAGAACCATCAGATGTAAAAAAGGGAAAATAGATTTCACTCCAAAGTACAGATACAGGGGCCACTGAATGTAATGGGAATTTTTATGTAAATATACTAATTTCTGTATATTTAATTTCATCTATTTGAAAATTGTAGAGCCTCAGTAAAATTATTTCAGTGTTTGATATAAGATATTTTGTATACTTTTTTCCAAAAACATTGTAAAATAAGAAAGCCCTAAATGAATACATGTATGCATAAATATGAATCTATGTCTCTTGGGATAGAATTATCTTCTAAGCTATTTTGTGCAATAATATCTAACATTTGGGTGTTCATGGTAAATATTTGGTTTATGTTATATAGTACTTATTTCAGTAATCCAAATTGTAAATGAAGGCCAAAGTATTTTTACATTTCTAAGCAAAGAAAAGTTTTATGGTAGATACTCAAATATGACCAGAAAAACTAAAGGTTAGTTATATAATGTTTTGTAAAATAATTTACGTCTAATTTATGATTAGAGGGTCTGTCTTTATTAATAGGTTATAAGCATAATCAGCATTAGCATGCTTTGCCTTTAATGAATTCTGTATCTCTTGTTAATACATAAATATGTTTTTGGAGAGAAAAGTATCTTAATGTATCATAAAGGACAGAAAATAGTCATCCCTATCTTATCTTTAAATCAACACAGCTTGAATGAGGTCCAAGCTATACTGGCTTTATATCAAATTCTGGTTTGTGCTATAGAAAACAGTACTTAGAGTATCACTATGGTTCATAGTAATCCCATCTTAAAGAAAAAAGCATAATTTTATTTGCCAGCTTATTTTTAATTCTTCACTTTGTTTCATTTGTTTCTAAACGTATTTAAATTTTTGACACCTTGGACTGAAAGTCCTTCAGTAAAGAGATATGCAGACGTGAAAGCATGTGAAACTCAAATACTTTGAGAAGGAGGTTTTATTTTTTTCTTCATCCTTGTTCCCTTTGGTCTTATTAATAACAATTCCTTCCTTACTAACATAAATGTTTTTCTCTCAGTGGGTGGTTAGGACCACGGTCATATGTTACTTCCAATTGCTCCTATGTTTTCAGAAACTTATCATTTATTAGCAATTTCTCAATTTTTCTCTCCAACCCCATATGAAAATTCTAACAATTATGTTTTGAGCATAATACGGTAATTCCCTCTTTTGTCTCTGGTTTTACTTTCTGTGGTTCCAGTTACCAGTGGTT
Source organism: Rhinopithecus roxellana (assembly GCF_007565055.1). Lineage (NCBI taxonomy): Eukaryota > Metazoa > Chordata > Mammalia > Primates > Cercopithecidae > Rhinopithecus > Rhinopithecus roxellana. The sequence goes on from NC_044552.1 coordinate 81,287,226, forward strand.
AAAGTAAGATATTTTGAAAGAGAGAGAGAGAGAGAGACCACATTCACAGGAATTTTATTACAGTATATTGTAATATATCTTCCATTACATTATTGTTGTTGTTAATCTCTTATTGTGCCTAACTTATAAATAAACTTTACCGTTGGTATGTATGTGTCATAAAAAAAAAAAAAAAACATATTATAGATAGGGTTTGGTAGTATCTAGGTTTTCAGGGATCTACTGAGGGTCTTAGAACATATTCCCCTCCCATAAAGGAGGAGTACTGTAGTGTGTTTGAGATCTTACACATAGCGTTTTCTAAAAATAGATGTTGCATTTCCGCAAAAAGGAACCATTTTAAATTTGCTTAACGGAAAGAGTTCAGAAATCTGACTCTTTATTGAAAAGTAAAGGTCAAAATCAAGGTTACCTGTAGGTATAATTTATCTTTATTAAAAAGTGGCTCTCAAGAGATACTAAAGGAAACGATAAACACCACTTTGTTATGACTTCCTTCAGTTCACTGTCTATAAGACAAAGACATGAAGGAACTCTGTTTTAGTATGTTAATTTTTGCAGACCTGGTGCTGACATCAGTGAATGTTTTTTACGTTAGTATTGATGTCCATAGGGAATACAAATCCTTATTCTCATTCATACGCTATATTTCAGATATATAATTGGTGATGATACATAAAATTTCTCTCAAGTTTTTCTTCCAAAAATCATGGTGGTGATAAGAGATATTTTTGCATGATGGCACCTAAATGACTTTTGCATTTTGACACAAGAAAGTTCGGTGACTCATGAGTGCAATCACTGTCTTTCTTAAGTATCATTCACATTTCCTAACAGCACAGTGTTGGACAGTATGCTCTGGAAGCCACAATAATCTAACAGAAACACGTGTCGTATTTGCCTTATGTGCAAGTCTTGCATGTGTTAACTTAATGCTTAGAAACTGAGGCTAAATTTGAAAACTACAGCCCTTGAATTTCCAAGTCTGTCTTAAATGTGGGAGGGTCAATGTTTGCTTTTGGATTAATTTGGGGAGGCTTCATGGAGAAGTAAAATTTCAGGCAGATTAAATGCTAAGGGAGATGATGTGCTATCTCACAGTAATTCACATAATGTTGGAGAGAGTCTTAATGATTAACTTTATTCAAACCTCTCATTTTACAAATGAAGAAACTGAGACATAGAGGGCTGATCAAAGCAAATACAATGATTAGCAGCAGAGCTGAGCAAAACTCTGCTTCCTCCAGTTATTTAACCCTCAGGTAAACTTCATTTCGATATCTTCTATATACATTTAACATATTCCTTCTACTCAATACATATCCTTACATCTCATAATAGGTAGTTTAATTCCGAAGTCCAAATTCTGAAAGGATGAAAGGACAGAAATGACTCATCCATAAATGGATACATGTATTGCTGTCCTTATTTACTCCTTATCCTCATTTTTTTACCAAATCGAAGATAGATACTAGGAGAAAACTATATCCAATTAAAATTTCTTGAAAAAGACAATTTGCAAGGTGAGAAGGAAACTCTCTAGGGAAATTTATTTCACTTGAAGCATGAAAGTTAAATAAAACTAGGATATCTGTGATCTACAGACTAAGGAGATTTATAACTAGAAACCGCCATGGCTATTTCAAGCCCAGCGGGTCTTTGCTTTCATGTGCTAAAAACTATCAGTGTGATCAGTTTTAACTTGACCTGCCAATCTTGAAAATCTATTCTTTCTAATTCCTCTTCTGGTTTTATTACTCTGCCTTCTTAACTATATCTTCTATACTTTTTTTTTTTCTATTCTTCTTTATGTTAAAACCTTCTTTCCCACTAGACAGGCATGTCTTTCTCATCTCCTTTTTTTTTTCTTTTATTTAGATTTGTGCAATAACTTGAGTATTTGACTACCAAAGCTATTATAGTGCTGCACATACTATCTGATTACCCTCCTCAGACTTGGACTTGCATTCTCACTCTAGGTTCTCTCAGAAATATACCTATGAATGAGTCTCATCCAAACTACTCCACACCCCCACCTATCTTATCCTATAGGATGCAGAACAACTACAGAAATGAATTGTAATGAGAGTTATTTTCAACATTAAAAAAACGTATTTACACAGTTACTGAGAAAAGAAGTGTATCTGTTTGTCTGTTAACCAGCTATTCTATAGTACTCTCAGGGTTTTGTTCATCTTTGTATTTTATTGATGCATTAAATTTCTGGAAAGTCTGAATCATTGTTCAAGAAACATAGTTCCATTGGTTTATTCCCAAGGAAGATCACTGTTCAAAATATTATTAGCCTTTTTTCTCTCTCTGTTTATCTCCCTTCACATTCCCCGAACAAGACACACACATATGCACACATTCTCTCTTACTGAAATCTTTCAATAGGAACAAATAAACTGGAACATTGCCTTATACAGTGGCTCTCAATCCTGGCTACTCATCAGAATCACCCATAGAGCTTTCTAAAGCTGGGAGTCCTGAGAATCAACCATGAAATTCACTGAATTAGAATTTCGGACGGTGAGTTCAGGGAACCAGAGTAGTAAAAATTGTCACAAGTGATGCTCATATGCAGTTAGAATTGAGTCACAGAGCTTGTAATAGACCTTATAAGGTGAACAGAGATGATTTGACTCAGATGAAATAGCTATTTTTAAATGTAAATGTCTTTACATAGCACCATCCCACACCTAACCCCCGTCCACAAGAAAACTCTTTATTAGTCTGACTAAAACTGATCCCACATTTAAACAGCCTTGTGGGTCCTGTTCTTATCACCCATGTTCCATATGGGGAAGCTGCCCAACTTTATACGATTTTCTTAAAATACCCAAGACCCTCAATTTGATTAGAATTTAACTTAATTGTGAAAGCTTCTAAACTGAATTTGATTTAGATGAAAAGTTACCAAATCATATGTTCCAAAAATAAAGAAATAATTTTGGTCCAACTTTGTAAAAAATCCAAAATACTTCTTCTCCATTCTAATATCTTAAACTCCTGAGGCCATTGACTAATTTTAAAAATAGAATTGCTCCTGGCCACTTTGTTTCTATCTTTCTATTTCCCCCAAGTACTGTCTCCACATGTGTCCTGAAGCACATTTCAATTAGCTTAACCCAGATCTGTGATGGACTGAGGTAAGCAAAATGCCCTCTCTCAGTAATAACTTGCTCATCTGTAGAAGACAAATGACTCTTTCAAGGAAAATGTAGTTTGTTTACCTCAGTCTCTGCTTCATCCCATGCTCATTCTTTACATGCTTAATAACTGAAAAAAAATACAAAAATTATTCAAATCACTCGAATTCTTTCAGAAAGTGTATTAAGATAAAGGAGAACTTACAAGAGCTTTCTTACAGTTTTGTGGGATTTTATTTCTTTGTTTTTTGAAAGGGCAATCTTTTATGTCAATAAGTTTTATTATTTTGGTTTTATTCTGCTCGATAATTCTTTAAAATGAGTAAAGAGAAAAAGATGGTTCACAGCTACTAACATGAAATATTTACTTAATAATTAAAGGTAATAATTAGATATTTGTGTATGTATCTTCAAAGGACTGTGTAGGGTGTTAATTATCTCTTATTGACAGTAATGGATAAAGAACAAAATCCGAATGTTTTAGCATGGCTTCTTAAATTTAATTCAAAGGAACCTATGTTAGTATTTCAATGTTTATGTGTACTTTGCCATAGTTAGGGAAGATAGCCTAAAGTTTCTTGAAGCTTTAGTTAGATATGGATAGAAAATTACCCCTTGAGACCTAATACAAATACTATTTCTAGAAAGTTGGCATAAAAAGCTAATCTCTGTCCACAAAAGATTTATTATGACAGATAATAAGTGCCATTTATACTATTTAGGGTATTAATCTGTTCACCAGTTTCAATGTTACAGTTTAGTAATATACCCAATAATCGTTTCCTATTAGACTATTTTTAAAAGTCACTTTACATATCTGTATGTGTGCATACACAGATATATACACACACATATAAATATATTGATTATATATAAATTGTCAACCTCAACAACAAACAGAGAGAGACTATGTAAAATAAAATGATGTTTATTTGGAGATATAGCATTGCAATGGGAATCTGCATGCAATAGTAAACTACATGCATATTCAGAAAGGTAAAGGAAGACAAAAATTTTTAAAAAGAAAAATGAGGACGATTATATAATTGTTTTGAAATGTTTATCCTTGGCTACAAAGATCAATAACAAGGGTGATACCAGTCTAAGGTTGTACACATAATTGCTCCGCAGTGTCCGTGCAGAAGTATTTTTTGTGTAAGGTTGTGATGGCCTTTGTGCAAGACTATGATTTTCAGAGTCTTCTGTAATAGTTTTTATTAGGCATACAAGCATGAGAACCCTCTCTTAATAGCTTTCCCCAACTCTATTTGTCTATTTGTCAGTGGCTTTTAAAAAATTTTTTTATTTCTAATATTTGCAACACTACATTGATTCTGACAATTTTCACATTTCCCCCTTTTGATCAAGATCTATCTCATAAAGCATCACTGGTCAATCTTGCTACTATTAGGTTCTGACATTCCACACTGCTAAGATGGACCTGTCCAAATTGTTGGTCTTGTCCCACATTGCGGGGAGTGATTGACAACTAGGAGTCAGTGTCAAAACCCTTTGAGCCACATTTGAATTACAAGACAGATTTGAAGGGAGTGGTTCTCAGGCTACCTGGAGTCCATTATTAAGTTCAATATTGTGTGTTCCATAATCTTCTCCCATCATCAAAAGTGCTGAACTAGCATTAGTCTGTTAAAATTTGTGCTTCTGCAAAAATCTAACAAGTAAAAGATGCAAAGTTTAAAAATGGGAAATACAAAGTAAAAGTAATATTAGAAGGCAATCCCAGTTTGTCTAACAGTTTTGAGCCATGAACCTAGGCTGAAAGACAACCAATTGAACAAATCAAATCACCATAGGGAATTAAATGAAATCTGTTATAGCCATTTGGCCTATTTTCTTATTCACCAATGGATATCAAAGTATCTCTTGGTCAGGTTGTTTCAAGTTATACAAGCAGAAGCTACTAATGTTAATGACAACATCACACTGCCAAGTGAAAAAGGTAGGTATTGAGAGGAGTAAGAGTCTTATGATATTGAGTTTTGTTCCGACATCTTGAGAAAAGCTGTCTACAGAGGAAAAGCATCAAATTTCCCTCCCGGTTTCCTGTTTGAATGGCTCTGATCATGACACCTAGCAATTCGGTGAACTTTTTGTGTGGCCCACATGTCAGGCACGAGTTGTTCCTTAAAATTCTTCTATTTTCTGTTTATAGGGCTTTAAGAACAGAGGTATTTCCATTTTTAATAATTTTGTGGAAGAAAGCTGGAGTAAAGAAACCTAGAAAAATTCAGCATGTATTCTAGTCTATAGAAAGATAATGCAAACTTGAAAATGATGCACAGGGAATTGAATAGTATAGTGATAATATTTGGATAAATAATTACAGAAATTTGTCATGTAATTTTTGCAATATGTTTTTATAATGTACAATTATAATATTTTATGTTTTCTTAATGCAAAATTATAATTTTGAAATCCAAGTTCATAATATAATTATTTGAAAGCTAAGAAATTACTATGTCTTATTTTCTTGAGCATTATTGTTGAACTAAGTCTTCTCAAAGAACCTGCTTCTTTTTGGATGAGTAGGAAGTCAGGTCCAATGTATTACATTAAACAGTTTTGACATTATATCCAGTTGAATTTATTGCTGTTCGTATTAGACTTCTCTCTAAGCAATCACCGCTTTGACAAGATGACCTCTCTAACATTTTGAGGCAGCCAGAGGTATGATTTGCTTTCAGGCTGCCTAGGGCATTTAAGGCATCTACACACAAGTATTGACATACTCTGGCCCAGGGGGCCTGAGCCCTTTACTTCTCAGGCCTTAAGACCCCTTGCTTTCAACATGGAAGCGATTCTTTGGGTAGAAACTTCATATTGATTTTCTGAGAAATCAGTAAATTCATTTAACTTTGCTCTTCTGTCATTCATGATTACTCTCTGTTCATTAGAGAAAAGCCTCTTTTCACCTTGACTTTATCACTACTTTCCCTGTGTTGCCCATTCCAAAATGGGCTGGCTGCGACTAGGGGCAGGACTGGTTAATAGCTGGAGTGCTTTCTTTGGGCCTTGACGTTTTCACCCATAAAATGAGGTGAGCAGATGATCAAGGAGGTTGTTTTTGGTTCAGATGTTTCACAAGTGCACTTTGAACTACTACTACTGCTACTTCTGCTCTTTATATCATCATGATAAATATTATTCTTTTATTTATAATTTATTGAGCATTTACTTTGTGCAAGACACTATCCTCAGTATTTTATATAAATCATCACATTTACACCTCAAAACAATGTAATACAATTGGTTCTTTCATCCTCCCCTTTAGAAATGCAGAAGCTGAAACCTGCAAATGTTAAATGTCTTGCCCAAGGTCATATAACTAGTACAAGTCAGAATCAAGTATTGAACTTAGGTTTGTCCAATTCCAGAAACAACATTCATGGTTAAAACAGAATACAGAGGCGTTTGTTCAGAATGAAACCTGAATAAAGATTTTGTTGAAAACAGGTGTTTTTTGATACCTCGTTTTCAGAGAACAAAAACATTAAAAATTTCAAACATTTAAAAATGTTTCCAGTGTAAAAAAAAATCTTAAAATGGTAATTTCTCCTGTAATTTGAGCTAAGCTTATATGTTCATTTTAATAAAGTGGTTTGCGCTCATAGTTGCATGTTCAAAATTAGTTATACTTCAAGTAGTTCCCTTTAATCAGAATTTGAATTGTATAAATGCATATCTGTCAAATAATTTTTTTCTTTCTTTCTTTTTTTTTTTTTGAGACGGAGTCTTGCTCTGTCACCCAGGCTGGAGTGCAGTGGCCGGATCTCGGCTCACTGCAAGCTCCGCCTCCCGGGTTCACGCCATTCTCCTGCCTCAGCCTCCCGAGTAGCTGGGACTACAGGCGCCCGCCACCTCGCCCGGCTAGTTTTTTTTTTGTATTTTTTTTAGTAGAGACGGAGTTTCACCGTGTTAGCCAGGATGGTCTCGATCTCCTGACCTCGTGATCCACCCGTCTCGGCCTCCCAAAGTGCTGGGATTACAGGCTTGAGCCACCGCGCCCGGCCTTTTTTATTTCTTTTGTTACCAGTAAGCCTTGTTATTTCTAAAAGAGTCAATGCTAACACTAAATTATTTACATTTCCAATAAAAGAATATCGTGACTAATGTGTCCACAGCAATAATTAGTTTATAATATCATATGACTTCATAGGTAAGGACTAAAACGTGAGCCAAGAAGTGAAATTCATTATTACTATATGGTTTATTTAGTTTGCCTGTCATACTCTTGATACTTTTGTTTTATCAAATAGGATTTCCCGTATCATAATTTCCTTTATAAATTGAAAAACAAATTAAATATTGTAAAAGCTACCTTATACTTTACTGTCATACAAAATCCTTCTTCCATCAAATATTAGAAGCATTTGTATTATTAACACATAGTAATAACTGTAAAATTAGATACTTGAGAGCAATTTTATTAATTAAGGGAAATATTTTTATAACATAAATGTATAAAGTACAGTGTTTCTTATCTTTATACCTTGGCTTATCAGAGTTGCATGCATGGTTGTGGCACTTTTTGGAGTTTGTGGGATGGGATTATTTCAATTAATAAGCATGGTTTCTCCACTATGGCTGACATTTTAATATTAGACTTCCAGCAGTGAATTCTTGTCAAAAATGGTTTTTAGATCACCAGGCTTTCCATGATTAGAGCTTTTGGTACAGAATGTCAAGTACATTTATCAGTTAAATGAATTAATTGTAAATGAACATACTGTTGGTAACGCAGCAACAAGAAGAAAGGCTGTCACAGAGAAAAATACTGGGATTTGGTATACTTCCTCTGCTCTTTTAAACATCAGTTCTTGTTTGGCCAGTGACTCTCATGTGAATTTTAGAGACCTTAGTTTCAAGAGGAAACTTGTAAGCATGATTAAAATGAAATTATAAATATTTTGACTATAAGATGTACCAGTCTATAAGGCTTTAATATTGAGAAAAGAAAATAGCACTGCGTACTATTTTGAAATAATCTATAAAAATAATCAAATTGTTCTTTAAGGAAAAATGAAGCTGATTGAATACATTTTACTGAAGAGGAAATTAGAGTCTGTAAAGACTGAGTAAAACCTCAAATCTATTGAGTCAATCAAACACATAGCCCCCTTAAGTACCAACTTGTACCTTAAGCCATAATCATATTACAGATCACAGAGGCTGGGATCTCTAAGTCTACTCACTACTCTGCTGTTTGGTTAAGAATGACATTTTCCCCAGGTTCGTTTAATACAATACACAAATAAAATCAGTGATATGTATACATTTAAGTTGATTTTCTATATATTTCTGTTCTTGTTTTTATGCTATTTTATGATATATGTGACCAGCAATATTTTAAAGGGAAAAATGTATATAGAATATGCATTTTTTTCAAACAATCCATTGAATTGGTAGTATGACATTGTGCTTTTCATTGATTTTTAGATCAGTGGACAATATTCTCCTTACAATGTTCAGTTACCATAAAAATATAATAATTTGCATTAAATTGGGAAAGTTATAAAATGTGTCATTAGTGGAAAAACTCTCTAGAATTGTTTTATGAAAAATAAGAAAAGTATTCTTTAGCCATAGGATGGAATAACTGTGAGAATATGTAAATATGAAACAAAGCTGAGTGATAAGGAAAGCAGGGCACAGTTAATGTGGTTTTCAGGATGGTGGTTACCCCAGGCTGAGAGAGCTGAGGAGACTGGTTGGCAGAGGACAGATGGATACGTATAAGATATTTTCAAGGCTCTATTTTTTGTATTAGGTGACTGAGTTGTGGGTAAATGAATGTAACATTATTAATACATTCAATAAATGAATGGCTCAGTGAATTAAAAAGAGAGTGATCAATGATAACTCTCAGTGAATTAAAAAGAGAGTGATCAATGATAAGATAGTTTCATAAATGAACTATTAAGATTAATCCAATATTGACATACCTGAGGTCAAAAAGGAGAAAATTAAATTGCTTAAAATGCATTCATCTAGATTTTTTCTGTTTACAGATAATATTTTTGGTAATGTGTTTGTAAATCAACCAGTAGGCATCCAAGTTCCCTTAATTATGTAGCGTCGTTCTGAATTGAGTTTTCTAATTAAAGATACCTCGTGTAAAATGTATTGTCTAACTTCTTCTAAGTCAGAAATGTAAACATACTTATCTCTCTCTTTTTGTCTCTCTCTCCCTCTCTGCATCTCATTTGCACTTGAAAGTTCATGAACACGCACACACACAGACACACCCCTTTCCAATTACAGGATGAAATGTTATAATTAATATTTGTTTATTCAGATTTTTTGTTTTAGCCTTATTGTTTGGTTTTTGCTTTCTTAAATATAAAAGTTTATTTCTGCCTTAGTAAATATAGCATATTAAAAACATATGAGTTTTTCCTTGCTTATAAAATGGCAGTGTAGAAAAGTACCATTTCTTACTGTTCTCTACACCATTCATCTCAAATTATCTGAAAAATAAAAAGTAGCTCACAAGAAAATTCCAAACACATTAGGGCAAAAAAATAGTTAAAAATAACATAGAAATGAACAAAAATGATGTAAAATAAAAGAGCAAACACGCACATTCACACATGCACACGCTGCACCCACACATACCTCCTGGGCAATTGATAGGCACAGAAACGGTTGGTCCTAATAGTTGTAGAAATTTCCATCTGAATTTGGGATATGTTCTGAGATTTATCTTTCATTCCTCACCCCTCACCAGGTGCTAGGGGTTCCGAAACAAATGGTTTTCATTCCCTGCCCTGGAGGATATGGGCAGGTCAGCAGATCATTAGGATGCAGTGTGGTGGTTATTGTCCAGCTCAAGAGAGAAAGAAGTAAATAATTCTGCACAACAAAAGTAAGAATGGAAAGGAAAAGTTAGAGAAAATTTCATGGAGGACATGAAATTAGAAAAGTATTTGACATATAAATAAAATTTACCCAAGCGAAAAAGACGTAACTGGGTAGACAATAATTAGCACTGCAGTGCAATTCCAACACAAAATGTATAGGGAAAGGAAAGGAGGAATCTGGAATTGGATTGAGATGGGCCTCAAATGTCATAGAAAGGAAAGGAAAATGTTGGATCTGAACTCTAATTTAGAAACATAAAATTGACTAAAATATGAGGAATGAATTAGAATAAGGAGAGATTGGAGATAGAGAAACAAAGTATAAGTCTGTTGCAACAGACATAACAGGTGATGACTTCTCAAGTAGGGTAGCCACAATGGGATTGGTGACTTTGGGCAGCAGAGGAAGACTTGCCTGTTCCCTGGCAGCTAGTCTGAGCCAGGCCCATAATAAATAAGTTTTGAATAATTCCGTAAGTCTGAGATGACTTTATCTATTTGCTTTATTACCATTTTTGTTTTGTTTTGTTTTGTTTGAGAAGGAGTGTTGCCCAGGCTGTAGTGCAATGGCGTGATCTTGGCTCACTGCAACCTCCACCTCCTGAGTTCAAGCAATTCTCCTGCCTCAGCCTCCTGAGTAGCTGAGACTACAGGCAAGTGCCACCATGCCCAGGCTAATTTTTGTATTTTTAGTAGAGACGGGGTTTCACTATGTTGTCCAGGCTGGTCTTGAACTCCTGACCTGAGGTGATCCACCTACCTCGGCCTCCCAAAGTGCTGGGATTACAGGTGTGAGCCACTGTGCCTGGCCCTATTACTAAACTAAATTCTCTCCCATAAAAATTCACTTCTGTGAGTGTTAGGTCTAATTGGGTTCTGCTAATGGAAGTTTACTGCTTGCAGATGGGAAGGCATCTAAATTCAATATATCAAAATCAGTTCTCCTGTCTTAAAAAATGCGGCCATGTAGACTAGTGATTTTATTGGCCACACACAGCATGGTAAAAAAGACAAATTTGTGCGGTCTAGAAAATGGAAGACCTGGCTCCAAGTAGATTATATTATGGATCTGGAAATCCTTTGTGTTGGTTGTTTGTAGTTCTCAATAATTTTAAAACTCATATCAACAGTTAGGACTGGGTGTGAAAGGATAAAGTCTGGAATTGAGATTAGGAACTATAAGAATCAAAAGCACTTTCATCCCTTGGTTTCCATCATTTTCTTTGTAGGTCCATTTTGGAAATGTTTACATGCTAAACACTTAATGATGTGGCAGCTTTCAAGTTTCTTTGTGTGCCTCTGTAAAACCAGTAATGTCAAGGAAAAACAAGATAACCTTGAACAGTTGTGGAAGGTTTACAGGGACTTCAGATGCAATGTGGTTCTGCTGCTGCTAGTGGGAGAGGGGATCTGTGGTCTACTGAGCTTTCCTCTATGTTTCCACCATATGGACTATGATTCTAGAAAACAGTCTGTCACTGGGGGTAAATTCTCACCAGTCAGCAGCCACCTGAGATGCAGTTAGAAAAAAATAAAACGAACAAAAAAACAAAACACAAAAAATCACTGGAACAAAAAGAATAGCTCTGGAAGCTGATCTGTCTATACGGGAATTGGTGTGGAAGTGTGGTGGTAGTGGATGTCTTCAGGAGGTGGGGGGAAAATGTGAATAGAGACATCCAAGGTTAACAAATCTCTATGTAAACCTGAAAGAAGCTGAAATAGGCATTTTGAGTAAAACAAGGTCAAGAAGATGAAAAGATTACCTATACACTGAAGTGTCTACAGTTCCAAGTTGCACTTTAAAATTTCTGAGAAGAAAAAACAAAAATCAATGTTTGCTATGCCGATACACAAACCTTTCACCTCTGGGAAAATTCTTTGGGTTCTAAGCCAAACCAATTATGTGAGTTTTCCCCTTCAATCCTCAGGTCACAAACAGCTAAACATTTTTACCTGACTCTCAGTGTTCATGCCAAGAAATAAAGAATGTTAGAGTTCATTACCGAAGCAGCGGGCAACTTGATTCTTATACCGAAGCTGGGAGATAATTTGTACCGAGAAAAAGGTTGTCTCTCACATTGGTGGTTGCATTTCCTTCCTTTCTTCCTTCCTTTTTTCCATCCTTCCTTCCTTCCCTTTTTCCTTCTTCCTTCTTTCCTTCCTCCCTGCATCCCTCCCTCTCTCCATTCCTTTTTCCTTCCTTCCTTCCTTCTTTTCTCCCTCCGTTCCTTCTTTCCATTCTTCCTTCCTTCTTTCCTTCCTTCCTTCCTTCTTCCTTCCTTCCTTGTGTCCTTCCTTCATTCATTGTTTCCTCCCTTTTCCCTCCCTCTCTTGTGTCCTTCCTTCATTCGTTGTTCCCTTCCTTCCTTCCTTCCTTCTCTTCCATCCCTTCCTTCCCTTCCTTCCTTCCTTTCTTTTTTCTTTTTATTCTAGTAAAAACAGAGAGTTAAGTCTGGTGGGAAAGATGAGCCTGCACTGAAAGACTGGCTCTGAAAGAACCAATCAGGCAACAATAAGGTGCTTAAAGGTCTTCTTACCTCTTTCTTTCCATCTGCTTCTTGCTGAAGGAGAGTCTGTGCAGAACAGCAATAAAACATCAATGGAAACTTGGCCAAAGAATGAAACTGAGTCTTCGAAATGTAGTGATGTACTACTTGTGCTTCCCCAACCCTCCTCATCCCTGTTTAGGATTTTTCATTTGGTGGATTCTATTGTTAAATATTACCCATCCTCTTGGTTTAGAGGAGCGTTGTTTGGCCCCCTACCATTACTTACCCAAGGAAAGATAGAACAGAAATATTTAAAGGGAGCGTTTTGATAAAGCATGGCTTTGCTGAGAGTTAACATCCCATGCTTCTAGTATATTTTCCAAGTGTATGATGTAGGGCTGAGAGGCTGAGAGCTTTGTGATCTCGCTAATATTACCCCTTCCCAGAATCTCACAGATGGACTACAATGAATAGGTTCAATTCCTTATTTAAAATTCAAAGGCACTTCACAGTTTGAATTTTCATGACTTTATAGTTTCTTCTTTCATCTTTATTCCAACTAAAATTCATTAGAAGAAAAATGTTTGCAAGTCTAATATTATTTGCATTAAAAAAATAAAAAGAAAAATAGGTAAGGAGGGAGGGAGGAAGAAATGTTATGGTATTAGCAACTGTAATTCCTCATTGGCCTAGAGATTTTAACTATAGTTTTTATGCAAGGCGTTTTTTAGCTTCACTTTTTTGGGGGAGGCCGTAGCTGAGATTAATTATGTATAATTATATTATTATTCCTCTTTTCATGAAGTCATAAAAATACATATTTTATATATAATCATAATATATGATCCAGACACCAGTATAATATGCAAAAAAAGTTTCCTATAAAATACATGCAATGATCTGTTATTGTATTATTATTTTTAAAATATATTTTTGTTATAGAGGACACAATATTAAAAATATTATCATTATATATCAAATAATGCTCAGTACTAGGTATAGTTCTAAAAACTTTAGTAGAAGAGTAGATTTTTCACAGTACATGGGATAATGTGAAAATACTTATTTATGATGTCCTTTTGAGTGTTTTGAGACTAATGGAATTTCTCTTGAGTACCAAGGGCCAGTTCTTTCTGGAGGAAAGGAGAATCCATCAATTTTTTTTTTTAAAAATGCCATGTTCAAACATACATGCTATAAGGTGGCTCTAGGCCTAGCCATTCTCCTCTTTTCCTTTAATTGCTTGCATCTCCATGCAACTGAGCATTTGCTGTAGTCCTTTGGATGGTATTAAATAATAAACTTTTCACTTCATTCAAACTTGGCATAAACTTTAGGCTTTCTCATAAGGTAAAAAATTCAGCAAGACTGTATAAAGAATAATAATGAATTACTTTGGATTGCAAAGAGGATTCTCCTGGAATTCTACAGTATCTTGTATTTAGCATATTTCTGTGAAATGTCTCCATTTATGCTTAGGAAGAGGGAGTGGATACCATCAAGAAGTAGGAAATTTGAACCATTTTAATCACATCCACAAATGACATTTAGTATCTAGATATCAACACAAGGCCAAATGGAGAAGAAGAAATTAAAATAAGCAATCTTATGAATTCAGGCTGTGGTCAGGAGACATTCCAAGAAGTTTTTAACAGGAAGCAAATAAACAACCTCTCAAGTTTAAGTCATTCCGTATCTGAATCAATCTAAAATTAAAAATGCTACAGGGCAGGTGGGGAGGAAGGAAATCCCTGCAAGAAAGAAATGCTCAAATAAATTCCCATCAAAGTTTTTCGCTTTTTGTTTCTTTTTTTAAAATGCACATGTACAATATGTGAAGTGCTTCTCGTTTTAACCTTTTTTTTATCCCCCGGGCTCAGGAAAGGGCTTTCCAAGGTCTTCATCAGCCACGAGCGGATGATCTCAGGGCTTTTCTGAGAGTGAATAAATGAACAGGGTGCAGATAATGTGAAGTTAGCCCACCTCTCCATTCCTCCTTTCATCACTTTCCATTCTGAGTACCTTTTGGCCTTATGGAGCATGCTCCTTTATCGTATAGATGTAAGAGGAAACTTTTTGAGGTGATGGATATGGATATGTTTACGGTGTAGATTGTGGTGATGGTTTCATAGTGTATACTTATCTCCAAACCCATCAAATTGTATACCTTAAATATGTACAGCTTTTTATTTGTCAACCATACCTCAATAAAATGGTTTTTAAAAAAGAACACACAACCATTAATATAGTCTTTCTTTTTTTTTTTTTTTTTTTAGATGGAGTCTCGCTCTGTCACCAGGCTGGAGTGCAGTGGTGCGATCTCGGTTCACTGCAACCTCTGCCTCCCAGGTTCAAGCGATTCTCCTGCCTCAGCCTCCGAGTAGTTGGGATTACAGGCACACACTACTATGCCCAGCTAATTTTGGTATTTTTAGTAGAGACGGGGTTTCACCATGTTGGTCAGGCTGGTCTTGAACTCTTGACCTCATGATTCGCCCACCTCGGCCTCCCAAAGTGCTGGGATTACAGGCATGAGCCACTGCACCTGGCCCACTATAGTCTTTCTTAAGTCTCTACTCCATCTGTTCACTTAAAAATTGACTTTTTGCCATGTGGCTCTACACCAGTCAACACCATTTCTCTCATGGGTAGCATGACCTGCTGCTCTGCAGTTCATATGTATCCAGCAGAAACACAATGTGGTACACTGGTAAATACAGGACACCAGATTGTGTAACGACACCATGGATTTGGCACAGCCTAAGGAGCCCCCATGGATTTGTAGAGTCAGCACTCCCAAAGGACTTCAGAAGGTGTGCAGCTGTCATCTCAGTTGCCACAATGTCAGCTTCAGGTGGTATCATTGGCTGCATTTTGGAGTTTTGTGATCTGCTGCTATGGATTTCTATAGAGCTAATGCTTCTCCCACCTCCCATTATTATTTGTATTATCATTATTATTGTTATTATTAAGAAAAAAGAGAAATGGCGATTAAGAACACAAGCCCAGAAGTATAGCTCTCTGACTCCACCACTTGCCCATAGGCTTTGGGAAAATTACTTGGTCACTCTTGCTTTAGTTTCAGAATCTGTAAAATGATAATAGTACCCACCTCATAGTCCTGTTTTAAGTATCAAATGATGTACTACAAGTGAAGTGGTTTGAAAAGTATCTGGCACATGGTAAGAACTTAACAGATATTAACTATTATTATTGTTACTGCTGTTTCATTACTTCATTCTATACCGTGGATAGTGTTCTGAGCTTGGAAACATTGGTGCTGGTTTATGCTAATACTCTCCTTTGCACATAAGGTGTTTTCTTCTTATTGATTCTTTGTGAACATGTTTTCGAGGGAAAATGTTTCTTCAAATAATAGGGCTTTGAGATGCAAAATTCATAACTACACTTATAAGATTCCAATTGTCTATGCACACAGAGATACCCTTAGTGATCTTTAGCGTTTTCAATACAACAAGGCATCTTGGAAGAAAAGTTTTAATCTAGTCACACAATAAAAGTATTCATACATTCTAGTCAGTTGCTTTCATGAAAAGGCAAGAAACACTTTGCCTTAACTTCATCCTCCCTTCATCAAGACATTAAAAAATGTTAATTGTAAGATAACTTAATTCAATGAGCCCTGACAACTCCTTATGATGCATAACAGCAGTATATTAGTGGTGAATTAATTCAGTATGACAATTGAGATATTAGTATTCCTCTGTTATCTCGTACGTTATTTTCCCCCGTTGTTTATGATATTTTCATCTCTTCATATTGCCCAATGTGTTTTTTTATGAATAGCATTGATAGCTAATCATAAGCATAAGTTCAACAAATTCTATATTAACCCTTTTGAATCTGTGACTCTTTTGGACTTACGACATTACAAGCACGTTCAGGCAAAAATCAGTGAACATTTATTCATTGTTTGCTATAAGAACCAGAGCAGTGTCCTGGTGAAGACCATGGGTTCCAGGTTCAACTTTCTGAGTCTTTGCTTTTCTATCCTCTCTGATTTGGTCTCAGTTTTTGTTGTTGTTGTTGTTGTTGTTGTTCTTGTTTTCTGTAAATTGGGGGTAATAATATTGTCTTAGAAGGTTATTCTGAGAATTAAAGATAATAAAAAATATATGTAACCAATTTCTGGCATAGAGGAACATGATCACTATATTTAAACTATCATTAATATCACATTTAGATATTAATACGAAGTAAGAAACTTAATGGAATACTTGAAAATGAAAGCTTTAAAAAAAGTTCTGATCTTTGCATTCCTATAATAAGAATTCTGTTTCAAGAATTCACTTCTCACTTCCTCACACCTCATATGGCATATTAAATCCATATAAATAAATAAATAATATATATATATACAGATGCTCCTCAACTTATGATGGGGTGATGTCCCAATAAAGACATTGTAAGCTGGAAAGATACTAAGTCAAAAATGCATTTAATACACTTAACCTACTGAACATCACAGCTTAACCTAGCCTACCTTAAACGTGCTAAGAACACTTACATTAGTCTACACTTGAGTAAGATCATCTGGCAACACAGTGCATTACGGAGTATCGGTTGTGATCTTGTGACTGACTGGAAGCTGCAGCTCACTCTTGCTGCCCAGAATGGTGGGAGCATTCCATTTTCTACTCAACGTGTATCATTTTCGCACCATCGTAAAGGCGAAAAATAATTAGTCAAGAACTCTGTGTGTGTGTGTGTATTTACCTAGCTATTTCTTAAGTAATGATGCTTTCTTGCCTACATTTAAAATTTTACTTCAGTTGATTCAGATCTATCAGACTGTAATTATACATGTATATATTTGTACACTCCAGAATGACTATTTTTGAAAATTTTGAGAAATATGCTTCATCCTGACATTACCATTGTCAAGGTTAATACCTGTTGGCCTAACCAATCCACATAAAATGTAGACCTCTTTTGGCCTGATATGCCTGATTTCTAAGCCTATGGAATCCAGCCCGTTAATGAGAGATGCTAGGTTTGTCCTCAGCCTAGAAATTAAGGAGGGAGATACTGGGAGGACTGAGGAAAAACCTGTTCACTTGTTTGAAACTGAAACTACCCTCACATTTCATCTTTTTATACTAGGTAGCCAGTACTCCTTCTTGGTATCTTGTCTGTCCAACAAAAACCTCCAACAAGAAAAAAAAATGTATTAGAGAAAAGCCTCCTACTGCTTTCAGCTGCTGTAGTCATAGGCCTCCCACGGTTGTGAGGCGTCTGCGCTTCTGGTTTCTGGCCGGGCTCCCTAGTCATCGGCAGGAGCTACATTCCTCAAAAGAGAGCTGACAGCCAGAGCAAGGAGGGAGGGAAAGACACTGAGATTTTCAAAAATATATGTTTCTGGTTTTCAAGTTGCCTCTCTATTCTGCTGTATGCAGGAGAATATTCCTCATTATAATGGAAGCCCAAGGCCAGATGGCCTGTGGAAGTCAGTGGACAAAGCCACAAGGCACTCAGGACTTGTGGTTATCAAATCTTAAATCTTCCCCTCATCTCACCAGTTAGAACTGACCTGTATCCCATTTGTCACCCCCACCCTATTGTGGAACCTCTCTCACTGCTCTACATGTATTTGATTTCAGTCTGTGTCTTCCTGAGAGGCAGTATTATATTGTGGTTGAAAGCAAAGACTCCAGCCTAAGATTGCCGAGTTTTGAATTCTGGCTCCATCATTTCTTATCTATGTGACCTTGGGCAAGTGTTTTAACTTCTCTGTGCCCCAATAGACTGATACATCTAAGGGGAATAATAGTATTAAATAGATAATAATAAATCTACTTCATGGCAATATTGTGAAGATTAAATGAGTTAATATATGTGAAGCACTTAGAAGAGAGCCTGATACATACATAGCAAGTGCCATCCAAATATTTGCTTTTATTTCTTAGGAGTAGGGAACAGGTTTTAATCAATTTTTCTAATTCCAAAACCTCAGCACAATGCCTGGCACATAATATCTAACCTAGTTCTCAAAGACAAAGCTATCCTGTAGCTCTAAACAGCAAATAACTCAGGCAGGCTTTAATGGCAAAACAAAATTACATGCTTCTGTAACTACAAAAAAACAAACAAAACAAAACAAACAAAACATATAAGGAACATAATGCAAAAGAAAAAAGAAAAAACCCTAATTCACTGTAACAGGAAACAGAATCTCAGCAGGATCTCCTTTCTTTCAAACTAAAATGTCCTAGTAACCAATCTTTCAGAATCCCCTCCTGAAATACAGCAGCAGGCCAATTAATTAGTATGAAAGCTTAGTCAAAAGGACAATACTACCTGGAGAACTAAGCAATTCAGGCAGCCTCACAGCATTTGATTAAGCCACAGACCATAGAACAACTTTGTTTGGTAATTTAGAGCATACATTTCCACTGGAGCATGTTTTCTGATTCAGGTCTTCTTTGTGGTTGCTTTTCTGCTGGTCAAATGTGTCCTGAAAGAGTAGTGAAAACATCATCCTTTGCCCACACAGTGGGTACAACGGGGATAGCCTATCAGGCTCTTGCCCACATTTATTAGAAAATTTGAGCCTATCTTCAGACACAAATACTGAGTCATAGAACATTAGTGTTTCTACTCATTTTCCAGGAAATATTCAATAGAGTAAGTAGGAAGCTGGAGGAGGGAAACCTTTGGTGTTGTGAGAGAGCCTTAAACAATTTGACACCCAGTCTGAATGTAATGCTGCTCATAGAAACCCAGTATAGCAGAGATGAGCCATATTGCAGATCAGTTGTCCCTCTTTCTGCAAACTCTAGAGGCCTGGCTCTGGTGGGTCAGGAGGGTCTAGGCTTTCAGCCCATCCGCACCTGCTGCACCTCAGCCTACATTGCTCTAAGTTCTCTCAAATATGAATCCCACATGGTACTGGCAAAACTGCTCTGGATTACAGCATAGTCCGTCCTGCCAAGATTCTGGAGGGATTAGTTAAGTGAGGCCATGGAGAAGGATTCATGTGAGGAGAATCCACTCTTTCAGAAAAACACAAAAGCATTACTCGGTGTTGGGTGCCAATTGAAATTACATAACAGATAGCTATGACAAGGAATTAAGTAAAATTCATTAAACTCAGCACAGTATATCATATCACTGGAGGGAAAAGTAAAGTCCTGATGTCCAGGCTAAACTAGCTTCTTTCAGAATTTATTGTCATCCTGATTTGGGCATGTTAATGGGAAGGGGAAAGACTAAAGCATCATTGGAGTATGTCTCAAAATTGAGTAGCTTGCAGGCACATAAAGATAAAAGTCCGGCTCGCATTGTGCTGTCACCAAAGGGCTACCCTGTGTGCCAGGAGCTCAGAATGAAAAGGTGTTCCCCTCCCAGTCTCTCAGGGGGTTTTGCTTCCATATCCCACTCTGTTTTCTCAAGAGAAATTTCTCCAAATGAGAATCATTTGGCAAATAAAATGAATATCAGGATTTGAACGTCTGATTTTAAAAGCTGCTTACATGGAAATCCACCCACCATTTTGAAAAGGCATAAGATGCTTGAGGCTTATTCCCAGAACTAAATGATGAGATGGGCTTTGTGAAACTAAAAGGATAATAGACACCAAATAAAAAGAGCAGTACAAAAATGCCCCAACCTATATATAGCCACGAGTTCATAAAAATATTTTTTTTAAAGAGAAACAAATTTAATGAAGGCACGGGAGAGTCTAAATTACTTTTGTCAAAAGTGAATTGAAATATACTTAGGTCACTCCATCTAAGTAATATGATTCTTCAGAATTTGATTTTTGAAATTTCTCAGTTTCATAAAGTCTTATAGGACTTATGTCAAAGTTATGATAAAGAGTTTGTTGTTTTGTTTGCTTTTTTATTAAGGACAGGTGGTGATGTTGGAAAATATGTAAAATGATTAATAATGAAATTACCGAGGCGTAAGCTAACCAATATTTATTGGGTGACTATAAGCTTCTTAGAACTAAACATGAATCTATGGGGTGGGAACATGCATAACAAGTATATTATACATTAAATCAATACTTATAAATCACTAGGTACCATGTAAGAATTATAACAAGTGAGCATAGAATAATTTCTGCCTTTAAGTAGCTTAAAATATAGAAAGACAGTCATTTTATCATACAAAGCTTGATAAGATACCTGAAAGTCAGGAGGTTCCGTTAAAATTCCATGAGAGTAGAAGTAGGAGTGTGAGAATAGATCAAGGACATTTGAGCTAGCATAGACAGGATGGATAGAAGATAAAAGAGATGGGCCAATGAGGAAGTGAACTAATGAGAAGGCAAAAGTGCAAAGGAAAAAAACCCAAAGAATGAACAGAATGATTGTGAGCAGTCCAGTGGCTGCTCCAAGCTCAGGATGTCAGAAGTGGAATAAAAGAAGATGAGCCTGGGAAAATCATTGGAACTTTATTCTCTAGGAAATTGCCAAGGGCACTGGGAGACATATTAAAAGATATTTGTTTTTGCTTCTGTTTTGTAACAGAGTAGTGACACAATTAGAAAATGCTTTGGGGAAGAGATTAGATTGTAATGAAAATGAAGTAAGACTGATATGCCAATGATACCTCAGAGAGCAGCCCAGACCTGGGGCCTGCAGTCAATTTCATGCTTCACCCTTTTTCTCAAGGGTTGAAGAGGAAACTCCTGCCTCCCAGCTGATCTTATAACAGTTGCCGTATTCTTGGGGAGAGGCCTTTCCACTCTTGGAGAGGGGAAGATTGGGCTTCTTCACTCCACCAGGCAAGACTTCCCAGAGGAGTTAGACATTGCTTTGGTTCCTTGTGCTGGGATTTATATTCAAATTGTGACAGCGTGAACTTGGCAAGTTACCTGATCTCTCCATACCTCAGTTTTTTCCTCTCATGAAAAAAGCTTAGCACATTGGTTGGCATACGGGAAAAAAAAAAAAACCATAGCTAGCAGCTATGATTACAAATAGAGTCATAAAAAATGGGTTCACTTTGGTTCTGTGAATATTCTTTTCAGTAAACCAATGTGTAGTCCACTTCATCTGATATGTAATCAAATAGATTTGCAGATAATCTAAGAAAAATCTCAGCACAAGCAAGTGCTGCATTAGCATTTTGAACTGTGATGCTAACAGACCAACAAAACATGTGTAGGCAGTGGTGTCAACTGAATGACTGAGCTTTGTACTTGTACATAGTCCCCCATTAAAATGCAGCAGCATGGGAAGTTACTATACTCTGTAAGCTCTTCCCTGAAAAGAGGAAAAACAACTGTGACTCATGGGCTGTTAGCTTATTCCACAAAAGGGGCCCTGGAACGATGCCTCTTTCTTTTACCCAAAATTATGTTTGCTACTGTTCTATGAAGGTGATAAAGAAGCTCTAATTCTCACTGTTCTTGAGATTTATACTTGGAGTCTTGTCAGAAACAGAGTAGAATGGATCATCTATCACCCTTCACCTTGCCTAGCAGTGCTGGCCTGAAGCAGAATCCTGAGATTGTTCTTTGTTGCCCCTCATGGCCTCTCACCTTTCATCTCTTCCTTCTGGCACACCACCTTGATGCATATACTTTGCACACAGTCATCATATTTTTTCCACTACATTTGTAGTCCAGGCTTCCTCTGGAATCCATCAGGCAATGAAAATAATTGATCCCTGTTGTGTTCTTGGTAAAGGTCAGAGATACAATCATATCAGACGACTTGATCTGCTTGACTACCGGCATTGTGATTTCTACCCAGGCAATTTAAAAGCGCTGTAAACTGTCAGAATTAAGACTGTAAGCTTGGCCAAGCACTCAACAAAGACCCCAAAGGTATCACATAAAATTGGGCAAGGAGCCCTAATTATTACTTTTCAACATCTGGCCCTTTCTCTGAATCTTTCTTAAAGGAATGGAAATGCAAATTGAAGCAGGACTTTATTTCCCTTGACATTGTGTATCTTAGCCTAAAAAAAACTTGATTTTAAGTTGATTTATTATGAACTTTGCCACTTAACCTGACAATTGAGTGAAGGCACTTCTCAAAATGTCTAGTTACTAATATGTAATCAATTTGTTTTGTTCTCCAGTTTAATCCTCTTTATTAAAAACTTTGAGGGAATAAAAAAGATTATTATAATGGGCTTTCTGGTAGGTGCAGAGAAACAGAAGGGAAGATTGAGAAGTACAAGAGAAACACATCGGAAATAAAATAAAGTTTGGATTTAACAAATAAAATTGGCAAGATATTTCAGAGAAAAAATCATTAGGAATACAGCTATTCATCAAGAATAAAAAAATGATTAAAGTTGACAATCAAAAGAACACATAACACCTTTGGGGAGTAATAAGATGCTCAAAGAATGCTTTAGAGTATATCTGTTCCTACTTCAGGTTTGTTTGCCTAAGAGGCATAAATGTTTAAATAATCCGTAGGGATTGACAGTGGTAATAGTTCCAATGATCAAGAAGTTTAAAGAGAAATTCTGCAAAAGGAAATAGATACTATACACTGAGTATTTAGGAAAGAGAACAGAAACTAGCCTATGAGGCTGCCTCTTGATAAGTTTATTGATAGTCTAGTCTCCCTTACTTCTGTCTCCACAAACCCAGCTCACTGCAACAGCCTCATAGCTTCTTCCACTTCTAGTCCATCCTCCACCTGATTTCCATAGTAATCTTTTAAAAATAGTACTATCAGCCGGGTGCGGTGGCTCACACCTGTAATCCCAGCACTTTGAGAGGCTGAGATGGGAGGATCAGGAGTTCGAGACCAGCCTGGTCAATGTGGTGAAACCCCGTCTCTACTAAAAATGCAAAATTACCTGGGCATGGTGGTGGGTGCCTGTAATCCCAGCTACTTGGGAGGCTGAGGCAGGAGAATTGCTTGAACCTGGGAGGCAGAGGTTGCAGTGAGCCAAGATCACGTCACTGCTCTCCAGCCTGGGCAACAGGATAAGACTCTGTCTTAAAAAATAAATAAACAGGTAAATAAAATAGTACTGTCATTGTGGCAGTCTCCTGTTCAAGAACTACTTGCAACCCTCTAACTATATTTGATATTCTTCATAATCTCCTACACTGTACCCCTGTCCAGTCTTAGCTTAAACTCTTCCCAGCACAGACCTTCTGCTTGAGTGTGGCCTCTCTTCTCACTCATAGCCTGTAGACAGATGCCAGTCTAGTTCTTCTACCAACGTAAGTCTACCTGGCTTTAGGTAAAACAAAAGATTTACTGTAATTAAGTGTTTCTCTGATTAAAGGAGGCAAAGTTTTCATGCCTGTGCTTTCCAGTATAGCCCCCACTCATACTTGGTTTGTCAATTCTGAAACTTGGGCCTTCTAGTTACCTTAGACCATTCTTGTTTCACTTCTGCTTCTACAAAATAGGCTGCTGAATAAGGAAGAGTAGATAAAGAAGACAATTTTCGAAGGAAAGTCTAGTATTGGCTACTTTTTCCTGACAATTCTCATTCTGTTATTTTTTTTTCCTGGTTCCAGGCATCTTTCAGAAGTATATCCCTAATTTCTAAACTTTGTGTTTTCTCATCTCTCTTGAACATTTGCTTAATCTCTGTCTCCCTCATCTGATCTGCACTTTCTTCCCTTCTCTTTTCCTTTGCTTTAATATTCTCCTTTCCAACTTTTCCATCCTACTTTCTCCCCACTTAATCCTGGGCCCTCTTGTTTTCTACTTTCAACTGTTCATGTCTGACAGCAGTGTGAGAACCCCAACTTAGAAAGAAGATGCTATTTGCCTGTCCCTTTTAAATTGTCATATCACCAAAGGTACTGTGTGCCAGACATTGCAGGTGCAGCAAGACCAGGCTGGCAGGTGAGACTAGAATGAGCAGTACATCCACAGGTCCAGAGGAAGGCCTGCCAAAAAATGACTCTGGATCCAAGTAGAGAATGCAGCTGTTGCCATCCAAAATACTAAACCAGGGAGAAACTATCTTGGAGTCTTTTCAAAGCTAGAAACTTGCATCAATAAATAATACGGTGTTTTAAAAGTCACCATGTTTAAATCCACCTGGGAATCCACCTAACTCTTAGGAAGCAGGCTATTGTAAGAAAAGAAAATGAACATTCCAACTGCTAAAAAAAAATCAAGTTGTTGTAAATTCTTCACATCCTATTGAGAACTAAAGTACTATATAGTATCAGTGCTATTAAATATGTAATGTTAGTGATCAACTATTAACCTCTCTGATGAGTTTAATGTTAGTGTGACTAACACATTGCTGATTTTCTCTAATCTAATATTTAACAAGTGCCTATAATGCATGAAGTTCTACGGAGTCCACTGAACCATTTCATATGAACAGCTATTTCAAACTTTGCAGCTCTAGGTATCCTATATTCACATCATATAATATTGTGTTGACAAACATCTTAAGTTGGTGTAAAGAAAAAATGAAGACAGTTTGAAGGTCAGTTTTTTGAGTATGTGCATGTGCGTGGTGTATGTGTTTTCTATGTGCACATTTTATCTCTGCCCTTCGAGTTTATGCCACTTGTGTTCAATTTCTGAGTCCACTCTGTACCTGTTTTCTAATACCTATCCACAGAGCAAATAGTAACTACTTAGTGAAAAGTGATAGCAAAACCCCTTCAGTCTCCAGATGAATTGAGATTTCCTCAAGATTGAGAGGACAGTTGGAAAACTCTTCACATGTGAATTTTATTTTAAAAAAATAACTTATTTTTTTAAAGTTCAACACCGTTTCTCATGGAAGGAATGATTGCAGTGAGAAAAGGAAAAAAACACTGAATCTACATGTAACAGAAAGGAAAAAAAAAAACAACTGAATCTACATGTAACAGGCATCAAACCGGGTGTCTTCACAAATATTGATTTATTGTAACTTCACAGCAACCCAGAACCACTGTAATGTCCTCATTTTTTCACACTTGAGGAAACTGAGAACCACGGAGATTAAGCTCACAGAGAGAAATGAAACATGATAGAGCCAAGATTTAAACCCAGGTGCCCTGGACACCATATCTCATACTCTTGCATTATACGCATCTTTTGAATACAAATTTGCCTCAATTCTTCCTCTCGTAATGTCATATCGAATTGGTCTTGTGGAAGAAAAGTGACTTACCTAAATTACCTGAATTTTAATTTGATTCTATAATTGAGAAATTCCAGTCAATATATAATATCTGCAGGAATCTTGATAGCAGTCATCCTTGTTTTGTTTGTTCAGATACAATTACTTTAAACTATGTAGGAACTTTTAGAGATCTACTTTTGAAAATATGGATATTTGAATTATCATTTTGTTTTGTTATGTAGGTAACTAGAACTTGCAGTAGCAATAAAGCTTGTTTCATTTTTTTGACACTAATTTTTTTTATATTATACTTTAAGTTCTGGAATACATGTGCAGAACATGCAGGTTTGTTACATAGGTATACATGTGCCATGGTGATTTGCTGCACCCATCAACCCGTCACCTACTTTAAGTATTTATCCTAATACTATCCCTCTCCTAGCTCTCCACCCCTCCAACAGGCCCCAGGGTGTGATGTTCCCCTTCCTGTGTCCGTGTCTTCTCATTGTTTAACTCCCACTTATGAGTGAGAACATGCGGTGTTTGGTTTTCTGTTCCTGTGTTAGCTTCCTGAGAATGATGGTTTCTAGCTTTATCCATGTCCCTGCAAAGGACATGAATTCATCCCTTTTTATGGCTTCATAGTATTCCATGGTGTATATGTGCCACATTTTCCTTTTATTGCAGCACTGTCCACAATAGCAAAGACTTGGAACCAACCCAAAACTTGGTTTCTGACAATGCCTTTTGTACTGCAATTGAAACAATTTTCTGTCCTTCAGGTTTATTGCTTACCATTCTCTAGAAACTGAAATGAAATTTTATTCAACTCTTTTTATATTGTTACAGCTTGATAGACTTTTAAAAGTTTCAACATTCCAATGGCAATTCTTGCAGATGTGTCTCCCCAAGGGAGTCATTAGCTTCAACACTGGTGTACCTCCTGGGCAGGTGTGTGGCTTTGGCTTGCACAGTGTAGTTGTTTATTTTTAATTAGAGGCTTTACCTTCAGGTCTTCTAGAAAATTTCTGGTGATAACAGTGAAATCTCTATGTGTGGAATGATTGAAAAAATGATTTATATCAACTTGGCTTTCTTATATGTCAAGGTGGTGTTATTGGTACAAGCAGAGCCAACTTGCAAAGGAACACGGTTCTCTTTTGTACTCCATATTTCCTTTCCCATGACATTCCATTTGTGTGTACACCCCCAACTCTCCCCCAACCCAATAAACCTGATGTTTATTCCCTTTGTGTTCTATTTGCATTATAAAAATATAGCTAATGAAATAATGAAATAATTGGAGAGAAGGGTCCCTATCCTGAGGCTTTTTAATACAGGGACTTTTCAGGGGTGATCTCCTGAGAGAGCCCAGTTTTCTACCCAAAATAATAGAAGTAATTGTAGAACTTTTAAACCAATTGTAAAATAAGATGGCAGCACGGCACAGAATAAAGAGATAATTTTCAAGTGTTAGAGTCTTGAGCTGCCTCACACATCACGTCTCTGACAGTCACCTAAATAATACCTCCACATACAGGAGGCCCTAACACAACTTTCTTCCACTGGAAGAGAAGATGTGTATCTCAGTAAAGGCACAGCTTGTCAAAACAACCAAAAATCTCAGATTAGCACCCTTCACAGAACTCTGATCCAAGAGTGGAAGGAGGGGTCATTGCCTACATACCTTCACAATTCAGCAAGGACAGATTTAATTTCAGGCCTTACGGATTTGCTCCAGACTTTCCTTTGCAATCACACCTATTTCACATCCAGCTCACTAGTTACATGGCCCTATTTTATGCCTCATCCACACCTGCATGCCCATGGCACCAAAGACAGCTTTAGCTAGGTGTCATGAATATGACAAACCTGAACCAAGGCATTTGATCTTCAGCAAATGAATGTGTACTTTTCTGTTCCCATAAATATCCTTGGCCCTACAGTTTCACCTCCACTACAGACAGGTGCCTAAATAGCCTGAGCTAGAGAAGCAGTCTGTCTGGCTTTCCGCTGTTTTTCAATTGTGTTCATCAGCGACAAAGGTGCTGCACTCTGTTTGCCACCGTATCACAGAATTGGCACGCTTGTGATGTGAGTCAGTGCATGGCACAGCCATTAGGGAATCACCCATTCTCAGGAGTGTGCACAGCCTCTCAGTTGTGAGGAAAGGAGGATTGGATACCCACAAACGTTGGATTTTCTTAGTGGAAGCTTGTGTTTTCACTGGTTACTGATGCACACATGCCTCGGGACCAGAATTGTGGCAGGTCTGGCTGCAAGTAAGCCATTTCAGTTCAAGTTGCTAAGCTCAGAGGATTAATTGTGATGCATACTAAAGGAGAGTGGTGGGGAAGGTTTGAGTCCTCTTCATCATTAATATAACTGAGGGATTATAGACCCTTCCCTGGAGAAAATCAGACAGTAACCGGCCGTTGAAATATAAAATAGAATTCTGAAGAAGACTGGCACAAGATCTGTGCTTTGTAGCTAAGAATAGCAAGGTTAATTACAGAAGGGAGTGACAGAAACAGGAAAGCAGCCGTCGCACAAAGGAGAAGTTGCTGCAGTGGTCGTTCTAAAATAATTGGTAGCAGGAGCTGGTCTCAGAGCTGTCAAAACATTAACCCTTGAGGAATGGAGTCTGGAGGGGGAAGAGATTGAGACTGAGAGAGAGAGAGGGAGAGAAATAGAAAGAGAAACATACAAGCACAGGTCACTTGTGGTTTCAAATAAAGGATAGCTGCTTACTAACCCAAATCAGATTCTAAGTCTTTAATTATATTTGTCAGTATATGACTAAGCCTCCTTAAATTCAGCATGTGTGATTTTACATACTCATACAATTCTATCACATAGTTTTTCTCTGGCAAGCCCCAAATACAATAATAAAAGCAGAGTGTTTATGTCAAACAAATAAGTAAATAAATTTTACCCTAGCTAATAAGTTTTCTAGCCATATGTTTATCATATATAGCAATATCACAGACAGAATGAAACTAGTTAAGAAAATAATAATTGTTTAAAGATATGTTAGTGTTTCAGTTAACATGAGAATCTCTGAAACAAGTACATAATAAGGTGAACCTTTACTCAAAATAAGTTTTCTAGGCATCTAGTACTTTTTCCTTATAATTCTAGGCCAAAGTTATTTTACCTTTATCAGAATGATACCTGCTGTTCTATTTATATTCAGCTTTCACTTTTAGTCATATCTGATTATATAGACAGAAAATTTGAGTTCAAACATTAAGATCAGCAGTGAGGAATAAAATATTTAAAACTGGAAATGGGTTTTTTTTTTATACTTTAAGTTCTAGGGTACATGTGCACAACGTGCAGGTTTGTTACATGTGTATACATGTATCCAGCTTCATCCATGTCCCTACAAAGAACATGAACTCATCCTTTTTTATGGCTGCATAGTATTCCATGGTGTATATGTGCCACATTTTCTTAATCCAGTCTATCATTGATGGACCTTTGGGTTGGTTCCAAGTCTTTGCTATTGTGAATAGTGCCACAATAAACATACATGTGTGTCTGTCTTTATAGCAGCATGATTTTGTAAAGGAAGCTTTGTCATCCTCTTCTTAATGTTTCTTCGATTAATTTTTTGAGATTTTTTTTCATTTGTTTTGCTGAGAAATAAAAGTGAGGGATAATTTAGCCCTGTGAGTATGTGCCCACCTTCATATAATTCTCAGAATTCCAATAATGCTCACTTTATTATTATTACTGTGATTATTATCATTATTATTAAGCATTACTTGAGCATGCACTATATGACAGCCATGTATTAGAGTATATAAATGTATAAATTATAACTTGTAACTAATTATGTTGATACTATTATTCCTATTTCAAAGAGGAGAGCACTAAGGTGAAAGGAGGTTTAGTAATTCACTGAAAATGTATAACAACCATTAATAAGCAGCAGAACTAGGATTCAAAGGTAGAATCTGTAGTTTTCCCAGAACACCTTGCTGTTTCTTATTTAAACTTTTCATAATTATTATTTCCTTAATAATAATCTTGCATAATCTAACTTCCTTATTATCATTAGCATTAAGTAACTGCATTTATTTTTAATATTCAGAATTGGATTACTCATAAAAACATTTTCTATATTCCTTAACCTGAAGCCCAGTTTAGGGAAGCTGCCCGATTTTATATATATTGGGGTTTCTTCAATAAGGAGAGCCTGTAGCAGACCCTAACCTCATGGCAAATGAAGGGGTTCAGGATACACTACCCCAAAAAATATGGTACTTTGGCATATTAACTATTTTACACTAAAGGAATTTGATAAAGAGCACATGCAGGAAGGACTCACTAACCTTCTCCCCATTCTTCTTCCTTGAAGCAGGTCATAAAACCTAGGAAGGGTTTTCTGAACTTGCCCTGAAACAAGTCATGAGACTCTCATGTGAGAGGTGCCCTCCCTATAGCGAGAGGAAAGAAATATCCTTATCCCTGAAGATGAAGGGTCACAGAGAAAAATCGTAAAAAACAAGCCTTGCCAAGTTTTCTCTAGTTTATTATCATTCGATTATAATATCCATTATAGAAATTGATACTTCTCCCTGTCTACTCTTCATCAAACCTCGCATAAAAATCTGTAGGTTTAACTATTTCTTTACATCTTAATTTCCTTATGAAGACTCCCATGTCTTGTAACACTTATATTAAATAAATCTATATGCTTTTCTCTTTTTAAATTTTGTTTCAATGCCTCAGCCGTGAACTTCCTCAGGACAGATGGAGAGAAAGATATTTTTTTCTCTACACAAACATTTCCTAGAGATAATGCAATGAATAATTACTATTAAGAAGTATGTTGAAGGGCTGCAAATTACCCCCCAGATCATCCCAATTCTCCTTCCCTTATTTGGAAAACAATTGGTATATAAGACAAAGAAAAGCATCGTGTATATTATCCTTTCTCAGAGTTCCTGAACTAGATAAAGTAGCACTCAACAGAATGCATTAGTTTGTATATGAATGCATTTGTTGATCTGTTTGTTTCATATGGCATTCCTTGTCTGTCCATTCTTATTTCCACTCTCCACCCCTTTCTCTGCTCTCTCAAGGTCATAAGAAACTACATTTGTCAGACTCTGCTGCATTTTGGCTTCTAGGCAAGTTCCACCAATGAGATCCACTGTATGGAGATAGGAGGGAGGAAGCAATGAGAATTCAGAGTATTTCTCTCAGTCTCTTTCTATGCTTAGAGCAGCTGCATCTCCTCTGTGATTCTGGTTCCTGTTGGACTGCCCCTCCCTCCACTGTCACATTCCCACCTGGCAGCTCCCCGCCACAGGTCTGTCTCCCACTGCATGGCTCCAGCTGCTGGACTTTGGCCAACTCATTCCAACATTTGCAGGCCCCAGGGGGCAAGGGGACAAAAGAAAGCCCATACATCTATATCTCATGTTTAAAAGTTATAAATCAAATACAAATTGTTAAAAGTATTTTCAATTTTTTTTCCACTTTGATAAACATAGTTTTATAATGGCATTTTAAAAATATCTTGCTTGGGAATCCATGAAACAAACACCCACTTTCTCTTACTTATTAAAGAGTGGAGGGGAGGGTAGAAGTTCTTACTTCCCAGACCCCAGGCTTGGCTACTCAGTTACCTTAGTCCTCTCTGAATACCACTGTCTGGGAACTAAAAGGATTTTGTGAATAGGGACACTAGTTGGAACTAAACCAGCTAGTTCAAACTAAGAATTCCATGTCCACAGGTGCCTCCAATTTCACAATGTGGCGGTTGTTGACCCATTACGTTTCACAAGGAGAGCTAAGGCTGGAAGTCCAGGTTCAAATTTAGAATTTTCAGACTCAGGCTTCAGGCTTGTGGCCCAGACCTATTCACTTTCTCTTGGCTCCATTTCATGCTTGACTGACTGCCTTCACGTGGACACTCCAGATCTTACATCCAAGCCCTAGCTACTCCCTCCCCAGTTGTAAACAGCTGGGGCCTCTTGGCTACCTTGTGGTTGTGGAGTTCTGTGCTGATCAAGGGAAGATAAGCTCAGGGAAAGTGGATGAAGTCCATCATACACTTGGGTAGAGATGGCCAGGGACCTACCCACCTGGAGCACAGTCTGGAACGGGATGGGGGATGGGATCTGGGTGTTTATGTCTTCTTGACCCAGGAGTTTCTTCTGTCAGAAAGGACATGGCCAGGAAGGAACAGAGTAGGATTTTTTAAAATGTGGAGCCCAGATCAGGGTTCCTCCTTTTCCAGGGGTGAGGGAATTTTGAGGATCAAATTTTGAGGATCTTCCAAAAATGTTGGTGGTGGCATCTTCCTCCTATTGCTAATCTCTTGGATGTATCCCTGTTCCCTCTTTGTCTCCTCAGCCTTCTCTTACTTGCTTAACAAATTCATTATAATAAAATTCCATGCCTCAAAATACCTGGAAAGGTTTCTGCTTTCTTGACTGTATTCTGATTGATATAACTCGTTTAAATTTTTTTAAAGTGTTAGAATGCAGTGATATTTTATGTACATTGTATGTTGGATTTATCTGAACTAAAGAGAATAAGCTCTATTACAAAGATAGATTCAGAGGTATAAAATGTTTTCTGACAATCTGAATCTTTTTCTAACACATGTACATTTCATAAGTCATATTTCAAAAGCCATTATATATTCAGCTGTACCTAAATTTGCATGTGGAGTTACAAGGTAAATAGGACAGATGGAGAAAAATAGAAGTGGAATATTTCAACATGCCAAGCAGAGGGGCAAGAAAGTGAAAGTGATTCAACTAAATGCTGTCTCTTACCTAATATAGAGCCTTTGATGGCAAGCTGCACCCTTTGGGTTCTCTACAATTCGCTCTGACACTTCCCACATTGAATCCTTTTCACGTGTCATTCTAGTAGGACAGTGCACTGCTAGCTCTTAAAATAAGACTTACACATATGGTACTTATATAATGAATATAAAACCCGTGCAGTGGGGCTGGAAATGTTCACATTTGGTTTCTTGATAACGCTTGAGGAGAGATACTGCCTGGGTTATATAACAATTCAATTCCTAGTTGGTTTTTGTTGTTGTTTTTAGTTTCCTGGAAGGCTCAAGAGTTTGATACACATCTGAATCCCAATCTTTGTCCATTGTTGCTAATAAATAAGATTGTGTGTTTTGAAAATCCTGATTTCAGTGATAAAACTTATATTCCTTATTTTCATATTCTGTATCACCTTGTTCAATTCATCATGGATAACATCATTACTGAGAAAAATCAGGAATCTGTTTGGTGACGTTCTGTCATTTCTGTTTCTGTGCCTTTGCTTATAACTCTCTCAGTGCAGCAAGCCTGCTCTGACTGACCTGGTAGACACTGCCAACATTTGGCAACAGAGGGAAAGGGAAGGTAATCAGCTTTACTGCCTGATGTTACTAAAAACCATAGCCTATTTTCAATTATCCATGTCAGTAGATGCAGGGATCTTTGAAATCCAGATCTAATCTATAAATAACAAGGTAACAAGAGAAACAAAACAATGGAGCTTCATTTGATCAAAAGTTGCTGTATTTTTTAGTCATGATTTCTAAAGTCATCATCATACTGCCTTCCAGTTGAAAAACTGATTCAAGCCTTAGGCTGGGACTATGGCTGGTGGAGCTGAATCAAGGAACTTGGCCTTCATTTGTAGGTAAATGGGCATCCTGCTTCCCCTACCATTTCCATATTAAATTTTCTAACTGCCCCCACCTCACAATTCAGGAAGAGCAGCTGAAGGACCCGAGGCTTCACACCATGAGGCCAGGCTGCCCAGGGTGTTGATGGGAAGCACAGAGAGGCTCCTCCAAAGGCTGAGAAAAAGGTCATGCTATCTGGGAACAATAATGTTTTACACTGTAAACCCACCCAATAGAGGAAGGAGAGAGTGAGAGGTAACTGCACATGTCACTACCACCTCTACGCTAGTGCTGCCTCTTGCAAACACCAGGGGAGGAGACACAGTTCCCACAACACTTGCATCTGTGCTATTAAAGAGGTGCAGTAGTCTACCTTTACTTTTCACAGTTACTGAACCATTCTTAATGGAGTCAGAGAAGGAAAGTCAATAACCTGCAAACCATACAATCAACCTCACTGCCATGAATTGAAGAGGTGCTGGTTCATATTTGTCTCCAATTGTTTGTTCTCTTCCAAATGTTGACATTGCCTCCTTATTCACATAGAAGAACCAGACTAGAATATGTCTGTGAATCAGGAAATCTTGTTGACTTGGGGGAGAACCTGAGAATATATATTCTACTTGATGGACTAGTAACACTATATTTGCATATGAAGAGTGGTTTATAATGACTTCAAGCTGGCCTGTGGAGTTATGTTATCCTATTGCTTCTGTTGGCATTTAAGCTAAACAATAAATTGTGTTTCACCAGTGACTCTCATCAAACATGGAACCTTTTATCATAATATCCATATTAACTAAGTTGATGAATATCCAAAGTGAGATAGGGTTATTATTATTAATAGCTGTAATAAGTACAATTGACAGAATTGCAGTACAAATTTCAAGGAGTTAAATAGACCCATGAAGGTTAATCATGGTGAATAACTAGCTTGCATGGTGATTTCCTAGCCATGTTGCATTACAAACAAGAGGCTCAGCAGTGTTTTCATCTCATCATTTTTACTCATTTTGTCTTTGCTTTCTTATCCCACTTCTCCCTGTCTCCCGAATGCATATTTTGGGATATGGCAACATTTTTCTAGTGTTAATATGAATTGATGTCTTCCTTAGAAATAATTAGAGCCCTACACATGTCAGAAAATTATGGGACAGAGTGTCTTTCAGCTCAAGTAATGTTCCAACACAGGAGGTGATGAAAACGCATTATCTGAAAATTACTCCACATAAAGTGAATAGTCGTGTTCTCACTTGAGTTCTTTGGAAACAGATGGCCACTCTCTTAGTAATAAAAATAATTCTCCTTACTTACCAAGCTTTTATTTCAAAATATATTCCTTTGAATTATGTCATGTTATCCTCATACCATTTCTATGAGGGAGATAGAGACCAAGACATGATAGTTCATAGAGCTCTCAGCAGAAAAGCACAAACCCAATCTCCAAACTTGTCATCACCTTCCAGGGATCTCATGACATATCTCATTCCATACTAGTATTGAGACTGATCCATTTATATATATTGCTTTTCTGCTTTTCTAGAGGAAACTTTCTGCTGCCTTTTAAGCCAATGTTAAAGTGGATGTCAATAGAGTAAAATCAGTTTTTGGTTATGTTATAGGCTTATATTACAGTTTTGCCACTTTGAAGCATTAGTTGGCCAAGTTCTCATCTTTCTCAGACTTTTACTCTGGGATAAATGCAGCCTAGTTGATGCACAACTGCATCAATAATGGAAACTGTATAAGAGTTTGATCAGCAACCTTTGGTGCTATGAGTTTCATCGTTGTAGTGATAATGGAAGTCATCATTGTTTCCAATGAAGGTTATTTGTTAATGTGTGACATCAATAGAGCCAATATATACCAGCCCAATAAATGCTGAGGAGATTCCACTATATAAATGGCTTTCTACTTTCTATTAATTCCATACCACAGACCGCTTAGAAAAAAATAAGGAAACTTCTACTGCTTTCTCTCTCTCTCTCTGTCTCTCTGTATGTATGTGTGTGTGTGTGTGTGTGTGTGTATACACACACTTTTAGTAGCTTAACACCAAAAGTCTTCCTCAAAGCATATATATATATGTATATATATACACCAAGCATATACATATATATATATATATATATATATATATATATATATATATATATATGCTTTGAAGAAGACTTTTGGTGTTAAGCTACTAAAAGTATCACATTTCTATCATTGAGATATGAGGAAAGCAAAGGTGATGGCTCCAAGTTATTCTTCATCAGCAATAAAGTTGCTACAGCTGGGGGTTTAGGTGGGAATGGAGGAATATATTGGTTGTCAAAGGTCTTAAATGAGAGGAGAACAACAGATTTCCTAAAGATGGTTCACAAATCATACAATGTGAAATGAACTCAGAAAGAAGGGTAATTAGGTTGGTAATTAGCAAGGTTTTTTTGTGAGGGAAAAGTAGCCAAGCAAATGAATACTATAAAAGCACCTATAGTTGCACTCAAAATCGAAAATCCAATTTTGATTATGATGGATGTTTTATATAAGAAAAATACATTTAAAATTGATCTCTCTCCAATTATATTTTTACATATATCATTTCTGCCATTCATTTTTTCCCTTACATAGAAAGATTAGAAGAAACTTGGCCTTACAAAGACAGAGGTTATGGTTTGAAATCCTTCTCTACTATTTACTGAGTTTGTTTGTTTTTGTTACTTGGCTTCTTGGAGTTTTCATTCTCACATTATTCTGAAGTTATTATTAGAGTAGCATAAGAACGCACATGCAGGCACTCAGTGGTACTGAATTACTTTTCCTTATAAAAGAAAAATTGCATAGGACACTTGTTAAAGATGGCAAGGGAGACTTTTCATCTAAATACGGGAGAGAGACTATTGCAACAGGAGAGAGAGATTGAATGCACTTCTGCAGAAAGAAAAAGTGAATGCTGGGGAGAGCCAATGAAACATCGCTGGTCCTAGAGGGAGGTTGGTCAATGTGATAGGCCATCTGTGTCTTGCTAATTAATAGACTCTGACCCTCCCACAGAGACTAGAAATAGGGGCACTGTCTTCTTTGTTCATTTTTTTAAGTTGTAATTTTTATGGATATATAATAATTGTATATATTTTCTGGGGTACATGTGAAGTTTTGATGCAGGCATACAATGTGTAATGATCAAATCAAGGTAATTGGGATGTCTATCACCTCAAGCATTTATCACTTCTTTGTATTAGGAACACTCCAATTCTACTCTTCTAGTTTTTGAAATATACAATAAATTATTGTTAACTACAATCACTCTATTGTGCTACTGAACACTAAATCTTCTTCCTTCTAACTGTATTTTTGGGCCATTAACCATCTCCTCTTAATTACCTTCTCCCTATTAGCCTACCCAGCATCTGGTAACCATCATTCTAATGTCTGTCTTCATGAGATCAATATTTTAGCTCTCACATTTAAGTGAGAACATGTGATACTTTTCTTTTTGTGCCTGGCTTATTTCACTTACCATAATGTGCTCTAGTTCCATCTATGTTGTTGCAAATGACAGGACTTCATTCTTTTTCGTGGCTGGGTAATATTCTATTTTGTATTAGTATGACTTTTTAAACTATTCATCCATTGATGGATACTTAGGTTGATTCCATATTTTGGCTATAGTGAATAGTGCTGCAATAAATGTAAGAGCTCAGATATCTCTTCCATATACTGTTTTCTTTTCTTTTGAAAATATAACCAGCAGTTGGATTGCTGTTTCATATGGTAGTTCTATTTTTAGTTTTTTAAGGAGCCCCCATACTGTTCTCCACAGTGGCTGCACGAATTTACACTCCCAATAACAGTTTAAGAAGATTCCCTTTCTCCATATCCTCACCAGCATTCATTATTGCCTGTCTTTTGGGTAAAAGACATTTTAACTGGGGTGAGATGATATTTTATTGTAGTTTTGATATATGTTTCTCTGATAATTAGTAATGTTGAACATATTTTCATAAGCCTGTTGGCCATTTTTTATGGTTTCTTTTGAGAAATGTCTGTTCACATCTTTTTTTCACTTTAATTGGATTATTTGGCCTTTTGGGTTTTTTGTTTTGTTTTGTTTTTGTTTTTGCTATTGAGTTGTTTGAGTTCCTTATACATTCTGGTATGGGTAGTTTGCAAATATTTCCTCCCATTCTTTTGGGAGCTGTCTCTTCAACTTTGTTAATTGTTTCCTTTACTTTGAAGAAGGAAGCTTTTTAGCTTGATGTTGTCCCATTTGTCTATTTGCCCTTACTTATAGGGTGTTACTCAAGAAATCCTTACCCAGAGCAATGTCTAGTAGTTCTGTAGTTTCAGGTATTGCATTTAAGTATTTGATCCATTTTAATTTGATTTTTGTGTGTATGGCAAGAGACAGGGGTCTAGTTTCATTCTTCTCCATATGGGTATCCAGTTTTCCCAGCACCATTAATTGAAGAAACTATCCTTTCCCCTTTGTATGTTCTTGGCAACCCCATAAAAAATGCGTCTAGTCTAAATACATGGATTTATATCTAGGTTCTCTATTCTATTTCATTAGGCTATGTGTCTGTATTTATGTCAGTACTGTGATGTTTTGGTTACTATGCTTTGTAGTATCATTTAAAATCAGGTAGCATGATACCTGCAGTTTTCTTTTTTTCGTTCAGATTTTCTTTAACTATTCTGAGTCTTTTGTGATTCCATATAAATTTAAGGATTTTTTTTTCTATTTATGTGAAGACTATCATTGGTATTTTAATAGAGATTGCATTGAATCTGTAGATTTCTTTGAGTTTTGTGGACATATTAACAATATACCAAAATTAGACAAAGACTAAAAAAAAAAAAAAAAGGAAACTACAGACCAATATCTCTGATGACTATACATGCAAAAATACTAGCAAATTGAATTCAACAACACATTATAAAGTGATTCATCACGATCAAGGGAGATTCATCCCAGGGATGCA
Source organism: Rhinopithecus roxellana (assembly GCF_007565055.1). NCBI lineage: Eukaryota > Metazoa > Chordata > Mammalia > Primates > Cercopithecidae > Rhinopithecus > Rhinopithecus roxellana. Next base: position 81,325,416 of record NC_044552.1, read on the forward strand.
AAGATGGTTTAACATACACAAATTAATAAATGTCATTTATCACACAGCAGGATGAAGGACAAAAACTATATGATCATCTCAATAGGTGCAGAGAAAACATTTAATAAAGTTAAACATTCCTTAATGATAAAACTCTCAACAAGTCGGATATAAAAGGAACATAGTCTAACACAATAAAAGCCATATATGAAAAATTCACAGCCAGTATCATACTAAACAAGGGAAAACTAGAAGCATTTCCTCTAAGATCACGAAACAAACAAGGATGCCCACTTTTACCACTTTTATTCAAGATAAAACTGGAAGTCCTAGCAAGAGCAATCGAAAAAGGGAAAGAAATAAAGGACTTCCAGATTGGAAATTAAGAAGTCAAATTATCCTTATTTGCAACAGATTATATGATCTTATATTTAGAAAAATCTGAAGACTCCAAGAAACTATTAGAACTGATAAACAAATTTAGTACAGTTACAGGATACAAAAGCAACGTTAAAAACCAGCAGCATTTACATATGCCACTGGCAAACAATCTGAAACAGAAGCTGAGAAAGTAATCCAATTTACAATAGCTACAAATATTAATAAAATATCTAGCAATGCACTTAAACAAAGAAGTGTAAAACTCTACCATGAAAACTATAAAACATTGATGAAAAATATTGAAGAGGACACAAACATTGAAGAGATATTCCATGTTCATGAATTGTCACTATCATGATGATAACATTTCAAAGTGATAGCCTCCAGATCCTTGCGAAGGACATTCTTGGTTTTAGAAGATTTACATTTCAATGGTGCAGAGATGTAGGAAGATTTTATTTATAATTGTAAGTTTTCTAAAATACAATTGATTCTTGAACAGCATGAGTTTGAACTGCACAGGTCCATTTATAAGCAGATTTTTTTTTCAATAAACATATTGGAAAAAATTTATTAGAGAGTTGCAACAATTTGAGAAAACTTGCAGATGAGCCACCTAACCTACAGATATTGAAAGTATTAAGAAAGAGTTAGTTTTGTCATGAATGCACAAAATATATGTAGATATTAGACTATGTTATCACCTCCTGCCATAAAATATACACAAATCTATTATAAAAATTTAAAATTTATCAAAACTTATGCATATAAACACAGATTATATTCAGCTGAGAGAAATGTAAATATGCAGTATTAAATTATAACTGCAAAAACGTAACTGTATTTCATACTGTACTACTCTAATAATTGCATAGCCACCTCCTTTTGCTGTTGCAGCGAGCTCAACTGTTACTAGTATCTACTGAAAACAGTGACTCTAATTATCTCAGAAAACTAGTCTTATCTCTCAAGTAAATTGCATATTGCATTAAAAAGTGATTTCTTGTGGTTCTTGCATATTTTTCATCATGTTTAGTGCAATATTGTAAATCTTTAATAACACCATGGGGCCCATACAAAGCACCACTAGTGATACTGGGAGAATAAGAGAAAAGTTATGACATTACAAGAAAAGTTGAATTTCTTGATATGTACCATAGATTGAGGACTGTAATTGTGGTTGCCCACTATTTTAAGATAAATAAATCCAGTAATGACCATTGTAGAAAAAGAAAATAACTCATGAAACTGCTGCTATGACAATAGGCACCAAAAAAAATCAGTTTTTTTGCAAATTATTTTTTCATCTCACAGTGAAAATTCAGCTTTTACCTAGATGCAGGATTGCTGTAAGGAAAGCATATCTATGGACTCTAATATAATTCAAGAAAATGCAAAGTCATTGTATGACAACTAAAAGCTAAAAGAAGGTGAAGGATCTGAAGTTGAATAATTTAATGTAAGCAAAGAATGGTTTGATGCTTTTAGAAAGAGATTTAGCTTTTAAAAATGTCTGGATAATAGCAGAAGCAGCTTCTGCTGACCAAGAGGCAGCAAACAAGCTTTCGGAGACCATGAAGAAACACCTTGAAGAGAGAATATCTGCCTGAACAGGTTTTTAATGTAGATGAAAGTCTCCTATTCTGGAAAAAAAAAAAAAAAAATGCCATGAAGGATATATATTAGTAAGGAAAGGAAGCAAGCTCCAGGATTTAAGGCTGTAAGTGATAGGCTAATTCACCAGTTTTGCAAATGCAGTTAGGTTTATGATCAGGACTGCCATTATCTATAAAGCTACTAATTTCCTAACTTTGAAGGGAAATTTAAACACCAGCTGCCCGTCTCTTGGTTCTGTAAGAAGAGGACCTAGAGAATGAGAACATTTTTCCATTGGTTCCATTGGTGTTTTCCATTGGTTCCATTGGTGTTTTGTCCCCAAAGTCAGGAAGTACCTTGATAGTAAGGGACTATCTTTTAAAATTCTCTTGATAATCGAACAACGAACAATACCCCTGGCCATCCACAACTCCATGAGTTTAACACTGAAGGCATCAAAGTGGTCTGTTCATCCCCAAATATAACATCTGTAATACAGCCTCTAGATGTAGGAGTCATAAGAATCTTTAAAGCTATTACACACGGTACTCTATGGAAAGGATTGCCAACATTATAGAAGAGAACCCTGTAGAAAAGGATTGTCGACATTATGAAAGAGAACCCTGTAGAGAGAACATAGTGAAAGTGTGGAAGGATTACGCCATTGAAGATGCCATCGTTGTTATAGAAAAATCCTTGAAAACTGTCAAGCTCTAAACAATCAATAAATTCCTGCTGGAGAAAACTGTGTCCATATATTGCGCATGTCTTCACAGGATTTATGACAAAGAGAATCAAGGAAATCATGAAAGAGACTGGATGTGGCAAAACAGGTGGAGAGTGAAGAATTTCAAGATATGGATCTTGGAGAAATTTCAGAGCTGAGAGACACCACTCCAGAGGAATTACATAAGACAACTTGATGGAGATGAGTGCTTCCAAACCAGTGCCAGACAATGAGGAAGAGGACTTAGAAGTAGTGCCAGAAAACAAATTGACATTAGACAATAATTGATATTATTTTCACAATTTTGCCAGACTGAATGTAGCAGTTAATAGTACAAAACTTGGCAGAAAGTTTTGATTATTCCACACTGTTTTGGCTTCTTTTACAAGATGGATCTTTATATGAGATGAACACCAAAACTAAAGCAAATGGTGGAAGAAAAACTGGTGCTGTATAGGAACATTTTTAGAGAAATAAAAAAGCAAAAAAATCAGACAGAAATTACGATGCATGTCCTTAAAGTTACACAGAATGTGCCTGCCTCTTCTGCCTCCCCTTCCACCTCCTCTGCCTCTTCCGTCTCTGTCACCCCTTACACAGCAAGACTAACAACGCCTCTTGTTTCTCCTCCTCCTCAGCTTACTCAACAGGAAGACAACAAGGATGAAGACCTTTATGATGATCCACTTGCACTTCACATTTTTTCAGGCTGCAGGGAAAAGTAAAGCCATTTTGGTCACCCTTCCTTTTGCTGGCTATGTCCTGCATTCCCGCACATTCAGCAATTTTTTTCCCACAGTTTTGGCATCTATTAAATTCTCTGCATGTCATCCAATCCCTTTAAAATCCAACTAATCTCAAACTTAAAAGAACTTTTTTTTGCTCATTTTTACTCCATGTCTTCTCTCCTACACAATCATAGACATTACTTTAAAATTGCACATAAAACTGACCTATGTCTGAAGAATTCTGTTTTCAATGGAATGTCTGGGCAAAGTGGCTTTTATTTTTTAAGAGTTAGGGATTTTGTTTAGTAATTAAATAGGATTTCATGTGTAACTTAGTAGTAATCACCTTCTGTGAAGTATGATTCTTCTCTGAAAGATATTTTCCTTGACCACAGAGTGCTTTCTAAAACTCGAAGCCTCTTTATTCAATAATAACTCTCGAGGATCCAAGTCTATTATAAGACCACCTTATGCTTTTAATTGCTTTCAACTTTTCTTTCTCTTTTTCTTCTTCCAATTTTCTTATTCTAGGCAAAAATTTCAACCAAAATACAAGGTTTTGTCTTTTTTTTAAAAAAAAGAGGTTATATAATTATTTTCTAATTTCCAAGTTGAACAAAATTTTTATCACTCTTGATTTATAACTGAATAATAAAGAAACTCAGACTTTTTAAATCCTTGGGTTGCTGATATTGCAAGTTTTCTCCTAAAAATTATATTGAGTGAATAATTAAATCATCATGGAAAACTCCATTTATTTTCTACAGCCTTAATTAAGACAAAAATATAACGTCCACATGACCTGAATACATTCAATAAGTTCAAGTCCCTGATTCTAGGACTTTAAAGACTTGCACAGAAACATAAATTTAAAAGTTCTGTCCTTTCCTGTATATTTCTCAAAGTCTGCCTACTAGTAGTAAGAATATAGTAAAATTAGAATCCTAATTAAAATGTAACCACATAGCTTAGATGCTGCAATTTTCTGTCTTCTATATGTTTTAATTATAGTTAGCTACATTAAGCATAAGTAAGTCATCCTTTTGCTTCTTGGATAGTTATATTTTGTCAGTCTCTTATGTCAAAGTTATATGTCCAATTGTTTCTTCTACTGCTCTGTTTTTGCCATATTGCATGCAATAGTTAACAGAATAGAACTTGGTGATAGATTGTATTCTTGACTCCTGCTCTGACTTGTGTCTTCAGAGACATAATCTTTCTTTTCTCAGTTTATCTGTCTCTAGAGTAAGGGTAGTTATTTCTATCAGTATTCTTTGTTTTCAAGGGATGTGCTAGTGTTTCTATTTTCTAAATGGTTTGCAAGCAAAGAGTTCTGGCTAATAGCATTTTCTGGTCTCTAAATCTGTGGTGGACCATTCATGAATCTGTAATTTTCAAACATTTAAGATGAAGTTTAGAGTCATATAAAAATATGGACTAAGAAGCTCAATGTGTCTGAGTATGAATCTCAGCATGGCTCATTACATTTTATGGGACCATGAATATATTACTCTATTTGAGCCTCACTTTCTTCCCCTATATATAGTAATAATAACACATGGTAGTTCTTCCTAGAAGGACTATTGTGAAAGCTAGAAACAATACAGGTAACATTGTTAGCATAGTACCTGGCAGATGGCAGCCACTTCAAACAAAACAAATAGAAATTTTATTATTGAAAATGTAATTTTCCTGAATTACACTAATCCTAAATATACTTAAGCAAATATACTTAAGACAAAGAAATAGTGTTTATTTCTTCTGATTTTGTTAATCGTATGGTGTTCAAATTGTTACAGTGCCACAAAGCTGTTATTACTCACAGTGATTATTATTATGTTACAAAATTTACTTTTTTGGCTAATAGAGATTGCTGATTTATACAGTGTGAGTTATTTCTTCGTTGGAATCATGAGATAATTTTCCATTATATTAAGTTGCCACCCATCTGCTAGGAAGGAGATGATCCTGATTTACTTTAAATATTTTTTCTAGAATTAAGATTAGATTTATACCCTTCTATGTGCAAGTCCCTTCGCACTTATTATGGACCCAATTAAGATTAATGTATCAGAGTTCTGGTGAGGAGTGGGGGAGAAAGAAACACAGTGAAAGCAAAGAGTCAACATAGGGACCAGACCTATAGCCATGGTCATGTTTGTAGAGCTCTAGCTAAATAGGCTACCTGGACTCAGGCTCATGGAAATAATCCACACAGGGCTCTTTTCATAACCACAGAGGCTTCTCTTACTGTTTAAGCCTTCGAATATTCTATTATCATTGATTCTAAATGTAATCAATCTTCCACATACATACGTTACGCATTCATGGATTAACAAACTGAAGATTAAAAATACCCCTGGGAAAAATATTCTGCAGTGTTCCAAAAACCAAAACTTGAATTTACCATGCATAGAATACTAGGTTGAATCCAGGTTAATTAAGTGATGTGTAGGCATTGTATTATATATTGTAAGTAATCTAAAGATAATTTAAAGTACATGGAAGGATGTGCATAGATTATATGCAAATACTATGCCATTTTATATAAGGGAGTTGAGCATCCCTGGCTTTGGGTACCCATGAGGGTTCAGTAAGTAACCAATCCTTCATGGGTAGGGGGAAGCAACTGTATATGTAGTGTTGGGGTGAGGTGGGAGTTAGTAAGTTACTATGAATTTTCTCTTATACTATAGAAATTTAGAACATGTCAACAAATAACGCATCACCATCATAAAATTATCTACATAAGCCCAATGATGTCATGATATATTGCCATATAACACATAACTTCTTAAAAATCAAGACCACTAACATTTTTCTCCTGTTTTGCCTTTAATCCAAAGTCTTCAATCTCTGTCATATATAGCATAATGTGTTGTCTCTTCTCATTCATAGAAAAAATAAGAAAACTTCCTAAATCATGGATTCATTAAGTTGATAACCTATGTACTAGGCACAATAACACACAGAGAAATAAACTGGAAATAGATCTTTCTCAGGAAGCTTACATTAAGGGAGATAAACCAGGTACATCAATAACTATAAATACTGCAATACAAAGATAGAAAGTGCACATTCAGCCAGTAATTTACTCATTCACTTAGCAACTAACTGTTTTTATTTCTGAATACAGGTCAGACTTACTACCTAATTCTGAGATTACAGTGAACAGTGACAACAATAATAGCAAATGGAAAGTCTGCCTTTAGTATTTAATTCCTAATTTGTGTGTGCTGGGGAGTGAGGAGTGTGGGCAAACAATTAAAACAGCTGTGATAATACAGTGTGAAATGTACTAATGATATTTATGGGAGAGGACAGGGTCCAGTGGAACATGAAAAGGTGTATCACAGATTTAAGAGAGCAAGCAAGATTTCTCAGCGTATTCCATCATATTTGTTCCTATTTACCTTGAGATCATAGCCTCTTATTATAGCCCCTAACACATTACATTGCAATTCCTGCAACGCCTGGTGTACATGCCTGCTACACCCTTACTCTCCCCTCTCTGCGTTTTGTGCCCAAGACATTATAGTAGCTTCATTTATTAAAGTAACTTCTTTTTTTTTTTTTTTTTTTTTTGCTTCCAACAATTTTCTTGCTTTCTCAATTATGCTCACATTCTGGTTTCAAACTAGAGTATGAAGTACAGTTGCATTACATTCTCAGTAACTGCTCCTTTTCGTTGATTGTTTTATTTGACTCTAAAAATCTATCCTGATGTCATTGTCTTCTATAAAGTTATGGTATTAAAGAACCAACCACAAGGCAACCGATTTAAAGAGAGTGTTGTAGTTAAATTTCTTATGCATTTCAGAATCACATTTATGCCACGTGCTGTATTTTAAGCAAAGATAAAAATTTCCATGTTTACGTGTTCCACATTAAATATAAATCAGGTTAAAATATGAAAGTTCGCAGTCTCTGGCTTTTGAGTAATTTCAATATTGGTACATTTTGAGTCCTTGCAATATCTTATTTGAAACAACAGTCAAGGAGAGGTGTCATTATAAGCATAGCTCCTATATTTCTTTTCTTCACCCTTCCGTGACACTTTTGGAAATTCTGGTCTTGACCAGGTCTTGTCTTGATTTACCAGTTTCTCTGTATTCCTTTCAAATATCTCTTCTTTTTATTTTTTCAGTTTTAAAAATTTGTGCTACAAACGGTAGGACTTTTTTTTTTTTTTTTTTTTCTCATGAGCCCTCCCACGTCTTGGGTTCAAGATCTTTAATGAAGACACCAGAAGAATCACATGTCTAGTTGTTTAGTTTATTGCAGTAGCCCAGGCTAACTGGGCATCTCTATGGAAGAATTAGGCAAATGACTGAAGGGTGTGACTGGCCAAATGTGACTCCATCTTTTCCACAGAGTCCCCATTCTCATGTAAGTGGATGAGGTGGGTCGATTCAAGTTATGTATTAAATGTAAAACTCAAGAGTAAATTCTGGTGGCAATATTATACCTAGACAACATGAAGCCTAGGAATCTAGATATGAATATGCTGGAAAGGCAGCAAAGAAAAAGGTGAGAATTTTGTTTAGCAAGAAGTTTTAGATGTCTAAGATCTGCTCCAGTTTAAGAATTTGAGATGATATAGACGTTTTTCAATTTAAGCAGATCCATTAAGACCATTTGGTATAAAGGAAAGGAAATGAGACCTGGAATAAATCAAACTGTGTGAGTTTGAGTCCTGACTCTGCCTCTACAGTGTGACTTTGGGAAAGTTACCTAATCTCACTGGACATGTTTTATTCATAATGAAATCTAAATAATAGTAATTACACTTACCTTTCCTGTTTAGCACAAGTATCAAATAAGGTACTGGGTATTAAATACTATGTAAAATCCACCACAGTTTACAAATATCATTTATTGCTAAGTTAAGGGAAATATGGAGGAATTGAGGAAGATACGGTTCATAGTTCATTAAATGAAGTGTAAATATTTGGATTAATTTCAGAGCAGGGAAATGAACATAATTTATTCCAGCTGGTTCATAGATTGCATTTCCTAAACACAGTATATAATAGTTTATCAATTAAAAGCATAATAATATGTGTCTACCTTCTACCAAAGGTAACATTTAGGTTTAATTTTGACTGTTAGTTATAGGAAAGCACAAAAGAAGAGTGACATAGAAAAGATAAAAGAGTAGTAAAGGAAAGATAAAGGTTTATTTCATTCTCACATAAATGTAGGTAGCTCCTGATCGTTAGGAACTAATTTCCTTCTAACTGATTTTTTTTTTCTGCCATACTAAATTTGAAATATCTACCTCAAGATTCAGGATGGCTGCTCCTGCTCTAGCCATCATGTAAACATTCCAGCTGACGACAAGGAGGAAAATAGAAAAAGAATATTCTCCAGAGTTTTACACACTATTCTTGCTGACCTTTGACTGGCAGGAATTTAATCATATGACCTTAGCTAAAACCAAAGTTGGGAAATCCATTCTTTATTCTGGTGCCTCATGTGCCAACATCATAATTGTTACAGTTCTGTTTTGAGAACAAGGAAAGAACAAATACTGGGGGAAGCCAGTCATCTCCACAACAACAGTGATTGGTGAACTCCCCTCACTTAATTACCAGTAAACAATAGCATGTATATTGAAATGAAATTCCCATTGATTTTATTTATAACAAAGTTATTTTCTTTTCACACAACAAATATTTCTTGGATAAAACCTATATGTCAGATATTCTACTGGATCTAAAAGAAGGAAACAATTTTCTTCTTAGAAGCTATATTCTGTGAGATAAGAATAAAAATGAGAATTTTCAACAACTAATGTGATGATAAAGACAAAGTGATTTTGAATTCATGGGAAAAAAAAGTAAATGTATTATTCTGAGATGCAATCATTATTTGCTGTAGTCATGCATTAAATTGCATCCTGGAAACCTGGAAGAATGCATCTTCCTCTCAAAGTGCTTCATTTATTACAAGGGAATATTTCATGCATTGAGAGGCTGTAATTGAGAACTTGTGAATCATAATCTGATTTCTCTTTGAAATATATATTTAGTATATTCAAGCTGAATTGAGTAAGATATGTAAGTAGGGCTTAGACAAAGACAGATATTATTTATATAATATTAGCTTGATTTTAATATTATCAGTTATTTATAAGGTATTTGGTTCATTTTGAATCGAGTAGATTATGTATCAAGTTTCTCTTCCCTGTGGAATTCTGGCATTAATGCATGTCGTCGTAGAGGGAGGACAATTTTCTAGATGTAATTGGATTCTCTTTCTTCTCTCTTTCTTGCTCCAGTACTAACTTTGACTATTGCCACGCCACTCCTCTGAAGGCAAAAATGTGTGGAAAAGAATAGAAGGAGGCAAGGTCGGAGGTGGGGTGAGAGGAATGGTTTTCATCCACTTAAAATGAAGGGAATAAAATTATAGCTCCCCAGAGAAGACCCAAGAACACATTTCACCTCCTTCTCCACCCCGCTCCACCCTCTCTCCCTCAACCTTGGCCCAGATCTCTCCTTCTCCCTCTACACAACTTTTATGCTTGTGGGTAAAAATGAGGGGATTTTCTCAGCTCATCCATATTACTTTAAACTGTGTAATTTAAACTCACGACATAAGAATAAAACACTATACTTAAAATATTTGGTAAGATCTATTTTTGACTTAATAGTCTTTTGGATTTTGCTTCTCTTTTCTTGTTGACACTTTTTTCCTCTTATGGTTTCAAATGAAAATTTAAATATGATAAGAGGAAATGGTGTAATGAATGACATTTCATACTGAAGCCAAAGGAGCTTAATAATAAATCCTTGGCTCAACCCAGAAACATAGATTCAGCTGTCATCATTTCTAAACAAAGTTAGAGGTTATTGTATAATATACTGCTAATTTTTCATGCTGTGAAAATTAAGTAAAACGATGTTTGACTTCCTTCCTGTTTTCAATCAACTTTTTGGTAGTCCCTTTTAGGACCCAGATTTAGAAGTAAGGTATAGTAATAAAATTTAGCCACATTCTGCGTTGACAAAATGAATTGGTAATTTTAGAATGTTTTAAACACAGAAAATGTAACAGCAATGTAAATTCAAAATTGGAAGTGTTCTTATTATCTTCTTGGCCTTACTTATTCCAATAATCCATTCGAAACACAGGTATATGCCATAATTTCTCGTAGATGTTTTTATACTTACATAACTTTAAAAATGTTCTTGTGAAATGTTTATAACTTGCCAGAGTAGGATTTTCTTACATTGGATACTCAATAAGTATTTTGACCCCGAATTTCTCAATGACAAAAGCTGTAAAGAAACCATGGTAAAGAAAAAGACCTCCTAGAGTTTTTCTAGACTGAACTATTTTTTTCCAATAGATGAATATCTTCCAAAACTGTATTTATAGTCATTACTTATAAAAGTAATGTTACTAGAAATAGTTTGTTTTGCCATCTGTAATTTTGGTCCAATATAGACTAAAGTACCCTGACCATAGTTATTTTCCCACATGCTGAGAAACTGAGAAAGTAACCTGGTAGGGTTCCAAACTTTCAAAGGTAATTGTTTATTAAAACGATAACAGGTAGCTTGAGACGTATCTTCAATCTTGCTTCAGAATAAGGGATTTGCTGCAATGTGATTTCAGCATTTCTTAACCAGTGGACTGAAATTTTTATTTGCTTCTAGCAATAGCACGAATTGCTTCTATAGAGTTAGTTTGTCTATTCGTATGTTACAAGGAGTGTGTCACAAGAAGTCGAAGATGGAAGGAGGTGAAACCATAAAATGGGATGGTGCATTCAAAGAAGAACCAAGAGAAAACCCTAAGCAAAACCAGTATTTCTCTATCGTTGCAGAAGATTGGAATATGTGGTTTCAGAGTTGGAAGGGAGTCTGTGATATAGGTCATTTGTTTTTCCAATGGTAATGAGCTGATAAAAATGCATGGTCACTTAGCTGACAGAGGCTTCAATGCCTCTTAGCAATTCCACATTGTCTAGCTCTTTAATTCTCAACAAAGAGAATTTCCAATCTGCTCACATGTACTCAAACCTCTGATCTCCCTCCTATATCTTTCACTTTTGCATCTGACTCAACTGATACTCCAGAAAGAATTTGGTAGCCATAACAGACTGAGATTATCTCAACTTCCTACCGTAAAATATGATAATTTATTTACATCAACACCCAGTTTTTATTCCTTTCTGTTTCAAATCAAGAGGAGACCCTTCTTTTTATTAAATTTCACTCTTTCTCATGTGCTTTAGATTTCATTTCCATAAGACCTCTCCAAAACTTGATGCAATCAATTCTTTCTCACTCCTGATTCGTCAGTTTCTCCATGTGATTCTTCTTTTAGTATTTAAACATGCTTTAATATTTCCCATTGTAAAAAATAAAATAAAATAAAAACTCATACCCACATCCTCTTTTGCGGTTTTAATTTTAAAATACTGATAACTAATGCTCATAATTATTGGGAACTTAGTATACGCCAGATGTATTCTATGACCTCTTTTATCAACTTGTTTAGAGAAAGAGGTGAGGGGACCTCACTAGGAGCATGCCTGCCTGTGGAGCTCCCATTTCACTTCTGCCAATGGAATTGGAGCCAGCAGAGGGCTGACTCCCCACAGGAATCTCACTCTTTCCCTGATAATCCAGGAAAGAGTGAGCGATGGCACCAACTAGGATCATGAAAATGGAGGGTGAGTAGAATTTCTATATCATTATTAGATGCAATCAAATAGGAATTGGTGATTGAGTGGATGTGAGGGAAATACAAAGATGACATCCAAGTTCCTGGTGGGAATGATAGTGTTCTTTCACTGACAGCAAACAGGGAAGGAAGAACTGCCTTAAGGAGAAAGGTAGAGTTCATGTTTGGACATAGTAGACTTCAAATATCTGAGGTTGGATAGCTCAGAGATAGGCAAATAGGGATTTGAAATATAGGCACAGATGGAATTAACCAATCTCAGGGTTGATTGATACTTTGTCATAGAAGTCCTTTGAAATCTCCATGAATTGTCACACCTAGAATTCCATAACAGTCCCAATGGTGGCATTTAGTGTAATTCAATCATAGTGGTTGTTTAAAAAAGGAGGCATTTTTCTCTTAGGTGTCTAGAGAGGTCTGAGGACAGGATTAAATGATAGCCTGCCTTCTTCCTGCACCCCACCATGGCAGTATTACTTTGTTTTTGCTCAAAAAATACATTTTATTGTTCAAAAGTTCATCCTAAATATTAATTATCTGATACCATTTTCATAGCAGGTTCTATAAAGAAGTATATTAACTCTAATTTCATTATAGATTAAACATATAGCAGACTGTTCCATGTGTGTTATTCTTTTGAGAACTTTAGGAACTGCTTAAGTCTAGATAAATTACTGTAACGGGTTGAGAATATGTATGAATTGTTATTATTGTTAATACTTTTGAGAATTTGCCAAGAACTAAACACTTTACACTTATTATAAGCAATTTTTATAGTAATCCTACATTGTAGGTATTTTTCATTCACATCTGACAAACGAAAGATTGAGGGTGTGAAAAATATGATAATTTGCACAAGGTCACACATTTAGTAGCTTTAGTTACCAACAGTCAGTCCATGACTGTCTAAATTGCTTATTCTAAACCCTGGATGCACATTAGAATCACTTGAGGCAATTCTAATACTTAGCAATTCTAATACTTGGGCTTCACCTGAGACAGATTACATCAGAATCTTGGAGAATAGCACTAAGAGATCCATAGTTGTTAGAGCTCCCCAGGTGATACCAATGTGCAGCCAAGGTTGGGAAACACTAGCTTGACTTTAAAACCTACGATCTTTTTATCCCGTGCTACCCCTAAATCAAAAATTGTTTTCATTCCACATTGAAATGGTTCTGTGATACCAACAAGACCAGTGATCAAACATGACAAACAGAATAAATAAGTGTCTTCTTGACCGGAAAGCACTATCCTCTTCTGCCTTCAAAGTTATACAAGAAATATTTTCAAGGCCTAGAAATCTCAGCAACAGGGCTGCAAGATTTTGTTCGCTTTGCTTGTTGCAAGTTGAAAGCAATTTTATATTTGCGTTATTATGATCCTTGGTTTTGAGTGACTATATATGGTGCTTGCAAGCTGGGAAGGGATATCCAAACACACCTGAGGGCACAAACCTACTGAAAAAGGATTTCCTCTACAGATAAAGAACATAGTGTAAATCAGTTTCTGTCTTAGAGTTTACAACATGATTTTTACTCTTTGCTTATTTATTTAAATTGACAGATAAAATTGTATGTATTTATCATGTACAAAATGATGTTTTGAAATATATATATATATAGTAGAATGGTTACATCTAGCCAATTAACGTAGGCATTACCTCACATAGTTATCATTTCTGTGGTGAGAACATTTAACACTTTCCTCTGGTCTCTCCAGACACCTAAGAGAAAATACTTCCTTTTCTTGAACAACCACCGTCTTAGCATTTTGAAGTTTCTAAATTATTAGTAAAGCTTTCGTTGCATTGAATTCTTGGCCTTATTTAGCAAGTGACTTAATTATATTTCATTTTGAATAAAATTGTTATTTTTTTAAGCCTGGAGATAACAGGATATAATGAAGCATCTGCTGTGTACGATGTACAAATGTTTGAATTTCCAAAGCACACATTTCAAAAAATCAGATTTTCCTGTTATGTTTGAGAAACTTTCCAAGAGCTTCAAATTATGAACATGTTTTCCACTAGATACATATTTTTGACATCTGTGGAACAGATTTTTATCTCTGCTGACATATATCTAGCACCTATTTTCTTTTTAATAGTGATGCTTTTATGAATATGAAATTATAAAAATTTAGCAAATAAGAGTTATTTTTTGAGATACTCACATTTAGAAATTGCTTTTATTGCTCCCTCATTCATCATTTTGTATCTTACATAACTTTATATTGACAGTTTCTTCTGTTTAGAGTTAGTCTTGTGACAGATATTTTAATTATGTAGAAAATAACCTGCTTCAAAATTTTCACAAATTGAAGGTTGTGTAAGGAGTTGAAGAGGTGATGTTTCCTCATCATAACCTTGTGCCATACCTTGTAAGCAAGTACTGTAACTTGTATTTAATGGTGAACCAAGAGTTTTCAAGAAAGAACTAAAGTCCATCATATCTCTTCTATTGATATTTTCTATAAAATCCAAGGGAAAGAATGCATGGGCCAAGTACTTGGGTCTATGAGAGAGGTTTTTCAGCTGTCTACAAATGACACTGCTGTCAATGTGGCATGTCATAGCAGCTGTGGAAACAGGACGGTTAGGTGAAGTGATAATAACAAAAGACTTCTGATTCAATTTTTATTGCTATCAAATTTTTCATTTAATTTTATGAAATGAACCTTGTCTTCACAATATCTGTTGGTTTTAGTGATTCACTTCATTAGTTGAGGTGCTTTATCCAGGTAACCTCAATTTGCACATGTGTTGATGGAGTTTATATAACCAAAAATATATTTGGAAATGGTGTATTTCTCTGTTTTAGTTGGTGGTGATTTGAACAACAAAGGCTCATGAGGTAATATAATTTTTGTTTATTTATTATAACATCTATTTATTTGTCATGTGCATACCTTTTGTTTCAAAAAGAATAACAGTACTGTTAAAGAATATGGACAATCATTAATATTAGAAAATGAGAACCCTTTAAAGCACAAGGCAACATGTTATAGTGGAAAGAGCACATGTGCTTCTTTATTTGCTGAGTATGTAACTTCAGGCAAGTTATTTAAACTCTCTGAGCTTCCCTTCCTCCTTTGTAAAATATTTCCCGTACAGCATTGCTGCAAAATTAACGTTTAAGCAGAGTAGGTGCTTATCAGTTAGTTTTCTCATCATATTTTAAGATTCAGTCAAACATCTTCAAATGTGCTTATTTTGCCAAATAAAAACTATCATTTATCAAGCACTTACTGTGTGTAAAGTTATGTATTACCTTTATGCAAATCCCCATTTTAGCCATTATCTTATTTCATCTTTACAATAATTTATTTTTAATCTGCAAGAACTATGGTCTTCTGAATAATGTAAATATGCAGTTATTAGTGCAGCCTTTAAAGAACTGCCTTTGAAATCACTGTGGTCATCATCAAAATTTCTTTCCATAGGATAGTTAATGAGTAAGGAGTTACTGGTGTGTCCAGAATTATATTGTAAATGCCTTGTAAATATTTTATTCCATGTGAATAGCAAGATATATGTATTCTTAATTTATTTATTATAGGCAAATAAGGATATGAATTGATGAAATTAAACAATTCAAATAATAATTGCCTTATATGTAGGAATTAGTTTAGTTTGTCTTAGATTGTTGAAATGTTACTATAATTGCAAATAATTCTTGATTTCTTCATAAATACTGTAATTGAAGTGTGCAGATGTTGAGACTCTTTAAGAGTTTCTAAATAGTATACTAAAGTGCTTCACTTCAGTATTCTGTTTGTCATTTTTCTAGCAAAAGCACAATTCTCTATATTTTATTCCATTCATGTTTTTATATAATCTGTCATAGCAAACATGTTCTCTTTTGTTTTTGAAATACTTACAAGATAGGTATCTAATATTGCTTATTTTTAAGATGCTAACACCTTTAACTCATTTATTTGAAACGTTGGAAATAAGGTAAATATAGTATTATGTATATTTTTCAAAAATTCTTGAAACCCTGCAAAACAAAAAGCAGTAAATAGTTATATTTCATACTCTAAGAAACTCATCACTGTAATAATAAAATAATATTTTTAAAGGAAAATAAAAGAATAATTAACATTTGAACATTTTAGTAAACAGATTACTCAGATATATCTGATGAAAAATCGGAAACATAGACAAGTAACATTAGAAAAGGAAAAATGTATTTCTTAAAAGGTGCAAGAGAACACACACAATCATATACTGACAAATTGAAAAATATATGTGAAGTGGATAATTTCCTAAGAAAACACAAATTTTCAAAATTAATTGAAGAAGTGAATAGCCTGATGAGGACTTTAATTACAGAATTCTTGGTATTGTAGAATTTTAGATCTAGGAAAGCCTTTCACAACTGTATGATAAAACTCTCATAATTTGTAAGTGAGAATGTTGAGGTCCAAAGTTTTTGTCGTCTGCTGAAAACATCCTATTAGCTTTGGAAATTAGAAGGTCATGGGTGATCCCTGTGGGATGAAAGTTTAGGGGATATGCTAGATGGCAAGAAGAAAAGAGGAGAGCAGGTAATAAAGAAGTTAAAGTGTAGCTTAATCTTTCAAGAAGTTTGACCACAATTGGAAAGAGAGAGAGAACAAACCAATGAGAACCAGTGAAAACAAACCAGAATAGACAGTTGGTTGGTTGGTTGAGCACAGAAACTTCAACAGATTTGCAGGCTAAGAGATCGAGTACATAAGATAACCAAAGGAAGATAATGTAGAGATGACTAAATATGGAATCAAGAGTAGTTATTATTTTTTGATATTAGATGTGAGAATAGTGGTTATCTTTGTGAGGCTTTGGGACTGGCAGGATGGAGATGCTCTAAATTTTTATCTTGATTACAGTTACATAGGTGTATGTATTTATACAAATGAATCAAGTTTTATTATAATATTTATTGTGGATTAAAATGCATATTTATTTATAAAAATTATTACTCTCTGTGCATTAGAAGATAATGTCAGTTTAAAAATTTAGCCCACCAAATAGTAGTTACTATGTATCAAATCTTTACAATAATCCTATGAGGTAGGTGCTATTATTATTCTCACTTTATAGTTGAGGAAGGGAGTCACAGATTTTAAATAACAGCCTGTAAATGAAGCATTATGTGAACCCAGAGAACGACACTGCGTGACTCTATTACACTATCTCCTGAAAGGGGAGGGGCCTGCATTGGAGAAGAAGGGAGTTGGTGGAATTAGGGAGAAATTTCAAGGTAGTTGGACTAGTGAAGATGAAGATATCAATAATATAGATGGTCTGCACCTCATCTGCACCTCATCAATTATGTAGAAGACAAGCCAGTTTGATATCACAGTAAGGAGGAAAGTTGGGGCTTGAGAAGGATGAAAAAGACTGTGAGGATTAGACTATGGAATGAGCACAAAATATTTTCAGAAGGCAGTAAAAGGTAGTCAAGAAAGTCTCAAGTTCTGGGATCAGAGACAACATTTTAACCCCTGCTTCCCACTCTTAACCAAGGGACATTGGCCAAGTTGCTTAGTCTCTCCAATGCCTCACACGTAAAATGGGGCTGGTGATCATCTGACCACATTTTATTTTGTTTTATATCACTAGAAAGTCCCTCTATCCCACTTTCTTCTTTTTAAATTTTGTGTACTATTTTTTGCATTTAATTTTTTCCATGATTTAGAATTGCCTTGTCAAACAAAAATTTTTTTAAAATTAGGATTTGAAGGTAATTACATTGAATACATTTATTGACTTGAGGGAGATTGACATTTGTATAATATTGTCTCTTAACTCATGTATATAATACAGTTTTCATTTATTCATGCCTTCTTTTGTCTTTAATTAAATGTTATAATTTTCTACACAAAATTCATGCATATTTTAGTAAAATTCATTCTAAGGTACTTTATAGTTTTTGTTTTTATTATGAATAGAACCTTTGAATTTATCTGATAATTGTCCCTTAACAATTTTGTTCTATATGTGCAATTTCTTTCTCGGCCCTTGAAGGGCTTACATTTTTTTGAAATTTTTATTTTGCTCTTACCCTATTGTCTCTGCTCACCCCTTTGTCCTTTGTTTGCTGGACTTTTCTCTTTTTTCTATGTTGGAGGATTCTCAAATTGTCTCATTATTCTTGGCTGTTTATTCATATATATAAGCAAGACCCTAAAAAGCGATCCATACCTCTGTGTGGGTGAGTGGGCTTTTGAAAGGTGGATTTCACAGTATGTTCATCAAAGATGAACCATTGTATGAGAGTTTTTTTTCCCTTTGAGGGAGAATATTAATCTCTGACATTCTGAAAGTAGAGGGGAAGGAGAGAGGAGAGGAGGAGGGTCCTATGGTTTAATACACCTACCCACTAGTGAGATTGGTATCTGACTTCAGAAACCAACCCATTCAGTTTCTCCGGAAACTAATCTTCCTTGTGACAGTGCCGAGCTGTGTTGACTAGAGAAGGAAACACAAAGTTTCAATTATTCTCTATGTAGATTTTTCAACCAACCATTCTTTTTCAGCCCCATATAGAACTGTGTCATCTTCTGTTTCTGGTCCCCACATTCAGAAGGTCCACAGAGTGAATAAGCTTTATTACAAGCAACATTTCTATTACCCACCCCCTGCCCCATCACCCTATAAGCAGGTAGTGTATAACTTTCTCTACCACTCTTTGTCAGTTAAACCTTCTTTCCTCAGAATCTTCTGAATTTGTCAACACCTTGAGTTCATGGTGTCTACTGCCTATAATTTTTTCTTTGTGACTTAATAACTTGATTATTTTAGTGTGGTTTGGGAGGTAGAAGAAAGACAAATCGGTAATGTTTAATTAAACATTTTGGACTACATTTTCCAAATAACATTGTTGCTAATATAGAAAAATTAGATTTGTATATTGATCTCAGTGTATAGGAAATAAAATTTTTATATGTTGATCTTGCATCCAATCACCCCATTGATTCTTTTTACTATTTCTAATAGTTTAAAAATGGATTATTTCGGGATTTTCTAATAAGTAGATATATTATCTGCAGTGACAACAATGTATATCTTTATTATTGTTTTTTCTTGTATTGTTTTGGTGAGAAACTTTTGTGCAACTTAGAATAATAAAAGTGATGGTAGACATCCTCCTTTTATTCATGACTGATGGACATTAATCTAGTATTTTACTATCACACATGATTTTCACTACAAGGTTTCAAAAGATGATCTTTATTAACTAAGACTATTCACTTCAATATATAATTTCCAAATCGCATTTTTAAAAATTATTATTTGGGTTCTGAATTATATCAAATGCTTTCACATTTATTAATGTGACCATATGATTTCTCTTCTTTAATCTATTAATGTAATAAATTGTGGGGAGGTCATTTTTGGTGTTGAATCACCCTGCATTACCGGACTCACTCTGATTTGATACTGATTTATTATCCTTTTACTGTATTTCCAGATATAATCTTTTATTTAGTAATTTCACATTTATGCTTGTAAGTGGAAGTGGCTTACAGCTTTCTTGCTCATTTCGATATCCATGTCATGCTAGCCTCCTTATAAAATGAGCTGGACACTTCTAATCTTTCTCTTTGACCTGGAAATGGTAATGTGAATTTGAATGTTGCTTATGCTTGTTAGAATTTGTCTGTTGGTGTAGGGAAAATGATACTGAAATGTTTCTGAATTTCTACTTTTTTTGAAGGACTATTTCTTCCATGATGACTCCACTTTATCTGTTATTAGTTTTATCTCTCATAATTTATGTTTTGCTAGAAAAATGTCCATTTTATGTAGCTTGTCAAGGATATATATATATAATCATATATATAATAACCAAATATATATATAACCATTTTAATTCCTAATCTTATTTATCTTGCTTTTTCTCTCACCTTTAAATATCATCACAGTGGCCAAGGTTTCGCTGCTTTATTGGTCTTTTAGAGTCAGCTTTGGCTTTATAGATGAATTTTACTGTTTTTTAAATTTTCTGTTTTGTTAATTTCCGATTTTATCTTTTTAAAATCTATTCCTCTGATTTCTTTAAGTAGCCCATTAATTTTCATCTTTCTTTTGTTTTCTATTTAAGGCTATAAATATTCTATTATCATAGTAAAATTTCACGTTTTCATATATATGCTGCTGTAATTGTGATTCAGTTATAAATAGTTTATAATTTAGAATATTGGTTTCTCTTTAATTATTTAAAAGCTTTTTCCTCCAAAAGGTACAGAATTTTAATTATGATTTCTGATTTTATTAAATTGTGGTCTGTGAAAATGTCCTGTATATTATAAACTTTCTTGAATTTATTTTATTTCACTTTCTATCCTAAGAGGTTCCATTTGTATATCAGAAATCTAGATATGCTCTGGTTTTTATGTATAATATTACAGAGAAAGAATGTTAACTACTTGTGTTTATTACATTATAATAATCAATATTGTTTTTCCTCCATTTTTGGTTACTTTCTGAGAGCTGTATGTTAAGTCCATCATTATAATTTTAGTTTGACAGTTCATCCTTGCAGTTTTCTCAGTTTTTGCTTCATATAATTTGAGAAATTATTATTGTTCTCATAAAGATGTGTTCCTTCTGTGTCTTCTTTGTGCCTCGCTCATTTTTTTAGTATGAAAAGTCCCTCTTCATCTCTTTTATTTTTCTCCCAATATTAATATTGTGACATCTCGTTTTAACATGTTAGTATTTGCATAAGCTAGCTCTTTTCATCTCTTTGCTCTCTATCTTCCTGTGTCAGTCTTTGGGTTTGAAGTATGTCACATAATTACATTACTGGAATTAGATTTTTTCATCCAATATGAAAGTTTCTAACTTTTAACCAGTAAATACAAAGTATTACTATTGATTATGATTTTTAATGTTTGGAATTATGTTCATTTTCTTACTTTTTTTTTCTATTTCTCATGTTTTCTAGTTTGTTGTCCTCTTGCTCACCTTTAATTGAACAGATAGATTTTTCATAGTTCAATTTTTTCTATTTTACAAAAGCATTGTTGTTATTTTTTGTGGTAACTGAAACATTGTTAACATAAATGTTCAAGTGAATTTTTCCATAATCTAGAATTAATCAGTATCTCATCCCTGAGAACAACAAAAAAGAGGTTTAGAATACTTTTATTTTCCTCTGTTCCCTTGCAACTCTCATCTTGGAACCCTTTCTGATATTATCTTCAATTTTATATCCACATGGCTATATTTTTAAAATTATATAAATTTATGTAAAATAAACATTTATTTAGACTTATTATCTTTTTAAAACTATTTACTTATTTATTTATTTTTAAATATTATTTTAAGTTCCAGGAGTACACGTGCAGGTTTGTTACACGTGGAGACTTACTACTTTCTTTGCTGTCTATCGCTCCTTTTATCTCATTCCCTCCTCTTGGACTTCTTATTGTTAGTGGTTTATATTGTCTAGCAATTCTTTCAAAGAGGATCTTGAGGTAATTAACTTCAAAGTTTCTTCCAGTTTAAAAAATATCTTTCTTTATGCCTCTCTCTTGAACAGTGGCTTGGCTGGGTGTAGAATTCTGTCTTCAAAGTTATTTTCTCTTAGAATGTTGAGAATCTCATTCTACTGCCTTCTTGTACCCTGGGTTGCTTGCAAAGAATCTGACGTCAATCTGATTCTGATTTCTTCGTCAGTATCTTTCTTTTTACTCTGATAGCTTTTAAGATTTATCTCTTTATTCTCTATTTTCACAGATTTCATCAAAATATATGTGCGCGTGCACGTGTGTGTGTGTGTGTGTGTGTGTGTGTGTGTGTGATCTTTAGTCTCTCCTACAGTCAGAATTTTTAAAGTTTGGAGAAAATTTTCTGTAATATTTCTTTAAATGCTACCTTTCCTCCGATTTTCCTGATTTCTGCCTTCTGGAAGTACTTTTAAACAGACTTCAGAACTTCTGTATCATCCATGCATCATGACTTTTCTACTTCCCGTGTCTTAATTCCTGCTCCCAATACCTAGCTTTGGGCTATGGTACACATCGTCAATCTGTTCTTTATATACTTTTGCTTTCAAGGAATTTCTCACAGTCTCTAGTCCATCGCAGTTTACTCTTCTTATTTTTTCCAGTTATTTTAAGCAATCTCTTCTATTGTGTCTAGGAATTTGGGAATTTGGTGTGAAGGATGTACTTGAGAGTGTTAGGTAAAAACAGTGCTCAGTTTGACAACTTAAATCCGTTTTCAAGTTTTGAAATATTTGCCAATAACATTCATCATCTGTGACACTGATGAGACCGGTTTGGGGTCTGGCAAGACAGGAAAATCAGAAGAATTGAATGATGAACTTGAGATGCTAATGAGTCTCACATTTGGAAAGGTGAACTGCGAGGCTTCGCCATAGTGGAAGTCAACACATGGAGACTTTTGAATAAAGAAAAACTGTAGGACCAAAAGTCACAATAGTGAGTCCAGTGATAGTGATAATTGAACAGTTGCCAAGATACGAACCTCTTTATGGAAAAGGAGATTCAGGGATTGAGGCTTGTAATGGAAAAAACCCTAGTACTGAGGGGATCTAAGGGATGGTTGATCACTGGGGGCTTACTGATGTGGCTTTGGGTTACGTAGGAGAAGAGATCAAACAATCCTGAGCCCTGAACAGTAAAAAGGCCTCTTTTATGGAAGCTGATGTGTCATTTGTGGAAAATAATGAAGTTCATTTGAAAATTGCTATTCATAAAAGTTGTATTGTAAAGACTATTTGCAACTTAGCCGATATAACATATCAGTAGAAAAATCAGTGTGTGTTTCCTTGTATGGAGTGTTTGATTTTCTTTTAAGTTCAGGGGTACATGTGGATGTTTGTTACACAGGTAAATGAGTGTCATGGGGTCTGGTTGGACAGATTATTTACACTTAGGTATTAAGCCAATACTCATTACTTATTTTTCCTGATCTCCTTTCTGCCTCCCTCCACCCTTTGATGGGCCCCAGTGTTTGTTGTTCTCCTCTGTGTGTCCATGTGTTCTCATCATTTAGCTCCCACTTTTAAGTAAAAACATGCAGTATTTGGTTTTCTGTTCCTAAGTTTGCTAAGAATAATGGCCTCCAGCTCCATCCATGTTCCTGCAAAGGACATAATCTCATTCTTATTTATGGCTGCATAGTATTCCATGTTGTATATGTACCATATTTTCTTTATTCAGTCTACCATTGATGGGCATTTGGGTTGATTCAGTGTCTTTGCTATTATGAATACTACTGCAATGAACATATACCTGAATGTGTCTTTAGAACAGAAAAATTTATATTCTGTTGGGTATATAGCCAGTAATGGGATTGCTGGGTCAAATGATATTTCTGTCTTTAGGTCTCTGAGGAATTGCCACACTGTCTTCCACAATGGCTGAACTAATTTACAATCCCATCAACAGTATATAAACCTTTCCTTTTATCCACAACCTCAGCAGTATTTGTTACTTTTTGACTTTTTACTAATAGCCATTCTGACTGATACGAGATGGTATCTCACTCACTATGGTTTTGATTTGCATTTCTCTTACTGGTCAGTGATGTTGAACATTTTTCATATGCTTGTTATCGGAGTGTTTGACTTTATACTAATTCTTCACATGATGAAGCGAAGTGTAGCTCCTTTTTTTTCTATTTTTCAAGATCATAGATTTTGCGATGCTCTTTATATATGGTTAGCTTTGCGACTTAAACCTCTTTGGTTCACATGTACACATTCCTTAAGTTGAAATAGCTTACCTCCGTATTTTGAGCAACTTAAGGTTAAATATTTATCCAGCTATTGTAGAATACTATTGTCTGAAGAAATAGGCCCTATTTCTTTAGTTACAATACATTTCCCTGTAGTCTGTGGCCATATTATTGTTCAAAGAGACGTGATTATTGAAATAAATGTCAGTGGCTCAAAATTACATGTGCTTCAATTTGTATTGGAATTAAAGTGAATATCAGGGGGTTGCAAAGTAATGAACACAATATACAGAAAGAAAATGTTAAAATCTCTGTCCTCAGACATTGAACACTTCATTATTTCTTATAAAATTTCAGTACACCAACACTTAGGGTCTAACATTGCAACGTATTTACAGTTTGATGTAACTCTTTATTGACAGTTTAAAAATAGAGATGGACTAGCTTTGCTAGCACATACAATTGCGTTGAACCAAACAGGTGGAGGAAAATGAAATGGTAACTAGTGACTTAGAAAGGTTAACTAGTCCTTGGATAGCAAGTGGAAGAGTTATCTTTGGAATTCAAATGGATTGGCGACTATAGATAAAAAATAAGCGAACTAGTCAACCTGAAGATATTTAAACCGTAAATTGGAAAAAAAATAAAAGTCTTAACGTGTCAAGAATAGGAGGAATTACAAATGGTTAAAGCTACTGCATTATACCTGAGACTAGAGTATAGGTATGAGGAAGTATTCAAGAAATCCATGATTTTATCATCTTTATAAGCAGAAACAAGTGCTACATAGATTTAAGTACTCCATGAAACAAGGATTCACATGCTGAGAAATTATTTTGTTTTACTGCCGCTTATAATAATGATGATAATAGTCATATTTGGTCGGGCACTTACTGTATACCTAGCACAGTGCTACTCAGCTTCTTAACATTATCTCTGATCATTTACACAACCTGGTGGATAAACATGCTGAGATTCTTTTTATAGGATTAGAAGAACTGGCAAACTAAGTCAACATCTAGTGAAATTTAACAAAATTAACAAATCATATGAATAATTTGGGTCAAAAAATTCTTGTAAGATATTCTGCATTAGCAGTGGATGGTGATAGAGATGAGAAGATATGGGTTATAGTTTTATTTCTTTGTAATTTTTTTTTTTTACAATTTTTTAAGTTCTACTGTGTTCGTTTTGCCATTTTCCATTTTTAAAAGCAGTAAGAATGAGAATGACTGACAAAGGAACAAATTAGTCCTGTTGCCGGTTCTGGTTTATAAAGACTTGCATTTCAACAAGATTTATAAAGAAATTATACCAACAGTGAAATAAGCAGCAACTTTTACCAAAATGAAGTTGCTGATCTTTTGCTGATGAGTCACAACTAATGATCAGCATATTCAAGGTAATTAAGTTACATGAAGAAAACTATCTATAAAATCTTAGCTCTGTACTGCTGGTGACATGATTAGCTTTTCAAAATTATTTGATTAGGATACACATTGCAAAGTAAGAGTATAGAAGCATTGTATTAAGTACTTTAAAATACATATGTTATTTTTGTACTATGTTATTAGCTAAAACTCATTTTGTACTTTGCTGTTACACCTTGAATATCATGCATGTAGAAGAGCAAAGTAATTTTTTCTTTTGAAAGGCTGTTACTCTTACAGATATAATTTTAACATCAACACAGATATAACAACAAAGAACGATTATCTGTTAAAAGAGAAGAATAAAGAATGTAGCCAAAATAATTATGCAAGATGTCTGTAATTTAAACCAAAGAAAAGAGCATTTTCTTAATTATATTTGTCAAAATTCAAGTAAAACAGTAATTTTAATCTCCCTTGAGTTCAAATTTACATTCAGGGTTCTTCTCATAAAAAATTAAGTGTGAAAATGGAATTAGACATTTTTTTCGATTGTAAATACTGTATAGAGCATAAAGACCACAGGGTTTATAATTTCTGTAAATAATTACTCTTGTCACTTGAGGAGAAGTAGGTATTTGAAATAAAAGCAATGAATCAGGGATTAACAGTCCTCTGAAGAACATATCATTTTCCCTCTCCCTGGTTCAGTGTGATTCTTTTTGTTTGTTTGTTTCCACAGAGTATCTGCACAACCACCACTGCATTTTTGCACTTTTTCTTCCTGGCTTCATTCTGTTGGGTTTTGACTGAGGCGTGGCAATCATATATGGCTGTAACTGGAAAAATTAGGACACGGCTTATAAGAAAACGCTTTTTGTGCCTTGGATGGGGTAAGCATATTGATATACCCTTTCGTGCTCTTCTCAAAATGACTCTGAACACATATTATAAAGTAGTCAAGAGTGATTAGACACAAGCTACTCTGTGTCTAATTTAATCTACGGAAGTGAAAATACATGAGCTGGTCAATTTTGAACATTCGTTGGTCATCTGGAACTTTAAAAGGAAGTAAGTATTGAATGCTCGTTTAGCTAGTCAGTTAACATTCAACAGTGCCTAGATAGTACGAGATGAGACCCGAGATACCTACACACAGAAAAACAGTGCTCTCTGTTAATATTTTCTGAAAGTGCAAAATACCTTAAAATTTTCAAAGCCTAATGTGTGATGGTTCACTAGGCATGTACTCCCACCAAGAAAACTTAGAAGACTTCATTTCAAGAAATCTCAAAGCAATTAAAGAATAAAGCAATTCATTTCACAGGGAGAACACCATTTAGAGAAGTAATGAAACCTCACAACTAGCCAACGTGATCCTCAAAAGTAGAAACAGAATTGCTGACAGACTGAGAATTAATTTTTCACTTGTGCTTATTAAGAAGTTTCTCTCAAATTGCCTCATGACATGGACATCTCAAAGATCTATATTATAGGGCCAATTCTACTGATAGCCTGGTTAATTTAAGAAGCTACTTTTAGAAGAAGCCCAAATATATAATAATATCTACCGTATTAGAAGACTGGCATATGGGAAGCTAAGAGGAACCTGGGAAATTACAAATAAGTGTACTTATAACAATTCCAGAATAATTTAGGCTAAAAAATATGATCAAGAACACTTAAATATTATTCATTAGGTTTCAGCAAGGTCTGTTATGTCTAATTAATATATTAAGACTTTATCCACAGACAAATGGAAAAGCAGTTAAGAACTTGAAGAGTAGGCCAGACATGGTGGTTCATGCCTGTAATCTTAGCACTTTGGGAAGCCGAGGCAGGTGGACTGCCTGAGTGCGGGAGTTCGAGATTAGCCTGAGCAACATTGCAAAACCCCATCTCTACCAAAATTGCAAAAAATTAGCCAGGAGTGATGGCACATACCTGTATTCCCAGCTATCAGGAGGCTAAGGTGGGAGGATTGCCTGAGCCTGGGAAGTGGAGGTTGGAATGAGCCAAGATCACACCATGACACTCCAACCTGTGTGGCAGACCCCATCTCACACAAACACAAAAGTTGAAGACTTTGTTCCACTTAGAATTTCATCAAATTTTTGTGTAAATTTCATGACAAAGGCCTTCTAAAGTTGAAGTAGTATTTAAATCAAGGGACACTTTTGCCATAAATTAGTACTATTCTAAGAAATACAGAATACAGGTGAAAGAACACATTTTTTGATGAAGAATAAAACATGGTGATTTTCAGAATTGGTGACTACCTTGTTTAAAATTATTACTAAAGATTTTGAGGAGAGAGTTCACCAACAATCTCCAGATTTACAGCTAATATTTAAACTAGGTAGCAAAAACCTAAACTGATGGTGCTAAAGTATCAGAAAGTTTATGGGTTGGCAGAATAGTGGTGTATGTGTTTCATTATGAACAAGTACAACATAATGAGTCTAGTAAAATTTAATCTAAATTGTATGAAATAAATACTATTAATTCTTCAGTTATAACCCATGAGGGATTTTTTTCCCTAATGAACTTGGTCCAATCAAAAAAATCAACAAATGACTTACGTGAAGGAAGAGGAGGAGGAGGAGGAACAAGAAGAGGAGAAACAGAAGGAGGAAAGGGAGGATAAGGATGAAGAAGGGACTATATATTTATAATTTTATATACATATATGTATGTGAAACTATATATAGTCACCAGTGTTCGTTTAACACTATGGTGTGTCCCTCTGAGATGTTTTCCATAGTTCTTGTCATTAAATATCATGAAGGAATGTGATGTCACTAGAGAAGGCTCACAGAAGAAAGAGAATAGCATCAAGTATGTGAAATGATAGTAAGAAAGAAGATGGGCAGAGGAGATACAAGAAGATAATTAGATGATGGATTTTTCAACCAGAAAAGGCAAACATGATCTTCCTGAAAAGAAGGCATAACCAAAACTTAAAAAAAAAAAATCTTTAAACAGTGTAGATTAGAGACTCTACCAAAACACAGGGAGGTTCCATTGAACTTGAATGAGGTAAGTGTAATTCCCATAAATGTAAACTTAAAGAAGATGCTAGCTCAGAATTGGTACAGGTATGTAGGTAATTGAACTCTCTGTTTCTACATTCTTGTTACTATAAGCAAATTATAAAGAAAGCATTAACTGATAAGATTTATATTTTTTTCTGTCTTATTATAAGTACAACTTGATGTGGATCAATATGTGGCCAATGGAATGTTCCACTTCACTGATATTACATCACACCAGAACATCCAGTTTTTGCCTTTCTGATTTTATAACTATAAATTTCTTTTATAACAGTGTAAACCCCTAGGGAAAAAAATAACTTAAAAAATGTACTAAATCTCTGTTATTACTTCCATTTAAACCCATGTCAAATGTGGTGGTAACCTAGCAACAACAGAGAAGTGCAGTAAGTTAAAAGCTCGGCTACCTCTCTCATATTTTTAAACTTGAAAGAAATTTTGTAATAGAAACATACCTTGTGAAGTGACTCATCCAAAGATAGTTTCTCTGATTTAAGCATCTGGAGTTTGCTCTGGCTTTTCTTAGGCCAGTATGCATAGTGGTTATAGCTAAATATGAATGTGTGACATTGCTTTTCTTGCAGGTTTACCAGCATTAGTAGTGGCCACATCTGTAGGCTTCACCAGAACAAAAGGATATGGCACTGATCACTAGTAAGTCCATCCACAGTGATAAATCATGTTTATAATTTAACAAATCATCGAAGAGTCTTGGTTGGCACTGCTGATGGCTTGCATTTTGTCATGGAATCATTAACAATGGTAGAAATTGCATTAGTAAGGAACAAAACAAGGTAGCTTAAATCTACAAAAGTTAAGAAGTAAATGTTGTGGCACTGTTCAGAATCTTTGTTTCAGTTTCCCATTTCTTAATAAGACCAGCATATTTGGCTTTTAAAATATTTCAGTAGTTATTGTGCATGCCCAATCTCAAATAAATTGAGAACTGGATAAGTCTTGACATACTTACTTTTTAGAATGTGATGCTGCTATGAGCTTCTAATTCCATTAATGATAATGTATATTGTTATTAACCAAGTTTTGTCATGTTAGTTCAAGTTTTGTTGCTATGTTAGGGCAATGCATACTAACAATTATAGATCAAGGGAACCAATGGATTTTACATTAGAAAATACTTGGACTATGCAAGAAATTAAAAGGGAGAAAAGTTATATGATATCAGCTTATTTTATAGTGGTAGTGCTGATAAATTCTATGAGAGAATTTGTGGTAAAGTTTAAATTTAACATTTTAAATCTAAACAATGCACTTTCATGTTTTATTTTATCTGCTTCCAAGTTGAGGAGGCAATTAAGAAGTGGGGAAAGAGATGCACATCTTATTAACAGTATATGTTTTAAAGCATGATGTTCTGTTTAATTATTTTGGGTTTGAGGTAGGAATCACTGCTAATTAGGCCCTCTGGTAGGTTCGTACAAATTGTAAACATACTGAGAGATATTATTTCACCTGTTTATCCTAAAGAAACTTCTGAAAAGTTTAAGAAGCTCGTATCATCAGAGCATTTTTATGCAATCTATATTATTTTTAAAAATTCTGATAGCATAGATGGCAGAGTACTGGCTACTACAGCACTATCACCTTAATTTATTACTTTTTACAATAGCATAATTATTGGTATACATCTATTTTTGGAAAGTCACTGTATTGGGAATATGGGAATAAGCAAGATTATATATATGATGGTTCCTACTTTCAAAGAGTTCATAATTAAAGTGCAATACAATACAATAAGTAATGCATTTATTTTATAACTATAAATTTTTATAACAGTGCAAACTCCTAGGGAAAAAATAAAAGATATACTGAATCTCTATTAGTATATCTTGAAAGATATACTAAACCTCAGTTTGAAGATTAGTATACACAAAATTACAGTGGGAATTTAGTGGCAGAGATTAGTTTACAGAAACATACAGTGGGAATTTAGTGGCAATCTTAGAGACACAATCTAAAGTATTCTGTGAGACTAAGGTGTTTTCTCCAGGTATATTATTTAAAAATAGATATTAAAATGGAAAAGTACATTTTTATCTTTCTGCTGTTATGTCGAGGAACAATAACTAAATGCAGACTTTGAATATACATACACATATTTGTATATATATGCTAATATAGTATTTCTTTGTGTACATATATAATTAATTACTAGGTAAATGTGTTTAAGGTATAATTTACATACAGTAACATTCACCCTATGAAGTGTATAGTTCTGTGAGTTTTGAGAAATACGTAAGTCATGTAACCACCATCACAATTAATATAGAGCAGTTTATTGTTAGAACAGATACAGAGCAGTTACTGTTCATTGTTATTACTTTTAAAGGCAGCATGCTGATTCTGTAAACTGAGAAGAAATAGTGCAAGGGTCAAACGTCAAAAAACAGGTGCATGAAATGGTGGTCATGACTCTGCATCAGCAGGCCCTCAACGCTTCCCTCATTTTTACTTTCCTGGATTCTGCATGGGCAGATGTGCCACCCTGCAAAGCCCCCAGTGTCAGCCCCATTCCCTCTGCATTTCCCTCTGCTGTGAGAAACTGTTTCTTCCCAAATCGATTATCTTGTCTCTATCAATGCAAACCTGTATCTCTTGGTGAATTTAGTCATTGAAACAAACACAGCTGCATTTATTTTTATTCAAAAGCTTATCTTTAGGGAATGTTCTTAGTAGTCTGGTGAAAAAGTAAAATTAGAAGAAAAATAGCATGCAAATGTAGCTTACCCATTCCCTGCAATGATGGCTTTTAAACCAATTTCTCCCAATATTTCAATGGCCTCAAGGAAGAGCAGGTAAATGGCACATCTAAAACTCTAAAAAAAAAATACACTGTTCTTGCTTTAAAGTACATTTGAAAAAATCCATAATGGATATAAAGCAGCATTTTATAAAATGTAAATAATACTCACCTTTGTATTGAAAGTAAATACAGAAACCTCACTGCAACAGTAATTTGTCTAAAATGTTTCAACTGCCTGAAAGTAAATCCTTATAATAAAACTGTTTCAGTTAGACATATATAGTATTTCTTACTCATGAAATGATATAATTCTAGTTTTTTCTATATCTTCTATGTATTTTTTTTATTACAAATCTTTAACATGTGCCAAAATTCCAAGGCTAAATGTATAGTCTAAGTTGTTTGTATCACACTTTAGTGGTCTCATACTTGTCACTAATTTTTGTTAGTTCTTATCTAATGTTATTTTCAGCTGCTGGCTCTCTCTTGAAGGAGGACTACTTTATGCTTTTGTGGGACCTGCAGCTGCTGTTGTCCTGGTAAACATCGAAATCAACTTATTTTGTTTTCTTAGGAAAAAAAAAAGACTAATTTCTTTCAATCAGAGTGGCAATTTTGATAATGTAGTTCTTGTGTAGAAATTTTAAAGTTCAATGGACTATTATTCTGATTGAATATCAATTGTTATTCAGTCTTTTATTATTCTAAAATATTCATATTTTGAATACTGAAGACTATTAAACTGGGAGTATGGTATTTCTCTTACAGTAATTTCAGATTTGTGAAGAAGTTTGAGTAAGTGTTAATGAATTCTTCCTCTTTAATGTATAGAATCTCATCATTTACCATAATCTCACCTTTACAGTATTCTGTATAATACATATGGTTATTAATAGGGAAATCTCTTTAAGGTTGTCCCTGTCAAATATCTAAAGGAAATATATTCTAAACCTCAGTGATACTGACATTTTGGATCATATGTTTGTTTGTTGCAGAGGCTTTTTTGTGTGTTTTAGCAGGTTCGGCAGCATCCTTCTTCCCTACATACTACATACCAGTAGTACCCCCTAGTCATAACACTCAAAAATATCTTCAGACATTTTCCGATGGTCCCTAGGGGTCAAAATCATCCCTGTTTAAGAATCACTGCCATATGTTATAGATAAGGATTTTAAATTTCTCTTTTGAAGCCAAAAAATAATTGTTTAAAATTTTAAACTATGGTAATGTGAAATATTTCCTTCCAATTTGCCTTTCTCTTTGTCTGTTTGGATTTATTGATTACAAATTTTTCTTGCCCAGTGCATCTTTAAAGAAAATAAGGGAGGAAAGAAACAGTCTAAATTAAATACAAATATTCATATTGCTGTACAATTATATTTCTAATTGGAAAGTTACTCTTTGGTTTCTTGAATGATTCATTCAAAAAATTGGAACGTAGTGACATGTTACTAATTCTGATGTCAGTTTTTTCTTCCTTTAAGCTTGTTCTCCCTCCACTAAGCTGTAACAGGGAGCAGAAACTGTCCATAATTTGCAAGAAAAATAAAATCAAAGCAAGAATCTTAGAGCACAAGGAAATCAAAACTATTAGACACCTTTTTGTCTGCTGCATTGAATTTTTATTTAATCAACTGAATTATTTCCCTAAGCTTCTAGATTAATGCCCATATAACACTAAAATGGAGAAACAGAGTATGTATATAATTGAAACACCAAAGTATGGTCTTTGGAGGGGTGACAAATTCCCTTATGATTAAGTTGTAGATTACTAGAATCCATAGAATACACTTTTTCTCTTAGTTTAAATAATGAGAGTTACATAGATGAATAAGTATTCTCTTGATTAAATGGTGTCTTGTCAGGAAACTATGAAGAGTGACTCTTCCTAGGTCCATACTTAATAGGTATGTTTTGCATCTTCCTTACATTAGCAACTGGACACATTTTCGCTTTATATTCACCATCTTCATTGGCAGCAGGGCAGGGTTACACCAAGATTGGAAAGAGGCAAGAAAGGCAAAAAGAAGAACATATTTTTCATTTACTTATTGGACTGGATTCCCTGATCAGAAAGTGTTGGTAGATTAGAGAACTGTGGGGGCTCATGGTAAGCTGGTATGAATAGAAATCTATGCAGTTTTTACAGTTTTACTTGAAAAAGGAAAAATAAGTGTGATTTCATTTCATGTCATGCAAAAAGACTTTTTAAGTGAGAATAAGAAAGTCTTAGAAAGAAAATGATAGAACTGTACACTAGAGCATATTTTAAAAATTAGCACTAGTGTCCACTGTGAAAAAGATTCTGGTGAATTGAATAGGCTTTCCTTTCTGCCTAGAAAAGCATGGTACATCAAAATGCTCCCCTTCCACAGAAGAGAATAACCACACAGCATGAGGAATTTAGGCATTCTGTCCTCTGTGTTGGGAATAATGACAAATCATCAGCACCTTTTGCTGCCAGGGCTCACCCTAGCCTCATGCTCTACGATTCAGAATCTCCTGGCTCGCAGGCATAGGGTAAAACTCATTTAGCCAAATGATTTTACTCAGGGTTGACTCAGACAGAAGAATGCCAGATTGGTATAGTATGGTACCATTTAAAAGTCAGGCAATTGAAGGTTAATTTCCCCAGTGTTAACTGCAAAGCATGGAAATTAAATGAACTTAATGTACTTTACAACTTTAAAGTAGCACACCACTGTTAAATTGTTCCGTATGCCTCTGTGCACTTATAAAATGTTTGAGAGTGCTTCATACCACTACTACTGATACGGTGGTTATGAATTGATAAAAATAGGATTTTCAGGAGAAACAGGGACCTGATTCCCTTCAATATCATTGAAAGGTCAACTTTGTTTCTGTTTGACAGGTCAACATGGTGATTGGCATTTTGGTATTTAATAAACTTGTTTCCAGAGATGGAATCCTAGATAAAAAGCTCAAACACAGAGCCGGGTAAGCTGCAATTGGTGGATTTTGAAGGTTATTTACCAGTGAATCCTGTACTCCAATTTCAGACCATCACTGACTGCATTTGACTATGCCTTGAATTTTGTTATTGATGTACTAGTGTGTCCGGTAGATTCTGCCATATAAAAGTTTCCAATGTGCTATTTTTAAGTAATATGACCAAAAATCTAAAAATACTATACCAGGCCATTAGGAAATTTGGAGTGTATTTGTGCATATTGCCTGCTTGTCAGATAAGAACATTAAACGTTGAGGCTAGACTTACAATGGTTGTCGTTAGGTAAGGGTTTTCAAAGCCTTCCTCGTTTTGGTCACAAAGGTCGGGAGGTAGATTGAACACAGTGTTGGTATGTGACAGAGCAGAATCAAAACAAGCAAACCTAAACAGGGCAAAATACTATATTTTCTTTGACTAATTTTATATATCAGGAAAAAATCTTCACTTGGAATAATCACTTATCAAGCACTATTTGTGTGTGTCTTATATTTTCATTCTTTATGACATTTTTAATTTAACTGGCTAAAAAGAGTTATTCATAATTTTCACACTTTAACCTCTTATAAAACTTAGAAAAGCATCTCCCTTAATTTTACTGTTATTATAATATATAAATATCTGATGACTTATTGTATGTTATCATATATATCTGGCCAGGCACGGTGGCTCACACCTGTAATCCCAGCACTTTGGGGGACCGAGGCAGGCAGATCATGAGGTCAGGAGATCTAGACCATGGTGAAACTCAGTCTCTACTAAAAATGCCATAAAATTTGCGGGATGTGGTGACGGTTGCCTGTAGTCCCAGCTACTCGGGAGGTTGAGGCAGGAGAATGGCGGGAACCAGGGAGGTGGAGCTTGCAAAGAGCTGAGATCGCACCACTGCACTCCAGCCTGGGTGACAGAGCGAGACTGGGTCTCAAAAAAAAAAAAAAAAAAAAAAAGATGTATGTGTGTGTGTGTATATATATATATATAATGTATTATATATTATATATATCTATATTTTATATATATAATGACAGTAATGTCTCATATCTAGATTGTTAGTAGCTTTTTAAGGTTATGTCATCCTTTATCATATCAATTTGTTGCCACTTGAATGAAATATTAATGCCTTTGATTTTTTTCTTTGTGACCTTCCCTATAAAAAGTTTCCAGCTTTCTCCTTTCCATTGAACTGTACCCTCATTCAAAACTTACCCATGTAATATTCTTTTCTTCCATAATTTATGGTATTATTTAATAGTCACACTAATTGATCAGTTACTTGTAAAATTTTAAGTCCTTTGTGTTCTTATAACTTATGTAATGATTTATATAATAAGATAATCTGAGTATTTCTTTTCCCTAGCAAAAGACTAAATTTAATGGCTTTTAATATAAAAATTTGATATCATTTATCTCAAACACTAGAACTGCCATAGTGTAATAAAAACATCACTGAAAGTTTCTTCCTGAGGGGAGGTCACTTCTCTCATTTAGAGATTTTTTTCACAGCAGGTGAGTTTCTATAACATCCTTAAATATGTAGACTTGAACGTAGTACAAACACAACTCTCTAGATCATTTGAACACAAAATTTTCACACAATTACTTTTGTTATTATGCCACATGTGGTGGGAATTGGAGTAAGCTTCTTCAGTTATTTCTGTCCAGATTAATCATGTAAGAATATACTGATCAGACTGAGTACTGGGATAGAAACTCAGTTCTGCTGCTAGTAGTAGTATAAACTTACATAATAGTAGTATAAACTTACATAATTTAAACAACCTCAATAATAAAATGGGAACTTTAGTGGTTAAGATAAACCTCTGCAATTTACTAGCTATGTCTATGTGCCTTTGGGCATGTTACTTTTTGCAGCTCAGTCTCCTCATCTGTTAAATGGGGAAAATAACTCATGCCTCATAGAGTATATGAAAATATAATGTGTATAAAGCACACATTAGAGAATCTAGCATATAGCAAGCATTCACTCAACAGTGGACTGCTCTTCTGAGAAGCCAACCTGAACAGATGAGGTTGTTTTGGAAGGTCTCTAACTATCAATCAAGAATCCATGATTCCACCATCCATGACATGAAGGTCAAAAAAAGAGATAAGATCATTGAAATGAATATGATGTTGAAGATTTATTAAATTCATAGTATTTTTTCTTATTTAATTATTTTATGTGTAAAGCCCAGTTTAATTCATATAGCTCTTTATAAGAGATCATATAGGTTTAGAAGAAATGACAATAGTGTCATATTATGAATTTAGAAATTATCCATTTCAATCTACATATTAACAAATAAGTTATTCTAAACATATTCTTCGAAGTTACATATGTTTCACTGGCAAAACTGAATCGGTATTTTTCTGGGTCAAAGGTCACTGCTAGAGAAACAGAAATGTTAACTTATGTTATAAAAGCAGAATGTTGGCTACTGTCCAAAGCAGAAAAGAACTATTAACAAATTAATTACTTTAGATTTTCAAACTGTATTTCTAATATAAAGTACTATTTTAGCTTAAGCAAATATAGATTGAAATTGGTACTCCATTCCAAAGTGCAATTGAAGGAAATTTTTGGAAGCTATAGAGGTTTGAATAATTTTAGTTCACAGAAAAGTAGTGAGGACAGTGAAGAACAGTCCCCAGTGAAGAAGAAATAATCAAAATTAACTAAAGAAGCATTAAGCAGGAAGCTAATCGGTTGACTTGACAACCAGTCCTCTTAATTGTGAAAATCATTTCAGCTTATTTGAATATACACATATATCAAGCATTTCTTTTACAACTAGGTTGTTATTTAAAACCAAATATTGTACCAAGATGTTCCTTCTCCCATTTTTTCTGTTTCTTTGTTCCCTTTCTTCTTTTTTATAATCAGTTATTAGAAACAGCCAACCATATAGTTTGTGCTCAATAAATATTTGTAAGGAATTAATAAGTGAATGTTTAATAAATAATACAATAGCTTAACAAGTTTTATAATACCCAAACTAGATTAATATTTTTTCTACTGAAATTCTTTTTTCTTTTTAAATTTTAAGTTCAGGAGTACAAGTACAGGCTTGTTACCTAGATAAACTTGTGTCACAGGGATTTGTTGTACAGATTATTTCATACTGAGGTATTAAGCCTAGTACCCATTAGTTTACCAACAAGAAATTTATTGTAAATACAACACATCTTAAATAAAATGATAATCAGAATGAATGAAATCAGGATAAAAATGGCATGTATATTTTTAGAACAGCTTCAGCAGACAATTTAAGTTTCTCTGTTTTTCTGCAGTGGAACTTTCTTGTCTACTGTCTTAAACTTCTTTGTCTTACCTACCTGAAACTAAGGAAACTGAGTTACTAGTACCCTTTACAAATTTCATGTGATTTTTTTTAAAGAGAGGCTGGCACATTTCCTTTCCAGGGAATATTTTATGTTATTAACAATAAATCAGTCAGACTTTTTTTCTTTAAACAAAAGAGAAAAATAACATGGAGAAGGGAACTAGAACCTGTAGATTTTAAGATCCACAGTAATAACTGGAGTAGACAGAACGACCTGAAGAGAAATGTGTGTAAAGTTTTTCTATTTAATGTGACTTTGCTTCTATAATGTGATCCTACCCTGGTGCCCTGGTGGATATATTGGTTAAATTTAAATGTATGGACAACTCAAATTTTTTTTTTTCTACTGTTTGAACTTTTAATTTTATAAATGCGTAATGTCTTCTATAATAAAGAAACAAGATCTTATTTTTCAATGCAACAACCAATTTAGCATCTAGACTATGTGTTTTTCATATTATATTAATTTCCATAGTGGTCACATAAACTAGGAAAAAACATTGCATGTCTCTAGGTAACTTAACGTTATTCTACTTCATGCACATCCAGTAATAGAATGCCAAAGGTGTCCTACCAGTTAACATCAAGCATAGTTTTGAACAGTTAGCCCTGACTAAGGGAAGTAGGCATAGATCTTGTAGTTAGCCTCAAATAAATCTCAAATAAAGACAAATAAGCATTTTAAATAATGGCTTAAAATTTATCTTCAGACAGGCTTATGATTGTATTAAATCACAGTTTTCAAAACTAAAATACACCATTTACTTAAAATTATTTTTTAGTAATATTTGGCTTTCAATCTTGTTTCAGAGCCTAGAGGCAACATATTTTTAGATTAAGAAAGACAACTGCATCAGTGTTTGAAGTATAAACACCATACAGCCTATCTTCTGTGATAAAGGAAACAATATGTAACTAATCTATCCCTTTTTCATATTAATCTGATCAGATTTAACAAGATTAAAGAAATTCAAATGTTTAGTTAGAGAAGTGGTACTTGTTCCTGTTTGTTCATCAGCATAATCTATGGAGCTTTAAAAAAGGCAGATGCCTAAGTCCTATTAAATTAGAGTCTTTGTGGTTGAGGCCAGATAGACAGCTGATGCGTAGCCACTGTGGAGAATACTAGTCTATGTACTCCTTTAGGATGTACACACCGGCATGTCCATTAAGGCATTCCTAAACGAAACTGGACAGACTAATGGATACATATTATTTTGAAACGTTTGGACACATTTGGCTAGTACATATGCCCTGGACTGGATCAGTAAAGTGAGGGATTTAGTGTCATATTCCCCACCCCCACCCCCATGTCTGAAAGCTTTGATTTTTCTCACAGGATCTGCTGATCAATCTACTTACTTAATTACTTTCAGATTTGTTATCTCATATCATTACTATTCACAAGTGAGTACCCTTATTTAAAATAATCCAGAGGTTCTAAATTATGAGCATCTTACAACTTTCTCCCTTCTGCCACTTTTCTTATACACATAGTAATGCAACTCTGCTATAAGATTCTTTATGAAAACCTACAAAGTAATCATTTTAGCCATAGACACCACATAGGAATGCACTATGCACACTGCAGAGCATTATTCCAAGGTGTTTGGAATTTTTAATTCAAGTAATTTCTTTTTGGTTTTTCCTGAAAGGTTTATGTTCTAATAAATCTGTAATTTTCAAGGTACGCTTTTCTAAAGCGAAATGTGTATAAAGTTTTTCCATGTAATATAACTTTGCTTCTATAATGTATTAGATGGAGTATGAATTGTTTGAATCTGAATTTATGGGCAAAATCCTCTACACCAGAATAGACCATTTAAATGCTAGGAGATTGGAGTCTATGATAAATGTTCAGAAATAATATTTTGAACTTAATGATTATGTTAGATGTGTTTTATGAAAGCAGAAAACTATCACTCTTTTATTATCAACTAATATTTCATCAAATTTCATCAGCCCCTATATTCAGATCATCCTAAAATGTGAACGATACATTGATATTGCAAGAAATTTCAAAATATGAATCTCTTGAGAAAAAAAGCTACATCTTCAACAAATAATTGAAGACTCCTAAAATCCATTTCCTCCTATGTTGGACTTCTAATTATTTACATTTCAGAAGGTTTTCACAGAAATATATGCCTTCTGCAATTAACAATGAACATCCTCAGAGCTAGGAGTCCCCACATGTTTGATTATCAGGGTCTGAATAAAGGGTTTTCACTGTGTGTCTACAGAAGCACATACTTATGTTTAAGTCAGTGTATTGAACAACTTTGATCAATAGACACAGGGCCACTTATGGTGTAATGATGGAAATATGTTTTGCATGCAACAAAGGCCCATATTAAAAGGTAAATGTTACAAAGATAATTTGTAGTATAAACGCATCTTTACAACAACTTAGAGCATTCATTTTTGATAAATATACTTTTCTGCATGAAATCGTATTTAAAAGCTAACTTGCAGCAGCAACTTTTTTTGGTGACAATTCAATATTTTGTTCTTTTTGTGGGTGTTCTGTTTGTTTGCAGTCAGATGAGTGAGCCTCATAGCGGTTTGACGCTCAAATGTGCCAAGTGTGGAGTAGTTTCAACAACAGCTTTGTCAGCCACCACCGCCAGTAACGCCATGTTAGTCCCAATCATTTACATCTTCTTGTTACAAATCTTTTACAGTGCATGTGAGAAAATGCTATGATGAAAAAAAAAAATGTGTTTGCTAATACAAGAGCAGAGTATATTTAAATATTTGTAATTGGCAACTGTCTTTAGAGCTATTGTGGGATAGTAGATAAAAAAATAAATAAGACTCTCAAATGTCATCTGCTTTGTGGTTTCCAAGTTAATGGTCTTGGAACCACATACAAAAATGCTGTGTTGAATGGGGGTTTGGCTGTGGCCTGGGGTGTGACGTACAGCTACGTAATGTTGCTTTCTCGGTCTCAACAGGGCGTCTCTTTGGAGCTCCTGCGTGGTGTTGCCCCTTCTGGCTTTGACGTGGATGTCTGCGGTGCTGGCCATGACAGATAAACGCTCCATATTGTTTCAAATACTTTTTGCTGTGTTTGATTCATTGCAAGGCTTTGTTATAGTCATGGTCCACTGCATTCTTCGGAGAGAGGTGAGAAGCATTCTTGTGATAGAGAACAGTGATGGTTGGAAGGGTATTTCCTGCTAACAAGAATGATCTTTTAATATCTTGATGTTCAGATTAAAGCTGGTCTCTTCCATTGACAATCACTTGGGAATCAAAGCTGAAGGAATGCTTTAAGAGACAGCTTGGGAGGGCCCCCAGCCCTCTGAAAGTGACAGATTAGAACAGATGGGACTATGCCAGGAAAAACAAAACCAGAGGTGTCAAAAGCCAGGGAGAATAGATTTAAGAGAAGCTACATGGAGTGATTTGTATAAATAAGTCTGTTAGAAAAACTAGTGAATAAGAGGGCATAGAGGCATATGTTTTAAAGACACGGTTCATGAGCATAATGCAGTGATAGTTCTTAAGCTCATTCCCTAACTCATGTTTCTTCACACAGCACACCCTCATTGCATATATTAACTAATACTATTTTAAGTAGAAAACATTGAAGATGAATTCTTAGTTCTTTTGTCTCTTTGCTAAGTTTTGGTTATGATTACGATGGATTATTGCTTTTGATATGGATATTTACTCTTAGGAAAACACTAAAAATGTATACAGCGAGACATGATAGGCAGTGATCGTCTCCAAGAACTGTAGACGTATTATCATATCAGCATTTATCTGGATCATGATTGAGGTTCATTGTCAGCAACAGGGAAAGAAAGAAGTCATATTTCATGAATGGAGACACTAAGTAGCATCAGATCCATCCAGGACAGTAAGAGATTTCAGACTTGAGTTGTTTAGAA
Organism: Rhinopithecus roxellana; assembly: GCF_007565055.1. Classification (NCBI taxonomy): domain Eukaryota; kingdom Metazoa; phylum Chordata; class Mammalia; order Primates; family Cercopithecidae; genus Rhinopithecus; species Rhinopithecus roxellana. The sequence goes on from NC_044552.1 coordinate 81,366,626, forward strand.
ATAAAATGTTGTTTTCCAACCTGTGTGAAAATTATTTTGAATGCTTGCAAGCACTGAGAATATTTACAAGGTTTATGAGTCATTTTAGCATTTACTCTAAGGATGAGTGGTGACAAAAACACACATGACATAGTGCCATGCTAGTCATTTTGAGAAAACAATCTAGTCTGTCATTTTGCATTATCTAGCTTGAGAACTTTATTGCAATGTGCACATTGCAAAAAAACACATGTGCATATGAGTATAAACCCTATAGTTTTGCAGTGATGTGCACAGATTACCAGTGGCTTTTACCTGATTTATCAGATGGGAAGAACAATATTTATGAGCTATTTTATTTTATTTTTAATTATACTTTAAGTTCTGAGACACATGTGCAGAAAGGGCAGGTTTGTTACTTAGGTATACATGTGCCATGGTGGTTTGCTGCACCCATCAACCCAACATCTACATTAGGTATTTCTCCTAATGCTATCTCTCCTCTAGCCCCCCATCCTCTGACAGGCCCTGGTGTGTGATGTTCCCCTCCCTGTGTCCATGTGTTCTCATTGTTCAACTCCCACTTATGAGTGAGAACATGCAGTGTTTGGGTTTCTGTTCCTGTGTTAGTTCGCTGAGAATGATGGTTTCCAGCTTCATCCATGTCCCTGCAAAGGACATGAACTCATCCTTTTTCAATAGCTGCGTAGTATTCCATGGTATATATGTGCCACATTTTCTTTATCCAGTCTATCACTGACGGGCATTTGGGTTGGTTCCAAGTTTTTGCTATTGTGAAGAGTGCTGCAATAAACACACGTGTACATGTGTCTTTATTGTAGAATGATTTATAATCCTTGGGGTATATAACCAGTAATGGGATTGCTGGGTCAAATGGTATTTCTGGTTCTAGAGCCTTGAGGAATCGTCACACTGTCTTCCACAGTGGTTGAGCTAATTTACACTCCCACCAACAGTGTAAGAGCCTTCCTATTTATCCACATCCTCTCCAGTATCTGTTGTTTCCTCACTTTTTAATGATCACCATTCTAACTGGCATGAGGTGGTATCTCATTGTGGTTTTGATTTACATTTCTCTAATGACCGGTGATGATGATCTATTTTTCATATGTTTGTTGGCTGCATAAATGTCTTAATAAGATACAGATGTCAGTAATAAACCCACGTGTATTCTAAGAACACGCTATGAAGAAAATCAATGAAAACCAATAAACAGTAACTTCACATTGCAAGAGGAGAAGAGTATTTTAGCATTTAAGAAGTCTGATGTCGTTTACAGTTGCCAAGCCTTACTATTCCCTTAGCAAATTTCTACCTAGAATATCAACATTAAAAATCTTCCAAGTATTGAATTATTTATAGACCAAAGGAGTAGAAATTAAGAGGAAATTGAATAATAATTTAGCTTGTGTTCTCCAACTATAATTATCTTATGGGTCTGCTATATTAATATTATCACTAATAATTAAGTAACGAGATTGTTCTAAATGAGTAGACACATAATACATTTTTGATTGATGATTAAGGATGAAGTATTTCCAGGTTTAGTAGATACATGATGATATACCATGCAGTTTTGACTATATCTTATGGGTCTGCTATATTAATATTATCACTAATAATTAAGTAACGAGATTGTTCTAAATGAGTAGACACATAATACATTTTTGATTGATGATTAAGGATGAAGTATTTCAGGTTTTAAGTAAGATACATGATGATATACCAACATGCAGTTTTTAGAAGATATTAGTACCTTAGCTGTTTATGAGTAGAACAGTGCTGCATCACTATATAAGCTTCTCTTTTTCTTCAGAATAAGCTTGCTAGATAGTCTTAAGCTATCATCAAAATATGCAGGTTTTAAAGTGGCAGATATTATGGTGTCTAATTATCAAATGTTTGCTGTTTACATGAAGAAAAATACTTGGCACAAAAATTCTTGATTTCCCTCAGAACTTTTTCATTCTTGCTAATTGGACCATTAACTGTCAAAAACATGATTTACAAGTAATTAAATCAATCATATAATAAATACTTCTGCTAAAGTAGGTGTCTCTAAATACATGTTTTCTGTACTAATAGAAAATAAAAGTATAGATACATCTCTGTTGTTGCATTTTCAATTATTAGTTCAAGTTGAATAATTTTATAGAAAATGAATTAACAGCAGAGTGTCATAACACTCTTTATCTGCATCATTGAAATGGCAAATCACGTATTTCTTTTTTTTTTAATTGAACGTTAGAAGTAAGCTATGACATTGCTGTAAATACACAGCAGATTTCAGGTATATGGCAATTCTGCTTCAGAATTCCTAGAGGAAGATTTTATTTAAACACCTTGTTTAGAAGGATTTTACAGATCCCAAGGAAGATATCATAGGAGGCCTCATTTGGAACACGGAAATTCTTTTTGACCTCCTAAAGGTGTTTTGCCTGACACTAGCAATGGGTATATCTCAGATCACTTGTGATCACATTGCCCTGACATTACCACGGTTCAAGAGAAGAGAAGTATCTTCCCATTTCCTCTGTGTCTCCACTGAACAGTAATTTCATAAAGATTTACCAAAGCAAAAGGAATAGATAGCTACACGTAAAACATTAGGTAGTGATTTATATCTATTAATCTACTTGATAAATTATAATTGGATCCTAGAAGTACAGTTTTATCTCTACTGCTCTTCACTTTAAAATATTTGCTTCACTAAAATTCATGTGGGCTTTTATTTCTTAAAAAAAATATAAGCAATGTAAAATATATATTTTGTAATGTAGAGACTGGATACACATATATATATATATATTTCTATTTCTATGTATTTTTGACAGACACTAACATAATTTAGTCTTTAATGACTGTCCCAATATGAATTCAGAAGGCTTTACCCATATTTATTATTTCTGTGGAGGAGGTGGTCTACACAGGGGAAGAATATAGCCTTGCAGTTTAAGAAGGAGAAAAGAAGTGAAATACTATAACTATGATATTTTTAATGTGCTGCGTATGCAGCCTACTTTATTTTAAAAGTGCCTTTGCTTTTAGTGGGTCCAATTTTAAAATCATTTCAAATCAGGAGAAAAGGGAGAAATGATTACTCTGTTTTGCCAAATCAATTATATCCCACTAAAAAAATTTTTAATGTTTGCAGAACTATTTGTTCTGACCTTCAGACCTAAAATCTTAATATTTAGACTTTATAAAATTTATATTCTTGAAAATACAGTTTCTTCTTCTGAAATAACTTTTCTTTTGAATTACTTTACTAAATCTCTCTGGAAAAAAAGACAAAAAGAGGAAATAAGAATAAAAAAAAGAAGCCATCTGATCATCACAATACATACTTTTAGCAACAGAACCTAAATCTTAGAAGCTAATATATGTAACAGCTAATTAGACAGAATTTAATACAATGAGTATAGAGGCTTTCCTTCTTTTATCCATCATTGGTTTTTTAGAATTTATTTGAATTAAACGGATAACAGAATATACTATTTACTATTCCCCACATTGCTATGGAAATGGAAAGACACAAGAGTTAGGAAACCTTTGAAATAGTTACTGTTGCTAGGAAACCACTTTCTTGGTGCCTGCACATTCTTCTCATCTTTCTGTCTCTGGCTGTGCCTGGCTCTAAGACAATCTTACAGCTCTATGTCAGAGGGGGAAAATCACAAGATCGTGATACAAAACAAGCCACAATAAAACTATTTCACTAAATGGTAGGATAAAAGGAAAGTGCTTAAATGGATAATTTTGTTATATCAGTGTGTGAGAATCCTGTGGCTGTTCTGAAGCATCACTAACAGGGCCAAACTCCTCTTTTCTCTTTCCCAAGCACTGGCAGGAGGTATAGGCTGCACCAGATGAGGTCCCAAAATCTGTATCCAAACCTGTGAAGTCATCTTGTAGGGAAATGCTTAAAATAAAAACCTTTTCTTTCTTCCTTCTCCCACTCCCACCCTTTTAAGCCTATTTTCTATTTAGTCTTATTATTTCCACAAGGCGTACAGATAAACAAAATGATTTACATGCACATGGCAGTGAATATGTAAAACAGACAAGCACCCTTACTTGTCTAATGTAAAACGAATAATATTCCAAAGTAAATCAGTAAAAAAAATAAATGAAGCCAGTAGTGATGAAATAACTAGATAAAAATTTGTAAAGAGTCCATATTGCACATAATATAGCTCAGATAGTTACGTGAACCTCCAGGTTTGACTGCTTACAGGGAAACTGAGTATGACTCTTTAGCATGGAAGGGTATACCTGTGCCTTCCTTTACTGCAGGATGGGTCTGCTGTTTTAGTTGGTCTTTGAAGAGGAAGGAGGAGGTGATAAAAGACTTCAAAACTCATGGGTTCCTAAGGGAGCAATGAGGTTAGAAGATTAGGGAAGTGAAGGTTTCTGTTAGAGGAAGATGGAGAAAGGTTACTGGGCATATGGTTTCCATGGAGTGGGGCCTGTGGTGAATAGTAGAGAGTTTGATTCTTCTCTGGGACCATATGAAGCATGTGGAGACATAAAGCAAATGATGTGATCCTGGACCCTAGTGATTTTATTTATTTATTTATTTTTTAGATAGCTATGACTGAAGCAGCAAAAGAAAAACAATACTGATGACATTTGAGGACAAAGCATTGACTGAGTGATGTTTTGTGCTTTCCGATCAGAGTGTTCAATGACCATGATAAGTGGCCATTATGAGTGGTCTCATAGATTTCAGAGTTCATAAGTAGCTCAGGGCAGGGAGGGTCAGGGTACTGATTCTAACATTTTGAGCTTGCTCGGAAGGTGGTTGTACTGATTTTAACATTTTGATTCTAACATTTTGAGCTTCCTCAGAAGAAAACTTCAGGCCAATTTCCCTGATGAACATCAGTGTAAACATCCTCAATAAAATACTGGCAAACCGAATCCAGCAGCACATGAAAAATCTTACCCACTTTGATCAAATTGGCTTCATGCCTGGGATGCAAGTCTGGTTCGAAATATGCAAATCACTAAATGTAATCCATCACATAAACACATAAAAATCCAATTACAAAAACCACGTGATTATCTCAATAGATGCAGAAAAGGCCTTTGACAAAATTCAACAGCCCTTCATGCTAAAAACCCTCAATAAACTAGGTATTGATGGAACTTATCTCAAAACAATAAGAGCTATTTATGACAAAACCACAGCCAATATCATACTGAATGGGCAAAAGCTGGAAGCATTCCCTTTGAAAACTGGCACCAGATAAGGATGCCCTCTCTCACCACTCCTATTCAACACAGTATTGAAAGTTCTGGCCAGGGCAATCAGGCAAGAGAAAGAAATAAAGCGTATTCAAATAGGAAGAGAGGAATTCAAATTGTCTCTCTTTGCAGATGACATGATTGTATATTTGGAAAACCCTATTGTCTCATCCCAAAATCTCCTTAAGCTGATAAGCAACTTCAGCAACGTCTCAAGATAACAAAATTAATGTGCAAAAATCACAAGCATTCCTATACACCAATAATAGACAAACAGAGAGCCAAATTATGAGTGAACTCCCATTCACAATTGCTTCAAAGAGAATAAAATACCTGGGAATCCAACTTACAAGGGATGTGAAGGAACTCTTCAAGGAGAACTGCAAACCACTGCTCAAGGAAATAAAGAGAGGACACAAACAAATATAAAAACATTCCATGCTCATGGATAGGAAGAATCAATATCATGAAAATGGCCATACTACCCAAAGTAATTTATAGATTTAATGCTATCCCTATCAAGCTGCAATTGACTTTCTTCACAGAATTAGAAAAAACTACTTTAAGTTTCACATGGAACCAAAAAAGAACCTGTATAGCTAAGACAATCCTAAGCAAAAAGAACAAAGCTGGAGGCATCACGCTACCTGACTTCAAACCATACTACAAGGCTATAGTAACCAAAACAGCATGGTACTGGTACCAAAACAGATATATAGACTAATGGAACAGAACAGAGGCCAACCTATGGAATGGGAGAAAATTTTTGCAATCTATCCATCTGACAGAGGGCTAATATCCAGAATCTACAAGGAACTTAAACAAATTTACAAGAAAAAAAAGTGGGCAAAGGATATGAACAGACACTTCTCAAAAGAAGACATTTATGCAGCCAACAAACATATGAAAAATAGCTCATCATCACTAGTCATTAGAGAAATGCAAATCAAAACCACAGTGAGATACCATCTCATGCCAGTTAGAATGGTGATCATTAAAAAGTGAGGAAACAACAGATACTGGAGAGGATGTGGATAAATAGGAAGGCTTTTACACTGTTGGTGGGAGTGTAAATTAGCTCAACCATTGTGGAAGACAGTGTGACGATTCCTCAAGGCTCTAGAACCAGAAATACCATTTGACCCAGCAATCCCATTACTGGGTATATACCCCAAGGATTATACATCATTCTACTATAAAGACACATATACATGTGTGTTTATTGCAGCACTCTTCACAATAGCAAAACATTGGAACCAACCCAAATGCCCATCAGTGATAGACTGGATAAAGAAAATGTGGCACATATACACCATGGAATTCTATGAAGTCATAAAAAAGAATGAGTTAATGTCCTTTGCAGGGACGTGGATGAAGCTGGAAACCATCATTCTCAGCAAACTAACACAGGAACTGAAAACCAGACACTGCATGTTCTCACTCATAAGTGGGAGTTGAACAGTGAGAACACACGGACACAGGGAGGGGAACATCACACACCAGGGCCTGTCAGGAGCTGGGGGCCTAGGGGAGAGATAGCATTAGGAGAAATACCTAATGTAGATGTTGGGTTGATGGGTGCAGCAACCACCATGGCACATGTATACCTATGTAACAAACCTGCATGTTCTGCATAGTTATCCCAAAACTTAAAGTATAATAATAATAAATAAAAGAATTAAGCAAGATGGGAGTTGGTTTCTAAGAGCTTTATGCATGTCAGCCTGATTGAAAGTTCATAAAGAAACACATTTCACAAAAATGTTGTTTCATTTGTAATAAAATAGGGTGTGGGGCCAGGCACAGCGGCTCATGCCTGTAATCCTAGCACTTTTTTGGGGAGCCAAGATGGGAAGATTGCTTGAGGCCTGGACTTTTAGACCAGCCTGGGCAACACAGTGAGACCCCCATCTCTACAAAAACATTTATAAAACATTTAGCCAGTTGTGGTGGTGTGCACCTGTATTACCAGCTACTCAGGGGGATAAGGCAGGAGGGTTGCTTGAGCTCAGGAGGTCAAGGCTGCAGTGAGCCATGATTGAGCCACTGCACTCTAGCCTGGGTGACAGAGTGAGGCCTCATCTCTAAAAAGGAAAAAAAAAAAAAAAATAGAATGAGGTACTTTGTAATGGGAGAATGTCTGCAGGTGTAAAAATAAACCTGGATTTTACCAGAACAGAGAATGAGGCACACAAAAACTGCTTTTAAATAAGAGCATGGGCATGACACAGGCAAGGACAATATGCTCATATTCTTATATACCTTTCCAAGAAATCACCAACCTCATTTGACCCAAAAGTCATCCCACTTCTTAGGCAGGGAAATGTAAATTCAAATTCTCCTTCCAGATTAAGCTTTCCTGACTTAGCAGAATTGCAATTATATTATGAATATTTACATCAGTCTTGATTTTCACACGATTCTCCTAGTCCATGCAGAGATTTAAGGGGTTAACAAGAGCATGAAATAAGATGGGTGAAATGGTATCAGTAAAAAAGTTCAGACAAAGAGTTCGTAACAGAAATTGACAAACTCTGTCATGCCTGCCAGTTAACATCAAACCATTGCTTGCTGTTACCCACAGTTCTTCTGCGGAAGCCTCACACTGCCCTCCCAGCTGTTCCCTACTCTGGGTAGCAGTATGGTGCTTCTGTCTATACTCAAGAAGAGTAGGTTGGGCACGGTGGCTCATGCCTGTAATCCCAGCACTTTGGGAGGCTGAGGTGGGTGGATCACCTGAGATCAGGAGTTCAAGACCAGCCTGGCTAACATGATGAAACCCTGTCTCTACTAAAAAATACCAAAAAATATATATATATATATTAGCTGGGCATGGTGGCAGGCGCCTGTAGTCCCAGCTACTCAGGAGGCTGAGGCAGAGAATCACTTGAACTCAGGAGGCGGAGGTCATAGTGAGCTGAGATCGTGCCACTGCACTCCAGCCTGCCTGACAGAGCAAGACTGTCAAAAAAAAAAAAAAAAAAAGAAGGTGGACAAACTAATAACCGGAGGTTTGTTGTGTCTTAAATAAAGGTTCGGACTGAAAACTTATCTGATTAACTCATTTCTTATTTTTTATCTAAATCAGGAAAGGTTGGAAATTATGGTACAGCAACTTAATTTCTGACCAGTTGGAAATAGTTGTTTTGGTTTATTCCTTCACTTAAACTATCTTATTCTTTGATCAGTAAGACAATAGGGTGGTACATTGGAATGAAGACTAGCTTTCAAGTCAAGTGACCTGATACCATTCCCAGCTCTGCTACTTGTTATTGTTATGATCTTGAGCAAGTTACTTAAGCTCTCTAAGCTTCAGGGTCCTCTTCTAGGACACTGAAATAATGTCTGCCACAAAGGGGATGGCATGAGGCTGAAATGAAATATCACCTGAAGAAGGCATGGGATCGTGGTGTCTGACACATAATTTCCCTTTCCTTCCTTTCTATTCTCTTGCTGAAGAAATGCTGCTACATATTTTTCAGATCATGCACATGCCATATAATTTAGAGAAGCTTATATGACCTCCTCGAACTGATATAAAAAGTAATTTGAAGGTAAAGAGATATAACAATTTTAGAGATTAAGCGATAGATCTTTTAGATATTAAGGGATTCTAATAGAAAGTCACTGGGACTGAAATTTGGCTCTGGAGTGCATATGTTTCTTTCATTGTATAGTAAATGGCAGACTTTTTGTTTATTTGCTTTGCTATCAGCAAAGTCATTTAATATTTTAATAATGTGAAGTCACTCATAATTCATTCATATTAATGGTTATATCAAGTGTCATAATACATATGAAATTGAAAAGTCATTCCTTTCATGATTAGATTGTATAGAATGTAATGATTACAAAAAGCTGAGCTGTTTGTTCAAATATGAAACAATGGTAGAAATGAGATTCAAAAAATAAAAGGCCACGTAAGAAAGGCTTCTCCCCTGAAGGAAAAACTACAAATAAAAACAAGAATGTAACTTTACTTATTTTCCTGGTTTAGAATAATCCTCCTTGAATAGGAAATCAAGAAGAATTACTTTAGGTAGAACTGTCTTCTTAAAAGTGAAGATTCAGGGTCTGATTTGCTCAGTAGCTGAATACAGAACCCATTTCAAACTGTGTAGCTCTTTCCTGTGAGGTTTGTCTGAATTGCAACACTGCCAAACATCGCTCGGTGCTCTTCCCCAGCAATCTCTAACTCTGGCACCGGCTTCCACAATGACACTCTGCCAGCTGCCTTCAGAGCGAGGACCAATCTAGAAGCTCTCAGCCTACTGTTGTTGATATAAAGTGAATCCCTCTCCTGGTTCAGAAGACAAGAGCGAGACACACCCCTACAAACCTCTTTGAACTCATGTCTCATCCAAAAATCCATCAGAGTTTATAGCTTTTTCAGGAGTTTTTAGAGCAGCCCCCAGCAGGAGCCAGTCAAAATAACTTTGGAAGTGCGTGGTTGGTTTCTTTTCAGGAGACAACCTTGACAGCTTATTGTTTTTTCTTCACCGTATTGTGTGATGTTTCTTACCATTCTTTTTTTTTTTCTTTCATTTTACAACATGCCATTAGGTTGCCTTAAAGTCTCCTAAATATCTCAGTGTTAGTTACATATCTGTTCCTTGCTACTCCTGCAGATATTTGACCCTCTGCCTATCAATTCAGGTGAAAGATCTATTACAGATTATTATAAAAAGAAGAAAACTTTGAAGTCTAGATTTTAACTGTGCCATAATTTATCTTAAATATTAAATTGTTTCCTATAGATTTAGTAAAAAATTGCATTTGCTGGTATCAAGTAAATTTTTAATGTTAATTTCATAAGAACTCAAAGATGCAATGATTTTAATATCTAATAAATCTTAAATTTCGTTGTTACCTAAATTAAGTGATTTTCCAAATGGTAAGTAAAAGAGTAATATTATTGCCAGGCATTATAAATATGACTATTGATACAGCATATTTTAATATTCTGGTTGAGAAAGCAATATCTCGATTCTGTCTTATTTTATTTGTGTGTGTGTGTGTTTTCTGCTTGTTTGAAACATAGACTTGCTTTTTACAAAAATTCAATTATTCTTCATCAGCACAATTCACATCAGTTCACCAAAATCAAGCCTCTCTCAGTTGACCAGATATAAAATTCAATTAATTATCCAAATGCATTCAAATAGCTGTGAATGCTTTTTCCAGATACCATCTTGCCTGAAGTATTCTCTTCTGTGATAAGAAGTATGCACTGTGAAATCTAATCATTCTTTCCTGACAGTGTTGGACAAATATTTAAGACTAATGCATCCAGATTCGCTAGATACAATTTTTTTTTTTTATTCCAAATCTTGCTCTTGTCACCCAGGCTGGAGTACAATGGCACAATTTCAGCTCACTGCAACCTCCACCTCCCGAGTTTAAGCAATTCTCCTCCCTCAGCCTCCCAAGTAGCTGGGATTATAGGCAGCCACCACCACACCCTGCTAATTTGTGTATTTTCTTAGTAGAGACAGAGTTTTGCCATGTTCACCAGGATGGTCTCGAACTCCTGACCTCGTGTTCTGCCCACCTCGCCTCCCAAAGTGCTGGAATTACAGGCATGAGCCACCACGCCCTGCCCCCTAGATACATTTTTAAGATTAAAAAAATAAATAAAATGGAGCATTTAGAATCAAGTAGAATTTCTTCTGCAAAACCTTCTAAATTAGAGGTGTCAGAGGCACTAAAAGTGGCAGAGAATCCAGCACTTAAATTGTGACATTTATATGACCATTAAAATAACCTTGAATTTACTGGAGAATATTTATTCTTTTTTGATTTATATTTCTTCTGAGTAGCATTTAATGGTTCATGAAGCTGACATCATCATTCGGTGTACAAATGCCCTTAATCTATCGTCCTATTTGGGAGTTTGGTAGTGGAAGGTATTGATTTTATATGTGCGTGTGTTCTGAAAAGACTTGGATTTCTTTTACATCTCCTTTAAGCAACTAAGAGTTGATTTTGAAGAGAAACCTACAGAAATTATATTTCCATATTTCGTAGTCAGTCAAAAATATTGGCAACTATGCTTTGAAGGTCTGAAAATTGGGAGTGGTTAGCAAGGACCATTCGAATTAATCTCTGGTATTACCAAAATGTTACTCATTTTATATATGCTGATCTAGAAATATATTTGATAGAAATCTTCATGAGACAAGCTCCCAGAAGGCACCATTGCTAACATAGTTTATCTTCCTTTGTAAAATGTGTTTCTTTAATAGTTGCCTTGAGGCGCAAACAGAAAATTAATATGTACCTATTTTTCTGACATTGATTTCTAGAAATTTTTGTAAAAACAGATATACTTTCTTAGTGGTTTCCCTAAATCAAATGTCTGCATAATAGAAAAAGTAATGATCTGACAAATACTAGACTCATTACCAATTTTTGATTACTAATGTCTCTCTTTAAAACATACAACAACTTCTTAATCTAAAAAGGAGGAGCTTAAAAGCCTTCGCATCTGATAAATCTAACTTTGTCCTGGTTGTGTCTCCTTTACTAGGAAAAGCTAGATGATTTAGTTCTAAATATTTATTCAGTTATTCAGGAAAAGATCAGACTAGATTTCACTACATCTGTACTTTAACTGATGTGTTTGAAAAAGGAAATAAGAAATTACCTTGCTGGGTATCAGGTAATGCATTCTTTTTCAAAGAAATTCTAGATTTAGAAATATTAGAGTAATAGAATGGAAGACAGGTCAGAGAACACTGAGTCTATCCCCATTCCTTCATTTCACAGACATTATGGCCGCATCAGTAGGATTAGAACCGGAGGTGGAGAAATAGAAGTGGACAGAGGTCTCATTATTGGGCCAGTTGGCCAGTCTTTGGTTGTGACTAGACTTGGTGTCAGTTTCCAAATCCTGCAATGTGACAATTTAGGAGAGAGGCTACTAATGACTATGAAATAGGTGAGAGGACAAGGAGGAAGCTAAAAACAACATAATAGGCTCAGTTTTGTTTTGTTTTGTTTTGTTTCCTGGCCAACAGGTATATATGAATATCTCATATCCAAATGGTGACAAGAGATCTTATATCAGGGCTTCTCAAAAATGAAAACCTCTCTGTATTAACCTTAGTAGTCCCTATAATGGTGCATCAGTAAAATAGGGAAAATATAACATCATCTATGCTTTGTTTTTTAATCCAATAAAACAGAGTGTAATAAACAAGAAAGAGAATGTCAATAATATGAAGTTAGAAAAGCAAAGTCGTGAAATGACATTGGCTTGGGATAAGTAGCTACTTGTAAAGATGTCCATCAACAGCTCCTGGGGAGCTTGATGAACCTCTCGAATTGGAAAGAACAGGCTGATGCTGAGACACTGTAGGAAGAGAATAACTATCGATTGCTCTTTATGTTTGCTTCTCAGCTATTCATGTTCCTTCACTTGTTTTTTAATAAAAGAATTAATGTAATGTTCCTAGAACTTTCATGAGATATGTTTGTTCTTTCTTCAGAATTTGATTATAAATGGATATTAAGGAAGTTTGGCTTTGCAAAGTGACTTTTTATTGGCAAGTCAGTCCACCAGAAGTAGTGCTGTTTTGTTTCCCTTTTGTTTAATTGTGTTTTGTTTTTATATCAGGGCACACAGGGAGAGAAGAGATAGTCTACTCAAAGATTTCTTACATGAGACATAAAAAGAAACATCCCAAATCAATTTCAGTCAAAAGATCATTGAATAATCTCATTTTTCACAATATTTAAAGCTGTTAGGAAGATTATGCCATACCAAATAGTAAATCCCCTTAAAAGACACACATATTATTTGCAACAGTGGAATAAATCTGCCTTCTGGCAAGAATTATTAGTGTTGAACAGATATAGCTATTTTGATAGCTACGGAGTTCCCAGCATTTCCCTCTATAGGTTATGGTAAGCGATAAATTTCCTTGCCATACAGCAAAAGTCCAGGTACACCAGCATTTGTATTAAAAAGTAAACAAGGCAGGGCACGGTGGCTCACGCCTGTAATCCCAGCACTTTGGGGGGCCGAGGTGGGTGGATCACCTGAGGTCGGGAGTTCGAGACCAGCCTGACCAACATGGAGAAACCCCATCTCTACTAAAAATACAAGATTAGCCGGGCGTGGTGGCGCATGCCTGTAATCCCAGCTACTTGAGAGGCTGAGGCAGGAAAATCGCTTGAACCCGGGAGACAGAGGTTGCAGTAAGCCAAGATCGCACCATTGCACTCCAGCCTGGGCAACAAGAGTGAAACTCCATCTCAAAAAATAATAGTAATCATTAAGAAGTCAGGAAACAACAGGTGTTGGAGAGGATGTGGAGAAATAGGAACACTTTTACACTGTTGGTGGGATTGTAAACTAGTTCAACCATTATGGAAAACAGTATGGCAATTCCTCAAGGATCTAGAACTAGATGTACCATATGACCCAGCCATCCCACTACTGGGTATATACCCAAAGGATTATAAATTAGTCTACTACAAAGACACATGCACACGTATGTTTATTGCGGCACTATTCACAATAGCAAAGACTTGGAATCAACCCAAATGTCCATCTGTGACAGACTGGATTAAGAAAATGTGGCACATATACACCATGGAATACTATGCAGCCATAAAAAAGGATGAGTTTGCGTCCTTTGTAGGGACATGGATGCAGCTGGAAACCATCATTCTTAGCAAACTATCACAAGAAGAGAAAACCAAACACCGCATGTTCTCACTCATAGGTGGGAACTGAACAATGAGATCACTTGGACTTGGGAAGGGGAAATTCACACACTGGGGCCTATCATGGGGAGGGGGGAAGGGGGAGGGATTGCATTGGGGAGTTATACATGATATAAATGATGAATTGATGGGTGCTGACGAGTTGATGGGTGCAGCACACCAACATGGCATAAGTATACATATGTAACAAACCTGCACGTTATGCACATGTACCCTAGAACTTAAAGTATAATAAAAAATAATAATAATAATAGTAATAACAACAACAATAATAATAATTTCTTTTAACAAAGAAGTAAACAAAATCGGTGTAAGATTGTAAAATCAATGATAACCACTGCCTCAGAGTTGATTGCCAATATAGATAATATCTTGTCATTACTAAGAGAGAAGAAAAGTAATGTGTTCCCCCTCCCCACAGGTTCAGGATGCATTTAGATGCCGACTGAGAAACTGTCAGGATCCCATCAATGCAGACTCTTCAAGTTCTTTTCCTAATGGACATGCTCAAATCATGGTGAGTTTTTATTTTCCCACTGCTTGTTAATTAAGTCATGATTTCTCAAGGGAATAGAAGAAATCCTTGTTAGTAAAATAGTGTAAAAATCTCACTTTGATTGACTTTGGCTTCAGTTCATTAATAGACTGCGAACTCTGGTACCACATAAGCGTTATCTCCAGATGGCTTCAGAGTCCAGGACGTGTTGTTGGTTCCCTGGGGTGTTGAGTGTGGGAGTCCTATGCAACACTGCGGAGTATGTTCTTCCTTGCATACAATTAGGGCTAATGATTTGTGCATAGGAGCATGTGGATGTCTTTTACAGATCAGAACACTATGAACCTGCACTTCTAGTCTTAAAGCAGTGGTTCCTGCCCCTAGTGAAACATTGGAATCATCAGGAGAGCCATGCCACAGACCAAATAAAATCAAAATCTTGGGAGTGGGACCTAGATATTGGTGATTCCAGTATGCAGCCTAAGATGAGAACCACTGTCCTAAAGCGTAAGGAGTAGCCACCCTTTTAGTGAAAGATCAGTTATTGTATGGGAGCTCTGGCTATTATTGGAATCAAAGTGTACTGTAGGTATAACCACTTTGATGTATTTTAGAAATAAGATGATATTTAAACTGTATCATTTAAAGCAGGAATTAAATAGGAAAGTTTTGTTTTTACAGTATATTCAATTTATTAACTTTTTTGAACTAGGCAACAATAATAAGCTAGATGATACATTAGTAACTAAGACTTTGCAAAGAATAATCAACTCCTTACTAAAAACAAATAGATAACCAAAATCTCTGATTTAAAATATTAATAGGGAAAGGCATTTGATTGGAAGACCCTGATTAAGATAACGAAATTTTATCATTTCAAAAATTAATTGATTTGTTTAAAATAAAAGTTTTAGGAAAATATGAGGTCACAACTAAACCCCAGAAGGTTCTCAAACAGATGAGTATGGTTTAATCTTCAATTTTAAGTCCTAAACCTGAAAGCTTTTTGACACATTTGAATCATTAGAAGAGTCTACTTTGAGCCTAGTTTAACCTAGTTTGACAAAGCTGGATTATAAGATGTTACATTACAAGCAATATATTCAAATTGAATGTTTAAAAATACCAATAACAAACATAATTATTTAAGTATATTCATAATAATTCACATTCTGATGTCTTTATTATGGTTAGAGAATTGCCTTAAAATTCTATCCTTCTAATATATGGTTACCAGTTTCCAGACTGAAGATGACACTGGGTATTGTATTGTCTTATTAAAATTGTATGGTATGTTTCCTTTGATTTTATTTAACATTTGGGCTCTAGGAAACACTGTTGAAAACAATCTAATTATACCTAGAGAAACTTCCTATGCACAAAACAATAAACTTGTGCTGCCAACTTAGATATCTGTAAACTTCAGATAATCTGATTAGTAAAAGACACTTGAGGTCTTCATTAAATGATGGTTCCATGTCTTCTTATTTCTTGTTACAGACAGACTTTGAAAAGGATGTAGACATTGCTTGTCGATCAGGTAAGCATATTTAGATTTTGAAAATCTAATCAGTAGGGATGTTAAATCATTTCTATAGATTTTAATTTTAAAGAAAATACTGTGGTTTACACATTACATATTGTTCTGTGAAAGGGCTGTATATATAAAGCGGCCCCAAATGCCAAAGGAGCTGAGAAACCAAAGAACGAGGCAGAAAAATCCAGTTGTTGGTTAAAGGGAGGATATTAGGGAACTTACAGACAGGAGTGTAGTCTTGGGCAGCAGCAAGACAGATAGATCCCCACACAGTTACTCTTCAGACACAGGGTTTATATACCATAGGGAAAGGGGATACATGCTGTATAGACAATTAAAGGCAACCCTCCAGAATAGGCAAGAGTGCTATGAGCCTCATAGCCTATAATTTGTACAATAACATCAAGGTTGCTTTGATCTAAAGGCAGAATTTGTAATGAGTACATGTTCTCACATTAAGTACAGTAAATAAAGTAAGAATCAGGAGGCATTCATAGGACTGGGGTTATTCAGAAGTCAAAATGGTGGATTAGCATTCAAAATGGAGTCACTTTTGTCTCCATATTTATGTGTATGAATAAACAGAATCTTTAAAATGGAAGGATTGTAGTAACAGAAGTGTGTTTGTGGAGGAAGAATGCGGGGGTGGGGGGGGAGAGAGAGAGAGAAAGAGAACGAACAAGAGAAATGAGAGCAAAACTAAGAATGGTTCATTGGAAACACCATGACAGCAGAAAAACTTTCACATGGTGGATTTCCATTCCACCAAGTAATGGTTTTTGAATGTAAGGCCAGTCAATTTAACCTCTCTGTGCCTCTATTTTATCATGTGTGGAATATGCGTTATTGTAAAGATGAAATTGCATTGTCTGTATGTGTGTTAAGGTTGTTGTGGTTTTAATTTTACAAAGAATCAAGAGAAACTCTGCAGCACGTCCTGTTTAGAGGGCTTGTATGCCATAATTTCCCCCTGTGGCTAAATTCTCACCAGAATAGATGGCTCAATAGTTTTAAAGGAAACTATATGTTCAGTTTTGAGGAATAGTTCCAATTGTTGGAATATGGTCCTACGTAGGAACAGAATATGCCTCCTTTTACCTTTTATTTGTTGATCTTGCTGCTGCCTTTTAAAACAACAGTGGGTATCTACTTCATCTAAATATCCAACTGCCTTAAAGCAATTATCATTTAGCCCAATCCAAGTATTTTTTCTTCAGATTAAACAAGTCTTATTTCATCATTCATTTCTTGTAGCATTCTCTGAGGCACGATACCCAAGGTAGCCTCCAATTTATCAATAATTTTAAATTATGGTGCCCAAATATATACATGTTCACCCAGCATTTATCACAGTGGGCTCTTTATTTGTATTAATGTTGTACACATTTGTGTATGATTTCTATTTCAGTACTAGTGTCAACTTACCTGAAATTCTTAAGACTTTTTGTAGGAGTTGTCAGGGCTTCCCCAGTCTATTAATGTAAAGATTTTGTTTTTGGTATGTTTTCCTTGAAAAAGAAATTTGGCCTTTGCATTTATGTCTATTTGCTATTATTTTACTAATTTCAGGTTAGCATACTATCCATTTCCATTGTTTGGTGACTAAAAGTTTGATAAGAATACTTTCTAAGTCTTCATTCAAACTGTAGTTAAAAGAGTTGAATGTCATGAAACCTAGCAGAGAAACCTGCTATATTCAGTAAGGTACCCCCTATCTGCCAGCAGACTTCCTCTACATGGAGTTTTCAGATTCAACTCAAAACCATTAAACATCTGTGCAGAGTCTCAGATCTTGTCATGATCACAAGAATATGAGAGACTAATCCCATATTCTCATTCCTGGATTTAATCTAAATACTGTATGTAGAGTATGGTCATAGCAGAGCAATAAGGTAACTATCATGATTTGGCAACCCATAGTGGACCGGAGCTGGGCATTAGAAATCACCATTTCCTGTTGAAAATCTAACAAAATATTGCCAGGACGCAGTCTCACTAGTGCTTGGTTTCCAGAATTGATCATTTTTCTTTTTTGGATAATTGATACAATATTGTCACTTAGCTCCATCCACCTGCCATAATTTCTCAAAAAACACTAGCCATGGTGCCAATTTCCACATCTGTGTTCCAAGATGGAATGTGATTTGTCTGGGTTTAGAAGCTTAAATTTATTTACAATGAATAAGTATTCATTTAATTCCTAATCTTTCACCTTCAGTGTTGTTTTTTTCAGCCTCATTTAGTATACTCATTACACTTCTCCTTGAAAGAGAAGCAGTGTAAGAGCAGACGGTTTTGTCTCTCCTTTAACAGCTATAACATTAAACCAGTGGTTGTCAAAGAGTGGTCCCTAGACCATCAGTGTTAGCATCACCTGAGAACTTATTAGCAGTGTACATTTTGAGGCCCTAACCCAGGGTCTGAAACTGGAGGTTGGGGTATAGGAACTAGTTATAAGCCATCCAGATAATTTTGATGCATGCTAAAATTTGAGTACCACTGTATTAGACCATCCTTAAGCTGTGATCTCATCTCTGCAGTATTTATCTTGTTCTCCTTCATTAAGTTACAGATTTTTCCAGGCCTCATTGTATGCTGGGATTTAGCATCCCTAATACAGACCAGTACCATTATTTTATCAGCAAATAATTTTTCTAATGTTTTCATTTTCTGTTTTCATCTGTTATTGGTGCCCTTTTCGGTTGAGCCCATTAGGAGCTTTCTTCTAAGTTTATCTAGAGATGTCTGTCTATGTTGAAGCATATTCATGAACTCTGAATAATCTTTCTTTATAATGAGGTGAAATTCACTTCCCTACATGGCAGCGTTTCTATCTGATCATGCCAAATATTCAGTTGCTTTATATTTTGTTTGGAGTTTGTATTTCACTACTTGATTAATTTCTCTCGAAAGTCCCATCACTTTAACATCATGCTTTCATGTGTAGGCGGTATGATTTGTTTATGCTGTATATTCAAAACTTGGATATACATTTTAAGTAACTCTAAGAGGCAGGCATTTCTCTCATACAGAGCAGCCACTACTGCATAAGAAGAATTATCTTTCTTTACATATTATGTGTGTGTATATATAATATAAATTTTCAACAAACACAGCTATATCACTTGATTAAAATGCATTGGCTATAACTATAAATCATATTAAATTTGTACAAAGCTTAATGTATCTTGTACAAATTTAAATTATAAAGTCAATACACAGTGCCAATGCTTCCTTTATAGTTTTTTAAATAAAAGTTTAAAGTTATTTATATATTTTAATGAAATAAGATAGGTTCCCATAACTCATGTTTAAATTTTACTGCTATAAATTTTGGAATTATTTCTATATACAATTAAGGGTTAAAAGTGTCCTTCACTGAATTTGGAGTTTTTTTTTAAAGTATTTATTTACAGTATCAATAAATCATTACAATATCATTAAATTTAGCATACTTTGCCCCTTAGTATTGTCATGTATCATTACTCCTGGAAATTAGAATTCATTATTGATCTATTATTTTTAGAGGTTTGGAAATAACTTTTTAAAACTGAATTTTTCTACTTTTTATGATGTATAACAGTTAAATACACAAAAAGGCACAACCAGATTGTTAATTTTAAAAAAGATATAAATTTAACATGATTTTTACTGCCTAAGATAAAGAGACAATAATACAATAACTAGATACAGTATCTTTCAAGATAACAGATATTACATGAATGATTCATGTTTTGAACTAATTTTAAAGTCTTGTTTCTATGTAACAGGGAAAGACATTTATAATCTGTTTTTCAACCTCTGCTTTAATGCATAATAATTATGATTCTATTTGAAAACTGGATAATAATGGAAAAAAATCAGTATATCTGAAACTTTTTATGAGGAGACAATAAACCAGATTTTTACAGTCATCTATGCCTAATGAAATTTTAAATGATGATTGCTCTACTTTGTAGGTAGGTTAACACCAGATGTGCATGTTGAACCAACTTCACACAGTGCTATTCTGTATGCTTTCAATTCCGAAGTTACAATAACAAGTCTTCAGAATTTTATTCATTTGTATCCTCAAAACTGACAATTGTTCATAACTAAGCATGCTTTTTGTTATTCTGCCCTATTATCCCCAGAACGTGTCTTTCTTTTTATACAGAGGCAAAAAGAGGGAAAAAAAAAACAAATATATTTTAATAAAGAATTATTTACTCTTTTGTTTTTGTTTGGTTTGGTGTGCATTTTTGTTTTGTTCATTTTCATACTACAAGTTATCATAAATTTTTTTCTCCTAAATCATTATTTTTAGGCTTAAAGTGGAACAAAGATTTTGGAGGTTCATAAAGTTTTTTTTTCTTAAACTCAGTTGGCAGTTTTAATATTCTCATAGGGGCATTCCAGCATATAGATTAATTTTTAAATTTTCTTTCTTCTATATAAAACTGAATATGATAAATACTTTTGAATATTGTACCCACCTTGACCATATGGACTTCAATGAAAAAATCCTCATTAATTTTCAATATGCATCATTTTTGGAGGGATTTCTGATCCGGTAGGATGAAGTTCCCATTAATTATCCCTTCAAGAAGCATTTTAATGAGCATAACTTCTAGAACAGTTTAGAGGGAAAGTCATTAAGAAAAAAATCAAATTTGTATGAAAATATTCATAATTTTACAAAAATCCTTTGGAGCAGATTGATGGAGAAAACTTCTCTGATAATCTTCTATTTCCCTGGAAAGTTATTTGGAGTTGTTTAAGGACAGGGTACTAAGATTTTTGAAAGCCCATTAATCAGCTTTCAGATATGCTTTAGCTATGGGCTACCTGAGATCTATGAAAGCATAACAGAATCAGTAAAGAGTGATTGAGTAATCTCTGGACCATGTACAAACAAATTGATATGTATCTTTTTAAATAACATATCTATCAAATAATATATATTTAATAACAAGAAAATTGTTTAGTAGAGAGACAATATAATATATAATGAAAAATAAACACACATTAACTCTCTTTCTTCAACTTTTACATTCCTACTCACAGTTCTTCATAAGGATATTGGTCCTTGCCGAGCAGCCACAATAACAGGAACACTCTCTAGGATTTCTCTAAATGATGATGAAGAAGAAAAGGGAACAAACCCTGAAGGGCTAAGCTATTCAACATTGCCTGGAAATGTCATTTCCAAAGTCATCATCCAGCAACCCACAGGTCTGCACATGCCCATGAGTATGAATGAGCTTAGCAATCCATGTTTGAAAAAAGAAAATAGTGAATTGCGGAGAACTGTGTACTTATGTACGGATGATAATTTGAGAGGGGCTGACATGGACATAGTCCACCCTCAAGAAAGAATGATGGAAAGTGACTATATTGTGATGCCCAGAAGTTCTGTAAATAACCAGCCTTCAATGAAAGAAGAAAGCAAAATGAATATTGGCATGGAAACCTTGCCACATGAAAGGCTATTGCACTACAAAGTAAACCCTGAATTCAATATGAATCCCCCTGTAATGGACCAGTTCAATATGAACTTAGAGCAACATCTCGCACCCCAGGAACATATGCAGAATTTGCCCTTTGAACCTCGCACAGCTGTGAAGAATTTCATGGCCTCTGAGTTGGATGATAATGCAGGACTATCAAGAAGTGAAACTGGATCAACGATATCAATGAGTTCTTTAGAGGTGAGCCACAGAAGATTAAATTTTTCCTTGATGGTTGAAATATGAATAGATATAGATAAAGATATTGATTGATTGGTTGATTGATTGATGTGACACTGGTGTTGGAAGAGAAGATTCACATCCGCTTTTGCAGTTATGTATCATGAAAATTTCTGGCTATTGAGATTCAGTCGCAATTCAGGGTTTTCTCAGTAGTGCATTATAATCCCCTTATTCAAGATAATATTAAAAAAAGAAACTATTATATTTAAAAAGATACTAATCAGTCATAATTCTGTCATCATGGGAACTAAGTTAGGCACTCATAAAAAATAAAATAAAATAAATAAAAAGCAGAGGATTCTTCTGATGTTTCTCAGGTACCACAGGTCCTTTTGGTGCATAGTGTCTACATGGCATTACAAACTTAAACTGAGATCTATACTTTCTGTGTAACAGTAACTGTTAAAAATTACAAAATTGGAACATTTCTGTAGATGTTTTACCATTATACTGATGAAAAACTAATTATTATTACAGTAGATCAGTATTATTCAGAGTAAATATTTTACTCTTAACTTAGAGAATAATGACCATTAAAATTTTTTGTCTTAGACTGTGAATTGTCAGGAAGAATGTAATCTGAGCATACTAACAGTCAGGATTCTGAGGTCCAACAACATGGCCTTTTTGCTTTCATAAGGCCACCAAAAGTAAACAGTAAGCTCGTCACAACTTTCCTGCTTATACAGTGAAAAATAGCTGTAAACCTGCAGTTGATATATATATTCATATATGATACAATACATACATACTTTTATATGTATTGCCAATTGTTTTAGTATAATAGATTATTACATAAAACACCATCTACACAAAGGCACTATAATTAGTTGCTTGCCCTTTCCATCAGAGTTATGCTGATAATTGTATGTTCAAGTGTCCAAAAGTTCCCAGAGGCAATTGTTTCATGCTTCTCCCCAAAGCCATACCTTCCACTAGGTCAAAATGAAAAGGTGTTCTGAGAGGCTTTAAAAAATGTGATGAATAGGGTAATTTTCAGGGTTTTCCCAGCTGGATTGAGAAAATTCCAGACAATAAACGGTAATGTGAATAGAATCTAAGATAAGTCCCCAAGTTCTGGATCAACCTCAAACTGAATAAGGCTTCTAGGTCAGAATCATTCTTCAGAACCAAAGGCATAGATAGGGGTAATGAAGCCAAGTTCAACTCCAGGGTGACTGGAGCTCCCTTCTGAACAAAAATATTTCATCCCCCTGAATTAACAGAATAGCTGCAGTTTCCTTATTTGTAACTTGCATATCCCAGAGACTACCAGGTTTGTAATAATGACCACATAAGGACAAACCACAAAATATTTATGCAAAAATCGCAAAAGTTTTTAAAAGGATTTTCAGTAAGTGTGCATATAATAACATAGCATTATAAGTAATCATAATGATTATGTGGAAGTTTTCTGTTTAGTATGGCTCTTTTAAATGTGTTAAAGGGGGTTGAATGGAATTGCATGAAAATATTTTGGTTGTTACAAAAATGTTTTACATCTAAAAGCCTGAAAACTTTGCTGGATTGATATTGTACAGGTTATCTGTGCTTGAGCAATAGACTGTGTTTCCAAGAACTTCTTTGTTCAGTTTGTAATTTTTCCAAATTTCTGTATCCTTATTATTAAGTGTATTATATATAACTGTGATTCAGCCAAAAGATCTGCATTTAAATGACTTAGAGATCACAAGACTTACATCTTGAAAAGGAAGGAAATTCGGAATTCAGAATGAAAATTTGGTTCTTCGTTTTCATTCTTTAAATGAATTTAATAGTAATTGCTTGGGGTGATGATTTTATGAGATAGCAGAAAGAGAATATATAGATGTGGGAATGAATAATAAAAATTAGCATTTATATAGCATCTTTCATTAGCAGATCCTCAAATCATTTTAAAAACAGGAATTAATCTTCACAACACCTCCATGCAATGGATAAGTTGTTATAATCCTCAAAGTAGAGTCATTTGTTCAAGGTTATAGAGCAAGTTCATAGCAAATCTAGGAATAGAATCTTTCTGTCCTGATCAATTTTATGCCATCTAGGAGAGACAGTAATGAGCCTGAATATTAGCATGAAGGTAACTTTAAAGTTCTTTCTAATCCTTGACAGGCATTTGGTCTTATGATGAATAAAGACATGAAATGGGTAAAGCCCTTGTCCTTTAAGTGTGTATAACTAACACATTTTGGAAATGGGGCTGTGTTCATGAAGATAAAGTTTTTGATCTGGCTTTCTTCTTGAGCAGCATGATGCATTGTCAAGTAGAATTATCAGCTCTGCTAGATTGTATATGCTGGGTCAACTGGTGAGGGAGATGATATTCTGACAATAATAAAGGAAAAGCAGAAAAATGACCTGAGTATCTACATAGAGAGTGGGATCAACAGTAGTCAGGAGGTGTCTTGAGTCTTAGAAGATAATGTTAGAGTGAAAATGGTAAACCATGTGGATCACATGAGGCCTAAGCAATAGAACAATTTAAGTCTTTTCTCCCTCTAAGTAAGAAGGAAGATTAAAGCCATAGGGAACATCCAGCCTGGGCAGCTGGCACAGCAGAGAATAGCCAAGATCCTCAGGATTCTTTCAAGGATATAATATAAAGATGCTCATATTTTACCTCTAGAGGAATCCGTTTTCACAAACTGCCAGCATGGAAAGTGCTGAAGGAAGAAGCAGAATAGGGTAAAACAGAAAATGTGGGAATTAATAATAAAAAAATAAAAAATAATATTCTCATAACATGGAGAGATATGTTCTCTTTCTAACTGTAGTCATTCCCAAACGAACTTGTTAAGCAATTCTGAAAACTGTAGATATAGAGCAGCCACAATTATGGGAATAATTGCAATACTAATATAGTAGAATAGAATGTGATAGAAAGTGCAAAAGAGGGGAAACAAGAGTTGAGGGAGGAAAAAAGAAAGCCAAAAAAGACTCGAGTGGGTGAGTGGGTGGAAGTATTTGTTCAAATAAGCAAGAAGCAACAAAGAAAGAAGGAGGCTCCCCAACCCTGAAGTCAGTGGCAGCACAAAAGCTTCCAGCCTTCATGGGAGTTTGTTCAGCTAACCCCCAATTAGTGGGTATCAAAAGTTTAATAAATTCATGAAGTTTCTTGGCATTAAAAACATATCTAGATTTTCTCTGAGCCTAATAGTACCTTGTCTCTTTCCTTCTGCTGATATGTTCTCTTTCTAACTGTAGTCATTCCCCAATGAACTTGTTAAGCAATTCTGAAAACTTTAGATATAGAGCTGCCACAATTATGGAATAATTGCAATACTAATATAGTAAGATTTTTCACAACAATGGCTCCAGCCCTAAATATCCTGTAACTGCTTTGCTTAAGGTTAAGAAGAATTATATTGTCATCAGCACTTTAGTCATTTACCTTCAATTAATGAACAAAATGTGATGAATACATGATGTATACATAGAGCAAAGCAACAGCAACAACAAAAACACACTAAGATTTTGCTTTTGAGCAAGAGGGGACAAAAGAGGTATCATGGTTCTCAAGCACTTGAGGACTATAAAATCTAATTTAAACCTTGGATTGTTCTATTTATGTATTTCCTGAAAAATTATAGTTGTAACATTGTATGGAGACAGGTCCATATTTGTTCTGAATCATTGAAGCCGTGGCATTTACTTTAGCAGGTTGTAGACGTTAGATTTAAATAGTAAGCGGTTTTTCACTCAAGAGTCTTTCCAACTTATGTGCACATCTTGAACATGTTAAGCACATGGTCCATTCTTCGCTCTTTTCCTTGTATCATTCAAGGTTAATTCAAGTTCTTGAGTCACTGGCTTTTGGCTGGGTTCTGTCAACAGAAAGCACTGGTGAGAGAGTAGAGGCTGAGGAAAAGAGGGAAACCTGGGATCTTTCTCCCTTACTCTGTATGCTTTTGGGAGCACCTTGTATGTCTGGTGTAGTTCCCACATGCTTCCAGCATATGCCAGGTGCTGCAACCCATGGGCTTAAGTCACTCTGCCCTCTCCTTTTATCTGTCCAGCCTAGGAGGTATACTGACCTCTTCTGCTAATCCCTGGGTTACTGCATGGTCCCCTATGTGCTGTCTCAGTTCTTCTATCATTTGAATTTTCGTAGACCATCTTGCTGAAATGTAAACACCTTAAGTGGTTTCTGTTGTTCTTGCCTTAATTTTTCTTACCAATAAAAAACTTAATAACTTATAAGAGTTAGATAGTACATTACAAAACTGTTATCCAAAATAGAAGGTTTTGTTGCTCTAGCTTGTCTATTTGCGTATAAGCTTACCTCTACATCGGAAACCAAATAAGTCTGTCTCAATTTGTAATGGCCAGAAAGAGACACCATTCTAGGCTAAATTTTTATACATCAGTTTTTCTCTGGACATGAATGATAGAGTTCTCAGCATAATGGTTTTTAAAGGTAAAATATTTTAGCAATAATATCACATTACAGGTGCCTCCCTTACTGCTGTTGTGAGGATCAAATTAGATAATGTACATGCAAAACCTTTGAAATTGTAAGAAGCACTTTAGATGTAAGATTATGTTATTATTATGTCATTATCATTATGCCCTGGATGTCTGCAAAGAAGCTTGAATGCTGAGTTAAATCAATATTCAGAATATTAGACAAAATGTTATGGCCTCGCTTAGGAACTAGGGCACTCTGTCACTAACAGAAACTATTATAAAATTGACCATGTGCAGAAACAACTTTTTTTTAATATTTTTTTCTCATGTAAGTCTGATGAAAGGAAGACTTGCCATTTTTTGCTGTTTTGCTTTTACTCCTGGATTACAGAATTTTGTCTCCCTTGCAGGCATACAAACAAAATTAGCTTGAATAGAAGTCATTTAAAAAAATTAATTATTCTCAGATATCATTTCCACCGCTATTTTTAATGGATTTGCTACCAGAGATTTCTCCTTACAAGTAGGTTTATTGCTCACTTTATAATAGAAATTTTAATGGCAGTCATATTGCCATTCATTAGTCAGTGGAATTTATTACTTGCCATGAATCTTCTAGTGTCTTGTCCAGCTTAATTTGCAGTGACAAAAACAATGAAGTATTCCCTTTGAGAAATTATTCATCATTCGACAAGACTTAGATGTGGAGAAATGCCTCTATGCATACATTCACTAAGTATTCCTTTGAGTACCTTCATACTGTTGTACATTTTCTCACTTTTAAATCATCGTAAAGAATTTCTCCTTTCTATTAGTGATAGGCCTGCCTTCCTGCAAATTGTCTTGATTCTCTTAGCTGTCAGTTGACCTACTCATAATGGTTTTCATTGTGTGTTTAGTCTACTTGCTTAAACAAATTCTCTCAGAGTATGCCCAAGAAAAGCAACAACAACAAAACAAAAATAGAAAGTCACATTCTTTTGAATACCTTTGGCTGTTATCGTGCAGCTCCTTTAATCATTTGCCAATAATTTTGTGAATGTCTCCTATTGTGCCATACCCTCTGCTAGATGCTGTGGATATAAATGTAATCAAGATAGAAATGGATCTTGCCCCTGTGGAGAATACACCCTATGGAAGAGACAGACAATTAACCATTAAAGCAATTAATGAAATAGTGTGCAGTACTGGGTAATAACTATGGAATGAAAGGGAGAGACTTCTTTAGATAAGGTGGTCTGGGAAGCATTTGAAAGTATCATTTACTGTAAGAAATAAAATTGAGAAGTAATGTGGCTTGCAAGGAGCTGAGGGAACTTTTCAGGCAAAAGAAACTGTAAGTGCAGTGATCCTGAGGTAGAAAAGAGTTTTAGCATATTCTCATAAGATCAGAATACCTGTGAAGCTAATGTTGAACTCCTTAAGATGAAGTTAAAATGGAAAGGAGAGACCAGACTTTGCAGAGTCTTGTAAAGCAATGAAAGCAAATGAGGACTGTTAAGCAAAAGATTGTCACAATGATTTTTCCATGCATTCATCTATCCATCTATCCATTCATCCATAACTTTGGTTGTTTAGAAAGTAAAGGATTAGAAGCCAGAGGTTTTGGGAGAGGAGACAGAACAGAAAGTTGGATGACAGTCAGAAAGCTACTGAAGTAATCCAGACAAAAGATAACAGTTTCTTTGACCATGGAGGTGAAAGTGGAGATAGAAAACAGTGGGCAGAACAAGATGTATTTCAGAGACAGAACAGATGGCACATGCTGGTGGATTGAATGTGGAAGACG
Organism: Rhinopithecus roxellana; assembly: GCF_007565055.1. Taxonomy (NCBI): domain Eukaryota; kingdom Metazoa; phylum Chordata; class Mammalia; order Primates; family Cercopithecidae; genus Rhinopithecus; species Rhinopithecus roxellana. The sequence continues at coordinate 81,394,573 of NC_044552.1, forward strand.
AGAGACAGAAAGGAAGGAAGGGTGACTCCTAAGTCTCTGGCTTGACCGACTAGAAATCCAGCATTTTCTCTCATGGGAAAGGCAGGAGGAATACAGGGTGTTTGGAACTTAAAAGATGGTATTCTAAATCATGGGAGTGAATTATGGTATCCAGAAGAGAATAAGAGAAAGAAGAGAGCCCAGGAACTCAACATTTAGAAGGCAAGGATGTGAGAGCACCAACAAAGGGGACTTCAGCATAAGCTGCAGCAAGTAAGAGGAGGAAAAATAAAAAGACTGAGAGTTCATGAGTGTTTCAATGAGGAAATGATTAACTTTCAAAAGCTTCTGAGTGTCCAATAAGATGGACAGAAAATTGACCTTGGAATTTGACCAGATGGAGCTCATCAGAGACAGTCAGCAAGAAGAATTTTAATGGAATATTGAGAATAGAATACAAGTTGGGATGAGTTCTAAGTGGGAAATTCAGAAGAGGAAACAGTATAGAAATTAGGAAGAGGAAACAGCATAGGAGGATTCCATTACCTACTATGAGAAAAAAGATTATTTACATTAGGTTATTTGGAAAATTGGAATATAGGTACAGAGGGATTTGTATCTTCATAAAATAATTCAATATCACCTATCTCTGGCTTATATTAAATTTACATGTAGCATTTTTAAAGGTTATCAGATTATCAGAAAAATTGTTATGACTTGACCACTTTTCTCAGTTGGTTCTTAATTTAAAACATACGTAACCATTATTTCTAACCACTTTCTTCTCTGGAATTAATATTTTGGAGAGCTCAGAAAGACATTTGAATAAACATGCAAGTCAGGGTTTCAATAAACTTCAATACTTTGAAAGACTTTCCAATACGCTGTTTGTATACCAAGGGTGGAAACAGACCAAAACCGAACAGAATTGAATGTTCTTTTTCTTTCTTTACACCATCAATTTCCCAATGCCCCATGCCCCTTTTAGATAAACTAAGGCTGGAATGGGGCTCATGCCTGTAATCTCAGCACTTTGAGAGACCAAGGCAGGTGGATCGCTTGAGCCCAGGAGTTCAAGATCATTCTAGGCAAGACAAAATCTTATCTCTACAAAAATTAAAAACCTTAGCCAGGTGTTGTGGCACATGTTTATAGTCCCAGCTACTAGGAGGGCTGAGGTGGAGGGATCACTTGAGCCCTGAATGTTGAGGCTGCAGTGAGCTGTGATCATGCCACTGAACCCCGGCCTAGGTGACAGAGCAAGACTATTTCAAAAAAAAAAAAAAAAAAAAGGAGAGAGTCATGTCTGGAGGTGGAGAAGTCTCCTACTGTTTGTTATTATATCATTGCTTATAAATGATTGCATATTAGTTTCTAAGTTATTTTACTCAACACAGATATTTTCTCAAATATGTAAATATCAAATTGCTAGTTTTTTGTTTTTTTTTTTTTCCTTCAAAATGCAATTGACAAGGAAAAGTTAATCTGCTTGACCTTGCTTTATGCTTAGAAAGTCAGACTTGGACTGACTGGGTCATCTATTGTTATTTTTGCTGAGTCTGGTAACAATTAGCAAAACATCACAGGCATTTTTGCTGTAACATAGCACTCTTATATTACTGAGAAGACAGCAAGAGACAGTAAATAAAATGCTGGGTTTGGAGTCAGAAGTCCTGAGTTTGGAGCCCAACTCATTTGCTTACCACCCAGGTGAAGTGGGCAAGTCATTTTAACTCCACTGACCTTCAATTTTTCTTATTCATAAAATAAGGAAAATAAATAATATTTTATTCAACCATCCCACGGGTGGGTAGCATGTGCAAATGTGGAAGTGCTATATAAACAACACAAGGTTGAAACACTTGGTCAGTATTGTGGAAACCTGAATAACATTACACACATTTATAACTCACTTGGACTGTAAAAATCTGTCATTTTTTTCCCCACTCTCCAATTTTTAAGGCTCTACTGCTTTATTTTGCATCCACTCCAAATCCCACCACCATCTTTAGGTTCTTTTGATTAAAATCTGTTTGTTTGATTTGTTCATTCCTTAGTCTAATCCTTCAAGACTGCCAGTTATGCTACGCCTTATATTAGAATTTAATTTTAATAAAACTAAATAGGAGAGAGTCTACTTATTTGAGTGTATCCATTTTCCTTCCCTATTTCACATTGACATACCTGCTCTCAGAAACAGAATCTATCTCTGGTGATCTTCTAGGTTCCTGTCTTTTGCTCTTGCTTCTAAATCTTTTTCATAAGATTTCACTATTTAAGTTTCAAATAAAATGCAAAGCTCGTGACTAATGCTTTATAATTATTGCTTAAAACTGTTTCCAGCCTTAAATTTTGCTGTATTAAGAAAGAATCTTGCTTAATATATACTGACAAAAATGTCCTGCTTAGTCACAGTGCCAAGAAAGCAAGGTATACAAGAGCAGAATGGAAGCACTGACATTTAGTCTAGCATATTGCAGCAAAGTGTGGTGCAGTACACTGGAGCCTGGTTTTCACACAGCACAGTTAGATAACAATAGTGGTGGGGAGACTGCAAAAGAGGACTGGGCTCAATGCTTTCACAAATACTTTTCTCCTTCCTGGATGTCACCACGGCAAGGCTGAGATGCTGTTGGAGACAAGAAGAAAGTGAGATCAACATGCTGAGTTTTCATTTAATAAAACAGTCTCCTTTTAGCCCTCTCCCTGATTGTGCTTGAAGACTGCATTTTCAGTCTTAAACAGCTTCACTGAAATAAAATTATTTCAGGAAATTTTCACTTAAAACATGAAACTTTTCTTTTGGCATGTCCCCTTTTGTCTACTGAAACATGGTTTGGGGATTAGGTATACAGTGAAGTTCTGATTTTGTCATGACAATTTTAACTGTAGCTGCAGAAATTTAATCATAGTTTTCAAGAAACTACATTAATGCTTCTTTTCTGTCTCTCCTAATGTTCAACAGTTAAAATGCAGACTAGAGTCTCCTACCTGTCTTGAGTATGATTTCCTATTAAATTATCGAAGTTTGTAGGTTTTGGGATGGGAGCACGGGAAAAATGAAACAAAACTTTGCCCAAAGGTTTATATATTTTTCCAACTACCTGAATATTGCATACTTTAATTGTTTGTTAATTCTCCCTGTTTCATTCCCTCTCTCATCAAAAATATTCCAAATTTTAAAAATCCATACTAAAAGTTTGCTAAGAATACTTTATACTAATATCATGAAAATCATATCACATGAATTGTATTCATTTCATTTTAATCCTGTTTTCCGGTTGTATTAGTCTTCATTATTTTATTAATGCATTTTATCTATAACTAGATTTCAGAAACTGTGTAACAAAGATGGAGCCATAGAGAAACACTGTGAGACATTTACATGTACATCTACATTTTACTGGGGTGTGGAATAGTTTGTTTTGCTCAACTAGAACGAATACATTAGTTCCTCAGGACTAGCAATGAGAAGGACTTTTCTGTCATGGAGGACTATCAAATTACAAGGAATATGTGGGTGAGACTTATGAAGAACTTTGAGACTTAGAGGATTGGGTACAATTTGGTAGAAATGAAAACTAGAGGTTGGTTGAAGATGTCAAGGTAACTAGACAATTTTTCCTATACAACTTTTAATCTTGTTTGTCTGTCGTTTTGCTGTAATAAGCCTAAAGTCTCTTTCAAGATTGAAATGTCTGTCTGAGTTTTCATAGGAACAATTTCTCCTTACTAAAAATTAGGGTTAAGAGGTCAAAATGAGAAATATTCTGTATTTTTATATTCTTCAATTTTAAAAGAAGTTCAAAGTGAAAATAGAAAATCGTGAACAGAATATTTCGAAATCATAAAATTTTTCATGATTCATGAAAATTTCATAATATTTTACATTTTTCCTTATGTGAAGGAAATATGTATAAACCAAGCAGGATTATCTTTAATGAAAATGATGATTTTTCATTTTGTTTGAGTGACTAAACATAACTTTGTTGGTTTTTTTCCTTCTTTTTAAAAATATATCTTACAGAGAAGAAAATCACGATATTCAGACCTTGACTTTGAGGTAAGTTTATATGAATTATTTTAGAATTTTAATTATTTGAATTCAAAATTGATATATAATTATTTAAAGATTAGGACTCTATGCAGCCATGTAAGGATATTATGTACTAATTTAATTGAATAAGTCAAACATTTTAATTAAAGTTTATCTTGTATGGCATGAAATTTTTAAACTTTGAATTACTTTAAGTATATGCTAAACTGAGATTTTCTGGACAAGTGAGGAATCTATTTTATACATACTAAGATAAGTGAACAATTTATGTTAGGAGCTGAACCTGGTTGATTCAGTTTGTAGGGAGGGGGAATGTCAGCTTCCTGATTTTTATATTTAAAGCAATTTTCTTGGTTTTACTTCAGTGACTACCTGAAGAGATCCTGTGAACATGCTTAGGCTGGTTAGCTAGGCTTTCTCTGAAAATTACTTGTTTCATCTTCTGATTCCTGCTATTTAGGTTCTCTGTGGTACATTCAGATGCTTTTTTTTCAACAGAAACTATTGATTCAATGTGCTCCTGTGTTTAGTAAATGCCTTTTCACAGATACAAACAAGATGAAAAGTTTCATTTTCCAATTTACATTGAATTTATATTGATGCTATAATACTGTTACTGCAAATTACTGAAATCATACCGTCTGAGGTTATGCTAAACACAAAATTAATGATGTTTAAGCATCATATAAAATGTACTTATGTATGTTGATAATTGAATATGATTCACAGTCTGCTAACATAATTGGATACAATACATTACGTATTTCTCCAGTATATTTGTACCCTTTTGATACACACATAGAACTCAATACTCTTAATTGATACTCCTAAAATTACAGAAGCCTCCCAGGACATGCTAACTACTCCTAGTACAGTCATTTCATTTATTTAGATGAATTTTGTAGCTCTACAATGTACATCATGTGTCAAAACTAAGACTTGTTTTTATTTACTGCAATGGTCAACAATGGTTTTACCCTGCATGGAGTCCCAGGATAACTGGTTCTTTTCAGTAACATTTCAGACTACAAGATACAAAGTAATGATAAGGAATCTTTTACCTACGATTAAATAGAAAGTTTTAATACTGATGCAGCCTCATTGTAGTAACTTAGCACTGAATATATATTTTATTGCATCCAAAGTTTTTAACATAAAAGTATCAAGAATATAAATTTGAATAGACAATATTCAGCAATATTTGCCTTTAGATTATTTAGTGCCTTTCAAGAACAGATATTTTATGGCTTTTTAATATTAATTATTCAGGTAGCCAGAAATAGAGAATCGGACAGTATATATTCTTGTCTAAAAGCAATAAATTGTTATGTTAGTATAAAAGAGAGGAGGAAGGAATTAACCCACCTAGGCATCAGTGGCAAAATATAGTAAAAAAAAAAAAAAAACTAGATCTAAAATTAAGCCTCAATTCAACCAACCTAAGTTATATAATCACAAACACTGAAAAGAAATCTAATCATACTGTGTCACTTAGAGCATTAGAAAAACTGTTCTTTTTTCATCTATTCTCTATGGCAACTGGTAGCAGATTCCTTAAGCTTATACTTATTTCTGTGCTCAGTATTCCACCCATAAAACCATGTTGTTAATAAAACATTTCCTGATAAAGAAGAGAAATTACAACACGAGAACCCCAGACATGTCTTTAGCTCTTGAATTGCTGTAATCACTGCATGTTTACTATAGGTGTCAAAAGTTGGTGCGGGCAGGTGGGAACTTTGAGACATTACTTTTACCCTACAAATTGTTTAGAGCTATTTCCCTTAGTTTTATGTGCTATAGCAGTTATGTGGCCAATATTTCATGGATTGTGTTTAGAAAACTTATTGCCAGATATAAATGCTAATGAACTGTAATACAATCTATTTATATTTTGTGGGTGGTTCTTGAGGGAAAGTCCAGCTTGTCCCCCTCTTAATTCAGGCTAGATTAATTGAATTTTTATCAAGCTCTCTGATCCTTCTGCTCCCCCTGCAAGCTTTATCATACAATGGCCAGCTTAAACATTTTGCCACTGACAGACTGCCTCTTGGACTTCTGAAAGCATCTTTGTTTCAGGCTTTAAGCCTAACACACTCCCCAGAGTCTACACACTATGATAATATTCTGCCAACTCATATATCCCTAAAACTCTTGTGGCTAGTTAATGTCATACCAGGGGAATAGCCCTTTCATGCAGCCAGTCTCCAGAACAGCATTGCATTTCTGGATTCTTGCTTTCTGGAAAGTATACAGAAAATACTGTAGTGAAAATCTTGTGTTCTGTAACCAAATGCCTTATTGAATTGTATGCCCAGTTCCGGAGATCCTAGTACCTAATAAGCATTCAGGAATTATTTTTTTAAATGGTGAAAAAATTGAATTACTTTTCCATCCAGTTTGCTTTAACAAAATGTTATTGGACACTGTACCTGAGTTAAGGCAGAGACTAGCATAAAAAATGGACGACAATGGAAGAGACATTTCAAAGATAGCCACACTGAATTTCAATGATATCCACATTAGATATAACTCAAGGAGATAGAAAAATGGCAGGTAGAAATTCTAGGAGGAGGAAAAGGCATGTAGGTTGGCTAATCTGTGGTATTCTTAAGAAATAACAAGTAAGTCAAAATTTACCTAAACAGGGGTCTATGGAAGAAGAGACTAAAGTGAGTAATTTAGAAACCATGCCTTATACTCCAGGAGGGAATTTTATTTAATTTGCTACTAAAAGCTGCTAAGCTTTTTCTATTATATTTTGTTTGCTTGTTGTTGCTGTTTCAGTGCAGAATGATTTGCTATACTCTGGGTTTTAAAAAGATGAGTATGTCAGTAACAAGGAGGATAGATTGTATAGCAGGGTGAAAGGAGAAGCAGAAATACCAATTAGGATTGGCTAATGTGGTAGGTAATGAAAGTCCACTTCCTGGAGGTGGTAGGAAGAGAAAGCAATGAGAAGACTCTGCAGAGGCAGAATCTATGGAATTTGGTCCTTAACTGAACATAGGGTGAAAGGGTAAGGGAGCAGAAAAAAGAAGACTCTCTGGTTCTGAGCCTGGGTGTCTGCTAGTACCAGTAACAGAACTAGGGAAATCAAGAAGACATCTAGTCAGGGTGAGTTCCGTTTTAATATTTTAGAATAAAGGTTCCTAATATGATGTTAAAACAGACAATTAGGTAAGTTGTTCTAATTGTCTGTCTTGTGTCGAGATTTGGGCTCTAAGAATTCCCAGAAACACAATTGCAGGTATTCATTCTGAAACACTAATAGATAACAGTATCCATTCTATGTTAAAAATATATGGATAGAGAAGTATCCATGAAACCGGGTCTCTACTGAAAATACAAAAATTAACTGGGCATGGTGGTGCATGCCTGTAATCCCAGCTACTTGGGAGGTTGAGGCAAGAGAATCAATTGAACCTAGGAGATGGAGGTTGCAGTGAACCAAGATCACGCCACTGCACTTCAGCCTGGACAACAAAGTGAGACTCAATCTCAAAAAAAAGTAAAAACAAACAAGCAACAATAACAAAAAAAATGGTATCCATATACTTGTCATATAGATTTTTTTTTAATCTTCACTTCCAAAAATGCAGAGATAAAAATTTTCAGTTTTTCATGAAAAGTATATAGCTTTTTTTTTTTTTTTTTAAGACAGAGGCTGGCTTTGTTATTCACACTGCAGTGCAGTGGTGCAATCTTGGCTCGTTGCAACCGCTGCCTCCTGGGTTCAAGGAATCCTCTGACGTCAGCCTCCTAATAGCTGGGACCACACGCCTGTGCTACCATGCTTGGCTAATTTATGTTTTGTTTTGTTTTTTTTAGAGATGAGGTCTTACCGTGTTGCCTAGGTCAGTCTCAAACTCCAGGGCTCATGTGATTTCCCCTGCCTCAGCCTCCCAAAATACTGGGATTATAAGCATGATCTACTGTGCCTGGCCTATGTAACCTTTTAAAACCATTTTAGGATGTTCCTTTGAGTTTTTAACGAGCTCCATACCTCCACTATTTTCATACTTCTCAAGCTGGGAGACAGTGATGGTGGACAGAAGGCAAAAGAAGACACAGACACAGGGTAATCACAAATCCCCATTTTCATGGGGGCTTGATTTTTTACAAGGAGATTTGGGTGATAATAGCGAAGAAAGATATCATTTATATTAATTCAATATCACTATAAACACAGCTAAATTGTGACATAAAAATCAAAATATATTTTAATTTCTAAGTATAAGGCATAAAATTTCAAAGAAATGTCTTGTTCATAGCAGACTTCTTCCGGCTGTATCCCTGAGCCCCAACAGTCAGGGCACTCCATTAGGCAATCTGGGTACTTTTAGAGGAAAAGTTTGAGCAATTTAGTCCTAGACAATAGCCATCTTTTTTTTAATATATATTACTAAATTTAAACTGTTGCAAAATTATGCATTTACAGCAAGGACACTCAGGATTGACAGTGGCAAAATAAAAAAAATATGCAACTAATTTTTGCTGTTTTCAGACCCTTTATCTAGTTTGTTTTAAACTCTGGCATCATATTTATTCAAACAGAAACATATTTGAAACATAGACACTGAGGCTGGGTGCAGTGGCTCACGCCTGTAATCCCAGCACTTTGGGAGGCCGAGGCGGGTGGATCACGAGGTCAGGAGATCGAGACCATTCTGGCTAACACAGTGAAACCCTGTGTCTACTAAAAATGCAAAAAATTAGCCAGGCATGCTGGCGGGCACCTGTAGTCCCAACTACTCGGGAGGCTGAGGCAGGAGAATGGCGTGAACTCAGGAAGCAGAGCTTGCAGTGAGCCGAGATCATGCCACTGCACTCCAGCCTGGGTGACAGAGTGAAACTCCGTCTCAAAAAAAAAAAAAAAAAAAAAAGGAAAGAGAAGAAAAGAAACATAGACACTGAAAATGGGTCTACAAGTTCCATAGTTCCATGTGAGGGAAACGTTGAGACTCCAGCCAAGGAAATCATCCCCGTTTCACAACACTGCTTTAGGAACTAAGCTAAATCCCTAGTGTGCATTGTTTCCTTGATATGAGTTTTGACATTCACTTTAGGCTAATATTCAACAACCTACTCTGGAGAGAGGAATACAGGGCTCAGAAAATGGTAGCCCAGAGTATGGTGCTTTGGCATACTGAGTGCTTTGAACTAAGAACATTGAAAGGCCTCAGAAGCAACCTCAGAACCAGTATCTCTCTGATCTTCTCTTTCCCTCCTGTCACTGGCCCCTTATTCTCCTCCAAAGTAAGTCATAGATACCAGAATTCCTCTTCACCAAATCGGATCATAGTAAGTAGAACTTCTTTTCCCCAAAACAAGTCAAAAAAATTAAAAATTTTACTCTAACCTTCCCGTACCTTTTCATCTAGAAGCCAGCCACAAAGAAATTCTCTAACCCACCCTTGTCTTTTGTGGTAGAGGTTAGAAATGTTGGCCATGACCCTTATGATGGGGAGGAAGTTGTCACAATTTTCCACCCCTTGCAGGACTCATGCAAACCAGTAAAGAAGAAGAACTACAGGTTCATCTTAGCAGATATGGGCAATGGCATTGTAGGTGTATAAAGTTCTAAGGCTGGAAAACGTAATTCATGGAAACTGGTTTATAATTCCCATCAGCCCATGATTTCCAGACCTCATACTATAAAGTTAATGGCTAGGAGATTCTCCAACTTTCTCTAACAATTTATTTCAGCTTCTAAAATCTGTATACTGTAACTACCTCTCTGATATATAATTCAGACTTAAGCTTCAACTCTGTGATTCACACCTATGAATTAAAAGTGAAAATTTGTAAACAGTTTGTTCTAAGCCCGTTTATAAGCCATTTGTATTGAAAAGAAAGGAACACAATAAAATCAGAATGAGGAGGCAAAGTTCCTGTCTGGGGCCAGTAAATGAGCCATTCTTCCATTGGGAAGACCTCTTTTAGAAGAAGAGAAGATGACATTTATAATGGCCTTCCATATTGCAGTCGCCTTCCGTGGCCTATATGCCTGTGCTGTCTTGTTCATTTAAGGTATTCAGTATGCTTTTATTGAGCACCTGCTGAATGCCAGATGCTGTGCTAGGTGCCAGTGATATACAGACAAATAAGTCATTGCCCAGGAACTGTTCGGAGACAAAATATGAAGACCAGCCATGAAAAATATAATTGCAGTACTATGGAATAGCTGCAGGGTGGTCAATATCTGTAGAGCTTATGGGCTCACTACAGAGAGTACCTAGCCCATCCTAGATTGTTTTGTCTCATTTTCCATTTTAACAAGACATAATTACAAACCTGAATAGTCTAAAGAAGAGTGATCCCTGGATGTATGAGATACATCTAAGATAGCAGCAAGCAAAGAGAATTGATGTGGAATTCAGAAAGAATTCCAGCTTGCTCACCACTTGTGTGAGCTTGGGAAACTTACTTAGCCTCCTTGAGCTTAAGTTTTCTAATCAGTAAAGTGGAGATAATGGCTTTACCTCCCAGAGTTATTGTGAGGATTAAGAAAGATAATAATGGCTACCATTTCTTAAGTGGCTTTTATCTGTGTGGCCCAGTGATAAGTGTTTTATATCCTTTTTTAAATCTTCAAAATTACCCTGCAAGGTAAGTCTGATTACTGAAACTGGGACTAAAAGGAGATTAGATTTTACACTTCAGACCACATAACTTAAAAGTGATACAACTGAGATCTAAATATGCATTTCTCTAGATCCAACTTGGAGAAATATGCTATCAGACTCGATATATTCCAAGTATTTAAATGGTCTAGGAGAGTTCTTGGGATATAGCAGGTACTCCAGACATACAGGTGGCTTTCCATCCTCATTTTTCTCAAATATCTGAAATACGATGAATGTGCTTTATTTTATAGCATCACTTTTTCTCTAATATCAGCAATTGAAGGACTGCAAAGACTAATTCTCTTGCATTTAAAATGTATAAAAGGAAAGGGGTCTTTTGAAATAAGCTATTCAGGAGAGCATAATTTTTGTGCAGTTAGATTGGTGGTCCTCTCAGGATAGGGATTCATATGCAGCTTCCAGAAATGTTGCATGATGTCAATATGAATGCAAGGAAACATTATCATGCTCTTATCTTTATTGCAAAAGATGCATACAATATTTGACAGCCACCTGAATTCTATAGATATGTAGATATTGTCAATCAGAATATATCTTTATTTAAATAGAAAATCCACAGGTTAGAATTTTCTCATTATTACACCTTTTGAAAACTCAGTTATAAGTTCAGTTTTTGACAGAAGTCGATGTCTTTAAAAAACAGGGATCTTAAATTAGAAAAGAAAGAAAAAGGCAATCAGATAAACCCTAATGTCACTAAACATAAAAAAATAGCCAAATGAAATAGACCAATAGATTTATAAGCATGAAAACTTCTAAGCAAGTGGCAACTCATTAGAGGCATCAGTGCTACAAATAAATACTCCTACAAGTAAATAAATAAGAAGAAACCTTTAGTACATGTGAAAACTAAAGCCACACCTAAGTTGTTGCCCCAGAATATTGTTGGGTTATAAACTCTCCAATGTTCACTGTGAAGCTGGCATTCTTATCAGTGGAATCTTCTTTATTTTAAAGGCTGGGTGATCTACTTGAGTCTATGAACAAGAAGAAATCATGCATGGACAATCAAACTGAGTTCATGTCAGAGACATGAGTTGTCAGTGAGACAGTGAGAGCTATAATGTGATACTTCTGCCAGAAATCCAGGCCATCATTGCTATGGTTATTTCTGGCAGTGTCAAGGTGGCAGTTTCAAATTAGAATGAATATTTGGCATGAGGATGTATTTGCCATTAATGTTTCTAGGTAGCAAGGGCCCCATATTTCAGCATACACATTTTTCATTTGCTTCCATATTCATTTCAGTGTCCTTGAGCTTTATTAATCAGAATAGCTTTAATAAACCCATGTAGAAAATATCAAAATGGTTTCCGGTTATACAATATTGGTGACCAGCATACCTTTATATTTTTCTTGTATACTTTTTAGACTTTCGCAGCAATCCAATTATTTGAAATATGATCCACCCAGTTCTGAATTAGGTACTACCCTTTCAATCAGAATATAATTATAAAACCTCCAATCAGCTAGTATATCTTCTTTTCCATGGAATGTATTTGATGCTTGGTTTGCTTCTTAAAAATGCTTTATCTGGTGTATTTGGCAGCAACAAACATTAGGTGACTTTGACTAATGAAGTAACTGTTCGAAGGGGACGGAATAATTCACCTCTTGGCCAGAGAATAGTAGGAATGTCAACGGACATTTCCAGCAACATGGGAAGGTATAGTTCCCCAAAGCAAGGTCAGAATCCTCACAAGATGAAGATTGGAGACTTCACAAACAAAAATCATCAGATGCTCATCTCAAAATAAGGGTGCTATGCCTTTGGCATCAACTGTCTTAGAAGAGAATGAGTTTCTTGTACTTGAAAAAGAAAGATCCCATTGAAAGAGGGGATTCCAGCATAGACTTAAAAATTAAGCTAGAAATTTTCTGAATCCTAGAAAATGGAAAAGAGAAGATAGACAAATAAGACCATGGGAATAACTAATTCGAGGAATTTCAAATTAAAAATGGATATATTAAAATGAGGGAATTGCCTCACTTGGATTTATCTTAGCAAATTATCCTATCACTTTCATAGCAGCACCATATGTTTTTTTTATCACACTTACAGTTTTACATTTATTTGAATTATTATGCCTGTGTCCTCCATTAGACTTCAAACTACAAGAGATCAGGAACTCAATCAGATTTTGTGCAACATCATTACCTGAGCATCTAGCACAATATGTGATGCTCGTAAGTATGTATTAAATGATGGAATAAAATATCTCTAGGAAAATGTCAGTACATCACCCCTACTGTACCATAGAAGAAAATAACTCTGTAGAAAAAGATTCACTACTATGAAAAATGAAATTTGTAAGTTAGAAGCAGATCCAGTTTTCTAACTATAATAGTTTTTTTTTTTAAGTGCTCCTTATACACAAATCCATATTTTAATCAGTGTCTTAGAACCTGGTACTGCATGAAAGTGTTTGTCTCCCGAAGGAAAGAATGTGCTACTTTATGTCTGCGACTGACAGGGTCCTCAAAATCTCCCCATTGAGCTGCTTATGCAAATCCTCTCTCTCCTAAATCCCCACAAGCCATCACTAGTCAAATTATGTTTGCCTGGTGTTTCTCTATTAATCCTGCAAATCTGTTTTGTATATTCTCCCCCAAACTGATGGGAAGTTAATCACTCTAAAATTGTTTGCTATGTTTCATGTCCCTATCATGAGTAACGTTGCCATGTTCTTGTCCTCAAACACCTGATTCTCACACAGCCAACTCCTAGAGCCAAAAGGAGCAAAGACAGAAACTGATTGTTGCAAGACATAAAATGACAGAAATCTCTCACATAAAAGTAGGCTAGTGAAAGGAAAGAAATGAGCTAAACAATGTATTGCCTAGATACATATTTATTAAATATAGGAAATTAAACTTGCGTAGGAGAGAACAGGCTTTTTTAATGTGTTAAAGATTCCATTGTTTTTGTCTTTTGCCCTTTTCCTTTTCCTCAAGGAGGTAAAGTGTTTCTCTGCAGTGTCTTAGAAGGAAATTAGGCATTACAGCTCTCCCAAATATATATTTCTTTTTCAAAACAAATCCTTATTTTTGAAAATATTTGCTAATTAAAACAATGGACCAAATATTCAAATTCTAGCTTAAACATAGATATAATATACCTATGCAAACCACATGCACAAACGGTAAGTTATGAGGCATATGCTTAAAATACAGTAAAATCTTACAAAATATGAAGGCATTGTCTTGGAGAATCACCAAAATATTGATTTTTAACTTTAAAAAATCAAAACGGGCCGGGCGCGGTGGCTCAAGGCCTGTAATCCCAGCACTTTGGGAGGCCGAGACGGGTGGATCACGAGGTCAGGAGATCGAGACCATCCTGGCTAACACGGTGAAACCCCGTCTCTATAAAAATACAAAAACTAGCCGGGCGAGGTGGCGGGCGCCTGTAGTCCCAGCTACTCAGGAGGCTGAGGCAGGAGAATGGCGTAAACCCGGGAGGCGGAGCTTGCAGTGAGCTGAGATCCGGCCACTGCACTCCAGTCCGGGCGACAGAGCGAGACTCCGTCTCAAAAAAAAAAAAAAAAAAAAAAAAAAAAAATAACAATTACAAATACAGGGTACTTATTATCTAACTCTTCTTCTTTGGGGTTCTTAAATGATCTGTAATTGAACAAGATTCAGCCCATGATACTTACCCCAAGGTCATTTTTATTTGACTCCATTTGTTGAGTTATGGTGAAGTTGGGAGAAAAGGGTGTAACCAGGGACGAGAAGTATGAATATATTTGTATCTGTGATTTTAGAAGCATATCAGCCACACAATTTATGCTATGAACCCTAATTGTTAAGAATCTGTACCATCTCTTAAACAAATTGATGAAATCTATGGGTCAGATCTGCCTCCTATGAAGCTTAATCATTATGCACATGGAAAATGCAAGGTTTTACATCCCACATATATTTCAGACACTTTAGTGCTTTGATTCAGCCTTAATGGCAGGGTTTGGGATTTTGCTCCCACTTTAGTACAGCCAACTAGGATTTTAGTGTTTACAGAAATAAGACATAAAAAAGTAATATTTCCCATGATAAACATCAGGGACTGGGTGCTTTACCAGTTCGAGTTTTTAAACATTTTAAAAATATTATAACTGTTTTTGTAAAACAGCTTTAACTTTTGAATAATGAAAATCTTACTCAGAAATGACTGGTACATTTTTAATGTACCCACAAGAAAACCCCCCCTTTTTTTTTTTTTTTTTTTGTAGTCTTGTAAGTGAAAGAAAAAGCCAATTCTTAATGTGTAAGAAGTGCTGAATATGAGGCAATGATTTGGTGCAATTTATTTGCATTTGTGCATCTTCTAGGACCTCCTGGTTCCTGCCAAACTTGATTATCCTTATTATTAAAGCAAAAATATTGAATCTCTTGTTTGAAAAACATACATCAAGTTGGGGATGAGAGCTATCTTGTTCTCTTTTGCAGAAGGTCATGCATACAAGGAAGAGGCATATGGAACTATTTCAAGAGCTAAATCAGAAATTTCAAACTTTGGACAGATTTCGGGATATACCAAATACGAGCAGTATGGTAAGTATGCTTTGCTTCAATGCCTGAGTAGAAGATGCATGATGCCAGATATTATTCCTGCCTTCTAGGACCTCCTTATCATGGGAACATAAAACGAGCCTACATAGAAAAATAAGTATAAGCCTCGAAAACGTACTTTGGAAAGTCTACCAAGACAAATTAGGAATGGCAGAATCTTTAGGCATTTTATTGATATTTCACATCCTCATTTATAAGCTTTAATTAGAATTGGTTACATATCAAAACTATGTTGGCTTCATCTGATCATTTTACTATCAGAGTTAAGATTAATTTTCTTTTTGAATATCCCTTTGGGTTAATATTTCCATTTTCATTCGAATGTCTGACATAAATGTAATTGTTGTGTATATGAAGTTGTTACCTGAAACCAGAGTGATAGATTTTTGTCTCCAGGAGATTTGCTTATTATTTGGTAGGAATTTTCATACACACATCAACACTGGGGACTCTGGTTATTAATCGTGACCATTCTCTTCTCATTCATTCACACTATTACAATCTTAGTACAGGACTTCGTCAAATAAAATAACTTTGTACAGTTACTATGTTTATGGCATACTCATAGCTTCACAGAAGTTTACATAATTATAAGAGCGCTGTAGGACTCTAGAAATCAACATACTAGTTGAAAGCTCAATCGAGAACTATCTGATCTTAAGCAAGTCACCCAACTCAGGTTTCTAAACTTCAATTTCACCCTCCTAAATGGAGCATAGAAAACAGTAATTAATATATATCTTCAGTCATTACAACACTTTCAAAAGCAAGTAGGTTAGGAAGCACCTTATAGGTTAGGAAGCTGAGGCTCAACTATAAGACAGAGCTGAGACTGCCATCTGACACCAGCTCTTCTCCTTCACCCAAATGTGGGGCTCTTTCTTTGCCTCATACTCTTTGCAGTCCTTGGGTGGTCCGTCTTCTTTTCCAGACACCAATATTTATATTTTTCTAAAGTAGATGATGTTTGGTCACCTTCTTAATCTAGTGATTCTTGCATGTGTATTTTATGAGACTTAGCCCTAGCTTCCTGATTAGTAATGTTAGCTTCTGAAGAGCTAAAGAGTAAACATTTATGTATCTTTATGTTTTTCTTTTATTCCTCTCAGTACTGGTACAATGCCGGTTGTGGTAAGCTATCATGGCTGCTATTGATTTATAGTATAGCTGTGATCGTTCAATCTGTGTTAAAGGAAGGCTATAAGAAATATATGCTTTAACTCTTAATTGGTCTCTTAATAGTTTCTTGTTCATCAATTTTTCTCCTTAAAGTAGGAATCATGTATTATTTGTTATCAGCAATCAAATGCTAGGCAAATAGAAAACACTTCATTCATAAAGAATGGATCTTCCTCTTCTACTCCTCCTCATAGAAAGCTATCAATTTTTAGCTAGCATGCAAATGAGAATTACACCGTTGAGATTAGACCTAAACACATTAGCTACACATTTTGAAATAGTAAAATCTAACATTGAAATAATTGAAGAAACTTCATTACTTAGAAAAGGAGAGGGTTGTATTTACAAATCTAAAAGTATTATGCAATAGATACAGCTGGCTAACTGCTATAATATGATTGTAATTTCCCCTTGTTGTATGGTCTGGGTATTAAATCATTAATGGCACAACTATCTGTATCTCAGTTTCTTGACAACAAAAAATAGTGTACTAATTACACCACATCTCTGCAGCAGCATGCCTCTTCTAGAGGAGATTTATAAATATTTACCATTTGGAAGGTTAGGGGTGGGGAGGATAGAGTTGTCATTGCTGCTTGACTGTCATCCTAAATATCTGAGAAGAGAGAGAGAAAAAATGCAACTTCCTTATTCAGTTTTGATTAATAATGAGCATGAGTGAGTTCATTATCCTTAATTTAGTCACATAATTTGTAGTGGCACATTATTAATGAAAAATTGCATAATTGGGTGGAGAAAGACTTTTTTAAAATCTCAAATAAAGGGATTTTTCTTTTTTTTCTTTTTTTTTTTTTTTTCTGGGCTGCTAACTCACAGCACCTGCCTGGCACTGCAAATGATGGTAATTACGTAGAATAATAGAATTTGGGGAATCAAAGAGAAACCAAAAAACCGTTTAGTCCATTTCCTTGCTTCCAGGCAGGAAAACATTTAAATCACACTAAAAAAGAGAAGACACTTATATCCAGGGAAGAAACTAGTTTACTTTGTGTGTGTCTCACAAGCCATTCAGTCAAGATCTCTTTCCCCCAAGTAGCTTTTGCAAATTCTTACTTTTTAAAAATAAGCACACTCCTTTTTGCTTCATACCCAAATGTTGGTAGGTTGGAAGAAGGAGGGATGAAAGAAGAGAGAGAGGAATGAGAGAAGAGAGAGAGGAAGGAAGAAAAAAAGGAAAGGACAAAAGAGGAAAGGGTAGATGGATGGAGGGAGGGAGGGACCTATCCACAAGTGGACAGCCAGTGTGCTCTGGATCCATGAACTATGGAAAATGCTCAGGCAGCCCTGCCATGTTTTTGGGTGGCTCTGAACTCTGTTTATCTAACATCCTATTTCTACTGATGCAGCTTAAGACCAAATTAGCATTTTGGGAAGCTTCGTGCACATTGGCTTATATGGAATTTGTAATTTTTGAGCCTTTAACAAATATGCATCTGTTTAACTACAGCTCCTTATTCTGTACTCAAGTGCAAAACATACATAAACAAAAAACAGCTGCATAAATTCGGAGACTTACACTAACTTTGAAGTTTTTATCATAAGATTCATACCTCCATTGAAACCTTTCCTGGCACCTACAGCTCTCACCACCAAATTCAATGATCCCTTTGGACTGCTCCACAGTTCATCATTTACTTGGACCATTGACGATATTACACTTTTCAGTATGAGAATCTGTAGACTCCTCTCTTATCACACCCAACACACAGGAGGATGAGTCACTCCTGGGTACCATACACTGACAACGAGGTCCCTCCCTACTCCCTGCAGATCTTGTTCCCACTCTGACTTCTGGGTGCAGTTCTTTTACCACTAAAGAAGGCTCTAACCTAAAGGGCATCCACACATTTGTGAACAATAATGAGAACCCCAGTGGAGCTGGGAGTGACTTGGGAAGATTAGCCGAAAGCCAGAAGTTATGAATTATGAATTAATGTATTACCCACTAATAGAACCTCTCAGGAATTCAATAGGTCATGTAGTGACAACAATACCATTTGAAATTAGAATGTAGATTTTCTGACAAAGTTTAAAATTGGCCATTTTAGTTCACATATCCATAATGGTTGATCTTTGAAATCATATCTGTTCCACACATAATGGAGCCCCTATATATTCCAAGCAAATGAGCTAACACTTTACACAGTGTGAGTTCTTTCAGGATTGAGCTAATTGGACCTTCTGTCAAACTAAGGATCCCCAGAAATCTCCTATAGACACAACCCTCGTCTATGATAAATGAGTCCACTATGGATCTGATTCAGCAGAATTTGAAACAGTGAGCCTTTCAGTTGATGTTTGATGATTCAGGTCTCACCAGAGTGCCCCTAAACATTCAACATCTCCCTATTGCCTACAAAATAAATTCCAAATTTAGTAGCCAGGCATTCAGAGTCCCTTATGATCTGGCTTCCACTTCACCTTCTGCCTACTTTTCTGCTATTCTTTTTTATGCCAACTAAAATAGATAGGTCACCGTTCTCATGGTTTTCCCGTCTCCATGCTCTCTGGATTTTTACTTCCCAGTGTGCCATTCAGCCACCAGACCTCCAACCACACATATGTGTTCACGGCCAAGCCCATCCCTCTATTCTGGCCCTAATGTCACTTTTCTCAGAAAGTTTTATGTATTTCCCGTATAAAGAAGCCATCTCTCTACCCTTCTCTGAATTCCCATAGCACTATTCCTAGATGATAGATATAAATATTAACATGTTTTAACCTCCATTTAACTATAAACCCTTCTGTAATAACTATGGCTACTATATATTGAGTGTTTATTAAATTCTCCAGGCATTATTCTAGGTTACCCCATTTTTTGTATTTTTGCAACCCCACAAAGTAGGCATTAATCCACATGTTCTGCCACCTCCTTGGCCCACAATATAAAGCATATCTCTGTTTTGCAGATATTCAGGCTGAGGTTCAGAAAACTGAAATCACTTGTTTAAAATCGCATTCATCTGAAGTGGAGGAACTGGAATTTGGACCTGCATGTATCAGGCTTTAAATCTTGAGCTTCCTAGTGGACCATGCTGATTATGACTTCATCCTCCCTGGTAGCTAATATGGTATCTGGCACAGAGCAGCTGATAAATAAATATTGATTGAAGGGAAGCAGAGAGGGGGAGAGGAAAGAAAGAAAGGATAAGGTAGAGGGAGAGCTACAAGACTATAATTCATGGGACTCTAGAACATTTGACTAAAGCAGAATTAACTAATTCCCTCCACATATCCTACAAATTAACCTTTCATTAAATGTTCACTATTAACCTTTCTTCCCCACATATTCTCAGGAGTAAGTTTAATCAGTGCTGAAAACATCTAATGCATTAAACATTTTATTAATTTAATTTCCAGTTGTGACAAGTGTTTTTGTTGTTGTTTTGGTTTTTGGTTTTGGGTTTTTTATGTTGCCCAGACTGGTCTCACACTCCTGGACTTAAGCAATCCTCCTACCTCAGCCTCCCACGTAGCTAGAATTACAGGCACACATCACTGCACCTGACTTAGGTATGGTAAGTATTTCTACAGATTGTCTTTCTTAGCCATAGTTTAAGATGATGTTTAATATATTGAGTGGAATTTGGATAGTAATTCAAGTACCTATTTTATGTTCACTTGATAATTGGTTATAATCAGTTAAAGGCCAGATTTGGGGAGCAGGGAAGGCTTACATTCAACAACTATAATATTCTCACTAAACATGACATTCTATAATGAAAAATAAAAAGGAAATTGGAATATTAAGCTTCTAAGATCATTTTAATAATTCTGAAAAATATAAATAAAGAGCTAGTAGAAATTAAAAGGCAGTGATTTTCAAAAGGGAAACATCTTTCAAACCTGATAGAATTCATTGGTATACAATTAAAAGTTTAAAACAATATTTAGATAAACAGTTAAATTTTATCTCTTCAATAATTATTAGTTTTAGTGAATCTCTGTATTCTACAACAAAAAGACCCACAAAACAAGAAAATATAGCAGCATTTAAATATTCTGAAATGTTAATTTCTTGAGAAAAACTAGGCATAGTGTTTTAAATTATTTAATGAAATATTGTTACCTTGAGTGACTTTTTATTGTTAAATAATATGCCCCACAAGACCTCAGATCTGCTAATCTCACCAAATTTCTGTCACAATACTTACATTTTCTACATTTAATCTTAGTGGTGACTTAACTCTCCTTCCTACTTCAACATATGGCCATACTGACAATTCACAACATGCCCCAAACAAAACATCGCCTACTTTGCCTTCTATACTAGTGTTCACTTCCTTTGATTCCTAGAAAATTGTTGGGTAACTTAGAGAAGGTATTCATCAGTTTGTTCAATGAAATAAAACTAAAATCAAAACTATTTCCCGCAGTTGGCCATTGTTCAAGTCATCTCTGCATCATAGAAATTGGATTAAGATTACAAACACGCTCTCTTCCTGGAAACTTCAACTAGCGGTGATCCTAGTCCTCATATAAATGACTCTCTTTCCCTCTCTTCTCAACAGGAAAACCCAGCACCAAACAAGAATCCATGGGACACTTTCAAAAACCCCAGTGAATACCCGCATTACACCACAATCAATGTCTTAGACACAGAGGCAAAGGATGCTTTGGAACTGAGGCCGGCAGAGTGGGAGAAGTGTCTGAATTTGCCTCTGGATGTGCAAGAGGGTGATTTTCAAACAGAAGTTTAACAAAATCAAAATGGACTGAGGTAGAGACAAAACAATTTATTGCACTGACACTTAAGACTTGGGAAGCCTGACATTTCTATCTGGACAGTGTGACTATCTTATGTCAGGACCTTCATGTGCCAAATGTCAGTGGTGTTTTCATATGGTAA
Organism: Rhinopithecus roxellana; assembly: GCF_007565055.1. NCBI lineage: Eukaryota > Metazoa > Chordata > Mammalia > Primates > Cercopithecidae > Rhinopithecus > Rhinopithecus roxellana. The sequence goes on from NC_044552.1 coordinate 81,415,880, forward strand.
CTTCTCACTAGTCAGGCTAGTGGAGAGATGACCAGGTGTACAGTTCTGACCATCCTGTGTTGTAAGTACCCGTGGAATGGATTTGTAAGGTAATCTTTATAGATAAACCTCAAGCAACGATTCATGTTGTAACCGCTTCATATGGTTTAGTTTTCAAAAAACTTCACCATGAAGCACAATGTATATATTTATGCAGTTTTTAAAGTTTATAACAGTCTGTTTGGCCATTACTACACTTTTTACTTTATAATATAAAAGCAAAGTTTTTGTCATTAAATGAATGTTTGTTGAGCTACATTCTTCATTGCTTTAAATGCAATAAAGTAATAATCTCACTTTTATATGAATAATATATTTCACATCTTTATTATTGCAGTTTTCTCTAGAAAGCTCTGAGAAGCTTTCTGTGCTGCAGCTGTGTATAAAATATTTAAAATGTTGTATGGTGTAAATAAACTTTTGTCTACATATCAGTTTTTTAGTGCATTTTATTTTGGATTTGTTGAACAGAAATTTACATATTTATAAAGTTTTTTTTTCAATACAGATACTAAAAATGTATTCACGGTTTTAATAGCATACCGTTATTACTCCTTTGAGGCTAATGATTTCTCAAATGTAATAATAGGTTTGTATAGTGCTTCTGTATTTTCTACTCAAACATTCTTTGGAACAATGTACCATGTAAATGGGGCTTGTCAGAAATCTGCTGCCATCATACTCTTATATAAATATTATGTTTTTTCTATCTTGTGGCAAAAACATAACTAGTAGAAAACAGTAAGTTCCAATACAGAAAACAAAACAGGGGAAAATGTTAATTTTAAGTAATGAAGTTCACTGCATGTTTCACAAAGGAAACTACTCATACTACAGTTCTTCATCGCATACAAAAAAAATGAACTTCTTCAGGACTTTAAAAATTTTTATCTATATAGTCTCTAGCAGAAGGAAAAGGAGAGTGGATGTATTTGATTGAACGATTGTCTCTGGAAGCCTGAGGTGAGCCAAATGCACAAACAGTCCCTAGTGTCTTCTCTTGTGTTAAAGCCACACTGGTAATTTCTCTCACTCCCTCAGATACACATTAAAGAAAATACCATGGGGAAGGATTTTAGCAGTTTCTTGGTCATTTCAGTGATTTGAGATGTGTTTTTTTAGTCTGAGGCAAGGAAGGGGGGGGTGGAGAGGAGACCTGGGTCTTTGAAGTTCCTAAAATGTGTATTTAGATTAGTTTGTGGTTAAACCTGAGCTGTGTGGTCTTCTGTGGTCTGCCTCAAACTCAAGTGAATCAGTTCCTGCTCTTCACGACCTTGAAGGCACTCAGGCCATGAGGCGGAGACTACGGTGCTTCAACATTCAAGTGCGCCTCTAAGCTAGAGCCTTAAAAACCACACAGCTCAGGCTGAACTCCTGTCAGAAACTTACAATGTTCTCAATGTCAAGATGTTAAAAGTATATTTTTAATTAGATTTTAAAAATAAAAGCAACATCATTATGCAAAAAAGTATAACATAACTAAGGACTGATTTTTCAATAAAATAACTTTTATGCTAATTATAATGTAATTGTATAGCCTATTTATAAGATGACTTTTTGGTGACAGGAATAATATTTGGCAAATCTCTCCCTCTTTTTCTCTCTCTACATATATACATATATAATATACACACATGTGTATGTATATATGTATATATCTCTGAATATGTGTATCAGTCTACATATATATATACACACAAATCCATAATGCTCAGTTTCATCTCCGTTACCTATAACTGTGAATGCAGACCATGTATGTGGTCACCCATTCCACACTGTAAAATCTTGAACGAAAAGAAACACACTAAGCATATGTTTGAAAACATACAAATTCAATACATGAGGCTAATATTTCTTCTACAGATTCACTGCTGTAAAATAAAATCTTACATCTTTTCACTTTGATTTTTCTTTAGTTCTAGTAACTCCATATTAGATGTATATGTGAAAGCTGTCCAGAAATTGCACACTTAAAAATGTTAGCGTGGATTTTTTGGCTACTCTAAGAATGTCGAGTTGTGGTGTGGTGTTTTTTGTTTTTTAATCTACAGCAAAACATGCAGGTGAATAAGTCTCAAGGAATGATAATTTTAAGGAAGCTGTCTTCTGCTCCACTCCTTTTACGTGTCCCCTGAGCTCCGTCTCTCTCATGTGCACACAAACACAGAACACACGCACACATACATGCACACATTCTTTCAAAGCTGAATCACAGCTGTCCCCTTAGGCAGGGGAGCATATATATTCCAGCCTGGGCAGTGCCTTCCTGGCCCACTGCACTCATGACCGGCCAGAATCTTTGTGCCCTTCCCCTGGAAGTTCTTCCCTTTCCCCTGTCTAAATTTTACTTGTGCTTTAAAGGACAACTCATATTTCGTTTTCATAAAGTTTTCCATAATTTTCCTCCAAGTTGGAAATAATTTGTCCCGTGAACTCTTATGCCACTGTTTCTGTACCTCTCTTAGGACTTTTCAAATATTCGATCTTGTTATTTATATGCATTTCTGATATCCTCTGATGGACTCTCAAGTGCCTGGAGGGCAGGAGTCATGTCTGATCCATTTTGTGTTTCTTAAGGGACCTAGCACAATAATGTTCACACAATAAACGTTTGTTGAATTATTTGTGGAATTTCTTCTAGTATTGCTTACAGTGGTATACATCAAGTCACATATTCACAGATATTTATTGAACAACTATTATGTGTTTATTGCTATGTTAAGCAGTTAGGATACTATAGGGTCTCTGAGGCAACTCTCAATCTATTGAAGATATAGGATACATATGTGAAACAAGTAATGATATTTAAATATGAAAAAAAAACTTGGATACGATATATTATTTCTTTGTGTCCTTAAAATATGTAGTAAGATTAATTATCCTAATGAAATGGAAGCCCAGAAGAGTTTAAGTCTCCACTGAAGATCACCATAAATAAATGAAACCCCAATATTAGAGCCCAGGTCTCCTGACTCCTACCCTAGAGGTATTTTCATGACACCATGGTGCTTCTACTTGTTTCTTTTAGATTATTAAGTCCCCAAGTCAAACAATAACAAGTTCTGAGGAAACATTCTCAGGCGAGAAATAGAGGCATAAAATTGAAAACATGCATCATCATTCATGGTGGTGGTGAGGCTAGTAGCTGATTGTAGTAGAAAAGCACAGGTAGTCCGATATAAATTTCAAGCCAACTTGAATTTTCAGATTGTCTTCAGACTCTGTGTAAAAACACACAGCCAATTTTTTTTTTTTAAGTCAGTCAAAAAACCATTGCTTCAGAAAGTTGAGTTGGTAAATTTTGAACCATTCTCAGCTTTAGTTTTTCAGGATTATCCATGTCTCTAGCATGTTAATTTACAGTTTTCCATGGTGACAAAATCATCCTGCCCCTGAGATGCTTCTGTTGTTAAATTTGTAACGGGTAGTACAGCATAAAAGAGCTGTCAGAACCATAAACCGTAGAATATAGAGATGAGAGAAAGCTTGGCAATAAATGAAAATGGTGATGACTTTCAGGTGAAAAAATAAAAAATTCAAACTTGGAGAAGGAGAAATTGTATTTGAAAAGACGGCTGAAATAGTAGGGGGTATTGCAATAGGGACTGCACTCCAACTGTAAGATTTACAAGCATCTCAGAGGTCAGGCAGAAAGGCTTTTCTTTAATACTGAGGTAAACAGGAAAAGAAAAAGCTGGGTATGAGAGCATGGGATGAGTAGGTGTGGTGATCAGGTATTTGAGCAGGAAACTTTGTGGTCAGCCAGTTCTGAGAGGTACGGTGAGGGGTGGTAACTCTACTTTCCAGTGCTTGGTTAAGCTCCCAACACTTGTTTAAATTCAAAGGTGGTCCAAAGTTCTGAATCCTGGTGAAAGCAAGAAGCTTGAATTAGGTTTGGTCAAGTTATCAAATATTATTTTCAGATTGGTTAGCAGGGACAAACAATTCAGCTAGTAATTTCCAAGATAATAAAAGGAATTTGGAGGGTTTGTGTCTCACTTTGTTACAGTGTTTGTTAAACAAGGTATTCATCTATGAGGTTTGTCTAAGTAATTTGGGGAAGTATGGTTCTTTGTAGTGAGTCATTTCTGGAAACACAAAAGGGTGGGAAGTTTTTTGACCCTTGCTGCTATTCAAGAACACAGGTAAAGTTCATTATCACAGGTGAGGAAACTAAGTCCACTGTAATAAGAATTTTTCAAAAATTGTAATTGGTGTTCAGCCAACAGTGATTACAAGAAAGGATTTTCTCATAATAGACAAATAGTAGTGGCTTTTTAAGCAGAAATAACGCCAAAGTTAAAGTGTGAATATTACAAGCTAGATGAGAACACTTAATTTTAATGATGAGCTTGCCAATCATCTCTTGGGTTGAACTCCTGCTTATAAAACCTGGCACTCTGGTTTGTAAATCTGTCCTTAAAATGTCATTAACATGAGTCCATAAACCTGGTGCTGAGGGTCAAAACAAAAATTGCACTGGACTTGGCTGGGGACGTTGGCTCACACCCGTAATCCCAGCACTTTAGAGGCCTAGGTGGGTGAATTGCTTGAGCCCAGGAGTTCAAGACCTGCCTGGCCAACATGGAGAAACCCCATGTCAACTAAAAATAGAAAAATTAGCCAGGCGTGGTGGTGCACACCTGTAGTCCCAGCTACTTGGTAGGCTGAGGTGGGAGGATCACTTGAGCCCAGGACATGGAGGTTGCAGTGAGTGGTGATAGTGACACTGCATCCAGCCTGGGCTACAGAGCAAGACTCTTTCAAATAAAAATGCACTGGACAAAGTTACACATGCAAAGAAGACTTTATTCAAGCCAAATGCAATAGGGGAAAGAAGCCAGAACTCAGTCTGAGCTCTAAGAGATGGAGAGGTTTTAAGAGCTGGGAAGAGAGTGGAGGATTATAGGCCACCTGTGTTTGTTCATTGCCTTAAACCAAAACAAACATAAGCTTTCAGGTATCTTTATGATAAGAGGTAGTTTTATTTTTGAAGCAAGTTGCCTGCAGAAGTTACGCACTTACCCTCTTACAGAAATTGGAAGATAAGGACATGCTTCCATGAAGATTTCAATAAAGATGTCTCTGAGGTCCTTGAGAAAGACTTTCCTGGGCTATAAAAGTAGCAAGGAGTTTTGAATTTTTTGCTTTTTGTTTGTTTGTTTGTTTTTGTTTTTGTTTTTTTAATTACCTCTCAAGGAGTCAGATAAAGATTTGCAAGTTTTCTAAATGAACAGCTCTAAGAAAAGTGAGGTCAAGAAGACTGTCTAAAGTTTAGTCAAGTTGAGGAGAATGTCAAGGCATTGTTGGCCACAAGTAAGCTAATAGACTAGCACCTCAACACCAACTAAATTGGTAGGACCCATCCATGGGCTCAATCAACTAGAGGACAGTCACCTGTCCCAAAACACCCAGCCAGAAACATCTGGCAAATCTTACCTTTACCTAAAAACAAATGATTCATTGTGAAAATGATTCTGTCTTAGCAACCACCAACTTATGAGTCTCAAAAGCCTCTTGAGGGGTTGCTGAGTACACCTCCCTTCCCACTATCCACTAACATCCAGGAAGAAGGGCCAGCTTGCCTTTAATAAGGGATTTTCAACAAAAGAGAATAATCTCAATAATTGGAATTGAAGGTTAGCTTTTCAATTTCTATTCTTTTATTTTGCCAGCTAGAAGTGTGTATCAGTTTTTCAGATTAATTCCTAAACTACCATTATCTTTTCCCCCTCTCTCAAAAATGGAATTGCACTTCTAAGATTCATAAGGAATTTTATTCATACAATGGAATGTAATTTTATGTAGCAATTATGTTGTGCTTTATCCTAAAGTGGACTTGAGGTAGTTTATAAGGATACGTACTTTTTAAATTTATCCAACAAATGTATATTCCGAATTAGCTGCAGTCTAGATACTGTGTGAGAAGTGGGTGATGTGATACTGAACAAGACATGGTCCCCATTTTTAAGGGACGCAGGGTGTTTGAGGTCATACAAACTGACAAATCAAATTACAATTTGACGGATTTCTGTGGAAAATAAATAAGGGTGTACTATAGGAATTCTTGGAAAGGCATTGATACAGGTTGCCAGAAAATAATAGGAAGGACAATCAAGGTGATACAGAGGCTAATGTAGTACCTAAAATTGTGCCTTGAGGTCTTAGACTCTTCCCTGGAGCTTTGCCAAGTGATGACCTTGAGCTTCCTAGCAACCAATGCAAATACAGAAACTATATTTAGTTGTGTAGTTCACAGTGTCTCTAAGATAAAAGCCAACATTTCCTCTGTAGAAGCAAAAAACCAAGAGGTGCCTCTTGTGAACCCTTATGCTTCATTCCATGGTAAATTCTTTATCAATAACATTCTTATAAAATCTTAGAGTTTTATAGAGATGCTTCTTAGGTTCCTTCTTGAAGGGTAATGTGGTGGTTAATTTATGTGTCAACTTCACAAGGCCACAGTAGCCAGATATTTAGTCAAATAGCATTCTAGATGTCACTATAAAGGTATTTTTTAGATGAGATTAACATTTAAATCAGTAGACTTTGAGTAAAGCCGATTCCCCTCGGTAATGTGGATGGCCTCATCAAATCAGTTGAAGGCCTTAGGAGAAAAATACCGAGGTTCCCTGAGGAAAAGGGAATTCTGCCTCCCAACTGCCTTCAAACTACAGCTACAACAACCACCCTTTCTAGAGCCTCCAGCTGCTAGCTTGCCCTGCAGATTAGGGACTTACCAGCCCCTACAATCACATGAGTCAATTCTTAAAGATACATCTCTTTCTGTATATATGCACTTATCCTATCTATCGTGTTTCTCCAGAGAACCTTGGCTAATACAATTAAAGGCTTTGCATCCAAGTACCATCAACAGAAACAGTTTTTCACAGGGTCAATACAATGTGCTACATGTATAAAGCTCTCTCATGGTCTGGCTGAATAAAAGAAAAAAAAGTAGAACATCTATTCAAGAACTCACCCAAGAATATGATTTCTCAAAACAGAGGTTTAGGTAACAATTTTAAGCTTTCTGAGTGCTTGTAAATACTTTCTTTATAAATGTTTATTTAATCCTCATAAGAAATCTATAAGGCATATTCTATCATTATTTTCATTTTACAAATAAAGAAACTGAGGTACATATCCTCTCCAATATCACACAAGGTAGTAAATGCCAGAGTCAGAATTTATCCTCATAGCTTAGTTTTACAGTCTAAGTTCTCAACTATTCTGCTGAAGAGTGAATAATTTTTAGTCCGCAGAAAGTTTAAGGTTAAATTCACTGGTCTGGCAGGTATTTGGGATGAATTAAGATTAGATCTGCATGCCTCATTGTCTGCAGAACCTTGCATAGAAATAGTGTATCCAGAAGGCCTCTCCCCCTCCATGGAGAAGAATGTTGGAGAACTGCTAAGAACTTCCTCAGAACACAAGTTTCAGTTTAGTTCAACATGTGAGAGACTGAGATCCAAAGTTGTACATCATAGAACATGGAAATAATAACTCTTGCTTAGAGAATATGATAATCAGTTCACTAAAGCATGCTGTGTCCACGAAAGTGTTCTTTTTAATGTCAATGTTCATGAAACATCTAGCTTTTACAGGATGGAATTTTCCAGTGATCTGTATAGGATAAACTGGCTGCAAAATATAATCCTAAGTGACCAGTATTAATTATCCAATTAGATATTCACTAAAAATTATAATTAGAGCTTTGAAATTGTGAATTGAGGATCATGCATCCAGATAATTATATCAAAGGACAAGATATCTCATATGGCCCTATTATTTCATGATCATAAGATCATGTTATAAGAGGAAGGATGCTACAGGAGATTCCTTGTGTTTTCTCTCTGTGAGTTGTGGAGAGGAAGCTAATATATTCAGTTCATCAAGAAGTAGTAACAAGTCATTAATGGGAAGAGAAGCTAAAACACAGCTTGGTTTTGTCTCACTGTGAATTATCCAGAACTGGTCCCTTGGAGGGATCATTACCACAAACCTGGACACTCAAGGTAAGATTAAAACAAAGGTTATGCACAAGCACATGAGCTGGGGAATCATACAGGTGAATAAAAGCTGCGGATAGTCTTAGGATTTTTGGTTTTGTTTTTTGTTTTCCCTCATGGAATTTCCATCAAAGTGAAAAAGAGCATAATAACAATCAAACAAAGATTAGCTGTGTTCCCAGAGCTCAGGAGCATTCCTTTCAAATCCTGTCCTGAGAAGCCCAGACTTGACTTTTTGTCACTGTAGAAAACCGCTATGAGTTTTGGATGAAATGACTCACAACTAGTAAGTAGTTCCAATTTTAAAAGGCGTAGTATGCTTCTAAATTTTTTTTATTCTTAAAAATAAATTTTATTCTAGTAACTTTTTTTTTTTTTTTTTGCGACGGAGTCTTGCTCTGTCGCCAGGCTGGAGTACAGGGGCACAATCTCGGCTCACTGCAACCTCTGCCTCTCAAGTTCAAGCGATTCTCCTGCCTCAGCCTCCTGAGTAGCTGGGATTACAGGCACGCACCATCACACCAGCTAATTTTTGTATTTTCAGTAGAGACAGGATTTCACTATGTTGACCAGGATGGTCTCAATCTCCTGACCCGGTGATCCACCCACCTCAGCCTCCCAAAGTGCTGGGATTACGGGCATGAGCCACTGCGCCCGGCCCATCTAATAACCTTTTTCAGCATTAGCCCTGGGCAGGATTAATAATAATTCTGAGGATATAAATGTCAAATTTGTCAAATATATTTACAGATAAAGTTTTATATCTTATATAGATTTATAACATATGGTTGTCATTTGAGTTATGTAATCAGACTAATTTGAATGGTTTCAGATATATTTCTATACAAATTCTGACCATCTGATGCCTTTAATAAGAACAGCAAAGTCTATGCCAGGTGGTTCTTGTGCCTAGCCTGGGAGGGATTTCACATGGTTGCTCCTTGCTGATATTCCTCTGCATGAGAGCAAGGGACATTGAGCACGAGAATCATCTGACAGGGTCCTTCTCTTACTGTCCAGCCTCCCCAGTGATTCAAGTATCAGAAAAACTGAATGAAGAATGGAGCAAATTCATGACAGGGCCTCCTGCTCTCTTAGGGTCTTCAACCACCTCATGACCTCCATGGACGGATTCGGCTGCCACTCTTTCCTAAAAAGAAGGATGCTTCCACAAGTCACTTTCAGCAAACAGCCTCCACAACAAGGCATTTCTGCTGGAAACTTTTCTTCCCTTTTTTTTCAGAATCTCGGAGCATGACCAGCTTTTAGGCAATTATCCATTTCCTTTTCACTTCCAGAGTTATTTATATCCATCCTCTAGGTAGATAAACCATATCAGATGACCCATCCGATTGGACACTTTGGATAAAGTAGTTTATTTGCACAGTCTCACTCTTGGTCATTCTTCAGGCAGGTGAGGGGAGAACTGGACCCACTTTTCTTCTTGAAGAGATGCAAGTATAAAACATGACACTATGCTTTGAACTGAAGCTCTCCAATCACGATCGTGTCTCCCAATTTTACTAACCCGTGTACTCATTTGGCAGGAAGCCTGTGTGCTAAGCTCCCTTGAAGAGAAAAACATGAGAGTGCATATGAAGCTGTACTGGGGCTGGTTAACTCAGATGATGTGGTGCTCGTGAAGGAGCACCAGCCTCAGTGCGAGCCTAGCGCTTTTCTCTTGCCACAGAGAAAAAGCATGGAGGAGAAGGCCAAAACAAACCTCTATCCCTGCCAAGTTCGGCAGTGAATCAGAGAGTACTTCATAGAAATCCATTCTGTGGCCTCCTGAACAGGGACCAGGCATTCATAATCAGCACAGTTTATTTTAATTGAGCAGCAGATTATTTATCTGATTGAAAAAAAAAGTTATTAGGCTCTTTAGAAGACTTGAATTATAAGTATAGTGTGGTCTTTTATTTTTTTATATTTTTATGAGGGTATCCAAAAGCATCAGATCCCAGTGATTGTTTTATATATATATATATTTATTTATATTTATATAAATTCTTTTAAAGGTAATTCCGTGAAGTAAGTGTGCTGCTGCTATTATTGTGGAGTAGCCAAGAAATTGTTCATCACCACACTATACAGATTTCTCAGGGACCCAAGCACAGACCCTCTGCCTGAGTGTTTACCCAGCATGTTTTCTAGGATATCACAGAGCTGAGGTTGTTTATGTTTCTGTTGACATCAACATGATGACCATGTGTTTATATAGCAGGATGCTAGCCCTTGTCCACAATTTCAAATGCTTCACTCCACCACAGCTGTGCAGAGACCTTCCCTATCATAATGAGTATAATTAACTTCCAGAGTTATAATTCTAACATGGTAGATTTTTCAGAATTTATCATTTGACACTAAAAAATCTGCATAGTATTTCATTTTTAGAAGAAATTATCTTACTTTCTTTATGTATTCAAGAAAAGATAGTGGGCCTTCATGGGTACTTGCCTAGCTGTATAAAGTATTCCTGCAAAATTAGATACGTTCATAAGGTCTCTGGTCAAGTAATGGATGCCCAGAAATATTTGGTATGTTGAGGGTGAAGGAAGTTGAACGATCCATCTCTTGCTCATACCACATATGCAAATAAAAGTCATTTAGAAATGGCTCCTCTTCTCTTAAGTTTCAAGTTATACTTGCATAAGCTTAGGTCTCTCAACGTTTAAATTAATACAGTAGAAGTTTTTCTGCTGTTAAAAAATTGTAGAAAAGGTCATAAGTGGGAAAGAAGGATTCCAAAGTATAAATTAGAGAACGAAAATCAATTTTCCACTCTGCTTGGCATTCAGTGTTTTTCTCTTTCAGCGACATATGGAATAAAAGCATGATCATTATTTTTAAAGGCTGGTGGATGAGGAGGGGAAGAGAGAAAGACAAGCAGAGAGGAGGAAGGGAGGGAGGGAAAATGAGAGGAGAAGGAATTGACAGCTAAATTGAGAGAAATACAAAAGGCATATGTGGAAAGCAATTTGGGAACAAGAAAACAAATATGTACATTTAAGATTCATAGGGATTACAAGGCATCCCTAGTCTTTGGTGAAAAGACTATGCAAAAAGAAAAACCAAGAGGCATTGTAAGTGTAGTGAATGGCAAGCCATGATGGATGTTGAAAGGGGAAGAAAAGCAGACAGATGATGGAGAGGCAACAAGGTACTGACAAAGGTATTCAACTATGAGGTGCTTTGAAAGTCTGGTTTTCCAGAGTTTTCCAGCTGTGTGCCAGTTATTGCTATGAACAATGAATAAAGCTTACTTTATTTTCCAATGAAGATCTTTAACCTTTGTGTTTAGGGTAAATTGGTTCTCTGGTAGATGGTATAAAATCATAAGGGAAACATAGTACCATAGAAACTGTGCGTATCTAGAGAAAGTAATGCTGGTTTTCAATAGGCTCGAGGTCCATTTTTATATTGTGCCAAAAAACCAATCAAGATTAAGAACTGGACTTTTACCCTTAGGAGTTCATTCAGATGCAACTCCTGACTTATTATAAAAACAAACTATTCCCAGTTGCCCAGAAGAACAATTGTTCTGATTACTTATGCTTACAAAAAGGAAAATCTGTCAGACAAAAAAATATATGACAGAGAAAAAAAATAAGAATGGGGAAAAGAAGAGGGGGTATTTCTTTATGAACACACTTGTTTTTTTAGTTGTGTAGGAAGTGGGCCGGCAAAGTAGGACTAAAAACTTTACTGTCTGAAGACCAGTGTGTTGAATCTGATGACCTGTTGAGGTCTACACTAACTTAAAAAGTCTATGATTCTGATGAAGGATTTTAACCCCCAAAATGTGTATACATTATAATTAGTTATATTAGCAAAATACATAAGATAATACTGGAAAAATGTCTTCCAATGATGAAACCACATGATTCTGTATTCCCAAGGCAGAAGTTTCTGGAATCTAAATTCTCTCCATGGAATGCCATGTCATTATCAGTCCTGGTTTGTAAGTAATATGAAAGTGTTCCATGTCCTGTCCTGAAGGGAGAAGGTCATGATGTATGCCTCATTCTGCTATTTGGCAAGGCCTTTGAAAATTTGCAGCTTTTTTTCTTGTCATACATTTTTGTTTTTAATGAAAGTAAAATCACATATGCATCCAAACTCAATTGAAAGAAAAGAGTTGTTAGCACTTTATAATAATGGTCACACTCCACGACTCTACAGGAAATAACATGCAGTCCATTATTGTTTTGGTAACATAACCTGGTACATCATCTGAACGATGTCATATGAAATGCTTTCTTTTTCCAGGGGAGAGAAAGAGAATATTGAAATATAAGATTGACCTGATGCAGTATAAATACCCACTTGAAGCAATAATTTATCCTTTTTAGGACAAAGAGTTTTCTTCATTTTCTGACTAGGACAAAAGCAATTAAGAACTAAGTTATTAAAAAATCCATTATCAGCTAGCAGAGTCATTTACTGATATAATCAGAAAAACTAAAGGGCAGTTTGAGATGTCAGTGAGGAAGAATTTGAAGAGAAAGAAAGTCACATACTGCTAATATTGGTTGGTAAACGAGGTGCACAAACTCTGGTGAGCTGTGGCCATTACTCAACCTTATCCATAAAAGCATTTCTCCCTCTTTGATTCCAAGCTGATTCTAGCTTCTGCAGTCAATTTTCTAATGTAAAGCACGAGTGTTCGGTATAAATTATTTATTTATTTTTTGCCCCAAGTCAGCTCCTGGTGAATTGAGCCTTGCTTAAACTTACTTTCTCTTCCTCTGCAGAGTTATAAGGCCCAGCAGAGCCATAGCTGCAGTCTCCAAACCTTGCCTGACCTTGAGCCTCACCTTGTCTGCTATACCAATTTTAGGAACATTCTAGAAAAGTTGCTTCAGGACAGTGACTAACCCCAGGTCCCCCTCGCACAATGGAACATTTGCAATCCTTGCAGCAATCACATCTGTTTTGTTGACCTCAGAGACTGATCTATTATTTCAAAAAGAAACACAAGAATCTCTTATTCCTTAGAAAAAGAACATTGTACAAAAGAAAAAAATGCCAGGTTTATTTGAAAATACACCCTCATGTAGGCTTCTTGGACCTTGAACTACTAAAGTAATGCAGAGAATTTTCTTCACTTAACTTACGGTCCTACAATGAAAGCTGATGATGACCTTTAAAAATGTTATCTCAACACATAATAATAAAAAATACTAAAATAGCTTCAACATCTCTCCTTCTATGTAAAAAAACTCCACTTTACCTGCAGTCTAGAATGTTTTGGAGCATTTTGAAAGATTTTCAGACAATAGAACTTTTTTACCCTAAGTTATGGTTACATAGAAGACAGGTATTCAAATTACTTAAATTATTAAAATAGAGTAGGGCACCTGCCTATGCTGTCACTGTCAACAGCACTGAGTTTTGGAGTAGATAACCACTGTCACAAAGCAATGTCAGTCTCTAGCCAAGCATGTAGGAATATGGGCACATCTTAAAAAAAAAAAAAAAAGTCCAGGTGCGTTGGCTCACACCTGTAATCCCAGCACTTTGAGAGGCCAAGGTGGGTGGATCACGAGATCAAGAGATTGACACCATCCTGGCCAACATGGTGAAACCCTGTCTCTATTAAAAATACAAAAATTAGCTGGGCATGGTGGCACGTGCCCGTAGTCCCAACAACCCGGGAGGCTGAGGCAGGAGAATTGCTTGAACTCGGGAGGCGGAGGTTGCAGTGAGCCGAGATCGCGCCCCTGCACTCCAGCCTGGTAACAGAGCAAGACTCCATCCCAAAAAAAAGAAAGTATTGAATAGCTCATGTAATTTACTGTGTACTCTACTGAAAGTGAAAAAGAATCTACAAAGAACTCAAACAAATATACGAGAAAAAAACAAACAACCCCATCAAAAAGTGGGGAAAGGATATGAACAGACATTTCTCAAAAGAAGATATTCATACAGCCAACAGACACATGAAAAAATGCTCATCATCACTGGCCATCAGAGAAATGCAAATCAAAACCACAATGAGATACCATCTCACACCAGTTAGAATGGCAATCATTAAGAAGTCAGGAAACAACAGGTGTTGGAGAGGATGTGGAGAAATAGGAACACTTTTACACTGTTGGTGGGATTGTAAACTAGTTCAACCATTATGGAAAAGAGTATGGCAATTCCTCAAGGATCTAGATCTAGATGTACCATATGACCCAGCCATCCCACTACTGGGTATATACCCAAAGGATTATAAATTAGTCTACTACAAAGACACATGTACACGTATGTTTATTGCGGCACTATTCACAATAGCAAAGACTTGGAATCAACCCAAATGTCCATCTGTGACAGACTGGATTAAGAAAATGTGGCACATATACACCATGGAATACTATGCAGCCATAAAAAAGGATGAGTTTGCGTCCTTTGTAGGGACATGGATGCAGCTGGAAACCATCATTCTTAGCAAACTATCACAAGAAGAGAAAACCAAACACCGCATGTTCTCACTCATAGGTGGGAACTGAACAATGAGATCACTTGGACTCGGGAAGGGGAACATCACACACTGGGGTCTATCATGGGGAGGGGGGAGGGGGGAGGAGGGAGGGATTGCATTGGGGAGTTATACATGATATAAATGATGAATTGATGGGTGCTGACGAGTTGATGGGTGCAGCACACCAACATGGCATAAGTATACATATGTAACAAACCTGCACGTTATGCACATGTACCCTAGAACTTAAAGTATAATAAAAAAAAAAAAAAAAAAAGAATAGTTGTAAGGTACTCATGTTTTGTTTTTGCACCATTATAAAGTCGAAAAATCCTAAGACAGGCTGGATGCAGTGGCTCATGCCTGTAATCCCAGCACTTTACAAAAATAAAAAATAAATAAATAAATTTAAAAAACTTTGGTCTTCATTTGTTCAAGTTGCTTTTCATCAAATGGTTGAAATTAGGGCTTTACAGAGATCATTTCACTGCAGTTTTGCGGTCAGTGTAACCCCACATTTAATATTCCCATTTTTGAGAGAAAATATTTTCATTAAATAGCTCAAAAAGTTAGCTGCACAACTTGTTCTAGAACAAAACCTTTTCATAGCATATGCCCCCACCTCCCTTTATCATCATCCAAGTACTTGAAACATTACAAGAAGAAAGAAAATATGATGACAAGAAAATTGCTTCTGAATTATCATGTTCTACAGAAGGAAAGATATTTAAGAAAACATTTAAAAGATAATTAAAGGTTAAAAAAAAAGGAGTTTTGTGGCAAAGGGATTCAAATTTCTGTTGTGCTTCAGCTGAGGAGCTGACCCATGCTTGTTTTCTCAGTATTTGATCCATGTAAAGCACAGCCAAACGGGACCCCTGGTGCTGTGGTTGCCAGCAGTGAAGCAGACGTGTGTCACGGTTCTACTCAATATGCAAACCATTCTCAGGCTTTATAGTAATTTAAAAGTTCCTCTTAAAGTATCTTGTCCTTTATGTATCATCAAAAAAGAATCAAAATGCTGTGTACAGAGCTTTCACAGTTGGATGCTATAGGCTGTAAAGTGAGACAGCCTTCCCCAGTTGTGCTGTAGCACAGTGGTTTCCAAACTTTTCTTGGGATCAGGACCCCTTTACACCCTTGGAAGTTGTTAATGATCCCAAATATCTTTTCTTTATTAAAATATTTGAAATATGCCTATTAGACATTTTAAATGATCATTTTACATTTATTTTTCTATTCAAAATAATAAACTCATTGCCTGTTAACAACAAAGTTTTAAGGAAAAACAACATATTTTTCAAAACAAGAAAATGTAGTGAGAATAGCATTGTTTTACATTTTCTGCAAATCTCTTGAATGCCTGACTGACTTGAAGACAGCGGAATTCTTGTATCTGCTTCTGCACTCCATGCATTCAATTCAAACTATATGAAGTATGTAAAGAATAATCTGGGTCCACAGAGATACGTGATCATAAAAAGAAGGAATCTTTTCATAATCTTTTTTAACATTATATATTATTCTTTGATGCTACACCAAAACCCAGAGCAGAAGTTTTATAAAAGTTAGTTGCAATGAGGAATCTGAAACCCTATCAATAAACTTTTTATCCTCCTATATTAAAATCTAGTAGTCTATCTATACTTTCAGTGGATCTTGTACTCTGCACAATTTTGTAATATGATCACTAACCATTTGAAAAATATCGGTTAAGTTATGCAGATCTTCCAAATGTTAAAATCTTTCATTTATATAATATCCAAAAAATCATATTCATTCATATCACCACTAATATAATCAGAAAAGTCTTTAAGTATTGGGAAGCGATCAAGCTCATGGTGGCACACACGTTTTTCAAAATTCTGATTCTCATTTGAAAGCTCAAAATTTATTTTTGGCAAAAAATACCATCTGTTGATTTCCTTTAAGTGGCAGCCTCACACACTTTGTACTTAGGAGGCTGAGACAGGAGGATCATTTGAACCCAGGAGTTTGAGGTACAGTGAACTATGATCGCACCACCGCACTCCAGCCTGGTGACATGGCAAGAACCTGTGTTTAAAAAAAAAGAAAGAAAAAAAAAGGAAATGTCTTTCAACTGCTTTTTTATAATCTGTTCTCTCCAGTAAAAATTTTGCTTCCTGAAACAAGTAGCTAGTTCAGATTGCAACTCAATTACAAAATGTTTTTCCCTGAGATAACTATAGTACTTCAGTAGCAGAGGAAATGCTTTTTTAAAACCTCTTACTTCATCATCTGCAATATTGAAAGAACATATACTTAAGGACTGAGATTTAATACAATTAATTTTCATTGATTCACCAATGCCATTCATATGTGAAATTGACTTTGTGCTGTGTTTTGCTTTTGTTTGCTTTTGTTTTGTTTTTCTACTGAGAGTGTTTTCAAGTGAAGAGCTACAAGATGACTTTAATGGTTTGGTACCAGTGTTTTTATTTGAGCTAAAAAGTACCAGAAGTTTTATCACTGTTGCTTTTGTACTATTAATGTGCAAATAGTAACACAGTGAAAAGCCAAATAATATCTCGGCATTGTTGGGAAAGCAGTTATAGCTTTGTGAACTCCTGCAAGAATCTTGGGGACCCCCAAGGTCCTGGCACGACACATTGAGAACTACTGGGATACTAAAACCACCCCATAGAAATAAAATGATAGAAATTATCTACAGAGATCAATTATGAATAAGATTTATGTAGTTATAATAACGGAATCATTAATATTGATCTAAATAAAATTACAATATATATCAGGAAAGGGAAAGAGGGTAACATGTGTTGACGGTGGATATAGGGAGGTAAAAGAATTAAATTCTGTCATCTAAAATGAGAAGTAAATAAATAAATTACCTAAAAACAAACAAACAAAAACCCACAAAGTCATTAATTCACAATATTTATTAATTCACTGCAAGAGTTATAAACTATTGTCCTGACTTCCGATGCTTTACATGATTTGCTATTCCCTTAGCTCTGTTTTCATCTCTTACCCTACCTTTGGCTGACTCCACTCCAGTCATACAGGCTTTCTAGACTTCTGTATACACACCAAGCATTGCTGCTTACTTAATTCTTCTGTGCTGTCAGGTCTGCCTGGACCACACTTTGCCCAGATATGGGCATGATTAATCTCTCATTACCTCAGGTATTTTTCAGTAAGTTTCATGTGACTGCTCCATCTCTACATCTTTTCTGTGCTCATGATTCATCCCCTCTTGCTCTATTTTCCCCCACCATGACTAGTACAATCACATATACTGTATACTTTACTAACAGTATTTATTGTCCTTTGTCTGTGCCTTCCCACTCTGATAGAATATAAATTCCATCCTAGCAATTTTACCTATTTTATTCACTAATGAATCCCAAGCACCTACAGCAGTGTGTGACATATAGAAGAAGATGCTCAATAAATATTTGTTGAGCGTATATTTGAATGAGGAGCAGAAAATGGCGAGGTAAAACAGGCAAGAGTCTGCTATTTCTCATAGGAAATCTTATAGAACCATTTGACTTTTCAATGTGTGCATGTATAACTTCAATAAAAATAACAGACAAATTTATAGAAATATAATAGTATTGATAGGTGACAAAGTGCTAGCAGCCCTCACTCTCAGCGCCTCCTCGGCCTCAGCGTCCACTCTGGCGGCATTTGAGGGACCCTTCAGCCTGCCACGGCACTGTGGGAGCTCCTCTCTGTGATGGCTGGGACCAGAGCCTCCTCCCTCTGCTTGCGGGGAGGTGTGGAGGCCCCGGCGGGAACCGGGGCTGCGCTCGCGGGCCAGTGTGAGTTCCGGCGGGCGCGGGCTGGGCGGGCCCTGGACACGGAGCGGCCCGCCGGTACCGCCGGCCCAGGGCAATGAGGGGCCTAGCACCCGGGCCAACAGCTGCAGTGGTTGCGCCAGGTCCCCCAGCAGTGCCGGCCTGCCCGCGGTGCACTCAAATTCTCGCGGGGTTTGGCTGCCTCCCCGCGGGGCAGGGCTCGGGACCTGCTGCGCACTGTGTCTGAGCTCGGGATGTCGTGTCTGAGCTCCCCCACTTGCGGTGGGCTCCCGCGCTGCCTGAGCTTCCCCGAGGGGCGCCTTCCCCTGCTCCGTGGCGCCGGGTCCCATGTACAGCCCAAGGGCTGAAGAGTGCAGGCGCCGCTGGGGACTGGCGGGCAGCTCCGCCTGCAGCCGTGGTGCAGGATCCACTGGGTGAAGCCAGCTGGGCTCCTGAACTGGATGGGGACTTGGAGAACTTTTATATCTAGCCAAATGATCGTATGTGCACCAGTCACTGCTCTGTGTCTAGCTCAGGGTTTGTGAATACACCAATTGGTACTCTGTATCTAGCTAACTAGCACTCTGTGACTCTGTCTAGCTCAAGGACTGTAAAAGTACCAATCCGCACTCTGTCAAATCGGACCAATCAGCTCTCTGTAAAGTGGACCAATCAGCTCTCTGTAAAATGGACCAATCAGCAGGATGTGGGTGGGGCCAGATGAGGAAATAAACGCAGGCTGCCTGAGCCAGTCAGGGGCAACCAGCTAGGGTCCCCTTCCACCCTGTGAAAGCTTTGTTCTTTTGCTCTTTGCAATAAATCTTTCTGCTGCTCACTGTTTGGGTCCATGCTGCCCTTATGAGCTGTAACGCTCACCGTGAGGGTCTGCAGCTTCACTTCTCAAGCCAGCAAGACCGTGAACCCACCAGGAAGAACGAACAACTCCAGACGTGCTGCCTTTAAGAGCTGTTAACACTAACCACAAAGGTCTACAGCTTCACTCCTGACAGCAAAACCATGAACCCACCAGAAGGAAGAAGCTCCAAACACATCTGAAAGTCTGAAGGAACAAACTCTGGACACCCCATCTTTAAGAACTGTAACACCGCGAGGGTCCGCGGCTTCATTCTTGAATTCAGTGAGACCAAGAACCCACCAATTCCGGACACGGTATCATGTCAGAAATTGTAGAGACCATAAAATGTAAATTTAGGAGTTGTGAGAGAAAGGAGGACAGGACGGGAGCTGAGAAGAAAAACCAAGAGAAGTGTGAGGAAGGTAGGGAGAACAAGGCAAGAGTTGCTGAAATGTCATGGTTGGAAGAAGCCTTATTGAAAGTCCCACAGGAGAACAGAACAGCATCTACAGTACTGCCTCTGGCTCTTATAATGACTTCTTTTTTAAAGGGCTTATTAAGATATAATCAACATATAAAAAACTACAAATATATGATGTACATAATTTGATGAGTCTAGACATATGCATACACCTGTGAAATTGTCACCACAATAAAGGCAATACATGATACATCACCTCCAAATTTTTTTGTGCCTCCCTCACACTTGGCCAAGTGTTCTTGTGCAAGGAAAACCCTACACCAACCATTCACAGCAGCTCTGATAGAATGAGTCCTGGCAGAAGTCAGTGACAACCGGACCCATCCTTCTCTTCCTCAACAAATCCTATAATGAGTTTGCAGCAACTCTATCCCAGAAAGCTGCCAGATCCCTCCTGGGAGGAAGCTCAGAAAAATGAAAGGCAAAGAAATTGAAAATGACTACCATCAGAATCATGTATTTTAATGGAAGGAGATAGATACTAAAAATGAGAAAGCCTGAAGGCGAAAAGGTAAAGGATTAATACCAAGGAGAGAAAATGGCACAGAAAGTGGAGACTGATGATGAAAATAAGTGTGAATATTTGTTGTCAGGTGCTTTCCTGTTTTAATGGAAGGGAAGGAGTTTGAGAAAAGGGAGCAAAAAAAGACTGCAACCAAGGCATCGAAATGACACAGAAAGGACACAAAAAGCTTCACAATTTGGCATAGAGTCAACTCTGTTTTTCCTTGATGGCCTGTGAACAAATAGAAGCCACAACAGACATGTCTTTGCCCATAGGTACATACAAAGTGCAACTCAAACCTATATGGCCAGTGCTGCTTCACCAGGTTTAGAAGATTTGTATAAACCTCATCTGCATCATTAAAAAGAGGCATCTGTCTTTAAATCATCCATTCATTCATGGAATGGTTATTGAATGCTTCCTGTGGGCCAGGAGCTATTCTGAGTACTGGGGACACAATGGTGAGTGAAAAGAAATGTGGTCCCAGATCTTGTGAAAATTCCTATTAATCAGGATTTCCTGAAGTAAATAAGTCCTAAGGAGGAGAGAAATGCTGGGATGGACTGCCATGAGAGCACATAAGAGGAGAATTTAACCTGGTTGCAAACTTCGGCATCATGTCCATAAATAGTAATGACTGAGCAGTGATCTGAAGGTGAGTAGGTGTTACATGGATCATTACATTTTACACATAATGTAGGGAATGGGCTGGGTATGGGGTAGATGGAAAAGATA
Organism: Rhinopithecus roxellana; assembly: GCF_007565055.1. Classification (NCBI taxonomy): domain Eukaryota; kingdom Metazoa; phylum Chordata; class Mammalia; order Primates; family Cercopithecidae; genus Rhinopithecus; species Rhinopithecus roxellana. The sequence continues at coordinate 81,436,759 of NC_044552.1, forward strand.
GTTAAGAGGTGGCAGGGTAAGTGAAAGTTGATAGTCACCTGAGATAATATTGTGCCTGTAAAGATGGAGAAAACTGAATTTAAGTGTAATTGAGGTGGTAAGGTCAACAGAACTTAGGAAAGGTTAGAGATGTGAAGGTAGGTATTAAAGATGATGACTTGATGTTTAGATTCTGCAACCAGATGAATGGTGGTAGCAATCATTGAATAGGCAACATCTGAAGAAGACTTTAAGGTGGAGGCAGAAATGACAGGCTGGAGATCATGAGCTTAATTTGGGACTTACTAAATTTGAGATGTGTTTGGGACATTCAGCAGAAGATATTAAACAAGGAGATGAGTAAGTCTACAACTCAGAGCAAAGGCCTGCATGGGAGAAATACCTGCATCAATCTGCCCGTGGGTGGCAATTGAACCTGTAGAGTACATGTTGTCTCTTAGAGAGTAGAGTCAGGAGACAAGAGAACCTAGAAACTGTGACCTATAATATATAATGAGGAGGTAGCAGAAGGAGATCCCTAATAAACCCAGAAATAAAATAAACAAAGATAAAGGAGAAAATAAGATGCAGGGCAGCACCATTCCATATGACAATTTTATTTTCAGATGGGAAGATAAACTACCTAGCATATTTTTCTCATATAGGAATTGTATTATGTTCATGGGAGATGTATTAATATCTGTAAGTGAGATTTTAAAAGTTGTTCTTCTCTAATGACTTTTTATTGGGATTTACCAAACCCAAACAGAAATTTCTTACCTCTCGGAGACAGTAAACAATGAATAACTCAGAGTAAAAATCAAGTGACTCTCAGTCACCTCCAATGTCCCTGACTCCTATAAAAGATTGATGAACAATCCTGAGAAAAGTTGGAACTTGCATATTCAAAAACATTCTGTGATGAGCTAAGAAGCAATTATGAAGCTGGGCATGTTATGTAAATAAGTAAAGACTAAAAAAAATTACTCTCAAGTTCAAGAGAACAAGGCTGTTTAAAATTATTCTTAACTAAATGGTATTTCTGATAAGTATAATATGAATTCAGGAATGACAACATGGCAAAGATAGCTGGTAGTCTGCCAGAAATTTATTCTCCTTTTCTTTCTCAAACTAGATTTTTAATGATCACAGTTAAAGGACTACATGCCCTGGTCTCTCTTATATCTGAGTGCCTGTGTGATATGATGGAAGTACTATATTGCATGAGGACTATAGGCCCTGGTTTCTCTAATAGCTGAGTGCCTGTGTGATATGATAGTAATACTATATTGCCTGGGGACTTCTAGAAAGTCTCCTTAAAGGGAAAGGTTGCCTTTGGCCACTTTCTCATTCCTGTCGAATGAAATGCAAAAGTGAAGGCTATCACTGAAGCAGCCATCAAAGGCCATGAAACTAAACACTAAGAATAATGGAGCAGCAAGACAGAGGATGCCTGCATCCCAGATGACTATTGAGCTACGATGAGTCCTCATTCATCACTGGACTTCCTTCATTTGTGAGAACTGTAAATGTCCAGCTAGTTTAAACCACTGTTTTGATGGGCTTCTGGTATATGCAACTAAACCTAGTCCTGAACAACTTAAGGTTGTGACCATGGAAGAAACTACAACAGAGGTAAAATCCAGTTGAGACTTTAAGAGTGAGGAGGGGTAATGGAGAACAGTAGCTTTCAAGAATAATGTTCTAATAGAACATTAAATAAAATAGATCATTTTATTTAATGGATTTAATTATCAATTAAGATGGCAGACAGGAGGCAGGACTAGCTTTCAGCTATCACTCTTATGGACAGAGCGGCATGTGGAGACTCACATCATGAACTTTTGGTCCAAGAACTACTGCAGGAACATATCAGGAAAACCAAGAGAACCCACAGACCCTTTGAAGAAACTGGATCACCACCGTAGGCTCCCTGAGATGCCACAAAACTGTGAGTCTGCTTGATTTCTCAGCGGGGAGGCTCGTGGTCTGGGGCAAGTTCTCAGTCCTAGTCACCAGTTGCCTGCAAATAGACTTGGTGCTGTTGGGAGAACACGATGGGAGTGAAACCAGTGCTTAGGACCATGGGCTATGTGGGAGCAGGGTGAGGCCTGTGACTGCCAGCTTTCCCCCACTTCCCTGGCCACCAGTATGACTCAGCAGAGGCAGTCATAATCCCCCTGAGAACATAACATGTAACTCCATTGGCCTGGGAACCATACTGCCATCCCCCACAGCAGCCACAGCAAGTCCTGCCTGCCAAAGGAGAATCTGAGCTCAGACACACACCTATCCCTACCCTCACCTGATGGTCTTTCTCTACCTGCCCTGGTAGTAAAAGACAAAGGTCATAATCTCTTAGGAGCTCTATGGCTCTGCCCGCCGCCTGAGAAACCTGAATACTTAAGCAGGCATCCCTAGGGCAAGTTTGTATCCTTGCTATAGTACAGCAGCCCATGCGCTCTTAAAATGCCACCTTCTCGCTGGAGGCCAACCAACACAAAAACAGTGCGCAAAACAAAAATATAATCAAAGACCCTTACGGAGTCCATTTCACTCCCCTGGTATCTCCAGAGCAGGTGCTGGTATCCACAGCTGAAAGACCTGAAGACAGATCACATCACAGGACTCTTTGCAGACACTACCCAGTACCAGCCTGGATCCCAGTAGCTCTTGCAGGTGACTAGATCCAGAAAAGCAAAAACAATCACTGCAGTTCAGCTCTCAGGAAGCACCATTCCTAAAGGAAGGGGGAAAATATTGCATCAAGGGAGCACCATGTGGGACAAAAATTCTGATCAGCAGCCCTTGAGTCCCAGATCTTCCTCCTGACGTAGTCTACCCAAATGAAAAGGAACCAGAAAACCAATTCTGATAACATGACAAAACAAGGTTCTTTAACACCCCAAAAGATGACACCAGCTTGCCAACAACGAATCCAAACCAAGATGAAATTTCTCAGTTGCCAGAAAAAGAATTCAGAAGGTCGGTTATTAAGCTAAACAAGGAGGCACCAGAGAAAGGTGAAGTCCAACTTAAAGAAATAAAACACATGATTCAAGATATGAAGGAGAAAATCTTCAGTGAAATAGATAGCATAAATAAAAAGCAATAATAACTTCTGGAAATCAAAGGCACACTTAGAGAAATGAAAAATGCACTGGAAAGTCCCAGCAGTAGAATCAAACAAGCAGAAGAAAGAACTTCAGAGCCCAAAGATAAGGTTTCCAAATTAGCCAGATCCATCAAAGATAAAGAAAAAATATAAGAAAAAATGAACAAAGAATCCAAGAAGTTTGGGACTATGTTAAGTGTCCAAACCTAAGAATAATTGGTGTTCCTTAGGAAGAACAGAAATTTAAAAATTTGAAAGAAGTATTTGAGGGAATAATCAAGGAAAGCTTTCTGAGCCTTGCTAGGGATCTAGTCATCCAAATACAAGAAGCTCAAAGAACATCTGGGAAATTCATTGTAAAAAGATAGGCATATAATCATCAGGTTATCTAACATCAAGATGACGGAAAGAATCAAGAGCTGTAAGGCAAAAGCATCAGGTAACCTACAAAGGAAAACTTATCAGATTAAGAGCAGATTTTTTAGCAGAAACCCTACAAGCTAGACGGTATTGGGGTCCTATTTTCAGCCTCCTTAAGCAAAACAATTATCAGCCAAGAATGTTGTATCCAGCAAAACTAAGCTTCATAAATGAAGGAAAGATACAGTCTTTTCCAGACAAACAAATGCTGAGAGAATTCTCCACTGCCAAGTAAGCATTAAAAAAACTGCTAAAAGGAGCTCTAAACCTTGAAACAAATCCTTGAAATACACCAAAATAGAACCTCCTTAAAGCATAAATCTCGTAGGATCTATGTAACAATAACACAATTTTTTAAAAAAGGTATTCAGGCAACAAATAGCATGATGAATAGAATAGTACCTCACATCTCAATACTAATGTTGAATGTAAATGCCCTAAATGCTCTGCTTAAAATATACATAATGGCAGAATGGATAAGAATTTACAAGCTAAGTTTCTGCTGTCTTCAGGAGACTCACCTAACACATAAGGACAGGCATAAACTTAAGGAAAATGAATGGAAAAAGATATTCCATGCAAATGGAAAGAAAAAACAAGCAAGAGTACCTATTCTTATATCTGACAAATCAAATTTTAAAGAAACAACAGTTTAAAAAGACAAAGAGGGATATTACATAATGACAAAAGGACTAGTCCAACCGGAAAATATCACAATCCTAAATATATATTCACCTAACATTGGAGCTCCCAAATTTAGAAAGTAATTACTACTAGACTTAAGAAATGAGACAGACAGCAACACAATGATAGTGAGGGACATTAGTATTCCACTGACAGCGCTAGACAGGATCATCAAGACAGAAAGTCAAAAAAGAAACAATGGACATATACTATACCCTACAACAAATGAACTTAACAGATATCTACAGAACATTCTACCCAACAACTGCAGAATATACATTCTATTCATCAGCACAGGGAACATTCTCCAAGATAGTTCATATGATAGGCCACAAAACAATTCTCAGTAAGTTTTAGAAAACTGAAATTATATCAACTACCCTCTCAGACCACAGTGGAATAAAATTGGAAATCAACTCCAAAAGGAACCCTCAAAACCATGCAAATACATGGAAATTAAATAACCTGCTCCTGAATGATCACTGGGTTAATGATGAAATCAAGCTGGAAACTGAAAAATTCTTTGAACTAAATGATAATAGTGACATATCCTATCAAAACCTCTGAGATGTGCAAAAGTGGTGCTAAGAGGAAAGTTCATAGCATTAAGTGCCTATTTCAAAAAGTCTGGAAGAGCACAAATAGACAATCTAAGATCACACTTCATGGAACTGGAGAAACAAGAACAATTCAAACCCAAACCCAGCAGAAGAAAAGAAACAATGAAGATCAGAACAGAACTAAATGAAATGGAAACAAAAAAAAATCTCAAAAGATAAATGACACAAAAAGCTGGTTCTTTGAAAAGATTTATGAATTTTTTCACAAAAATATTACCAAAAATACAAGTCCAGGACCAGATGGGCTCACAGTTGAATTTTATCAGGCATTCAAAGAAGAATTGGGACTAATCCTATTAGCACTATTCCTAAAGATAGAGAAAGAAGGAACCCTTCCTAAATCATTCTAAGAAGCCAGTATCACCCTAATACCAAAATCAGGGAAGGGCATAACAACACAACAACAAAAGCTACACACCAATATCCCTAATTAACAAAGATGCAAAATTCCTCAACAAAATACCAGCTAACCTAATTCAACAGCATATCAAAAAGATAATCCAACATGACCAAGTGGGTTTCACACCAGGGATGCAGGGGTGGTTTAACATACATAAGTCAATAAATATAACACACCACATAAGCAGAATTAAAAACAAAATTCATATGACCATCACAATATATCCAGAAAAAGCATTTGAGAAAATCCAACATCCCTTTATGATTAAAACCCTCAGCAAAATCAGCATAGAAGGGACATAGCTTAAGGTAATAAAAGCCATCTCTGAGAAACACACAGCCAACATTATACTGAATGGGGAAAAGCTGAAAGCATTTCTCCTGAGAACTGGAACAAGACAAGGATGCCCGTTTTCACTACTTCTATTCAACATAGTACTGGAAGTCCTAGTCAGAGCAATCAGACAAGAGAAAGAAATAAAGAGCATCCAAATCATTAAAGAAGAAGTCAAACTGTCTCTGTTTGCTGATAATATGATTGAATACCTAGAAAAAATGTATAGACTCATCCAAAAAGCTTCTAGAACTGGTAAATGAATTCAGCAAAGTTTCAAGATACAAAATTAATGTACACAAATTAGTAGCTTGCTATATACTAACAGTAATCAAGTGGAGAATCAAATCAAGAACTCAACTCCATTTACAATAGCTACAAAAAATAAAATAAAATACCTAGGAATATAACTAACCAAGGAGGTGAAAGACTTCCACAAGGAAAACTAAAAAACCCTGCTGAAAGAAATCATAAACAACACAAACAAATGAAAATATATCCCATGCTCATGAATGGCTAGAATCAATATTGTGAAAATTATCATACTGCCAAACGTAAAATACAAGTTCAATGTAATTCCCATCAAAATACCACCATCATTCTTCACAGAACTAGAGAAAACAGTCCTAAAATTCATGTGGAACCTAAAAAGATCCCACATAGCCAAAGCAAGACTAAGCAAAAAGAACAAATCTAGAGACATCATTATTACCTGACTTCAAACTATACTACAAGGCCATAGTCACCAAAACATCATGGTACTGGTATAAAAACAAGCATATAGACCAATGGAACAAAATGGAGAACTCAGAGATAAAGCCCAAATACTTATAGCCAACTGATCTTTGACAAAGCAAACAAAAGCATAAAGTGGGAAAGGACACTCTATTCAACAAATAGTGCTGGGATAATTGGCAAGCCACACATAGAAGAATGAAACTGAATCCTCATCTCTCACCTTATATAAAAATCAACTCAAGATTAATCAAATACTTAAATCTAAGACTTGAAACCATAAAATGTTTAGAAAATAACATCAGAAAAACCCTTCTAGACAGTGGCTTAGGCAAAGACTTCATGACTGAAAGCCAAAAGCAAGTATGAGAAAAACAAAGATACACAGATGGTATTTAATTAAACTTAAAAGCTTTTGCACAGCAAAAGAAATAATCCACAGAGTTACCAGACAGCTCACAGAGTGGGAGAAAATCTTCACAATCTATACAGTGGACAAAGGACTAATATCCAGAATCTACAAATAACTCAAACAAATCATAAGAAAAAAACAAACAATCCCATCAAAAAGTGGGCTAAGGACATGAATAGTCAATTCTCAAAAGAAGATATGCAAATTGCCAATAGGCATGTGGAAAAATGCTCAATATCACTAATTATCAGGGAAATGCAAATCAAAACCACAATGTGATACCAGCTTACTCCTCCAAGATGGCCATAATCAAATAAATTTTAAAAAAATAGATATGGTAAAAAGGGAACACATATATATTGTTGGTAGGAATGTAAACTAGTACAACTACTAAGGAAAACAGTGTGGAGATTCCTTATGAACTAAAAGTGATGGTCTTAGTGGGGGATGCCCAAGATGGCCGAATAGGAACAGCTCCAGCCTGCAGCTCCCAGCGTGAGTGACACAGATGATGGATGATTTCTGCATTTTCAACTGAGGTACTGGGTTCATCTCACTGGGTTGTGTCAGACAGTAGATGCTAGTCAATAGGTGCAGCCCAACTAGTGAGAGCTGAAGCAGGGCAAGTCATCGCCTCACCTGGGAAGTGCAAGGGAGAAAGGAATTCCTTTTCCTAGCCAAGGGAAACTGAGACACACAATACCTGGAAAATTGGATAACTCCCGCCCTAATACTGCACTTTACCAACGGTTTTAGCATATGGCACACCAGGAGATTATATCCCACACCTGGCCCAGAGGGTCCACACCCACGCAGCTTCCCTCATTGCTAGTACAGCAGTCTGAGATCTAACTGCAAGGTGGCAGTGAGGCTCGGGGAGGGGCGCCTGCCATTGCTGAGGCCTAAGTAGGTAAACAAAGATGCCGGGAAGCTCAAATTGGGTGGAGCCCATGGCAGCTCAAGGAGACCTGCCTGCCTCTGTAAGCTCCACCTCTGGGGACAGGGCATAGCTAAACAAAAAGCAGCAGAAATGTCTGCAAATGTAAATGTCCCTGTCTGACAGCTTTGAAGAGAGCAGTGGATCCCCCAGCATGGAGATTGAGATCTGAGAATGGACAGACTGCCTGCTCAAGTGGGTCCCTGACCCTTGAGTAGCCTAGCTGGAAGACATCCCCCACAGGGTGCACACTGACACCTCACACCTCACACGGCTGGGCACACCCCTAAGACAAAGCTTCCAGAGCAAGAATCAGACAACAACACTCGCTGTTCAATGATATTCTATCTTCTGCAACCTCCGCTGCTGATACCCAGGCAAATAAGATCTGGAGTGGACCTCAAGCAAACTCCAACAGACCTGCAGCTGAGGGTCCCAACTGTTAGAAGCAAAACTAACAAACAGAAAGGACACCCACACCAAAACCCCATCAGTACGTCACTATTATCAAAGACCAAAGGCAGATAAAACCACAAAGATGGGGAAAAAGCAGTGCAGAAAAGCTTGAAATTCAAAAAATCAGAGTGCATCTCCCCCACCAAAGGAGCACAGCTCATTGCCAGCAACGGAACAAAGCTGGACAGAGAATGACTTTGACGAGTTGAGAGAAGAAGACTTCAGTCGCTCAACCTTCTCAGAGCTAAAGGAAGAACTACATAACCAGTGCAAAGAAACTAAAAACCTTGAAAAAAGAGTGGATGAAGGGATAACTACAATAATCAGTGCAGAGAAGACCTTAAAAGAACTGATAGAGATGAAAACCATGACATGAGAACTGCATGACAAATGCACAAGCTTTGGTAACCAACTCCATCAACTGGAAGAAAGAGTATCAGTGATTGAAGATCAAATGAATGAAATGAAGAAAGAAGAGAAGTTTAGAGAAAAAAGAATAAAAAGAAATGAACAAAGCCTCCAAGAAATGTGGGATTATGTGAAAAGACCAAATCTGCATCTGATTGGTGTGCCTGAAAGTGATGGGGAGAATGGAACCAAGTTGGAAAACACTGCAAGATATCGTCCAGGAGAACTTCCCCACCATAGCAAGGCAGGCCAACATTCAAATTCAGGAAATACAGAGAACACCACAAAGATACTCTTTGAGAAGAGCAACTCCAAGACACATAATTGTCAGATTAACCAAAGGTGAAAAGAATGAAAAAATGCTAAGGGCAGCCAGAGAGAAAGGTCGGGTTACCCAAAAAGGAAAGCCCATCAGACTAACAGCAGATCTCTCAGCAGAAACTCTACAAGCCAGAAGAGAGTGGGGGCCAATATTCAACATTCTTAAAGAAAAGAATTTTAAACCCAGAATTTATTTTTTTTGTTATATATATATATATATATATATATATATATATTATTATACTTTAAGTTCTAGGGTACATGTGCATAACGTGCAGGTTTGTTACATATGTATACTTGTGCCATGTTGGTGTGCTGCACCCATCAACTCATCAGCACCCCTCAATTCATCATTTATATCAGGTATAACTCCCAATGCAATCTCTCCCCCCTCCCCCCTCCCCCCTCCCCATGATAGGCCCCGGTGTGTGATGTTCCCCTTCCTGAGTCCAAGTGATCTCATTGTTCAGTTCCCACCTATGAGTGAGAACATGCGGTGTTTGGTTTTCTGTTCTTGTGATAGTTTGATGAGAATTATGGTTTCCAGCTGCATCCATGTCCCTACAAAGGACACAAACTCAACATTTTTTATGACTGCATAATATTCCATGGTGTATATGTGCCACATTTTCTTAATCCAGTCTGTCACTGATGGACATTTGGATTGATTCCAAGTCTTTGCTATTGTGAATAGTGCTGCAGTAAACATACGTGTTCATGTGTCTTTATAGCAGCATGATTTATAATCTTTTGGGTATATCCCCAGTAGTGGGATGGCTGAGTCAAATGGTATTTCAAGTTCTAGATCCTTGAGGAATCTCCACACTGTTTTCCACAATAGTTTAACTAGTTTACAATCCCACCAACAGTGTAAAAGTGTTCCTATTTCTCCACATCCTCTCCAGCACCTGTTGTTTCCTGATTTTTTAATGATTGCCATTCTAACTGGTGTGAGATGGTATCTCATTGTGGTTTTGATTTGTATTTCTCTGATGGCAAGTGATGATGAGCATTTTTTCATGTGTCTGTTGCCTGTATGAATGTCTTCTTTTGAGAAATATCTGTTCATATCCTTTGCCCACTTTTCGATGGGGTTGTTTGTTTTTCTCTTCTAAATTTGTTTGAGTTCTTTGTAGGTTCTGGATATTAGCGCTTTGTCCGATGAGTAGATTGCAAAAATTTGCTCCCATTCTGTAGGTTGCTTGTTCACTCTGATGGTAGTTTATTTTGCTGTGCAGAAGCTCTTTAGTTTAATTAGATCCCATTTGTCAGTTTTGGCTTTTGCTGCCGTTGCTTTTGGTGTTTTAGACATGAAGTCCTTGCCCATGCCTATGTCCTGAATGGTACTACCTAGGTTTTCTTCTAGGGTTTTTATGGTATTAGGTCTAACATTTAAGTCTCTAATCCATCTTGAATTAATTTTCGTATAAGGGGTAAGGAAAGGATCCAGTTTCAGCTTTCTAGCTTATGGCTAGCCAATTTTCCCAGCACCATTTATTAAATAGGGAATCCTTTCCCCATTTCCTGTTTTTGTCAGGTTTGTCAAAGATCAGATGGCTGTAGATGTGTGGTATTATTTCTGAGGACTCTGTTCCATTCCATTGGTCTATATCTCTGTTTTGGTACCAGTACCATGCTGTTTTGGTTACTGTAGGCTTGTAGTATAGTTTGAAGTCAGGTAGCGTGATGCCTCCAGCTTTGTTCTTTTGACTTAGGATTGTCTTGGCAATGCGGGCTCTTTTTCAGTTCCATATGAACTTTAAAGCCGTTTTTTCCAGTTCTGTGAAGAAACTCATTGGTAGCTTGATGGGGATGGCATTGAATCTATAAATAACCTTGGGCAGTATGGCCATTTTCACGATATTGATTCTTCCTATCCATGAGCATGATATATTCTTCCATATGTTTGTGTCCTCTTTCATTTCACTGAGCAGTGCTTTGTAGTTCTCCTTGAAGAGGTCCTTTACATCCCTTGTAAGTTGGATTCCTATGTATTTTATTCTCTTTGAAGCTATTGTGAATGGGAGTTCATTCATGATTTGTCTCTCTGTTTGTTACTGGTGTATAAGAATGCTTGTGATTTTTGCACATTAATTTTGTATCCTGAGACTTTGCAGAAGTTGCTTATCAGCTTAAGGATATTTGGGGCTGAGACAATGGGGTTTTCTAAATATACAATCATGTCATCTGCAAACAGGGACAATTTGGCTTCTTCTTTTCCTAACTGAATACCCTTGATTTCTTTCTCTTGCCTGATAGCCCTAGCCAGAACTTCCAACACTACTGTTGAATAGGAGTGGTGAGAGAGGGCATCCCTGTCTTGCGCCAATTTTCAAATGGAATGCTTCCAGTTTTTGCCCATTCAGTATGATATTGGCTATGGGTTTGTCATAAATAACTCTTATTATTTTGAGGTACGTTCCATCAATACCGAATTTATTGAGCATTTTTAGCATGAAGGGCTGTTGAATTTTGTCAAAGGCCTTTTCTGCATCTATTGAGATAATCATGTGGTTCTTGTCTTTGGTTCTGTTTATATGCTGGATTACATTTACTGATTTGCGAATGTTGAACCAGCCTTGCATCCCAGGGATGAAGCCCACTTGATCATGGTGGATAAGCTTTTTGATGTGCTGCTGAATCCAGTTTGCCAGTATTTTATTGAGGATTTTTGCATCGATATTCATCAGGAATATTGGTCTAAACTTTTCTTTTTTTGTTGTGTCTCTGCCAGGCTTTGGTATCAGGATGATGTTGGCCTCATAAAATGAGTTAGGGAGGATTCCCTCTTTTTCTATTGATTGGAATAGTTTCAGAAGGAATGGTACCAGCTCCAACTTTTACCTCTGGTAGAATTCAGCTGTGAATCCATCTGGTCCTGGACTTTTTTTGGTGGGTAGGCTATTAATTATTGCCTCAATTTCAGAGCCTGCTATTGGTCTATTCAGGGATTCAACTTCTTCCTGGTTTAGTCTTGGGAGACTGTAAGTGTCCAGGAAATTATCCATTTCTTCTAGGTTTTCTAGTTTATTTGCGTAGAGGTGTTTATAGTATTCTCTGATGGTAGTTTGTATTTCTGTGGGGTCAGTGGTGATATCCCCTTTATCATTTTTTATTGCATCTACTTGATTCTTCTCTCTTTTCTTCTTTATTAGTCTCTCTAGTGGTCTGTCAATTTTGTTGATCTTTTCAAAAAACCAGTTCCTGGATTCATTGATTTTTTGGAGGGTTTTTTGTGTCTCTATCTCCTTCAGTTCTGCTCTGATCTTAGTTATTTCTTGCCTTCTGCTAGCTTTTGAATGTGTTTGCTCTTGCTTCTCCAGTTCTTTTAATTGTGATGTTAGAGTGTCAATTTTAGATCTTTCCAGTTTTCTCTTGTGGGCATTTAGTGCTATAAGTTTCCCTCTACACACTGCTTTAAATGTGTCCCACAGATTCTGGTATGTTGTATTTTTGTTCCCATTGGTTTCAAATAACATCTTTATTTCTGCCTTCATTTCGTTATGTACCCAGCAGTCATTCAGGAGCAGGTTGTTCAGTTTCCATGTAGTTGAGCGTTTTTGATTGAGTTTCTTAGTCCTGAGTTCTAGTTTGATTGTACTGTGGTCTGAGAGACAGTTTGTTATAATTTCTGTTCTTTTACATTTGCTGAGGAGTGCTTTACTTCCAACTATGTGGTCAATTTTGGAATAAGTATGATGTGGTGCTGAGAAGAATGTATATTCTGTTGATTTGGGGAGGAGAGTTCTATAGATGTCTATTAGGTCCGCTTGGTGCAGAGATGAGTTCAATTCCTGGATATCCTTGTTAACTTTCTGTCTCGTTGATCTATCTAATGTTGACAGTGGAGTGTTGAAGTCTCCCATTATTATTGTATGGGAGTCTAAGTCTCTTTGTAAGTCTCTAAGGACTTGCTTTATGAATCTGGGTGCTCCTGTATTGGGTGCATATATATTTAGGAGAGTTAGCTCTTCCTGTTGAATTGATCCCTTTACCATTATGTAATGGCCTTCTTTGTCTCTTTTGATCTTTGATGGTTTAAAGTCTGTTTTATCAGAGACAAGGATTGCAACCCCTGCTTTTTTTTGTTCTCCATTTGCTTGGTAGATCTTCCTCCATCCCTTTATTTTGAGCCTCTGTATGTCTCTGCATGTGAGATGGGTCTCCTGAATACAGGAGACTGATGGGTCTTGACTCTTTATCCTAGTTTGCCAGTCTGTGTCTTTTAATTGGAGCATTTAGTCCATTAACATTTAAGGTTAATATTGTTATGTGTGAACTTGATCCTGCCATTATGATATTAACTGGTTTTTTTGCTCATTAGTTGATGCAGTGTCTTCCTAGCCTCGATGGTCTTTACATTTTGGCATGTTTTTGCAATGGCTGGTACCGGTTGTTCCTTTCCATGTTTAGTGCTTCCTTCAGGGTCTCTTGTAAGGCAGGCCTGGTGGTGACAAAATCTCTAAGCATTTGCTTATCTGTAAAGGATTTTATTTCTCCTTCACTTATGAAACTTAGTTTGGCTGGATATGAAATTCTGGGTTTAAAATTCTTTTCTTTAAGAATGTTGAATATTGGCCCCCACTCTCTTCTGGCTTGTAGAGTTTCTGCCGAGAGGTCTGCTTTTAGTCTGACGGGCTTCCCTTTGTGAGTAACCCGACCTTTCTCTCTGGCTGCCCTTAAGATTTTTTCCTTCATTTCAACTTTGGTGAATCTGGCAATTATGTGTCTTGGAGTTGCTCTTCTCGAGGAGTATATTTGTGGTGTTCTCTGTATTTCCTGAATTTGAATGTTGGCCTGCCCTACTAGGTTGGGGAAGTTCTCCTGGATGATATCCTGAAGAGTGTTTTCCAACTTGGTTCCATTTTCCCCCTCACTTTCAGGCACCCCAATCAGACGTAGATTTGGTCTTTTTACATAATCTTATACTTCTTGCAGGCTTTGTTCATTTCTTTTTCTTCTTTTTTCTTTTGGTTTCTCTTCTTGCTTCATTTCATTCATTTGATCCTCAATCGCTGATACTCTTTCTTCCAGTTGATCAAGTCGGTTACTGAAGCTTGTGGATTTGTCACGTATTTCTCGTGTCATGGTTTTCATCTCTGTCATTTCATTTATGACCTTCTGTGCATTAATTATTCTAGCTATCAATTCTTCCACTCTTTTTTCAAGATTTTTAGTTTCTTTGCGCTGGGTACGTAATTCCTCCTTTAGCTCTGAGAAGTTTGATGGACTGAAGCCTTCTTCTCTCATCTCGTCAAAGTCATTCTCTGACCAGCTTTGATCCGTTGCTGGCGATGAGCTGCGCTCCTTTGCAGGGGAGATGCACTCTTATTTTTTGAATTTCCAGCTTTTCTGCCCTGCTTCTTCCCCATCTTTGTGGTTTTATCTGCCTCTGGTCTTTGATGATGGTGACGTACTGATGGGGTTTTGGTATAGGTGTTCTTCCTGTTTGATAGTTTTCCTTCTAATAGTCAGGAACCTCAGCTGTAGGTCTGTTGGAGATTGCCTGAGGTCCACTCCAGACCCTGTTTGCCTGGGTATCAGTAGCAGAGGTTGCAGAAGATAGAATATTGCTGAACAGCAGGTGTACCTGTCTGATTCTTACTTTGGGAGCTTCCTCTCAGGGGTGTACTCCACCCTGTGAGGTGTGGGGTGTCAGACTGCCCCTAGTGGGGGATGTCTCCCAGCTAGGCTACTCAGGGGTCAGGGACCCACCTTGAGCAGGCAGTCTGTCCGTTCTCAGATCTCAACCTCCGCATTGGGAGATCCACTGCTCTCTTCAAAGCTGTCAGACAGAGTTGTTCGGGTCTGCACAGGCCTCTGCTGCTTTCCCTGTTGTTTTTTTAGCTGTGCCCTGTCCCCAGAGGTGGAGTCTACAGAGACAGGCAGGTTTCCTTGAGCTGCTGTGAGCTCCACCCACTTCGAGCTTCCCAGCGGCTTTGTTTACCTACTTAAGCCTCAGCAATGGCGGGCGCCCCTCCCCCAGTCTTGCTGCTGCCTTGCAGTTAGATTGCAGACTGCTGTGCTAGCAATGAGGGAGGCTCCGTGGCCGTGGCCCCCTCCCAGCCAGGTGTGGGTATAATCTCCTGGTGTGCCCGTTTACTTAAAGCACAGTATTGGGGTGGGAATTACCTGATTTTCCAGGTGTTGTGTGTCTCAGTTCGCCTGGCTAGGAAAAGGGATTCCCTTCCCCCTTGCGCTTCCCAGGTGAGGCAATACCTCGGCCTACTTCAGCTCTCACTGGTCGGGCTGCACCAGCTGACCAGCACCGATTGTCCGGCACTCCCCAGTGAGATGACCCCAGTACCTCAGTTGAAAATGCAGAAATCACCGGTCTTCTGTGTTGCTCGCACCGGGAGTTGGAGACTGGAGCTTTTCCTATTCGGCCATCTTGCTCTGCCCCCTCTTAAACCCAGAATTTCATATCCAGCCAAACTAAGTTTCATAAGTGAAGGAGAAATAAAGTCCTTTACAGACAAGCAAATGCTTAGAGATTTTGTCACCACAGGCCTGCCCTACAAGAGATCCTGAAGGAAGCACTAAACATGGAAAGGAACAACAG
The DNA here is from genome assembly GCF_007565055.1 of Rhinopithecus roxellana. Taxonomy (NCBI): domain Eukaryota; kingdom Metazoa; phylum Chordata; class Mammalia; order Primates; family Cercopithecidae; genus Rhinopithecus; species Rhinopithecus roxellana. The sequence goes on from NC_044552.1 coordinate 81,452,141, forward strand.
GTACTAGCCATTGCAAAAACATGCCAAAATGTAAAGACCATTGATGCTAGGAAGAAACTACATCAACTAATGAGCAAAATAACCAAAAAAAAAAAAAAAAAAAAAAAAAAAAAAAAAAAAAAAAACTAATGAGCTAATATAATAATGACAGGATCAACTTCACACATAACAATATTAACCTTAAATGTAAATGAACTAAATGGTCCAATTAAAAGACACAAACTGGCAAATTGGATAAAGAGTCAAGACCCATCAGTTTGCTGTATTCAGGAGACCCATCTCACATGCAGAGACATACATAGGCTCAAAATAAAGGGATGGAGGAAGACCTACCAAGCAAATGGAGAACAAAAAGAAGCAGGGGTTGCTCCATTTACCATAAAATTAATCAAATTTGGGGTGTTAAATTTAATACAGGTAGATGAAATAACTTTTGTGTTACATGTGCTTTTTCATTTGTTTTCCATAAAATTTAAGAACTTCTCATTTTCCCCCAATATTTCCTGTTTCAAAGCACAGAGTTAAGATAGCTTCTAAGGTTAGAAAGAAAAGAATTTAGATTTAGATTTCAGAAGAAGGGAGGCGAGAAGGTGGTGATAGACTACCCAGTCCTTTAGTTGGACAGAAGCCTCAAGGAACAGATGAATGGTGCTTAGAAATATTGAGGAACACGCAGAAGTGAACTCAGAGCCTCTTTGTGTAGTCACTGAGGGATAACAGAGTCTGGGAGATGTGCCAGGGTTGAAATGGGCAAATGTCCCAGAAATTCTAGAAACTATAGACCTATAGAAACTATAGCTTAGCCTCCATCTCCAGTAGAATTCTGGAATAGATTACTAAATGATGGTTTTATGAGTGTTTTAGAAAAAAAGAGGGGTGGGGGGGGGGAGAGAGAGAGAGAGAGAGAGAGAGAATGGAATTGATTACCCTCAAGGACCAGAGTAGAATGTGGTAATTCCTTCTTACTCTCATCTGCCAGTTCTCTTCCTTATGTATTGTTGTTTACCAGGATTCAATCATCAAGTCTCTCTCTACTGGTTGTATATTGTCCTCACTAGGGTACTGCATATACATTCATGGCTTTATCTACCACTATTCAGGGGTAGCCAAAAAGACAAGTCAGTAAAATCCCAGAAGTACAAGAGGTAATGAAATATTTTAATACAATCATGCAGGAAGCATTATAGTGTGTAAATATAAGACCAGTGGGGGTAATCATTTCTAATTTGGACACAAGTGGGAAGTTAATCTGCCCATGCAAAAGGGAGGGAATACTTTCTCAATTCTCTACTTAATATTCTTTAGCTCTTCTGTCTTTCTATCTCCCCTTGGGACTGAATACAGAGCACACACTCAAGGGTAAAACAAAGAGAAAGTAGTGAGGTTGCAAGAGAAGGAAGACAGAACAGTCATATGCGAAAAGGAGCAAGTCTAGGATTAAGTAATAGCTGAGAGCACATGTTTAGTGTAAAGTTTTTGAAATAAAGAATCTGAATACCACACTGATTCCCTGTTTTAAAATTGAAATTTGAGTAATCGCAGATGAATTTATGGACAGTACTTTCTGGCATATGACAAAAACAGTATGGAACATAGAGTATTAACAGTAGAAGCTGAGGAAAAGAATAATTATCTTCACATCTGA